>NC_067246.2:212645896-213270896 GCF_019359855.2 Lolium perenne | reverse complement strand
AGCTTGGAGATGCCCAAGGCATCCCCTTCTTTATCGACAACATTATCAGGTTCCTCCCCTGAAACTATATTTTTATTCCATCACATCTTATGTGCTTTGCTTGGAGCGTCGGTTTGTTTTAGTTTTTGTTTTGTTTGAATAAAATGGATCCTAGCATTCATTGTGTGGGAGAGAGACACGCTCCGCTGTTGCATATGGACAAATATGTCCTTAGGCTTTACTCATAGTATTCATGGCGAAGTTTCTTCTTCGTTAAATTGTTATATGGTTGGAATTGGAAAATGATACATGTAGTAATTGCTAAAATGTCTTGGATAATGTGATACTTGGCAATTGTTGTGCTCATGATTAAGCTCTTGCATCATATACTTTGCACCTATTAATGAAGAAATACATAGAGCTTGCCAAAATTTGGTTTGCATAATTGGTCTCTCTAAGGTCTAGATAATTTCTAGTATTGAGTTTGAACAACAAGGAAGACGGTGTAGAGTCTTATAATGTTTACAATATGTCTTTTATGTGAGTTTTGCTGCACCGCTTCATCCTTGTGTTTGTTTCAAATAGCCTTGCTAGCCTAAGCCTTGTATCGAGAGGGAATACTTCTCATACATCCAAAATACTTGAGCCAACCACTATGCCATTTGTGTCCACCATACCTACCTACTACATGGTATTTCTCCGCCATTCCGAAGTAAATTGCTTGAGTGCTACCTTTAAAATTTCTATCCTCTACCTTTACAATATATAGCTCATGGGACAAATAGCCTAAAAACTATTGTGGTATCGAATATGTACTTATGCACTTTATCTCTTATTAAGTTGCTTGTTGTGCGATAACCATGTTCCTGGGGACGCCATCAACTACTCTTTGTTGAATATCGTGTGAGTTGCTATGCATGTTCGTCTTGTCTGAAGTAAGGGAGATTTACCACCAAAATGGTTAGAGCATTGCATAATGTTAGAGAAGAACATTGGGCCGCTAACTAAAGCCATGACCCATGGTGGAAGTTTCAGTTTTGGACATATATCCTCAATCTCATATGAGAAAATTAATTGTTGTTACATGCTTATGCATAAAAGAGGAGTCCATTATCTGTTGTCTATGTTGTCCCGGTATGGATGTCTAAGTTGAGAATAATCAATAGCGAGAAATCCGATGCGAGCTTTCTCCTTAGACCTTTGTACAGGCGGCATAGCTAGAGGTACCCCTTTGTGACACTTGGTTAAAACATGTGCATTGCGATGATAATCCAGGTAATCCGAACTACTTAGGACAAGGTGCGGGCACTATTAGTATACTATGCATGAGGCTTGCAACTTGTAAGATATAATTTACATAACATATATGCTTTATTACTACCGTTGACAAAATTGTTTCTTGTTTTCAAAACCAAAGCTCTAGCACAAATATAGCAATCGATGCTTTCCTCTTTGAAGGACCTTTCTTTTACCTTTATTGTTGAGTCAGTTCACCTATCTCTCTCTACCTCAAGCAGCAAACACTTGTGTGAACTGTGCATTGATTCCTACATACTTGCATATTGCACTTGTTATATTACTTTACATTGACAACTATCCATGAGATATACATGTTACAAGTTGAAAGCAACCGCTGAAACTTAATCTTCCTTTGTGTTGCTTCAATACCTTTACTTTGAATTATTGCTTTATGAGTTAACTCTTATGCAAGACTTATTGATGCTTGTCTTGAAAGTACTATTCATGAAAAGTCTTTGCTATATGATTCATTTGTTTACTCATGTCATTTACCATTGTTTTGATCGCTGCATTCATTACATATGCTTTACAATAGTATGATCAAGGTTATGATGGCATGTCACTCCAGAAATTATCTTTGTTATCGTTTACCTGCTCGGGACGAGCAGAAACTAAGCTTGGGGATGCTGATACGTCTCCGACGTATCGATAATTTCTTATGTTCCATGCCACATTATTGATGATATCTACATGTTTTATGCATACTTTATGTCATATTTATGCATTTTCTGGAACTAACCTATTAACAAGATGCCGAAGAGCCGATTCTTTGTTTTTGCTGTTTTTGGTTTCAGAAATCCTAGTAAGGAAATATTCTCGGAATTGGACGAAATCAACGCCCAGGGGCCTATTTTCACACGAAGCTTCCAGAAGACCGGAGAGTCAACGAAGTGGGGCCACGAGGCGGCCAGGTGATAGGGCGGCGCGGCCCAAGCCCTGGCCGCGCCACCCTGTCTCCTGGGCCCCCGTGACGCCCCTTGACCTGCCCTTCCGCCTACAAATAGCCTTCGTCGCGAAACCCCCAGTACCGAGAGCCACGATACGGAAAACCTTCCAAAGACGCCGCCGCCGCCATTCCCATCTCGGGGGATTCAGGAGATCGCCTCCGGCACCCTGCCGGAGAGGGGATTCATCTCCCGGAGGACTCTACACCACCATGGTCGCCTCCGGAGTGATGAGTGAGTAGTTCACCCCTGGACTATGGGTCCATAGCAGTAGCTAGATGGTTGTCTTCTCCTCATTATGCTTCATTGTCGGATCTTGTGAGCTGCCTAACATGATCAAGATCATCTATCTGTAATGCTATATGTTGTGTTTGTTGGGATCTGATGGATAGAGAATACTATGTTATATTGATTATCAATTTATATCTATGTGTTGTTTATGATCTTGCATGCTCTCCGTTATTAGTAGAGGCTATGGCCAAGTTTTTGCTAGTAACTCCAAGAGGGGGTATTTATGCTCGATAGTGGGTTCATGTCTCCGTGAATGCAGGGAGTGAGAAACCTCTAAGGTTATGGATGTACTGTTGCCACTAGGGATAAAACATTGATGCTATGTCCGAGGATGTAGTTATTGATTACATTACGCACCATACTTAATGCAATTGTCTGTTGTTAGCAACTTAATACTGGAAGGGGTTCGGATGATAACCTGAAGGTGGACTTTTTAGGCATAGATGCATGCTGGATAGCGGTCTATGTACTTTGTCGTAATGCTCAATTAAATCTCACAATACTCATCATATCATGTATGTGCATGGTCATGCCCTCTCTATTTGTCAATTGCCCAACTGTAATTTGTTCACCCAACATGCTATTTATCTTATGGGAGAGACACCTCTAGTGAACTGTGGACCCCGGTCCATTCTTTACATTTGAAATACAATCTACTGCAATTGTTCTACTGTTTCCTGCAAACAATCATCATCCACACTATACATCTAATCCTTTCTTACAGCAAGCCGGTGAGATCGACAACCTCACTGTTTCGTTGGGGCAAAGTACTTGGTTTGTGTTGTGCAGGTTCCACGTTGGCGCCGGAATCCCTGGTGTTGCGCCGCACTACATCTCGCCGCCATCAACCTTCAACGTGCTTCTTGGCTCCTACTGGTTCGATTAAACCTTGGTTTCATACTGAGGGAAAACTTGCCGCTGTACGCATCACACCTTCCTCTTGGGGTTCCCAACGGTCGCGTGCTGTACGCGTATCACTATTCCTTCGTGGGATAGGCTCCGGAGAATAGGGTGAGCCTTCGTGGCATGGGGAATCCTTCGTGGGACCTCCACCCCTCCAAACGTGACGTACCTTATTGCAAAGGAAGGGAACACGGGAATACATCCTCGTCTCCGCGTGCTATTGGTTATCTCTAACCGAACTCCTTGCTTATGATTTAACTGCCTGTGAGAGCCTTCTGAAGGAGATATGCCCTAGAGGCAATAATAAAATGGTTATTATTTATATCTTTATGTTTATGATAAATGTTTATATATCATGCTATAATTGTATTAACCGAAACATTAGTACATGTGTGATATGTAGACAAACAAGAAGTCCCTAGTATGCCTCTTAAACTAGCTTGTTGATTAATGGATGATTAGTTTCATAATCATGAACATTGGATGTTATTAATAACAAGGTTATATCATTGTATGAATGATATAATGGACACACCCAATTAAGCGTAGCATAAGATCTCGTCATTAAGTTATTTGCTATAAGCTTTCGATACATAGTTACCTAGTCCTTATGACCATGAGATCATGTAAATCACTTATACCGGAAAGATACTTTGATTACATCAAACGCCACTGCGTAAATGGGTGGTTATAAAGGTGGGATTAAGTATCCGGAAAGTATGAGTTGAGGCATATGGATCAACAGTGGGATTTGTCCATCCCGATGACGGATAGATATACTCTGGGCCCTCTCGGTGGAATGTCGTCTAATGTCTTGCAAGCATATGAATAAGTTCATAAGAGACCACATACCACGGTACGAGTAAAGAGTACTTGTCAGGAGACGAGGTTGAACAAGGTATAGAGTGATACCGAAGATCAAACCTCGGACAAGTAAAATATCGCGAGACAAAGGGAATTGGTAATGTATGTGAATGGTTCATGCGATCACTAAAGTCATCGTTGAATATGTGGGAGCCATTATGGATCTCCAGATCCCGCTATTGGTTATTGGTCGGAGTGAGTACTCAACCATGTCCGCATAGTTCTCGAACCGTAGGGTGACACACTTAAAGTTGGATGTTGAAATGGTAGTACTTGAATATGGAATGGAGTTCGAATATTTGTTCGGAGTCCCGGATGAGATCCCGGACATCACGAGGAGTTCCGAAATGGTCCGGAGAATAAGAGCATCCCCACTCGTTGGCGCTCCCCACGCCCAAATCCGGCGAAATTTTCGTCCGGATTGGATGAAGTTTTGGCGTGGGGAGCGCCGAAGTTCCAGCCGTCCCCCCGGCAGGAAACCCCCAACCTCGACCATTTGACATATTTCAAACAAATTCAACATAAAATTTAACAAGTTCGGCAAACAAGAGGACGAAAATTGCTGAATCAAATTCGGCGATAACAGTACAATGTTTAACAAGTGCTGAAACAAATGAAGCACACAAATTTCACAATTTTTCAAACAAATTAAGACAGACTAGTTGGCGTCGGCGTTGGCGTTGCCTCGGAGCCTCCATATGTGCTCCACCAGATCATCTTGCGGCGGTGGTGCATTGTAGAGTCTCGAATCTCCTGGCGCATAGCAATGAAGGCGGCCCATGATGGAGGCACTTGGTGATTAGGCTGTGCAAGAGGACCCTCTCTCTCATATGGTGCTTCTTGCTCAGCCAGAGGAACCGGATGCTTTCGCTCATCTTCAATAATCATGTTGTGTAGGCACACACAGCAGTTCATCACCTCCCACATCTGATCTTTGGACCAAGTCATAGCGGGGAACCGGACGACAGCAAATCTCTGCTGTAGGACACCAAATGCTCGCTCGACGTCTTTTCGGCAAGCTTCTTGTTTCTTGACAAACTCGCAAAGTTTGGGGGTGCTAGGGTTGGAGATCGTCTTCACAAATGTTGCCCACTTTGGATAGATACCGTCTGCAAGGTAGTATCCTTTGTTGTAGTGCCGACAATTGATCACATAGTCCACCGGGGAGCATGACCCTCAACAAGCTTGGAAAAGACCGGGGAGCAGTTTAGGACGTTGATGTCATTGTTGGATCCAGGCATACCAAAGAAAGAGTGCCAAATCCAAAGATCATGGGTAGCCACTGCTTCAAGTATCACGAGTGCAGCCTTTTTGTGACCCTTGTACATTCCCTGCCACGCAAACGGACAGTTCTTCCATTGCCAATGCATGCGATCAATGCTTCCAAGCATCCCTGGAAAACCTCTAGCTTCATTTGTTGCAAGGATCCTCTGAGTGTCTTCGACAGTGGGTGATCTCAAGAAATAGTCCCCGAACACTGCTATGACGGCCCCTGCGAGAACCGGTAGAAACAATCAAGGGCGGTGGACTCCGCCATCCGAAGATAGTCATCTGCAGTATCACCGGGAGCTCCATACGCCGGCATCCTCATAGCCACGTGCACTTCTGCGATGTGAAAATCCAACCAAACCGGTGCAATCCGCCTTGCATCTGAAGTAGGGATCAAAGTGGCGGATGGCATACACAATTTGCAGTAAATAGCTTTGCTCATCCTGAAAACGACGCCGGAAAACAGTCTCACCGTGCAATGGATTGTCGGCGAAGTAGTCGGCGTACAACATGCAGTAGCCCTCCATTCGCTGTCTCGGCTTGCACTTCCGGCGACCTCGTGCCGACCCACCACGCCGACGAGTTGCCAGTCCGGCGTACATGCTTGCCAAGCAACCAAGGATCATCATGTGCTCGTCGTCTTGGGCGGCTGCTGCCATCTCTTCTTGCATAAGCTCGACGAACATCTGCTCCTCCTCTTCGTCCGAGTCCATGGCCGGCGAGGCAAATGGACGAACACCTGACGGGCGTGGTCGAGGCAACCCGAGCCGCGAGCGACGACGAGCAAGCAGGCCGGAAAACAGGCCGGCGGAAGAGCGACCGAGATAGGCCGTCGTCCAAACACGGCGGAATATAGGCAGGTGGGGAAGGAGTGGCGGCGCAATCTGGGCAACAAGCCGGCGGGGTGGTGCCGGCGGCGAGAGAGATACGAGGGGTGGGGGAGAATTTGAGCGACGTGGCGGTGGGGTTCGTGCGTCCAGTCACCGACAGATCGGGCCCTTCCCCGCTTTTCACTCGTCCGGAGTCCCCGAGAGCTCCCCGGGGGGCCGGGGGGGGGCGTGGGATCGCCGGATGAATTTAGGCCCAAATCCGGACGAAAACGAGGAACCGGGGGCGCGACTGGGCCGAATTTCGCCGTCCGGATGGAAAAAACGCTCGCCGGGGGCCTCCTCGGGGGGACGAGTGGAGATGCTCTAAGATTCATATATAGGATGTCATTTTATGTGAAATAAAATGTCGCGGAAGGTTCTATGGAAGGTTCTAGAAGGTTCTAGAAAAGTCCGGAAGAAACCACCAAGGAAGGTGGAGTCCACATGAGACTCCACCTCCATGGCCGGCCAGCCCTAGGTGGGGAGGAGTCCCAAGTGGACTCCCCCATAGGGGGCCGGCCACCCCCCACATGGGAGGTGGAAATCCCACCTTTGGGTGGGAGTCCTAGTTGGGCTAGGTTTCCCCCTCTTATGGAAGGTTTTTTTGTTCGGGTCTTATTCGAAGACTTGGACACCAACACTTGGGGATCCACCTATATAATGAGGGGCCAAGGGAGGGGGCCGGCCACCCTAAGACCACAAGCTGGCCGCCCCCCTTGAGTGGCCGGCCACCCCCTCCCAAACCCTAGCCGCCCCCTTCTCCTCCATATAGCCCGCGTAGCTTAGCGAAGCTCCGCCGGACTTCTTCACCGCCACCGACACCACGCCGTCGTGCTGTCGGATTCAAGAGGAGCTACTACTTCCGCTGCCCGCTGGAACGGGGAGGTGGACGTCGTCTTCATCAACAACCGAACGTGTGACCGAGTACGGAGGTGCTGCCCGTTCGTGGCGCCGGAACCGATCGTGATCAAGATCTTCTACGCGCTTTTGCAAGCGGCAAGTGATCGTCTACCGCAACAACAAGAGCCTCATCTTGTAGGCTTTGGAATCTCTTCAAGGGTGAGACTCGATACCCCCTCGTTGCTACCGTCTTCTAGATTGCATCTTGGCTTGGATTGCGTGTTCGCCGTAGGAAATTTTTTGTTTTCTATGCAACGTTATCCTACAGTGGTATCAGAGCCGTGTCTATGCATAGATGGTTGCACGAGTAGAACACAATGGTTTTGTGGGCGTTGATGCTCTTGTTATCTTTAGTTTGAGTACTTTGCATCTTTGTGGCATAGTGGGATGAAGCGGCTCGGGCTAACTTTACATGACCGCGTTCATGAGATTTGCTCCACGCTCGACATGCAACTTGTATTGCATAAGTGGCTTTGCGGGTGTCTGTCTCTCCTACTATAGTGAAGATTCAATTTACTCTTCTATCGACAACACTAGTATCACCGTTGTGGTTCATGTTCGTAGGTAGATTAGATCTCTCTCGAAAACCCTAAATCACGTAAAATATGCAAACCAAATTAGAGACGTCTAACTTGTTTTTGCAGGGTTTGGTGATGTGATATGGCCATAATGTGATGATGAATATGTATGAGATGATCATTATTGTATTGTGGCAACCGGCAGGAGCCTTATGGTTGTCTTTAATTTTCATGTTGAGTAGTATTTCAAAATAGTTGTAATAGTTGCTACATGAGGTGAACAACCATGAAGATGGCGCCATGAACCTTGACGCTACGCCGACGATGATGGAGATCATGCCCGTTGATGATGGAGATCATGTCCGTGCTTTGGAGATGAAGATCGAAGGCGCAAAGACAAAAGGGCCATATCATATCACATATGAATTGCATGTGATGTTAATCCTTTATGCATCTTATTTTGCTTAGAACGCGACGGTAGCATTATAAGATGATCCCTCACATTAATATCAAGATAATAAAGTGTTCTCCCCTCGTATGCACCGTTGTACAGTTCGTCGTTTCGAAGCATCTCGTGATGATCGGATGTGATAGACTCAACGTTCACATACAACGGGTGTAAGCCATGTTGCACACGCGGAATACTTGGGTTTGCTTGACGAGCCTAGCATGTCTGAGACATGGCCTCGGGACAACGGAAACCGAAAGGTTGAACACGAGTCATATGGATGATATGATCAACATGTTGATGTTCACCATTGAAGCTACATCATCTCACGTGATGATCGGTTTTGGTGTAGTGGATTTGGATCGTGTACCACTTAACAACTATGAGGGATGTTGTATTAAGTGGGAGTTCATTAGTAATTAGATTAAAACATGAACTAATTATCATAAACATAGTCTGAGTAGTATTTTGAATTAATTTTGTAGTATTGGCATCCGTTTTCTACCATGCGTTAGTCTTGTAATTGAGATAGAAATACTGTTAAAATCTGATAAGAAACTTTACGGATTGGAACCGTATTGTTAAAGAATCAAGAATTGATTAAGTCCTATTGCAAACTTTTAGTAAACCTCACATTGTTGATTCAAAGAGCTATGGTTTCAATTAGTACCTAAAGTTATCTTGTCTCCGTGAAACTTGAAGTTCAAATTTGTTTGAAAAGTAAGGAGCTGAAAATTTAGTTTTCAGAAATAATCAAGGTATGAGATATATGTGATATCTAAGACCTTATTGCAAGATGATAGAATATATTTTGGTGAGACTACATAAACTCATAAGTTTTATGGGAATGTATGAAGGTTGAAGACGCCAGGCGTCACAATCCTCCAACTATTGGGGCACTAATAATATTCGCATATCCATGAAGTTATCATCCTTAGTATGCACCGTTGCTAAGACTCGTCGTTTTGAAGCATCACGTGATGATCGGGTGTGATAGATTCTACGTGTGCACACAACGGGTACAAGCCAGATTTGCACATGCGAATACTAAGGTTAAACTTTATGAGCCTAGCATGTACAGACATGGTCTCAAAAAGTTGTCATGAATTGATGGATAAAATTATGAGTGAAATTGTTCATCATAGTTACTAATAAGTGAAATCTAGAACACTTGTCATATGATGATCAACTTCAAAGTAAGAACCTCAAGGTTATTGGTATTTGACCAACAAACCTAGAAGTTATTTATGTTGAAGTGTTTTTCTGAATAATGAGGAAAGCTAAAAGAGAAACTGCAAAAGATATTCTGGCAAAAAGAAAAGAAAAGACTAGAAGGTCTAGCTCAGGTGTATATAAATGATATACATGTTATGGTTGTATTCCTAGTTAAGTCACACTATGAAATTCTTGGGTATTAGTACTACATTGGTTGGTATGAAGTGTCATACAAAACAACGCAATACAAGAATACAATGGCCTAGGTGACTGACAAGGAATATGATAGGAATACACGTCTGGAACAAAATAAAGTGTTATTATGTTCGTCGTTGGCATTCTATCTAGCCCTTAGAATTTATAATAAAGAACTTAATAATTGTTATTTTGCTCTGGTCAAATGAAAACAATGAGTTGTTCAAATTATGACATTACTCCATGTGTGATGGATAAGTTATTATAAATCTTAATGGTGAAACACACACACATAATACTGACGCTAAAATGCCATAAGGCAAATGATTTGAATTTCACTTATTTGTGGAACCGCCATTTAGGTCATGTTAGAAAGGAACGCATGAAGGAACTCCATGCAAATGGATTTTTGGAGTCATTTGATTTTTGAATCATTTGGCGCTTGCAAATCTTTTCTAAAGAGAATGATTAAAATACCGTTCATAGGCCAAGAGTTGAACGGGCAACAAACTTAGTGGAAAAATACATAATGATGTATGTGGTTCACTGAGCATAGTTGTGTGCGGGAGATTCTTCTACTTCATGAAAACTTTCAACAATGAATTGAGTATATATGTGGATATATTCAATAAGGAAGAAGTTTGAAACATTTGAATGAATTCAAATAAGTTTCAGCATGAAGTGGAAATCATCGTAATAGAAAAGTCAAATATCTATGATTGGATCATGGTGGAAATATTTGAATTACGAGTTTTAGCGAACATCTAAGAGAGTTATGAAATTGTTCTACAACTCACATTTATTGGAGTATCATAGTGATGATGAAGTATCCAAGAGATGTATCCAAACCTTGTTGGATCAATGATGAGATAAAATATTATGACGCCATTATATTTTTGTGGATTATGCTTTAGTGACTACCGCTTTTACAATGAATAGAGCATCATCATGATCCATTGAAATGACACCATACAAGTTATGGTATGGGTATAAACCCTAATAGTCTTTTCTTTAAATTTTGGTCTAAGAGTTTACAACCAAAATCGGATGAATGTCTTTGTTGGTTATCCCAGAGATTTAGTTGGGAATTCTTCCCACGAGACAAAGACAAAAGTGTTTGTCAATGTTTCTTATTTCCGAGAAATTGTTTCTAGTGAAGTATTTGAGTGGGAGGACAATATAATTTGATAAGGTTTATGAACCTGAGCATAATGATCAGAGTAGCGCAGCATCGGAATTGGTTTCGGAAGCGGCCACAATGATCATGGCTCCCATGACTACAAAGTGTTTTAGCCATGAAGATCGAAGTACATATTGAACCTTGTAGGTATGGTTTACTTTGTGATCAAATAAATGATTTGTGGACAAAGGATTGATTTTGAACAATGATAAACCAACTATAAACAAAGAAGTTATGATGGGCCCTGACTCTGTTAAAATGGCTATATGCCATGAAATCCAAGATAGATAAAAACTTTTTGAAAGTGAATGGATCTATAAAATTGATGGACTTGGATGGAATATCCTTGAAGAAGCTTGACTTGTCGAAAAGTTGTTTATGACAAAGTTCAAAGAGTTGACTACGACAAGATTAGATCTTCCGTAGCAATGCTTAAAGTCTATATGGATTATTCTAGTAAGTCTATATGGATTATTCTAGTAAACACTACATATTTCCTTTATGAGATATGTTAGTAGGATGGCAAAATACATTACTTATCAGAAGTGTGTATTAAAGGTGTATACAAGATACAACCAAGAGTTTTGCTGGTCCGTGGAATACTAGATAGGTATACGACTTCAAATTAGATGAAGTAAGTATCACGGAGTTGGAATCTTCACCAGATGAAATAGTCAAAGAGTTTTTGATTTCATCAGAGACGATGAAGAGGCTTGCATTTGCAAGAAATTAAGTGGGAGCGCTAAGACACATTTATTACACTTTATGTAGGTGACATATAGTTGGTTATAAATGATGTAATTATATACTTGATTAAAAGGTTTCATTGAGAAATTAATTTCAATGAAAGGATATGGACTGAAACATATCTAGTGTCAAGATCTATGAAGATAGATTGAAACACAAAATAAGTTTAAGTCAAAGTACATAGAATGGATATTGAAATAGTTCAATATAGAAATATTAAGAAAATGTTCTTGTCATGTTAAAGTTTTAACAAGACTTGAGTGTATCTGACACTCAATGAGTAAAAACACATGAGTGATTATAGATCACGAATAATATGTACACAATCAGATATCATGTGCTCTAAAATGTTAGGAGCATATACCAGAATAATTCATGTGATGATCATTGGACAAACAGTAAGAATATCCCTGTGTACTTTAGAAGAACCAAGGATATATAAATAGTTTTGTATGAAGAAATGACAAACAAATCGCTGTAAGGTGTTGCACCGATATTGGTTTTGTCACATATAAAAATAAAATTTCAATCTCAAAATTAGGCTAAGTGTTGATTAAAAGGTAGCACAATGCTAGATTTAGAAGAGTTCTAAATATTGTGACGGATTCTACAAACGAAGGCAGAATATGTCATTGTTTTGACAATGACTGAGGATGTTAAAGTCAAGAGGTTCTTTGAGAACTTGGTGTAGTTCCGATAGTGTCAGAACTTTGAAGCTATATTGTGTATGACAATATTAGTGACATATTTCAGACCGCGGAATTAAGGTTCCACCAGAAGACCAAACATATTTAATGCCGACTCATTTGGAAAATGAGTGATGCGTGAAGACGCAAATGAATTGCAAAATACATACGTTTCTGAGTGTGTCAGAACCGTTGACTAAAGCTCTCCCTAGGGCAAAGTATGACCAACACCAGAATGCCATGGGTGTTAGGTACATTACAATGTAATCTAGATTATTGACTCTAGTGCAAGTGGGAGACTGAAGGAGATATGCCCTAGAGGCAATAATAAAATGGTTATTATTTATATCTTTATGTTTATGATAAATGTTTATATATCATGCTATAATTGTATTAACCGAAACATTAGTACATGTGTGATATGTAGACAAACAAGAAGTCCCTAGTATGCCTCTTAAACTAGCTTGTTGATTAATGGATGATTAGTTTCATAATCATGAACATTGGATGTTATTAATAACAAGGTTATATCATTGTATGAATGATATAATGGACACACCCAATTAAGCGTAGCATAAGATCTCGTCATTAAGTTATTTGCTATAAGCTTTCGATACATAGTTACCTAGTCCTTATGACCATGAGATCATGTAAATCACTTATACCGGAAAGATACTTTGATTACATCAAACGCCACTGCGTAAATGGGTGGTTATAAAGGTGGGATTAAGTATCCGGAAAGTATGAGTTGAGGCATATGGATCAACAGTGGGATTTGTCCATCCCGATGACGGATAGATATACTCTGGGCCCTCTCGGTGGAATGTCGTCTAATGTCTTGCAAGCATATGAATAAGTTCATAAGAGACCACATACCACGGTACGAGTAAAGAGTACTTGTCAGGAGACGAGGTTGAACAAGGTATAGAGTGATACCGAAGATCAAACCTCGGACAAGTAAAATATCGCGAGACAAAGGGAATTGGTAATGTATGTGAATGGTTCATTCGATCACTAAAGTCATCGTTGAATATGTGGGAGCCATTATGGATCTCCAGATCCCGCTATTGGTTATTGGTCGGAGTGAGTACTCAACCATGTCTGCATAGTTCTCGAACCGTAGGGTGACACACTTAAAGTTGGATGTTGAAATGGTAGTACTTGAATATGGAATGGAGTTCGAATATTTGTTCGGAGTCCCGGATGAGATCCCGGACATCACGAGGAGTTCCGGAATGGTCCGGAGAATAAGATTCATATATAGGATGTCATTTTATGTGAAATAAAATGTCGCGGAAGGTTCTATGGAAGGTTCTAGAAGGTTCTAGAAAAGTCCGGAAGAAACCACCAAGGAAGGTGGAGTCCACATGGGACTCCACCTCCATGGCCGGCCAGCCCTAGGTGGGGAGGAGTCCCAAGTGGACTCCCCCATAGGGGGCCGGCCACCCCCCACATGGGAGGTGGAAATCCCACCTTTGGGTGGGAGTCCTAGTTGGGCTATGTTTCCCCCTCTTATGGAAGGTTTTTTTGTTCGGGTCTTATTCGAAGACTTGGACACCAACACTTGGGGATCCACCTATATAATGAGGGGCCAAGGGAGGGGGCCGGCCACCCTAAGACCACAAGCTGGCCGCCCCCCTTGAGTGGCCGGCCACCCCCTCCCAAACCCTAGCCGCCCCCTTCTCCTCCATATAGCCCGCGTAGCTTAGCGAAGCTCCGCCGGACTTCTTCACCGCCACCGACACCACGCCGTCGTGCTGTCGGATTCAAGAGGAGCTACTACTTCCGCTGCCCGCTGGAACGGGGAGGTGGACGTCGTCTTCATCAACAACCGAACGTGTGACCGAGTACGGAGGTGCTGCCCGTTCGTGGCGCCGGAACCGATCGTGATCAAGATCTTCTACGCGCTTTTGCAAGCGGCAAGTGATCGTCTACCGCAACAACAAGAGCCTCATCTTGTAGGCTTTGGAATCTCTTCAAGGGTGAGACTCGATACCCCCTCGTTGCTACCGTCTTCTAGATTGCATCTTGGCTTGGATTGCGTGTTCGCCGTAGGAATTTTTTTGTTTTCTATGCAACGTTATCCTACACCTTCGTGCTCGAGTTAGTTGTATCCTCATATAGGTTTTTTCACCTAGTTTGCATTAGGCTCACATTTATATTCCGCAAAGCCTAATATTGCAAAGAAAGAATTAAAATCTGTAGAAACCTATTCACCCCGCTCTAGGTTTACCATCTCTGAACTTTCAAGAACGTCATCTCACGCTGCAAGCGGCACCGGGCCGTCTGCGGCGCCGCAGGTTAGGCCCAGATAAATGCATATGCAGCAACTCATGGATTTTTTTTAAAAGCGTATGCGGGCCGGCTCGTAGGTGCCGCATATCCCAGCGAGCCAGCGACTAGGGATTACCCTTGCGCTCGAGCGACCACAGCTATTCCTCCTTCGTCTCTGCCACTAGAGCACTGCCATGGCTGCCATTCCTCCTCCGGCTCTGGGGGCCTCTCCCTCTCCTTTTACTCCTTTACCACATCCAGCCCCCCATTCTTGGCCAGTTCCTCACCTCCTTCCTCGATTCCCTCCCTCCAGTCATCATCCCCCAAGGCCGGCGACGGGCAGCCACGACTAGGTCGGAATAAAAGCATGGGTGTGCACGACCGAATACCACCGATCCAGCAAACTCTAGGCAATATAAGCACTGTTACATTCGCCGGCGGCGCCTTCCGGAAATCAACACTCCGGCCAGATCGAGAAGGGCAGGCCTCAGGTAGGTCTTCATCTTCGCCCAAGAGAGACCCTAGGACCGGCGCCTTTATTCAGGTCGCCCCTGCCGGCGACCATCCCAGGCTGGCCAAGGTTGCCGTCGGAGACATCAAGCTCAAGTCGCGTATTCCGAAGACACCGCACACGCCTGGGCACCGCCACAGCCGAAACGCTAGCCCTCCACCGCCGACCGCCGAGAGGCGAGGAGAAGAGGACCTAGGGTTTCCCCTGCAGCCCACCCCCACCCATTACTCCACCGTCGGCATGGCTCACCACCACCTCGTCGTCCGTCGTGCCGCCGCCGATTCGAGCCCACGCGCCGCCACCGAGGCCCCCGACGAGGGAGGGGGGGCGGTAGGGTTTCTCCCGGCCGCCATGCGGAGGAAACATAGGAGAGTCAATCAGATGAGCATTTTAAAATGCGGTAGGGAGGAGAGATAATCTATCATCCATCAAGAGGCACTTACCTGGAAAAACTAGTGACCATTTGTCACATTGGACCAAGAATTCCATATCTATTTGGCAGTAGGTAACAATCTTGAATGCCCGTTTATTAACAATGTGGTAGTTGTATAGCATTTTTTTAAATGCAGCTCCACAAATCTAAGTTACATATTTGTAGACTAACTAAAATTGCACATTTTTGCCGAAGGGGGTGCAACAAGTTTTTAGCACTAGATGGAAATGCCTACTCGTTTGATAGTTATACTTCCTCCATATATATCAGTTTATTGGTCTCACGTGTAGCTCTAGATTGTCAATTTGACCAACTTAACATGATGTATCTATTATAAAAAAATATTAGTAATTTTTTAGATGTTATATTTTCTAATGGTATAATTTTTACATATATAGTTTATAGTATATATATATATGTCAAATTAGCGATCTAGGTACACACATAAGCCCTATAAACCAACATGGAGGGAGTAGTTGCTAGAACTAAAAATAATAATTGCTAGAATGAGCAAGATGAAAGATTGTTGCACTAGCCAAAAAATTACTGCGCTAGCTAATTTAATCAAAAGCCTGAACTGATGAAAGAGATTAAACAGTGTATTTATGTTCACCGCAAGAGCTAGAAGCACCACAAATTGAACCCATATTTTAAGGGCATGTTTGCTAGCCTCGATGAGCTCGGCCAGGCCTCCAAGTGCAACATTTCTTTTGTTGCCGTGTGTTTGGTTGCCGGGCACATACTCTTTGGTCAGAGACCAATGTGAAACTTAAAGTAGCTCTAGCCTCCAGCTAGCAAGGGCTTGACAGAATCCCTCAAATTCACTGTTTTTCAAGACAGGCGCCCTACATGCATGTTGCAAAACAATGCAGATAACAAAGCACGTTCTTAGGCTGACTTCATGTTTCACGTGCAAATACGTTATTATCGTGCGTGGGCACAAAACTATGAAGTCATTTCGTGCTTTACTCCCGCGTGTTTAGAATCTTTTGTTTTTGGCAATGAGATCAGCTGTCTATGTTCGTTTTTGCTCTTTCCATCCGTTTCATGGTTCTTAATTGTTGTATCTAGAAGCAAACCCCTTCCACTAGTAGAAATTACCTATAGGTGGGAAGCTATTATGCGCACATGTATCGCATGCACCACAAAAATTATTTCTGCGGCGCACCAGACCGGTGCGCCACTAAAATAGTATATATTTTTGTGGCGCACCATACTTACATGTGCCACAGAAATATGGTGGGCCCCACCTCCGGCCAGACCCAATAATTGGTTTCACTATTTCTGTGGCGCACAAAACCACGTGCGCCATAAAAATAAGTCATTCTGTGGTGCACCAAGACATTATGTGGCGCACCTTGCCTGGTGCGCCACAGACATGAGCTTGTGCGGCACAGGATTTTTTCTATTTTTTTTAGCTCTTCACGCAACTCCACACCCCCCCCCCCCCTCCCGCGCCCCCTGGATCGCCTTTTTTAGTCTTGTAAAATACAAAGGAAAATGATATAAATTTCAAAACAAAAATCCTTCGAGGTGCCCATGTATTATGTCATCTAGTTTTAATGAGAACTAACAAATATGAATTTTGATTTTTTTTGCAAAATTGCGTTGCAAAATCATCAAACTGGATTTCTGGTTGCATACGAACTCGAAAAAAAACGCACAATATATCAAAATGACCGAGAGAAAATTCTACATCCAGATTCATCGAGGTCTATCCGGTTAGCCAATTTTTAGAATCGCCAAATTTGAAAAGAATAAAAGGTACGACAAAGTCAAGATTTTTTCCTGCAAAAATAAAAAATTCGAAAAAATATCTGTTTCGCACAGTGCACGTGCGACATAGAATTGTTTGGTTGAAATTTGGAAATTTGAATTTCGGTGGCGCCTCCTCCTCCTCTCCTCCACTTCTCCTCCTCACCTTCTCCTCCACTTCTAGTTTTCCTTCTCCTCCACTTCCCCTCCTCCACTTCTCCTTCTCTCCCTCCTCCTCCTCCTCCTCCGGCGACCTCATCCTTCGACGACCTCCTCCTCCGGTGACCCCTCCTTCCCCACCTCCGGCGACCCCCTTCGTCCGGCCTCCTCCTCCTCCACCCACCCACCCACCACCTTGGATCGGCTTCCTCCTCCTCCTCCCGGCCGGTCAGCCTCCTCCTCCTCCACCACCCACCCACCCACCACCTTCGGACGGCTTCCTCCTCCTCCACCTCCGGCCGGCCTCCTCCTCCTCCACCTACGGTTGGTCGGCCTCCTCCTCCTCCACTCACCCACCACCTCCGGCCGGCTTCCTCCACCCACCTCAACTCACCCCACCACCCACCCACCTCCGGCGACCTCTGGCAAATTTTAAAAAAAATCGGAGAAATTCAGCCGATCCCAGATCTAGTTCTGGCCACCTTTTTAAATTAAAAAAAATTGTGGCGCACCACCGCTTAGTGCGCCAAAGAAATTTTTCTGTGGTGCATGCCTAGCTGGTGCACCACTAAAATGTCACTTTTCTGTGCCGCATGGGTCTCGTGCGCTACAAAATTAAAGTTTTTGTGGCGTGAATTCTGTGGCGCACTGCCCATACGTCACATAATGGCAATTTTGGTGCGCCACTCCTTTCCCCACTAGTGTCCCCCTAAACTTAGTTTGGGCTTTAGGGTAATTAGTTAATTAATTAATTAAGCCCATATCTAAACTGGCGCTGCTATACATATAATAACTATCATATTGCCCGTGCTTCGCTACAGAATCTAAATAATAACAACATAAACTAATTAATGTAGGGCTCTGTAAAAATATTACTGTGATTTCTTACGATTGGACATGATCTATTAAAGATGTCTAGGATTAGATGGTATTTTCTTACCCTAGACAGTGTTTAGATAAATCCGTTCTATATCTTAGAAATTGATTCATAAAGTAGAACTAACATGATTTGTCGCCTTACCCTGTCCGTTCTTTCCTCCTAGAAGTGTGATGATTAGAAATGTGTGGTAAAATTACTTGTGAAAGTGTTCTAATGCCAACTGTTGTAAACCATGACAGATATAGCTGCAATATTTTGATCAAATTAGTGTAGGAAATTAATGTGTGGAATACTTACTTGTGCATGTATTGTAATGCAAACTATTGTAAACTATGACAGATCTAGCTGCTCAGATATTTTGAGGAAATCAATGGTGATCTTATTGGAAAGTTGATCAGATCAGTATTTGAATGGATGCGTGTAATGAGAAGATGCAAGTGATCCTAACTAAGCTATCATCCGTGGGGTGTAGGCCTGTCGCGATGCACCATCAGGCATGTGCTGCAGGTGGGTGAAGAATTTCCTTTGAAATTTCAGATATGAATTTAGAGATTTTTTAACCACGAGAAGCAGAATCATGTTCATCAATCAACCAGCAGTTTAGTGGCACACACATGAACCACGATTGACGCTTCACCAATCAAACACTGAAACACAGGAGCATTGATTCAAGCATCAGAGAGAATCAGCCAAAATAAATGATGAAGAGCCCATTCAGCAAGTGGCATGGACGGTAAGCACGCCGGACTCGGGACCCGATGGCCTGCAGGCTGTAGTTGGAAGCGATGCCACCAGCCAACCCTTTTTCCTTCCGCATGCGGCGGAGCCGGTCTCGCAAAGGTGGGAGCGGATCTGGAGGTCTCGCGTAGCAGCTTCCCGATGCTGACGGTGGCGGGGATCTCCACAGACGCGGCAATGGAGGGGATCGTCCAGCCTGTCCATGTCGTCGAAGGCGAAGCTCGACCTCTGGTTGACGGTCACGGAGCAGGCGGCGCCGGCGTCCGCGGGTAGAGCGGCAACGACGGCGTGGGACACGAGTCACACGAGGATGGGAACCTAGGGGATGTGGGAGCTGTCTCCGTTGGTCTCCTCTAGAATCTGAGCGGCAGGCTCGTGGCTTGAGGCGGCAGCAGCTGCGTCCCCGTCCGTCGCCACGACCGCTCTGGATTCTCTAACTTGGCACAGACAAGGCAGAGGCCAACAGTATCTCTGACTTGTGCTTATTTTGTACCGTTGGATTTAGATCTAAGGGTTTGGAACAGGCGCTACAGTAGTAATAAACAGTGTCCTGTGAACAGGAGACGCTACTGCTCCGCGTCAGTACAGTACCACGTGTACAGTGTTGGAGTGATCTGTGCCCTTTACCTCTGATCTGACGGCTCTAGCAGCAAGTTAGACAACTGTAGCTCGGTGACTTGCTATTAGCAAGTTAGACAAGCTGCGCCGCGCCACGACACGGAGGGGATTGGGTGGATTGGGTTCAGGGGTTAAAATGCAAAAGTGCTGATTTATTGCAAAAAGAGCAAGTACAATAAGTTCTAGTCAGCTGGCTATAAAGATTAAAATAATATATTATTTCTTAGTTGGAAGAGAGAGAGGAGGAGAGAGAGGAGTGGGCTTTTATGCAAGAGCCAGCTCTAGCACGTGCTCCTAGGCACTATGTGAGAGTGAATGGTGGGCCATACATAAATAAAGTAGTACAATTTTATAGCTGACTATTGTACATGTTGGCTCTACAATTTTTTTTTTTTTTTTTTTTGAAATAGAGGCAAAAGCTTTGCCTCATCTATTAATTAAGAAGAGAGTGCCCAGTTTTTAGGAGAAAACCGGGCGAAAACCTACAACGACAGGGCCAAGCCCACACAAAGAACACACCCACACACGCCCACAAACAAGATACTCCAACAGTTCAACACCGCAGCACTAACAAACACTCACGCAAGACACTCCAACATTGAGCCGTCAAGGACATGCTACGACACTCTACAATGACTATAGATGACATGGCACTTATCTTATAGCCAACAGTTGGCTCTACTATTAAACTTGCTCTAACGACTCTTGTACAATCCTACGTGGCAACACAGCCGCGCGGATATCATTCATCTACCAACTAGCTAATGCGAACCTGCAGCTAGACCTAGAATTAAAACTCAAATCTGGTGAGTTAAACAAGTAACTCGCGACTCGACTCGACTCGCCTTGACTCGAACTCGACGTATAATAAGTCGAGCCGAGTTTCAACTTTTTCTATCAAAAGAGTTCAAGCTAAACGAGTCAAGTTCACCTACTCGTGAGTAGCTCGTTTAGCTCGGTAAAAATCAACAATAGGCTGTACAATCAGGTGAAAGAAGTTAATCCAACCCAAGTGGCCAAGTGCCTAGGTCCTGCCGACCCAAGTCCTCTTTTGCTATTTAATAATTCAAGTACACTTGTGGTTTGTTGATTTTTCTTGCAATGTTTTTTGTAAATATATGGTTTATGCCTTATCTGCTAGCCTGCTAATATTATTCTTGTGATATATTATTGATTGTTGTGGTTTATTGGCTGTATTTTTTGGTGCCATATTTTAATAATTGATGTGTATCACTTATGTCTACTAGTAAATTGCACGTGCTTTGCACGCCAATTCATATTTTTGGGGCAAGTCAATATATTAGCTTAATAATAAGGCATAATAATAATATGTTGTTTAGTTCAGATGTTGGATATAACACGTGGCTGATTTGCAAATAAATATTTTTAAGGTATTTAGTAGTACATTCATATAATGAAATGGAGGTCATATGCATCGATTGATTCAGAGATGAGGGTTACTCCCGCTTATAAAAAAAGTAGCTACGAATCTTCTTCTGGACCTTTGCAATTTTGGTTAGTACTTTTTGCATTGTTCGTTCTGGCAAGCAACGCACATATACCTCTCCATGAACATCGATTTAAGCCTCCATTATTGGTATAGTATCTTCGAGTCATATTATAGACTCATTATATTTAATTATTTTTATAATATCAGTTCAAATTTGCATAAGATGTACATTTGATTTTCTAATTCTACATGTTATGATACAGTGTTATATTAAGATACCATTCTCACCTCTTTCATGTTAATTGTTTTGAAATATCGTTTTTTTGGCAGCTTGGCATGTATGGTAGTACTTAACTTATCATATTCTCACTATAGCTAGCCTAAGTTTTCTCCCAGTCTTTTCTCTAATTACAAAAAGTTACATCGAATGGAAATTATTTTAAGTGGAGCGACTCAAAAATATTTTTCACCATTTATGTTGTTTCTAAAAAATATTTACAACACATGTTAGTAATTAATATTTTTACCATCTCGCGGAATATTGCATGGCACAAATAATGTTTTGCCCGTCAGGAAAATGTTTGTCATACATAAAACAATGTCTCCATCTGCAAGAATCTACACCATAAGAAAAATGATTTCCATCGCAACAACATTATTCAAGAACCTGATGTCTGATTCACAGGGACATGCTACTCTATAATCACAATCGTCATGCAATAAATATGTCATATTAATGGTTGAATGCAATTTTTATTCAGTAAATTTACTACGTATATTTCAGTAGAAGCAGCCGACTAATATCTTATCTTAGGAGTTATAGGTTAGAGACTACATCTGTACGATACGTTCTATTTATACGTGGAGGGACTACTTCATACGATTCATGACTAACACGTTGATTATACAACAACTGATCAGATGGATGGGCTAGTATATGGAATATTATATGCTAACCGGTTAATGATCCCTTTAATTAATGCTAGCAGTACAGACTGACAAGGACACATGCCACATGGGGCCCCAACCAGTGACTATCAAATTGAAAGGTTCAGCTTTTCCGCTGGAGCCATGGACTCACCCGAAGATTCCAGGAACTTCAGTCGGAAGTCACCACCGCGGGAACACAGCGCGGGCGAATCCAAACGCTGGCAACCGTTGGATCAAATAAGATTCGGTTTGGTACACGGCGGATAGAAACTTCAACAGACAAATCAACGGCCTGGATTACTTTAGGATGCATTGGCGGGAAACTAAGTGGCAAAATCCAAATTCAAAAACTCGTGTACTATATAGAGGTATAGATAAATAATTAAGAAAATGCATCATATATTATACATGTTCCTTTTGACTGATTTAAACGAGCTACTCGTAAGCTTTGCGAGTTGAGCCGAGTTTTACATCTAAACTCAATTGTTAAGCGACTCTAGTCAAGCTAACTCTTTAGTTATAACTGAGCTTTAGCGAGTCGAGCCGAGGGCTCGCCTTGGATCGAATTCCAGGCCTACCTGCAGCCGAAACAAGCTGCTGGCCGAGACAGCGAGGACGACCGTAGCGGGGCAACAACGCCGAGTAAACCTTCCGTACTCGCCTGTTCGGTAGCGCGTAGAGAACTTCGGCCTATCCCATCCTTCAGTTTTGCAGCTCCACGGCGTTGTCCTTGTGGCCGCCTGCAGAAAAGATGGATACGATAAGCTCGGCGACGGCGTCCATGGAAGCGACATATGATGGGACAGTGAGCTGGGGAGTCCACTGAAGGAAGTGAGCTGGTTAGCCTCGGGCTGCAATGGACACCTGCCAGCAGGCAAAGCTACAGCCGGTCGCTGGAAGAACGATGGAGCCATGGAGGGCATGCGATCTTCCTCTAGTCCCGTGTTCTCCCAAGCGATGCCAGCCATAAGACCAAAATCAAGGTGGAGTCGGTAGATGATAGCTTTGGGCTTGATTTGATCACGGGTGAGAGGATAAATTAGCTTAGAACCGTAACTATTATGAGGTGAAGCCGTGGATAAAGCATCGTACAATGACCAGGCTTGAATTGTCGTCTGTGAAGCAATTTCGTATCCAAACCCTGTATAGTACTATAGTTACTTAGATTTACTCTATACTACAGATACGGGTTTTAACAGGACAACGTGTACCCGTTTAGTTTTTAAAATGGTTGTCATACCCTTAATTGTGAAGGGGTATCGAGCGATCTCAGCCGTTTTTGTGTTTGAGTTTATCTAAGTTTCGGGGGAGGGGTTGTACAGGAGCAAATATCTTGTATCTAATTATTAAAGCTAGTTTTCTGAATTGAAAAATATAAACTTAATTTGGCCAGCTTTGCACTTATGCCATACTAGGAAAAATACCCGTGCGTTGCTACGGCGTAATTTAATTTAATATAACTATTTCGAACTTATACCGGGAAACCCTAAAATCCTCCCAACCGAAGAGAATCCACGAAAGAACTTCAACGGTACACCACCCCTTCAACCCGTGCTTCCCCACCCTGCCCTCCACCTTCAACTAAGAATGAACACAAACACACAACAACCAGTAGCAACAGACACAGTAGTCAATATCAAATATATTAAAGACAATTCTTTCTATCCCTCTCTCTCCTTTTTCTCTATTTAGTAGATGCAAATAAGTCAATTTTTTCTTACCCCAAATCAGTAGACAGTAGACACAGACAATCGGTAGCAAATCAGTAGCTAAGAAGCCTGTTTTTCTAGCTAAAAAATTTCAAAGCTGTGATGTTCTTGGACCTGAGATGCGTTGTGCTAGTAGTAACGTTTACAGATGCAAATATTCCGGCCATGATCAGAAATTCTGAAAATAGGGTATAAATATTAGGTATACCATATATGGAAGATTCTAGTTAAACAGTAAAGCATTTTCAATTTATTCAGGCAAGTACCTGTATAAGAGAGAAGCTAGCAAATTAGACCTACATATGAACAATTGCAACTCCTAGCCAAACTAAAGCACATCTTACCATGTGGAGAATTTCCAAAAGCATGAAGCAACGGCTAGCAGGCTAGCTCATATCTTCATGAAACGATGCATCGGGCTGAGGCAGCTAACTTCTCTTCTTTTTCTTCTGAATTTTTGGCAGCACAAATGTTGTGATTTCCCTCCTGTCTCTTCCGGTCACAAATTAACATCTTGGCTTTGCGCAATCAGTAGCAGCAGCAAAACACGCACATCAGCGGAGGCATTTTGCAAACAAAAAGAATGCAGAGCCACGCGCGAAGCTCGTTGCGCCTGCTCTGTCCCCCGCCCCAACCTCCTTGGCTCCTCCCCGATCTAGGATGCCTTTCTGATCGGGATCGATCGGAATCACATCTGGCTGTAAGCGCCTCCCATCTGCTTAAGATCAATCGGAATCACATCTTCTATATGCTAGCTGACGTACTTCACCACTAAGCAACTGAGTAGAAGGTAGGCGTTGACCTGCAGCCCTTCGATTTTGCGTGGGCTACAGAAATTTCTCGGCGCCGATGCATATTTCTGTCGGAGCGAGCGACTAACTCGATCCGGATTTTTTGAACGGGAAATCAGATCAGCCAGCCAGCGGCTGCAATGCGGCCCCGATGCGAGGGGGAACGATGAGTCCGGCGCTGGTCCTTGGAGGTCGATGGCGGCGTGCGGTACAGGGTGGAGAACAACGGCAGCGCGGAGCAGGACAGATTGGTTCGATAGAAATTGAGGTGGGGAATAGATTGTGGTTCGATAGGTTTCGATTTCAATCTGGTTTCGTGATGTGGCGGCCTGACCCGGTTCGTTTCCTGGCTATATATGCTTCGTGTCGACGTTCTGATCTCTTCGTGTGGGCCTTGGTGGACGGGCGAAGCAGGGAGGTAGGAAAACGCTCGATGTGTCTGCCATAGGCCCATGGCCTCACTCACGGTATATAGAATGGTGAATCGGTTATTTTTTTCACGAGCGAAGGTTGGACGTATTTCACTACAGGAACGGACGTGTACGCCGATGGCCGGCCGCCCTCGGCGTAGCCACGCCTGGCCCTCGGCGTAGGCTACGCCGACGGCAGCCCTCGGCGTATCGCCTCGGCGTCCAGGTCCCTCGGCACATGACACCGTGCCGTCGGCGTAGGCCCGGCCGTCGGCGTACGCCGCCTATGCCGACGGTGCTCGTTCGCCCTCGGCGTCGCGGCCTTCGGCGTCTCGTGGCAGGGCGCCGTCGCCGTTGCGGACGCCGGCAAACGCCGACGGCACTGCCCTCGGCATAGGGCAGGTGGCTGCGCGGGTAGAGCGGACGTGGCCGTACGTGGTCTTTGCCGGCCCAGCCTCTACGCCGACGGTATGCCCCTCGGCATATGCATGATCGTTTGACGCCAGGCTGGGACACGTGGCGCGCGGACAGCACACGGTCTACGCCGAGGGCAACCCCCTCGGCATAGACCTGACCATATGGTCTATGCCAGGGTCTATGCCGACGGCATTGCCCTCGGCGTAGGCCTGCCTTTTTTTTTTGCTGTTTCAGCCAAAATCATGTTCCAATTCAATTGCAATGCAGTTCAGCAGGTCCAATTCATCCAAATTCATCCAAAATCGACCAAATTCGCCATAATTCACCAAAATAGCATATAATTCACATAGTAGCATACATGGTGCACATAGTAGCATACAAGAGGAGAGCGGAGAGTGCCATGTCATCCAAATACATAGTAGTAGCAAGCAAACCCTAGTTCTAAGCTGACTAGCGGAGGAAGGACCCGGGCGGGGTGTGTCCGCCCACATCGTTGGCGAAACGAGCAGCCGGGGTTGCGCTCCGGTAGAAGCTGCAGAAGAACCACCTGGAGAAGGACCGGTAGCACGCCCAGGAGAAGTCGACGGAGAGGCACCGGGAGTAGTCCCAGGAGTAGTCGACGGAGAGGCACCAGCAGAACGCCCAGGAGACCGACCACCTTCATAAACCGGTGTGACCTCGCGCCCACCCGGCGATGCCTGGTTCCCGGACCATCCCGTTCCCTACGTGTTCCCTACATGTTAGCAACTTGCGAGGCAAAGGAAAGTGGTAACTACCGGTTTGGCAAAGAACTTACCTCCGGTGTGGATCCGTAGTAAGTCGCAGCGAAAGCTGCCTTCGATGGCATGATAGGCATGTCCCCCGCCACGGTAACTCGAGCCGGTGGCGGTGTACCAGTAGACATAGAGATCATCATTTCATGCAAGATAGGTTACAAGTAAGGCTTTGCAGAAATAAAGCATCAAACTGAGACTTGTCATCTACTTGCGCGAGAAGAAAGATTCAGACTTACTGATATATACGTCATATAGGCCGTATTCTGCCTATTCCACTGGGCAGCGGCCTGCTGATACGCTTCATTGCAGGCTTCGAAGGCCGCCTCGAAGTCAGGCTACAATTTCAGAAACAATGAATCTCGTAAACACTTAGCCATGTAGGAAGGAAAACCGGAAAGAGGATGAAAATGAGGAAAACTTACATCGTAGGCGGGTGGACGAGCAGGCCGTGGACGAGGCTGGGGGCTGTCGGCGGTGAGGGTATGCTTGAGACGCGTGTAGCTCGTGGAGTGGGTAGGCTTGACCGCCTTATTCAGCCAAGGGAAACGGCCATGCGGACGCCCGTGCCCCGACAGGACCAACGACTCCTCGTCGACCGGAATGCTCAAGGGGTCATCCACCTCGGGGTGACGAGACTTGACCATGTCGCAGTAGTCCTCCTTGGCGGCGTTGGGTTTGCCGGAGTACAGTGGGTGAGGCCGTGCGGGATTGGGCTTACGCCGTCCGCATCATGTCATATATCTGGGCATCATGAAGCACCACCCCAGGTGGTGCCTCGGCCACCTGCATCGCGAAAAGAAAAGTTAAGCGTACCACAAATGAGACATGGCGGGAAATGAATGAAGGTCGTTCCATGTATATACATACCTTTTTCCCCTTGAAGCGGGTGTAGTCGCGGTTTCCCGCGCAGTGTGTGCCACCGGTGCCTCGGTTCTCCATGTTACGCCTCGACACGGCTGCAAACTCCTCGTCCTGCCTGAGCCACCTCGCCCTAATCAGCTCCTCCCATGCCTCTCTATGCTGCTCGGCCCACTCGGGACAAACCTGAAAACGCAATACTCAGCTCAAGATAATTCAATGAAAACTTAGCAGCAATGTAGAATCTCATTGACATTTTACTCACCGACATGTACTCCTCAATGGTCATTGCCCATTCCTCCGTAGGCTCGTTACCAACATAGTACTCCTTCTTGACCCTCTTACCCTTGTTAGCCCAGAAGGCACTAGCGCTGGTGAACTTTTGGTTGTACCACTGCTGCGGTGTAATTGGCATTGGACATACCATATGGATTGAAGCCATCTGTTGCTATCGCAATTCTGACATTCCGAGCCTCGGCTGCCTTAAGGCGGTGTTTTGTATCGAAGTTCTTCCATGCCGTACCATCGGATGGATGTCCCATCTTCAACTTCTTGTTTTCGTCCACGAATCTCTTCCCATACTTGTGCCACGTCATCTGTTTGGCTGTCTCCTCGTGCATGTAAAGCCGCTGGATTCTTTTTATGAATGGGAGATATCGAAGAATCGACTTTGCGGTGCTTGACTGCCTCACCTGACCATCCTTTCCCGTTACCTCTTCATACCTAGACTGCTTACAGATGGGACAGTACTTCTCCTCCGCATACTGTCTCCAAAATAGAACGCAGCCTTTCGGACAACAGTCTATCCTTTGATAATCCATGTTGAGGTCCTTCATCATTCTCCTCGTCGCGTGCAGGCTTTGAGGCAGACAATGATCTTTGGGCAACATGTTACCAGTTGTTTTCAGACTTGCTTCAAAGCCCTCACGGGTGGTGTTGTACCGGGTCTTGTCGGCTAGACATTGGGAGATGGCATCGAGCTGAGAAATCGCGGCGCCCTCGTACAGAGGCCTCTTAGCCGCGGCAATCATATCATAGAAGGCCTTCGTGGTTGGCTCTGGTTCCTCCGGTTCTGGCGGCGCCTCCGGTTCTGGCGGCGCCTCCGGTTCTGGCGGCGAATCCGGGACATCGGCATGGACGAGATCATCTAGAAAGTCTCTAATTCCATCGTACGCATTGCCATTGAGCCGCTGCCGCATCACCTCACCTCTGTCACGTTCGCGCTCATCAAAGTCGATTTCCGTGACGTACCCATGCATATACCCATATTGCAGAAGGTGTCCATACATTTCATCCTTCCCACGACGTTGACGCTTCACGCAGCGAACACAGGGGCAAAGTGCCCGAACCAGCCCCATTGTACCACGCGCTAACTCATTCACTAGAAAATGGGTCTTCCTTGTCCACTCATCTGTTTTCTCGATCGCACTAACACGCTCATTGTACATCCATCCATTATCAGCCATCCTCTGCTTTATTGGGAGCCAAACCACAGACATAGCATTTATATCAAATAGGAAATTAAATGCATCATATTTTTATTTATTTTACCGGGCGAAACGCATGCATCAACCTACATCTCTACTAGGTGGGCTCCTAGCAGCCGCCGGATCCGTAGTTGGCTACGTTCTCCATGCTCTACCCCGGTCCAAGTCAGAATTTCAGCACCTCCCCGCTGCTCTCCCGATACACGTCTCGGCAAAAAGCGAGAGGATGTGCATCCGGAGAACAACGGGGAGCGCCGCCGAAATCCTGACTCGGACCGGAGTAGAACATGGAAACGTGAACAACTACGCATCCGCCGGCTTGTCCCGTAAATGCCGCAAGCGTTACGGTTCAAAATATGCGGACCACTAATGCATATTTATCCGCGTAACGCTCGCGGACGGGAAGTGACACCTAGGTTACGCAACTGGACTTGGAAAATGAATCTAGTGACATAAGAAAATGCGGAGAAGGGGAGGCGATGTTTTAGCTCACCCTCGGCTGTAGAGGAAGTAGTCCAACAACCGAGTGTCGATGTCAGCGACCGTCGAGAAGTGCGTCAAGATCCCGGATCGTCACGCCGGGGTGCTCATGACGAGGCGGTCACCACATGGCCTATTATAAATTCACATTATTAGAACAAATTCCACATTCACATTTCCAATTTCTATTTCTATTTCTATTTGCAATTTCTATTTCTGTTTGCAATTTCTATTTCAATTTCATTTCTATTTCACATTTGCAATTTCCATTTCATTTCTATTTGCAATTTCATTTTCTATTACTATTTCTTTCTTTCTATTTCATATCAATTACACAATTTAATTTCTACTTCTATTAATTACAACAACTAAACCTAATGCAAAAATAAAAAAAGAGGACCCTTACCGTGAGGGCGACGGCAGGCCGGGGCGCGAGGAGGAGGCCGACCAGGGGACGGCGGGCCGGGCGCGAGGAGGAGGAGGAGAGCGGCGCGAGGGGGCAGGGGAGAGGAGGCCGGCGGCGGGATAGGGGAGAGGAGGGCGGGGCAGGGGAGGAGGGCGGCCGGGGAGGGGAGGGGCAGCGGGCGGGCGGCGGGATAGGGGAGAGGAGGGCGGGGCAGGGGAGGAGGGCGGCCGGGGAGGGGAGGTGAAAGTGCATGGAGCCCCCATGTGTGGTTTTGGTAATTAATGACAATCCCTATGGACTAATGTTTGCATTGAGTTATATTTGTAGGAGTTGTCCATAGGCAATTCTTGAACCATATGTTGGCTTCAAGGTTGCAATAAGAAGAAATTGATGAAGGATATCAAGTGTCAAGTATGTCTTGAAGATGAAGATGAAGTGAGCCCTCAAGCTACTTCAAGACATCAACATGATGAAGAATGAAGAAATGAAGTGCAAGTTCAAGATGAGCCATCTCGAAGAGATCCTTTGCTTGAGTCTTGCCATCCATATGGTGATCATGGATATGTGAAGATGCGCCGAAGAAGAAGTTCTCCCATGGTGGATTATGGGGGAGCAATCCACATGGTGGTCATGGTTATGTGAAGATGCGCCGAAGAAGAAGCTCTCCCATGGTGGATTATGGGGGAGCAATCCACAAGACTTCGTCAAGCAAGCACAAGCAAGAAAGGCGTTCCATCTTGTTGAGGTCAAGATCGTCGTCATCGAGCTCAAGTGGAATGCGCAAGTATAAGGTTTGCTCTTGATAGGGTTTGTTTCTCACCGGTCTCATAGTGTAGTTGGAGACCGGTTTATAGTTTAGTTGCCGTACTATCAAGAGGGCTCTCGAGTGAGTAACTCGATCGTATCGTTCGGAGAGAGCTCAAACCTTTGCATCCTTGCATCATCTTTCTTGGTTGTTATTTGGACCTTATCCATGTGATGTTTTAGAGCTTGTGCTTATTCTCATGACAAGCTCTAGTTCATCGAAAACGGATTTCGCATAGATCACTTATTGCGTTTTCGAGTTTGGTTCATCATCTTTCTTGGTTTTATTTGGATCTTATCCATGTGATGTTTTAGAGCTTGTGCTTATTCTCATGACAAGCTCTAGTTCATTGAGAATGGTTTTTCCATGGGCAACTTGTTGCATTTTCAAGATTGGAGGTTTTACCGGTATGTCTTTTTGAGATAGGTCAAACCTTTCTTCATTTGTTTCTATCCTCCTTTGCTGGACTATGATGTTTCTATGCATATTGTTGTAGAGCTCATTGTTGTGATTTCAACGAGCCCAAGATCATCGAAATCGGAGTCCGGATGCAAAAGTTATGCCCGTTTTAGTTTTGGTGTTTCTGCGAGTTTTCTTAGGCCGGATATTTTGGAAATATCCGGGCCGGATTATCCGGGCCGGATATTTCGGAAATATCCGGCCCCCTAATCGTCTAAGGACCGGAAGAAAAGCAGCTCTGGATAGGGGCCGGATTTTTGGCCGGATTTTGTCCAGGTTTTGTCCACGAGGCCGGATTATCCGGCCCCGGATAATCCGGCCCCAACTTGGGCCGGAATATCCGCCCCGTTTTTGCCCAAACGGCTCGATTTTCTTGGGGGTATAAATACCCCCTTCTTCCTCCTTGGGCTGTGCTTCTCTCACTCTCTCTCCCCTCCATTGTTGAACTAGAGAAGCTTGCTCCATCTCTCAATCCCTCCATGATTCTTGCCCCCATTTGAGGGAAAAGAGAGGAGATCTAGATCTACATTTCTACCAATCAAATCCATCTCTTTGTGAGTGGAACTCTCTAGATCTTGATCTTGGTGTTCTTTGTGAATTCCTTTGTTCTTCCTCTCTTATTCCCCCAATAGCTTTTGTAGCTTTGTTGGAATTTGAGAGAGAAGGACTTGAGCATCTTTGTGGTGTTCTTGCCATTGCATTTGGTGCATCGGTTTGAGTTCTCCACGGTGATTCGTGGTGGTGAAAGCAAGAAGGTTGTTACTCTTGGGTTCTTGGAACCCTAGACGGACTCTAGGCCTTTGTGGCGGTTTGTTGGGAGCCTCCAATTAAGTTGTGGATGTGTGCCCCAATCTTTGTGTAAGGCCCGGTTTCCGCCTCGAAGGAAATCCCTTAGTGGAACCGTGACCTAGGCCTTTGTGGCGAGGGTCACCGGAGATTTAGGTGAGGCGCCTTCGTGGCGTTCGGTGTGTGGTGTGAGTACCGCATCTTGGGGTGAGGCCTTTGTGGCGTTGGTGTGCATCGAGCAACCACACCTCAAGGTGAGCCTCTTGTGGCGTTCGGGAGCACTAAGCAACCGCACCTCTCCACCGGAGATTAGCACTCGCAAGAGTGTGAACTCCGGGATAAATCATCGTCTCCGCGTGCCTCGGTTATCTCTATACCCGAGCTCTTTACTTATGCACTTTACCTTGTGATAGCCATCGTGCTTGAAGTTATATATATCTTGCTATCACATACTTGCTTGTATTGCTTAGCATAAGTTGTTGGTGCACATAGGTGAACTCTTGCTTAGAATAAGTTGTTGGTGCACATAGGTGAACCATAGTATATAGGCTTTGGGCTTGACAAAGTAAACGCTAGTTTTATTCCGCATTTGTTAAGCCCATCTCGTAAAAGTTTTAAATCGCCTATTCACCCCCCCCTCTAGGCGACATCCGTGTCCTTTCAATTGGTATCGAGCAAGGTCTCTCATTCTTAGGCTTCACCGCCTTGAGAGTAAAGATGTCGGTTAGGGGATTAGCGCACAATAACTTGGTTATATTTGATGGCACAAATTATGATCTATGGAAAATTTATGTGCTTAATATTTTGCGGCGTATGTCTCCGGACATGGAGCGATTTCTTGGCATGGGTTTTTCTTCTCCTAAGGATCCTCAAAATTTATCTCTTGAGGAGGAGAAAAACTCTTGCCTCGATGCTCTTGCTTCTCATGTGTTTTCCATTGTTGTGAGCAATGTAGTTACTTCTTCAATCATGCCTTTTGGGAGCGCTCATGAGTTATGGACAAAAATTCAAGATAAATATGATGTGTCCAATATTATTAAGGATGATTGCATTGCTTCCACTTCCGGCCGTGATGAGTTCTCATCTTCATCCACTTCACCAAAGTGTGTCAAGACACAAGGTAATGATATGGTGAGTGGTGATGAAAATTGCAATGTTGATATTAAGCTTTCTATTGATGATTCTTCATCTCTATCTCAATGCAATGTTTCATCTACGGACTCAAACACATCTAGCACTAGAAATGATTTACATGCTTGTGTTGATAGTCCTTGCATATCATGTGTAAGTTGCTTGAATAAATCTAATGATGATATGCTTGCTTTGTCTTGTGGCCATGATAAAAATGCTTCTATTTCCTCTAGTTGTTGTGTGACTAACATTGTAGAGGAAACCAAAGATTCTATTGGTCAAGACAAGATCTTGAAAGGAGCCTCAAGTAACTCCTCATCTTTATCTCACGGTTCTCATATGTGCCTTATGGCCAAGGGTTCCACGGTATCTCCTACCATGGAACCTCATACTTCTCGTGGTGATAAGGATGAGGATGTTTATGAAGAAGAGGATTGGGTTGTCTCTCTACGCGATAAGGGTAAGAGTGTATTCAAGATTATTTGCAAAGATAAAATTGCTAGCACTCACTTCTTTGAAATCTTGACTACCGCTATTGAGAGCCAAAAACTTATTTGGATGCATGAGAACACCATTGATAAAAAGGGTGCTCTTGAACGAGAGTATGCCGATGATGTAGCATCTTTAAAGAATGAACTTGAAGAAGAACAAACCATCAAGGAAGCTCTTGAGGAGACCTTTGCTCTAGAATTGTCTAGAGAAAAGGAAAACCATGATAGAGCTCTTGAGATGGCAAATGAACTAAAGCTAAAAAATGATAAGCTTGTGTTTGTTAATGCTAAACTCCTTGAGGATTTTGAGCAACTCAAAAAGGGCTCAAGGGTCATTGAGAGTGCGCTCACCAAACTCACCGAGTCGCATGAGCAACTTAAAGCTTCTTATCTAAAAGTGCATGCCAACTTGCCTTCTCCTATTGCTATTGATAATGATGCTTGTGCTACTAACTCTACTTCTTGTGAAGCATCTACCTTGAAGGAGAATGTTGAGCTAAGGGCTCAACTTGATTTGCTAACTAGCAATTATGGGAAATTGGGAGAAATTCATGGAAAGCTTTCTAGCTCCTATGAGGATCTTCTAGCCTCTCATGATAGGCTAAAGTTAGCTCATGAGGCTATAATATCTAAGGCAACACCTTGTGAGCCTCATGTGGGTACTAGCACTACTACTCAAAATGTTATATTGCCATGTGCTAGTCCTAGTAATTCATCCACTCATAATATTGCTAAATCTTGTGATGAATTATCTTCATTGCCTTGTTGCTCTAACAATGAAGGTTCTACTTCCACTAGTACTTGTGTTGTTACTAACCATGTAGAGGAAATCAAAGAGCTCAAGGCCCAAGTCTCTTCTTTGAAGAACGACTTGGTAAAGGGTCATGAAGGGAAATGCAAACTTGATAAGATGTTAAGTGTGCAACAATCCCCCAATGACAAGAGTGGACTTGGATTCAACTCCAACAACAATATCAAGTCCAAGAACAACAAGAAGAAGAAGGGCAAAGTACAAGTCAAAGACCGGCCAAGATCGTTTGCTTCAAGTGCAAAATTGAAGGGCACCATGTTAGATCTTGCCCTTTGAAGAAGAAGCAAAAAGGGAAGCGGCCTCAAGCTCAAACTCATATTCAACCTCAAGTTGAAGAAATGCCACTTCCCAAGAAGAATCAAGCCAATGCTCCCATTGTGGAGAAATCTAGTGAGAAGAAGGAGAAGAAAAGAACTTGCTACATATGCCGTGAGAAGGGTCACATCTCCTCCTTTTGCACTATTGGTACCTCATCCAACTCTATCACCATTGATGATGTTTATTCTCTTCGTAAGGATGAGGGTGGCAATGTGTTTGCCAAATTTGTTGGTGCTCAAAGTGGTGTCAAGAAAAGAACCATTTGGGTTGCCAGGCCTATTGTGACTAACCTCTTAGGACCCAACTTAGTTGGGGACCAACAATCCAAAACTTGATCAATAGGTGCTTGTTGGAGGGCATTGGAGACTTGGCTACATCATGAAGAGTTAAGGGATCTTCATCATTTATACTATCTCAAGCCAAGTCTTTTGGTTATCTTACTTCTATCATACACCCAATGTTCCTCCTTGCGGTAACATGTGCTCAACTCATTTATATTGAAAGTTACTCGCCCCTTTGCATGTGTTAGTTTTGTTCCTAACATGTGTTTGTATATGTTGTGCATCCTACGTGTTTTTCTTGAGAAATCAAGGCTATGTATGTTAGGTTGCACACCATGTATTTGTGCTTGTGTTGGAGCCTCTTTGCATCTTGTTGTATCTTATATGGCTCTTATGAGAGATTATTGGACTATAACATTTTGGGGGAGTGATATGCCTTTAGGAATTTCACAATCCTAACAATGTGTGTACATGAGGAATATCACTTAGAATTGATATTGCAAGATTATCTAGTCTCTATGTGGTATGTCATCTCCATGAGAAATTCAAATTCTAATGTTCATTAATATCTCTAGTTGGATCTTATTTGCCTCTTGTGAAAATAAATTCCTTATCACATTATGGGGGAGTAATAAGCTTTGTGCATATTACAAGCCTAGGAAATGTGAACATTTGAGGTTGTGTCACATAGAATTGATATTGTAGATTATCTCTCCTATGTGGCATGTTTGCTCAAACAAGCTCCAATTCGCTTAAATGGCTTCATTGCTAATATCTTTGTGGATCTTATTTGTGTAAGTTTTTCTTGGCATGGTTTTTCACAACGTGTCCCTCAATACATTTTTGGAAAACCATGTGCTTCAAGTCATACTATTAATTGCTTTGCATGTTGGTATGAATACTATTAATTGCTTTGCATGTTGGTATGAATACTATTAATTGCTTTGCATGTTGGTATGAATACTATTAATTGCCTTGCATGTTGGTATGACTAAATGAAGCTATCAAGAAACTTTCTTTGCATGATGGTTAACTCTTATCTTTTACCATATGCTTTGTTCGTTGTAAATATGATCTTATGTATACTTACAAACTACCACCGGGAAATATTTCCTAATACCTCTTGTCCTAGGACAATTGGTAATCAATTATGAGGTAGATATTTATTGATCATATCTACATTGGCTCTTGTGTTTAAATTGCCTTATTTATTGCCATGAATTTGTTGTGCTTTGACTCCCATGTGTCTTCCTTGCATCTTATGGATCTTGTGTTTAAATTGCCTTATTTATTGCCATGAATTTGTTGTGCTTTGACTCCCATGTGTTCTTTTTTCTATTCAAACTTTCTTAGCTTTTTTTTTTGTAGATATAGGTAGTGTGATGATCCTAGTTGTGTGCATTTTGTATCCATATTCTAAATCCTAGATAATGCACTAATCTTGGGGGAGCTCTCCTATATTTGTTATATAAACTTCTCTTGATCTTTATCAAAAAATTTGGTTTTGGGAGTCATAAATTTTCTTTTTGGTACTGTGTGCCATCATAAAAAGTGTCGAGGGTTTGGTTTATTTGTTGGAACCTTGCTCTCTTGGGAGTTGGTTATCTCATTCCTTTGTGCTTAGGTTTAATTAGCTTCTTATAATGAGATAAGTCTTTGGAGTCAATCTTGTGTTGATTTGATTCTTTGATATAATTTGGACAACCATTGTCTCTTGGTTTATTTGGTGTTTTGTCCAAATTGTATCTTCCTTTGGTTCTTGAAAGTATTGTGCATGCATATTTAATATATGTATATCTTATGGCATGTGTCACTTTCTTTGATCCAATATATAGGGTAAACTCCATCAAATCCTAATTTGGCTAAGATGTGCATGAAATTCAATTTCATATCTATATGCACATAGAATTGTGGAGTTTGTCCTATATGTTGTAGTGTGTCTAACTACTTCGGACCCAATTAGTTTGGGGACCATTTTGTACTTACCTTTGTGTTAGGTACAATGGATATGCATTGAATGCTTGTCTCACTCTTGGAAAGAAGTGGTGACTCAATGGTAACGTGAGGCAAGCTAGGATGATCAACGAACACATATCTACTACATCCACACCAATGCTATCTTGGTAACAAGTATCTTCTCATGCATACTTTTCTTGTATCCAACCTTATGGTTGCATCTTGGCATGAATCTCTTGATTTGCAAATGTTGTGCTTCTTGCAAAAGTCTTAATGAAACCTCTTTATTGTGAATGTGAGTAATTTGAGATGAGTGCATGTGTTGGGAAGTATTTTAAATCATGCTCATGATTCATCCATCCCAACTATGCCTATCTAGCAATTTTGTTGCATATCAATTCCTCAAGGCTCTCACATGTGCAATATAGATGAAAGTGCAAATTTAGTTACTTCTTTTGGTATCCCCGTTTGTGATACTTGTTGCCTTTCTCAAATGCATCCCAACTATCTTCTATCCCTTGTTGATATTGGTGATGTATTTTAGTTGTTTGTGGTTGAAGTTCATGAATGTACAATAAGATAATATTGAGCCTTTGGCCATGCTATTAAGCAAAAATCTTATTGGTATATTGCATGACTTCGTCTTGGATATCATGCTATTTTTCTTGTGTATCTATTTGGTGTGTGCATGTTTCTTTGTGGATAAATATCTTTGTGATATTGTCCACTTAGAGAAACTTATACACATAAGAGATGATACATCTCCATTTGATATCTTTTTTATTTGTTGCATGTTGATTGGTCATGCTAAGAAATATAATTCATTGAAGACTATGATGATGCTTTTTGCTCATCCATATAATAGTCTTATAATATGCTTTATCATGCCTTTCACATATCTTCTTGGTTGAGCCTTTTATTATGGTGCCTCTTACTTTTTGCTCAACTATTTGTTTGTTGCAAGTGTTAAGCTTATTTCTCTATCTATGATCTATTCCAAATGTTTGTGTTTTAAATGGTAATGAGGGAGTGAGGATTCCATGTTATGCATATTGTATTCAAATACAACATTTTAATTTATGCATGTACCTTGGGGAGCTTCCTCATTTGATTTAGAGCACTATCTTGTGGTGATCATTAGAGTTTGATTCACTTGGTATCTTTTGTTTTTGAATGATATTATGGGAGTGATGATTCCATGTTTGTGCACTTTATACTCCAATGCAAATTGTCTAGTTTTGTGCACAAACCTTGGGGAGCTTCCTCATATTATTTAGAGCAATCTTCTTGATCTTATCATAAGATCTATCTTTCTTTTGGTATCCTCTTTGTGACTCATTTGGTTGCTTGCTTCATTTGTTGAAGCTTCTTGACTTTGTTATCTTTTTGCAATCTTTGATCCTATCTATAGTGTGATTCCTTCCGAATATTCGCCATTGGATATGTGCATTTGATTCCACTCAAATTATGAGAAATGCACACGCTATGGAGGAACTCTCACTATATTAGCCTTTTAAATTTTTCACCCATTTCGGCAATTGGTGCCAATGGGGGAGAAGTTTGGAGGGTTTAAGGGAATTTGGTTATGTCTTTGCTTTGTGCTTAAGCATGTGCCTTTATTGCATTGCATCTTGTTGCTTTGCATAGTTGAATATTTAGAGGAAACTCCACTAGGCTTTGAATGCCAATATATGCAATGAAAGTCAAGATCATTCACACATGCATATATTATGGGGGAGTTTGCTCTATATATTCAACTTATTTGTTACTTAAATTCCTTATATAAACCCTCTCAAAGAGATTGTCATCAATTACCAAAATGGGGGAGATTGAAAGTGCATGGAGCCCCCATGTGTGGTTTTGGTAATTAATGACAATCCCTATGGACTAATGTTTGCATTGAGTTATATTTGTAGGAGTTGTCCATAGGCAATTCTTGAACCATATGTTGGCTTCAAGGTTGCAATAAGAAGAAATTGATGAAGGATATCAAGTGTCAAGTATGTCTTGAAGATGAAGATGAAGTGAGCCCTCAAGCTACTTCAAGACATCAACATGATGAAGAATGAAGAAATGAAGTGCAAGTTCAAGATGAGCCATCTCGAAGAGATCCTTTGCTTGAGTCTTGCCATCCATATGGTGATCATGGATATGTGAAGATGCGCCGAAGAAGAAGTTCTCCCATGGTGGATTATGGGGGAGCAATCCACATGGTGGTCATGGTTATGTGAAGATGCGCCGAAGAAGAAGCTCTCCCATGGTGGATTATGGGGGAGCAATCCACAAGACTTCGTCAAGCAAGCACAAGCAAGAAAGGCGTTCCATCTTGTTGAGGTCAAGATCGTCGTCATCGAGCTCAAGTGGAATGCGCAAGTATAAGGTTTGCTCTTGATAGGGTTTGTTTCTCACCGGTCTCATAGTGTAGTTGGAGACCGGTTTATAGTTTAGTTGCCGTACTATCAAGAGGGCTCTCGAGTGAGTAACTCGATCGTATCGTTCGGAGAGAGCTCAAACCTTTGCATCCTTGCATCATCTTTCTTGGTTGTTATTTGGACCTTATCCATGTGATGTTTTAGAGCTTGTGCTTATTCTCATGACAAGCTCTAGTTCATCGAAACGGATTTCGCATAGATCACTTATTGCGTTTTCGAGTTTGGTTCATCATCTTTCTTGGTTTTATTTGGATCTTATCCATGTGATGTTTTAGAGCTTGTGCTTATTCTCATGACAAGCTCTAGTTCATTGAGAATGGTTTTTCCATGGGCAACTTGTTGCATTTTCAAGATTGGAGGTTTTACCGGTATGTCTTTTTGAGATAGGTCAAACCTTTCTTCATTTGTTTCTATCCTCCTTTGCTGGACTATGATGTTTCTATGCATATTGTTGTAGAGCTCATTGTTGTGATTTCAACGAGCCCAAGATCATCGAAATCGGAGTCCGGATGCAAAAGTTATGCCCGTTTTAGTTTTGGTGTTTAGCAGTTTTCTTAGGCCGGATATTTTGGAAATATCCGCGACGGATAACCCGGGCCGGATATTTCGGACAGATCCGGCCCGAAATCGTCTAAGGACCGGAAGAAAAGCAGCTCTGGATAGGGGCCGGATTTTTGGCCGGATTTTGTCCAGGTTTTGTCCACTGAGGCCGGATTATCCGGCCCCGGATAATCCGGCCCCAACTTGGGCCGGAATATCCGGCCCTGTTTTTGCCCAAACGGCTCGATTTTCTTGGGGGTATAAATACCCCCCTTCTTCCTCCTTGGGCTGTGCTTCTCTCACTCTCTCTCCCCTCCATTGTTGAACTAGAGAAGCTTGCTCCATCTCTCAATCCCTCCATGATTCTTGCCCCCATTTGAGGGAAAAGAGAGAGGAGATCTAGATCTACATTTCTACCAATCAAATCCATCTCTTTGTGAGTGGAACTCTCTAGATCTTGATCTTGGTGTTCTTTGTGAATTCCTTTGTTCTTCCTCTCTTATTCCCCCAATAGCTTTTGTAGCTTTGTTGGAATTTGAGAGAGAAGGACTTGAGCATCTTTGTGGTGTTCTTGCCATTGCATTTGGTGCATCGGTTTGAGTTCTCCACGGTGATTCGTGGTGGTGAAAGCAAGAAGGTTGTTACTCTTGGGTTCTTGGAACCCTAGACGGACTCTAGGCCTTTGTGGCGGTTTGTTGGGAGCCTCCAATTAAGTTGTGGATGTGTGCCCCAATCTTTGTGTAAGGCCCGGTTTCAGCCTCGAAGGAAATCCCTTAGTGGAACCGTGACCTAGGCCTTTGTGGCGAGGGTCACCGGAGATTTAGGTGAGGCGCCTTCGTGGCGTTCGGTGTGTGGTGTGAGTACCGCATCTTGGGGTGAGGCCTTTGTGGCGTTGGTGTGCATCGAGCAACCACACCTCAAGGTGAGCCTCTTGTGGCGTTCGGGAGCACTAAGCAACCGCACCTCTCCACCGGAGATTAGCACTCGCAAGAGTGTGAACTCCGGGATAAATCATCGTCTCCCGCGTGCCTCGGTTATCTCTATACCCGAGCTCTTTACTTATGCACTTTACCTTGTGATAGCCATCGTGCTTGAAGTTATATATATCTTGCTATCACATACTTGCTTGTATTGCTTAGCATAAGTTGTTGGTGCACATAGGTGAACTCTTGCTTAGAATAAGTTGTTGGTGCACATAGGTGAACCATAGTATATAGGCTTTGGGCTTGACAAAGTAAACGCTAGTTTTATTCCGCATTTGTTAAGCCCATCTCGTAAAAGTTTTAAATCGCCTATTCACCCCCCCCCCTCTAGGCGACATCCGTGTCCTTTCAGGAGGGGCAGCGGGCGGGCGGCGGGATAGGGGAGAGGAGGGCGGGGCAGGGGAGAGGAGGGCGGGGCAGGGGAGGAGGGCGGCCGGGGAGGGAGGGGCAGCGGGCGGGAGGGCGGCCGGGGAGGGAGGGCAGCGGGCGGCAGGCGGGCGGCCGGCGACGGCGAGGGGCGGGCGCGGGCGGCAAATTTGGGCGGCGGCGCGGGGCGAGTTTGGGCTGGCGGCGCGGGGGCGGTTGGGCGTTTAGGGTTTGGGAGCTGGTCTGGCTCGACCAGCTCCCATGTAACGGTGCGGCGCGGGCACATATGCCGACGGCCGGCTATATGCCGAGGGTGGCCGTCGGCATAGAGTTTTTTTTTCTCTTATTTTTCTCTTATTTTTTTTATTTTTTTCTCTTATTTTTCTCTTATTTTTTTCTCTCTTATTTTTTTTGGAATACAAAATTGACCAAATTTCTTAGGAACGGGGTGATTAGAATAGTTTATCAAAAGTTATACACCTCAAATTTAGAAGCTACATAAACTTATGAACGAATGCATCTTAGATATTGAATTCCATGTATTTGTACCAAATTGCTACCACCACTACACAAGGTACAACTGAATGGAGATAAAAGAAACATCTATCATCAGGTGTTGTCAAGGGTTAAGCATAGATCCGATGCTCGATTTCCGACGAAACCCTAGTTCTGTTGACCGCGCGGTCTACCCCTTTGACTGCATCCCATCGGGGGTCCCCCGGTGGGCATATGCCTCCATTTGAGCTTGGTTAGGTCATAGGTACATGTGGAAACAAGGATCATCACATATGATCTCAAGTTTCTCTCCGGTTCAACTCCGAGGGAGTTCCCCCCTATACATGCAGAATCTGCCTAAGTGTAGGAACCCCCTGTCAGAAGCCGACACACAGAGGGGGGTATCCTTGGATATAAAACCATCTCAAATCACTTTTGTGCATTCCATGTGGACACACACAAGTTTTGGGGCCATTCTCTACATCTGATGCTCGATTTCCGACGAAACCCTAGTTCTGTTGACCGCGCGGTCTACCCCTTTGATCGCATCCCATCGGGGTCCCCCGGTGGGCATATGCCTCCATTTGAGCTTGGTTAGGTCATAGGTACATGTGGAAACAAGGATCATCACATATGATCTCAAGTTTCTCTCCGGTTCAACTCAGGAGTTCCCCTATACATGCAGAATCTGCCTAAGTGTAGGAACCCCCTGTCCGAGAAGCCGGACACACCTGGGGGGGGTAGCCTTGGATATAAAACCATCTCAAATCACTTTTGTGCATTCCATGTGGACACACACAAGTTTTGGGGCCATTCTCTACATCTGATGCTCGATTTCCGACGAAACCCTAGTTCTGTTGACCGCGCGGTCTACCCCTTTGACTGCATCCCATCGGGTCCCCGGTGGGCATATGCCTCCATTTGAGCTTGGTTAGGTCATAGGTACATGTGGAAACAAGGATCATCACATATGATCTCAAGTTTCTCTCCGGTTCACCTCCGAGAGAGTTCCCCCCTATACACGCAGAATCTGCCTAAGTGTAGGAACCCCCTGTCCGAGAAGCCGGACAAACCTGGGGGGTAGCCTTGGATATAAAACCATCTCAAATCACTTTTGTGCATTCCATGTGGACACACACAAGTTTTGGGGCCATTCCCTAGATCCGATGCTCGATTTCCGACGAAACCCTAGTTACGGTTGACCGCGCGGTCTACCCCTTTGATCGCATCCCATCGGGGTCCCCCGGTGGGCATATGCCTCCATTTGAGCTTGGTTAGGTCATAGGTACATGTGGAAACAAGGATCATCACATATGATCTCAAGTTTCTCTCCGGTTCACCTCAGGGAGTTCCCCCTATACACGCAGAATGCGCCTAAGTGTAGGAACCCCCTGTCCGAGAAGCCGGACACACACAGGGGGTAGCCTTGGATATAAAACCATCTCAAATCACTTTTGTGCATTCCATGTGGACACACACAAGTTTTGGGGCCATTCCCTAGATCCGATGCTCGATTTCGACGAAACCCTAGTTACGGTGACCGCGCGGTCTACCCCTTTGATTGCATCCCATCGGGGTCCCCGGTGGGCATATGCCTCCATTTGAGCTTGGTTAGGTCATAGGTACATGTGGAAACAAGGATCATCACATATGATCTCAAGTTTCTCTCCGGTTCAACTCAGGGAGTTCCCCTATACATGCGAGAATCTGCCTAAGTGTAGGAACCCCTGTCGAAGCCGGACACACACAGGGGGTAGCCTTGGATATAAAACCATCTCAAATCACTTTTGTGCATTCCATGTGGACACACACAAGTTTTGGGGCCATTCTCTACATCTGATGCTCGATTTCCGACGAAACCCTAGTTACGGTTGACCGCGCGGTCTACCCCTTTGATCGCATCCCATCGGGGTCCCCGGTGGGCATATTCCTCCATTTGAGCTTGGTTAGGTCATAGGTACATGTGGAAACAAGGATCATCACATATGATCTCAAGTTTCTCTCCGGTTCAACTCCGAGGGAGTTCCCCCCTATACATGCGGAATCTGCCTAAGTGTAGGAACCCCCTGTCCGAGAAGCCGGACACACACAGGGGGTAGCCTTGGATATAAAACCATCTCAAATCACTTTTGTGCATTCCATGTGGACACACACAAGTTTTGGGGCCATTCTCTACATCTGATGCTCGATTTCCGACGAAACCCTAGTTCTGTTGACCGCGCGGTCTACCCCTTTGACTGCATCCCATCGGGGTCCCCGGTGGGCATATGCCTCCATTTGAGCTTGGTTAGGTCATAGGTACATGTGGAAACAAGGATCATCACATATGATCTCAAGTTTCTCTCCGGTTCACCTCCGAGGGAGTTCCCCCCTATACACGCAGAATCTGCCTAAGTGTAGGAACCCCCTGTCCGAGAAGCCGGACACACCTGGGGGGTAGCCTTGGATATAAAACCATCTCAAATCACTTTTGTGCATTCCATGTGGACACACACAAGTTTTGGGGCCATTCCCTAGATCCGATGCTCGATTTCCGACGCAACCCTAGTTACGGTGACCGCGCGGTCTACCCCTTTGACTGCATCCCATCGGGGGTCCCCCGGTGGGCATATGCCTCCATTTGAGCTTGGTTAGGTCATAGGTACATGTGGAAACAAGGATCATCACATATGATCTCAAGTTTCTCTCCGGTTCACCTCCGAGGGAGTTCCCCCCCTATACACGCAGAATATGCCTAAGTGTAGGAACCCCCTGTCCGAGAAGCCGGACACACCTGGGGGGGTAGCCTTGGATATAAAACCATCTCAAATCACTTTTGTGCATTCCATGTGGACACACACAAGTTTTGGGGCCATTCCCTAGATCCGATGCTCGATTTCCGACGAAACCCTAGTTACGGTGACCGCGCGGTCTACCCCTTTGATTGCATCCCATCGGGGTCCCCGGTGGGCATATGCCTCCATTTGAGCTTGGTTAGGTCATAGGTACATGTGGAAACAAGGATCATCACATATGATCTCAAGTTTCTCTCCGGTTCACCTCCGAGGGAGTTCCCCCCTATACACGCAGAATCTGCCTAAGTGTAGGAACCCCCTGTCCGAGACGCCGGACACACCTGGGGGGTAGCCTTGGATATAAAACCATCTCAAATCACTTTTGTGCATTCCATGTGGACACACACAAGTTTTGGGGCCATTCCCTACATCCGATGCTCGATTTCCGACGAAACCCTAGTTCTGTTGACCGCGCGGTCTACCCCTTTGACTGCATCCCATCGGGGGTCCCCCGGTGGGCATATGCCTCCATTTGAGCTTGGTTAGGTCATAGGTACATGTGGAAACAAGGATCATCACATATGATCTCAAGTTTCTCTCCGGTTCACCTCCGAGGGAGTTCCTGAAAGGACACGGATGTCGCCTAGAGGGGGGGAGATAGCAAGCTCAAAGAAGGTCAACAATGGGGGCAAAAACGAGCTCAAACGGTTGGGGAACATTGGGGAAGAAGACCCCCTTAAATAGGGCAAGAGAAATCTGCCCGTTATGCACAAAACTCGTCAAAACCGTCGTTTTTGCCCCCATTGTTGACCTTCTTTGAGCTTGCTATCTCCCCCCCCCCTCTAGGCGACATCCGTGTCCTTTCAATTGGTATCAGAGCAAGGTCTCTCATTCTTAGGCTTCACCGCCTTGAGAGTAAAGATGTCGGCTAGAGGATTAGTGCACGATAACACTCTTATATTAGATGGCACAAATTATGATGTTTGGAAAATTTGCATGCTTAGTCATTTTCGGGACATTGACCCTCATATGGAGAAAATTGTAGATATAGGTTTTTCTCCTCCTATGGATTCACAAAATCTATCGTTAGAGGATGAGAAAAATTTATATCTCAATTCTCAAGCTTCTTATGTTCTTATGAATGCTTTGAGAGATGTAGGTCTTTTTCCATACTTGCCTTTTTGGAGCGCTCATGAGTTATGGATAAAGATTCAAGATAAATATGATGTGTCCAATTTTATTAAGGATGATTGTATTGCTTCCACTTCCGGCCGTGGTGAGTTCTCATCTTCATCCACTTCACCAAAGTGTGTCAAGACACAAGGTAATGATATGGTGAGTGGTGATGAAAATTGCAATGTTGATATTGAGCTGTCTATTAATGATTCTTCATCTCTATCTCATTGCAATGTTTCATCTACGGACTCAAACACATCTAGCACTAGAAATGATTTACATGCTTGTGTTGATAGTCCTTGCATATCATGTGTAAGTTGCTTGAAAAAATCTAATGATGATATGCTTGCATTGTCTTGTGGCCATGATAAAAATGATTCCATTTCCTCTAGTTGTTGTGTGTCTAACAATGTAGAGGAAACCAAAGATTCTATTGGTCAAGACAAGATCTTGAAAGGAGCCTCAAGTAACTCCTCATCTTTATCTCACGGTCCTCATATATGCCTTATGGCCAAGGGTTCCACGGTACCTCCTACCATGGAACCTAATATGTCTCGTGGTGATAAGGATGAGGATGAATATGAAGAAGAGGATTGGGTTGTCTCTCTACGCGATAAGGGTAAGAGCGTATTCAAGGTTATTTGCAAAGATAAAATTGCTAGCACTCACTTCTTTGAAATCTTGACTACCGCTATTGAGAGCCAAAAACTTATTTGGATGCATGAGAACACCATTGATAAAAAGGGTGCTCTTGAACGAGAGTATGCCAATGATGTAGCATCCCTAAAGAATGACCTTGAAGAAGAACAAGAGATCATAGCCTCTCTTGAAGAGCAACTTGAAACCCTTGAAGTGTCTCAAAATGAAATAGTTTCTAAACTCACTAAAGAAAGAGACCATGCTAAAGCTAAATTAAAATTGCTTAAAAATGAAAAGTCCAAAGTTGGTGTTGGTCATGATAAACTTGTTAAGGATCTAGATGATCTAGACAAGGCCCACAAGGCCTTGGAGAGCGAACACTCTATCCTCACCAAGTCATATGAGCAACTACAAGCTTCATATTTAAAAGAGCATGCTATGTTACCCTCTCTTCTTGATGTGTCTTGTGATGATGCTTGTGCTACTAACTCTACTTCTTGTGAAGCATCTATCTTGAAGGAGAATGTTGAGCTAAGGGCTCAACTTGATTTGCTAACTAGCAATTATGGGAAATTGGAAGAAAATCATGGAAAGCTTTCTAGCTCCCATGAGGATCTTCTAGCCTCTCATGATAGGCTAAAGTTAGCTCATGAGGCTATCATATCAAAGGCAACACCTTGTAAGCCTCATGTGGATACTAGCACTACTACTCAAAATGCTATATTGCCATGTGCTAGTCCTAGTAATTCATCCACTCATAATATTGCTAAATCTTGTGATGAATTATCTTCCTTGCCTTGTTGCTCTAATAATGAAGATTCTACTTCCTCTAGTACTTGTATTGTTACTAACCATGTAGAGGAAATCAAAGAGCTCAAGGCCCAAGTCACTTCTTTGAAGACCGACTTGGTAAAGAGTCATGAAGGGAAATGCAAACTTGACACGATGTTAAGTGTGCAACAATCCCCCAATGACAAGAGTGGACTTGGATTCAAATCCAACAACAAGAACAATAACAACAACAAGAAGAAGGGCCAAGTACAAGTCAAAGACCCGGCCAAGATTGTTTGCTTCAAGTGCAAAATTGAAGGGCACTATGTTAGATCTTGCCCTTTGAAGAAGAAGCAAAAAGTGAAGCGGCCTCAAGTTCAAACTCATATTCAACCTCAAGTTGAAGAAATGCCACTTCCCAAGAAGAACCAAGCCAATGCTCCCATTGTGGAGAAATCTAGTGAGAAGAAGGAGAAGAAAAGAACTTGCTACATATGTCGCGAGAAGGGCCACATCTCCTCCTTTTGCACTATTGGTACCTCATCCAACTCTATCACCATTGATGATGTTTATTCTATTCATAAGGATGAGGGTGGAAATGTGTTTGCCAAATATGTTGGTGCTCAAAGTGGTGTCAAGAAAAGAACCATTTGGGTTGCCAAGCCCATTGTGACTAACCTCTTAGGACCCAACTTAGTTGGGGACCAACAATCCAAAACTTGATCAATAGGTGCTTGTTGGAGGGCATTGGAGACTTGGCTACATCATGAAGAATTAAGGGATCTTCATCATTTATATTATCTGAAGCCAAGTCTTGGTTATCTTGCTTCTATCATATATTCAATGTTCCTCCTTGCGGTAACATGTGCTCAACTCATTTATATTGAAAGTTACTCGCCCCTTTGCATGTGTTAGTTTTGTTCCTAACATGTGTTTGTATATGTTGTGCTTCCTAATAGTTTTGCTTGAGAAATCAAGTCTATGCATGTTGGGTTGCACACCATGTATTTGTGTTTGTGTTGGAGCCTCTTTGCATCTTGTTGTATCTTATATGGCTCTTATGAGAGATTAATGGACTATAACATTTTGGGGGAGTGATATGCCTTTAGGAATTTCACAATCCTAACAATGTGTGTACATGAGGAATATCACTTAGAATTGATATTGCAAGATTATCTAGTCTCTATGTGGTATGTCATCTTCATGAGAAATTCAAATTCTAATGTCCATTAATATCTCTAGTTGGATCTTATTTGCCTCTTGTGAAAATAAATTCCTTATCACATTATGGGGGGTAATAAGCTTTGTGCATATTACAAGCCTAGAAAATGTGAACATTTGAGGTTGTGTCACATAGAATTGATATCGTAAAAATTATCTCTCTCCTATGTGGCATGTTTGCTCAAACAAGCTCCAATTTGCTTAAATAGCTTCATTGCTAATATCTTTGTGGATCTTATTTGTGAAAGTTTTTCTTGGCATGGTTTTTCACAACGTGTCCCTCAATACATTTTTGGAAAACCATGTGCTTCAAGTCATACTATTAATTTCTTTGCATGTTGGTATGAATACTATTAATTGCTTTGCATATTGGTATGAATACTATTAATTGCCTTGCATGTTGGTATGAATAAATGAAGCTATCAAGAAACTTTCTTTGCATGATGGTTAACTCGTATCTTTTACCATATGCTTTGTTCGTTGTAAATATGATCTTATGTATACTTACAAACTACCACCGGGAAATATTTCCTAATACCTCTTGTCCTAGGACAATTGGTAATCAATTATGAGGTAGATATTTATTGATCATATCTACATTGGCTCTTGTGTTTAAATTGCCTTATTTATTGCCATGAATTTGTTGTGCTTTGACTCCCATGTGTCTTCCTTGCAACTTATGGATCTAAGTTGTCTATTCAAACTTTCTAGCATTTTAAGAAGATATAGGTAGCGTGATGATCCTAGTTTTGTGCATTTTGTATTCATATGAAAAATTCTAGATAATGCACCAATCTTGGGGGATCTCTTCTATATTTATTAAAATGCTTAACATCTCTTGATCATTATCAAAAATTTGGTTTTGGGAGACATAAACTTTCTCTTTGGTACTTTGTGCCATCATAAGAAGTGTCGAGGGTTTGGTTTATTTGTTGGAACCTTGCTCTCTTGGGAGTTGGTTATCTCATTCCTTTGCGTTTAGGTTTAATTAGCTTCTCATAATGAGATAAGTCTTTGTAGTCAATCTTGTGTTGATTTGATTCTTTGATACAATTTGGACAACCATTGTCTCTTGGTTTATTTGGTGTTTTGTCCAAATTGTATCTTCATTTGGTTCTTGAAAGTATTGTGCATGCATATTTAATATATGTATATCTTATGGCATGTGTCACTTTCTTTGATCCAATATATAGGGTAAACTCCATCAAATCCTAATTTGGCTAAGATGTGCATGAAATTCAATTTCATATCTGGAGTTTGTCCTATATGTTGTAGTGTGTCTAACTACTTCGGACCCAATTAGTTTGGGGACCATTTTGTACTTACCTTTGTGTTAGGTGCAATGGATATGCATTGGATGTTTGTCTCACTCTTGGGAAGAAGTGGTGACTCAATGGTAACTTGAGGCAAGCTAGGATGGTCAACGAACACATATCTACTACATCCACACCAATGCTATCTCGGTAACAAGTATCTTCTCATGCATATTTTTCTAGCATCCAACCATGTGGTTGCATCTTGGCATGAATCTCTTGATTTGCAAATGTTGTGCTTCTTGCAAAAGTCTTAATGAAACCTCTTTATTGTGAATGTGAGTAAGTTGAGATGAGTGCATTTGTTGGGAAGTATATTAAATCATGCTCATGTTTCATCCATCCCAACTATGCCTATCTAGCAATTTTATTGCATATCAATTCCTCAAACCTCTCACATGTGCAATATCGATGAAAGTGCAAATTTAGTTATTTCTTTTTAATGCAACCTTGAAGCCAACATATGGTTCAAGCATTGCCTATGGACAACACCTACAAATATAACTCAATGCAAACATTAGTCCATAGGGATTGTCATTAATTACCAAAACCACACATGGGGGTCCATGCACTTTCAGTTCCCCCCTATACACGCAGAATCTGCCTAAGTGTAGGAACCCCCTGTCCGAGAAGCCGGACACACCTGGGGGGTAGCCTTGGATATAAAACCATCTCAAATCACTTTTGTGCATTCCATGTGGACACACACAAGTTTTGGGGCCATTCCCTAGATCCGATGCTCGATTTCCGACGAAACCCTAGTTCTGTTGACCGCGCGGTCTACCCCTTTGACTGCATCCCATCGGGGGTCCCCCGGTGGGCATATGCCTCCATTTGAGCTTGGTTAGGTCATAGGTACATGTGGAAACAAGGATCATCACATATGATCTCAAGTTTCTCTCCGGTTCACCTCCGAGAGAGTTCCCCCCTATACATCCAGAATCTGCCTAAGTGTAGGAACCCCCTGTCCGAGAAGCCGGACACACCTTGGGGGGTATCCTTGGATATAAAACCATCTCAAATCACTTTTGTGCATGTCATGTGGGCACACACAAGTTTTCCAGCGATTCCGACGCTCCGGTGGTCTGTAACTTGGAAAACCCTAGGGCGGGGACCCCACACATCTACCCCTATAGCTTTCTCCGTGTGAGGGTTTACCAGTGGACTTTTTTATTTATTTTGCTTTGTTTAGGACATATGTACATGGAAACCATAGGTTGGGCATACTTTACCATAAAATAGGCTCCGTTGGAGCCATGGCGGGGGTTTCCACATACAGATCCTGGATTTTACCAACTGGTAGCCCATTATGCGGAAATCGTCAACGCCGGGTACATCCAAGGTTAGCCAAACCTTACATCACACTTGTACATGTATGTTAGGGGCAGAAGCAAGTTTTCCAACAATTCTGACGCTCCGGTGATCTGTTTCTTGGGAAACCCTAGGGCGGGACCCCTAGGGTTAGGGTTTTACCAAGTGATTTGTTAGGGTTATAGTTAGGGTTAGCAATGTATGTGGAAACCCTAGGGTTAGGGTTAGAGTTAGGGTTAGGGTTAGGGTTAGAGTTAGCAATGTATGTGGAAACCCTAGGGTTAGGGTTAGGGTTAGGGTTAGGGTTAGGGTTAGAGTTAGCAATGTATGTGGAAACCCTAGGGTTAGGGTTAGGGCTAGAGTTAGGGTTACGGTTAGGGTTAGAGTTAGGGTTAGAGTTAGGGTTAGGGTTCGGGAAACCGTAGGGCGGGGAACCCGCGGATCTAACCATATGTACATCGATAGCAAATGTTGGGCCTAGTGGCTCCGGTTGACCCGTCTGCGAAGAGCGTCACCCATGGGACCTACATATGCCATCTACGAATTCTTAAAAAATAGAACCATTTTTTACACAATTCATACTAGTAAATAAATAATAGAAACATATTATAAAGTAATATGAGAGAGGGAAAAAATAAAAAAAATAAAAAAAAATCCTATATGCCGAGGGTGGCCGTCGGCATAGGGTGCCCATGCCCTATGCCGAGGGTGGCCGTCGGCGTCTAACTGACGCCGTGAGCGGGCGACGACGGCGCGGGCTGGGCCAGAGGCGATGCCGGTACTACGCCGAGGGCCAAGGTGACGCCGACGGCTGCCCTCGGCGTAGCCTCCTCTACGCCGACGGTATTTGTACGCCGACGGTCGGCTTCCTGATCTGCCCTGGCGACTCCGTACGCCGACGGCCCCGATAAAAAGCCGTCGGCGTACAGTTTGGCTGTCGGCGTCTTCTCCCATTCCTGTAGTGTTTCACTTACCGGTGGTAGTAATCGTAAATATAATTGACATGTAGGGTAATTAAAGAAGGACGAAAATTATGGGGAGAAACCTTCCTTCCTTTATTAGTAGGTAAAGATATGCATCAATTAGACCAAATTTACACCTGTAACCCTTCGCGTTATGGTTATTCACTTAATTTGTTGGTTCTACGAGTCGATCGGCAAGGATGGCCTCATCCGTCACTTCTTCCACCGGCCGTCCAAGGCGTACACCACCGGGACGAGGAAGCGGCATAATGTGCACACCGACGAGCAGGGCGGTGAGACGCGGTGGCACAAGACGGGCAAGACCCGCCCCGTGTTCACCGACGGCAAGCTCAAGGGCTACAAGAAGATCCTGGTCCTCTATACACCAACTATGGCAAGCAGCGCAAGCCGGAGAAGGCCACCAGTTCCACCTGGGCTCCGACGAGGAGGAGAAGGACGGCAAGCTCGTCGTCTCCAAGGTGTTCTACCAGACGCAGCCCTGGCAGTGCGGCGGTTCGGCAGCGGTCGCCGCCGCTGCTGCCCTCGCTGCAGGCAACATCATAATGGACGGCGGCGGTGCAGCTACTGATCACCACCCTCATCATCACGAGGGTGGCAACAACAGCAGCATGCTAAAGGACGCTGCCGGCATTGTGGATTTCTACAGCCCGGACGTCTCTGCAGCACTGATCGGGTACAGCAGACAGACGGCCTCCTACCAACCGGGCGGATGCGGCTGCTTCTGCACATCTGATGCTTAACTTCGAAGTGCACACGGGAGGCACAGGCTTTGGTCCCTGACCAAGGATTGCGAAGCCAACTAAGGCAAAGCAATTCTGTTCGTTGACTGATAAACTATATATACTTCATTACTAGGTTAGAGGCCCGGTGCCCGGATACACGTAATGAGAAGGTGGCAGGCAGATAATGGCACTGGGGAGTGCGAGTGAAACGGTACTACTGGATAATAAGGGTGTTGAGTGGCCGCACAGTTTAGGGATCAACATTTGTTACATTGTTCATTATATACACATACCTATACACGGACTTAACTTACGTCTTGACCTACAATCAGTTTTTTGTTTAATGATGTAATGTTCGCTTAATAAGAATCGTGAATTTTAATACTATTGTTTCTTGTGGCTTTGGGTCATGTGGATAACCAGAAATGACCATATCTTTAAGGAGATTGGAGCAAACCATTTTAGATGCAAAAAGAAACTCAAAGACGAGCTGGCTATGGATATCCAACGAGCCAGAACAAAGATGTATTCAAGTTTTCAGTCATGAATTGATTCATTTTCACAATTTTGTTTTTGCTATGTAAATATTAAAATATCCTAGAGTAATTGTTTTCTCGGAAAAAGGGAACATACTCCCTCTGACCATGAAACATGTCTTAGATTGGTCTAAATTTAGATGTATCTAGATATTATTTAGTGTTCATGTACATTTAAACATAGATAACTCTAAGATAAATTTCATAGGATGGAGGGAGTACATGAATAAATCGATAGCAATACATGTGTATGTTTCGGCATGCATTGAGGTACACATGTAATCAAAGTATTTGTAGGTACGAGGAGTCAAAAGAACCAAACTTGTAGTTGAATGGTTAGGAGAGTAGTGGTACCCCATCCCAAAGGATCAAACCTCAGTTTGACACTTTGATATCTAATAAAGGCGGAATATTCTTTTAGTGGCAGACGATGTTCTCGTCGATAGCGATGCACCTATGGCGACTTCGTCAATTTTGAAACCCACCGGATCAATTTTTTGGACTCTGACTCTCGGAGGTACTCATACAGCTAGGGTATGCGTGTGTGCGTTTATAGTTGTGAGTTTATATGCATATTTATGAGCATCTTCATCTTTACTGTGTCTCGCGAAAAAGATAAAGAGGAGACAACATAGAGAGGGTTTTCAAAGATCTAAGAGCAACTCTGGCGGATCCCTTAAAAATAGAACTTATAAATAGTTTTAGAAGTCAATTGGTTTTGAGTGAATTTCACATTTTACCCTATAGTTGCGCATTTGTGACACATATTACCCTATTTAGTGAAACAACCTCTACCAAAATATCCCATTTAAGAAGCTTTAACGACGATGTAGCCCTAATTTAGCATTTTGCTTGTCATTGTTTGATAGGATAGGCATGATATGTCGATGTGGAGTGATAAAATATGTAAATATAGGAGGGTCTCATGGACGACTATGTCCAAACTTCTTTAATCCATATGTACCATTCCTAACTATCGTCTTGCTATTTTTAGACCCCGGTCATCACCTAACACCTTGCTCAATGAACACACATTCGAAAACCGGGGTCCAAGGCTTTTAAAATGGACAATCTACACGTTTTTTCACTCGGTGCGATAATTAATATCACATATACATAACTAGAGGGTAAAAAGTGGAATTCCCTCCTTGGTTTTTGAGGCTATGGTGTGATCTCACACCTGTGTAGGAATCCTAAAACTCAACACTCGATTAATCTTTTCTTTCTGTTAGGAATAAATTAGCATTGTAATTAGGCTAATAAGGCAGTTAGGATTTCTATTAGGAAAACTACCTAGCAGTTAGAAATCTCGCGTTGTCCAAACGCTGTCTAAACCGAACAGTCGCACAGTCACAATCAATAGAATCAATCATTCACTGCAATCTCTGGTTTCTCTCTACGTCATCAGCACTGGCTCTGCCCCTAGCGAGTAGGCCTCAAGGAGAGAACAGAGAAAAGGTGAGAAAAGAATGGCTTTCCGGCCGCTGCCGGAACTAGTTTTTTCCTTCGCACGGTCGCTCCCATTTTCGTTGCCGGACTTTCAGACTCGCCGCTATAAACCATCATACCAGTATAGTGGATCTACTACCAACACGAGTTCAACTGCCCGATTTCTAGAAGCCCTTCGTCATCGAGACTGACGCATATGACACAGGTTTGCACGTATAAAGGTGGACGAGGCAATAAGATGGTCTTGTAAAAGAAAAGGGAATGCAGTTTCTCAATAAATGCGGATTTCCATTTTCGTTGCCGGACTTTCAGACTCGCCGCTGTACGTCGTCGGAACTTTAACCGGCGCTTTCAGCGTCGCCGGAACAGGAACGGTGGCGTCCGCCACCGCAGGGTAGTGCTTGGTGCCTCTCGTCGTCGCTACGGCCCTGGTGGTGGCCTCCGTCGCCGCCACAACCACCGCCAGCACTACCACCATGTTCACCGTCGTGTGCAGCGCCACCATTTTCCTGGAACACCAGGACCAAGAATCAGGACAGTAGTGCCCCAGGGAGAAGGACAGGACATAGCAGAGGAGGTCGTCGCTGTACCGGATGTTGTTGCCGCTGCCCCTGAGTTAGCTGCCGTGCCGGCAGTTGGTGTAAAAGTTGCTGCGCCTGAATATGAAGATGAGGCCTCCACCTCTAGCATCGCCGCCGACGCAGACGAACTGCTAACCCCACCACCGGCGTTCATGGCTCCGCCCATGGAGTGGTTGTTGGGCGGGCCGAGCGCCGGGTGGCTCGTGGACGATCCCGAGCGTGACTTCAGCGACGACGAGCTCGCGGCGCAGCCGCCTCCGCCGGTGTACTACTTCGAGCGCCATGGGAATAGGCCGCACCTCCCGTCCCCGACGCCCTCCGACGAGGTCGCGGAACACTTCGCGCCGCCGGGCTACGCCGACGTGACGGAGTTCTTCGAGCCGCCGGCTGCGGCTCCCGTGGACGCGCTCCCGCCGGCGCTCACCACCAACCTCCAGATGGAGATGGAAGGGAACGAGGCCGAGGCAATCGCTCGCGCCCGCGCACTCGTCCCCGACCTCAACCTCCCAGCAGCAGAAGAAATAGAGGAGGGGAACGAGGACGCGCCGCCAGCGCCGTCCCTTGCCCTCCCCACTCCCTCGCCGGAGGCCAGGGTGCTTCTCCGTCGCTTCGCGTCGGCCATGGCGGCCCGCCCCGCCGGCATCCGCAGAGGGACCTGGTCGCCCGACGATCTCGGCCTCACCGGCCGCTTCGCGGAGCTCCGCCTCAACGAGGCCGCCCACCACTTCTCCTCCTCAGGGGAGGGGTCGAGCCGCCGCTGAAGCTTCAACAGGCGCTGGCCAGGAGAAGTGTCGAGAGGATAAGATGCGGAGGACGACGGGATATTTTCCCCAAGTCGCTCCTCCCAGTTCCCTTTCTATACTGATCCAAGCCCACACCTGTTGGACCAAAAGGACAGCGCACTTTCCTCTGCCATGTGCCATGAATATAAAAGGCAGAAATTTAGTATTTACGTGATTTCAGTCTGGTCACTATTATAATCAGCATATTTACATCTGCTGTAACTGTATCAGTCTATCAGATGTTATGTAAAAATCTGTTTAGGACCCTACGTTGTTCTTCATTCAGAATAGCAGTATATTGTGATGTAAATACATTCATGTTAGATATTATATCTATTATATGTTACGAGTATATGATATGACATGTTATTAATATATTTGCTTCTAGCATTTCATAACATGGTATTTTGGTAGAATAAGATTATTTCACACTTGAAATTAAATTTTCTTCCAAAATTTCTCGTTAACAAAATATGAGATAAGAAAAAGGCAAAACAAAATATGTGACTATCTCGAAGATCTACACACATATGGCTTATAAGCATCTGCTTTCAAATTGTTCCTCTAGAACAAATTTGTTGCTTTGCAAAATAAATTTTACTATCAAGTAAAATTAATTAAATGCATGATCATACATGCAGGAAAAATGGGTGACATCAGTAAAAAAGAATTCCAAGAACTACAACTTGATGGAAGTAACTATCTATCATGGGCCATGGATATGAAAATAAATTTAAACGGCCGTGGCCTTGGTCCCGTGATTATCACACCCCCCGAAAATGCTCCAGAAATACCCCAAGTGGCAAAGTATGCGACATTACATTTCATAAGGCACCACCTCCATCCCGATTTAAAAAATGAATATTTGATGGAGGAGGATCCACTAGCTTTATGGAACTCCCTCAAGGAGAGATATGACCAATAAAGAGCGGTTATGTGCCGGAAGCCGAGAGAGAATGGTCTCTCATTAGGTTCCAGGACTTTAAGTCCGTTGCGGCATATAATTCTGACGTGCATAAAGTTAACTCCAAACTGAGATTTTGCAACAAGCAAGTTTCATATGAAGATTTAATCGAGAAAACCTTATGCACTTTCCATCCCTCGATGAGGATATTGCAACAGCAATATCGTCAACACAAATACACGAAGTATTCTGAGCTTATATACACATTACTTCAGGTCGAGAAGCATGATGAACTTCTCATGAAAAATCATAATGCTCGCCCAACGGGTGCCATGCCGATCCCTGAAGCACATGCTAATGCTCATTTTACTAATAAATTTGGAAACCGTAAAAGGAACTTCCGAAAATTCAAGGGAAAGTGGAAAAACAATGGTCAAAAGACCAATGGTCAATTTAAGGGGAAAGATCATTTCTAGAGAAATGATCAAAATGACAACTCTCAAACTTGACAAAGGTGTGGATGTGCGAATCATCGTACAAACAAATGTCGTATTCCCAAGCACCTAGTGGATCTATACATGAAGTATGGAGGAAAAGGGAAGCAAGTTCATGGAAATAAGGCTGAAGCTCACTTCAATGCCATTGAAGACAACCCTCAAGCTAGTCCTTCTCAAAGTGCTATTGAAGTATTCAAGCCAAAGGACAATATCATCCTCGATGAAGACATGCTTGTGGACTACACCCAAGATGTTTTTGGAGACCTCAATTGATCTCCTAAACAATTGATGTCACTTAGCTACTCAAATACTACGATGTGTTATATATTTATTGTATAACAACAAGTAGAATAAAGTCTTTTAGACTACATGTATTGTATTATGTGAATCAGACATAATATTGTAATGTATTTATATTTCGAATTTGTAATATAAATACTATGTATGTAATTTAATGAATATATGAATAAAATAAATTTATTCTAAAATATTCTCTTTCTATTTTTAGAAATTTACGGGAAAAATCCGATGGAAGAAGAATTATGTTTAGTGGATAGTGCTACTACTAACACAATCTTAAGGGAAACAAAATACTTCCAAACTCTTACAAAGAGAAAGGAAGATTATGACTATAACCGGGAGTAACAAAGCAATAATTGGTTCAGGAAGAGCCACATTCACACTCCCTATGGGTACTACTATTGTAATTCAGAATGCACTCTTGTATCCTGAATCAACGCGTACCCTTATAAGTTTCAAAGATATCCGATCAAATGATTTCCATCTTAAAACTGTTAAGATGGATAAGAAAGAATATTTGCTTTTAACAAAAAGTGATGGATATGAGGAACAAACTCTCGAAAAATTCCCTTCATTTTCTTCCGGATTATACTTTACATACATTAAACCCGTACCTTATGTTGCGTACAAAATAATTTTTCAAAATCTTGATAAATTCAAGACTTGGCATGATCGCCTTGGTCATCCTGGAATAGGTATGATGAGAAAAATTATAAGCAATTCTGTTGGTCATAATTTACCAATTAAAAGATTTCCTAAGTCATCAGATTTTGTATGCCTTTGCATGTGCTCTTTGGGAAATTAATTATTAGGCCATCCTACCTCAAAGTTAAAAATGAGTCACTTAATTTTCTTGAAAGAATTCAAGGAGATATATGTGGTCCAATACAACCTTTATCTGGACCATTTAGGTACTTTATGGTGCTAATTGATGCATCTACTAGATGGTCACATGTGTGTTTATTATCAACACGTAACCATGCATTTGCCAAATTAATATCTCAAATTATCAAATTAAGAGCAAATCATCCTGAACACAGGATTAAAACAATAAGAATGGATAATGCGGCTGAATTCAGTTCACGCGCATTCAATGATTATTGTATGGCCTTAGGCATTCATCTAGAACATTCTGTACCTTATGTTCATACTCAGAATGGATTGGCTGAATCTTTAATCAAAAGAGTAAAATTAATTGCTAGACCATTGTTGCAGAATTGCAATTTACCAACCTCTTGTTGGGGACATGCGGTTTTACACGCCGCGGATCTGATACAAGTCAGACCAACTGCATATCATGAAACTTCCCCATTTCAAATAGTACGAGGCAATCAGCCAAGTATTTCCTACCTGCGAAAATTCGGTTGCGCTGTATACGTACCGATATCACCACCGCAGCGTACCTCCATGGGACCCCATAGAAAAATTGGAATCTATGTGGGATATAAATCTCCGTCAATTATAAAATATTTAGAACCCCTAACAGGGGACACATTTCTGACCGTACGCTGATTCAATTTTTGATGAGGATCATTTCCCGGCATTAGGGGGAGAAACAAACCACAAAGAATGCCAGGAAATAGATTGGAATGTAACAGGCATCCAATCCTTAGATCCACGTACTAAAGAATCTGAATCTGAAGTTCAGAGAATAATAGATTTGCAACACTTTGCAAATAACTTGCCAGACGCATTTACTGATCACAAAGGTGTCACTAAATCATATATCCCTGCAGTCAATGCACCAGAACGAGTAGAGGTACCAAATAAAACTACTCAACTCCCAATTGCAAATAAAAGGGGGAGAAATCTGGTCTCAAGGGAAAAGGCTCCTCCAAAGCCACCGCGGAAACAAAGAAAATCTATGACGGTAAATGCAAATCAACCTGAAGTTGATAGACACCAATATGATGTTCAACATCAAGAACCTAGCATAAATGTGCACACAAATTCTATTGCTGGGACATCGAAACAACCAGACTCCGTTGTTATGGGAAATCACACGGTGCCTGAAGAAACTAATGAAATTTCCATAAACTATATCGATTCGGGAGAATCATATAATAGAAAGACTACAATTGTCGACACATATTTCTCCTCTAAAATTGCTAAAGCCCTTCAACTGGATCCAGAGCCAAAATCTATAAAAGAGTGCCTGAAGCGCTCGGATTGGCCTAAATGGAAGGAGGCAATTGAGGCAGAATTGCGCTCGCTTAATAAAAGAGAGGTATTCTCTAAAGTAATACCTACTCCTCAAAAAGTCTTCCCTGTGGGAGCTAAATGGGTTTTCGTTCGAAAAAGGAATGAAAATAATGAGGTGGTGAGATATAAAGCGAGACTAGTAGCACAAGGGTTTACGCAGAGACCCGGTATCGACTACGACGATACATATTCTCCTGTAATGAGTGGAATTACGTTTCGATACTTAATATCATTGGCAGTACAAATGAATTTATCAATGCAGTTAATGGATGTAGTGACCGCATATCTATATGGGTCACTCGATGCGGATATTTATATGAAAGTCCCTGATGGACTTAAAATGCCTAATCCAAATATAAATCGCAACATGTATTGTGTAAAATTACAAAAGTCACTCTATGGCTTAAAGCAGTCGGGTAAAATGTGGTATAACCGGCTTAGTGAGTTCCTTCTTCAGAAAGGATACTCAAATAATGATGATTGCCCATGCGTTTTCATAAAGAAATCCTCAAAAGGATTTTGCATCATCTCAGTTTATGTTGATGACCTCAACATCATTGGTAACGCGACAGATATATCTCTAGCACGCAATCATTTAATGACGGAGTTTGAGATGAAGGATTTGGGAAAAACCAAATTCTGCTTAGGTTTACAACTTGAGCATCTTCCCTTAGGAATACTCGTTTATCAGCCCGCATATATTCAGAAAGTTTTGGAAAAATTCAATATGGATAAATCATATCAATCCAAAACACCCATGGTCGTTAGATCCCTTGATATGGAAAAGGATCCTTTTAGACCTAGGGATGATAACGAAGATGTATTGGGACCTGAGTTTCCATACCTTAGTGCGATAGGAGCACTAATGTACCTTGCTAATTGTACTAGGCCAGATATTGCCTTCGCAGTAAATTTATTGGCTAGACACAGTGCAGCTCCAACAAAACGCCATTGGGCTGGAGTGAAAAATATCTTCAGGTATTTACAAGGTACTAAAGATCTTGGTTTGTTCTATCAGAAAAATCAAGACATGACTTTGACTGGCTATACTGATGCTGGCTATCTTTCTGATCCCCATAATGCTAGATCACAAACTGGATTTGTATTTTTATATGGTGGAACCGCTATCTCATGGAAGTCAACTAAACAGACTTTAGTAGCAACCTCCACTAACCACTCTGAAATAATTGCATTATATGAAGCTTCACGTGAGTGTGTATGGCTTCGCAGAGTGATTAATCACATCCAGACCTCATGCGGTATAGGTTCATTAGAATCACCAACTATTATATATGAAGATAATGCTGCATGTGTTGCTCAAATGCATATGGGATATATTAAAAGTAATATCACAAAACATATTGCTCCAAAACTGTTCTTTCCTCATGAATTACAGAAAAATGGAGAAATTAATATTTTGCAAACAAAATCTTGTGACAATCTTGCAGATTTGTTCACTAAGTCTTTACCAGCAGCTGCATTTCAAAAATGCATTTATGGTATTGGTATGAGACGACTTAGAAATTTGCAAAGTTCAGGGGGAGAAATTTCCCAGGACTGAACTTAGTATTTATCATCCGATAATAATATATTGTACTCTTTCCTTATGAGTTCTCCAACGGATTTCTCATATAGGTTTTAAATGATACAATTATTATACCAACGGTATATCGGATTCCTATATTATCCTTATATTTTTCCACTGGATTTTGGAGGACATATATTTTACAAGATCAAGTTTCAAGATCATGGTCCATCAAGATCAAGTTTTCAAGAGACGTTATGGAGAATTTTGGACATAGAAGATTTTGAAGACATCGTTTGTCCAAGGGGGAGTGTTAGGAATAAATTAGCGTTGTAATTAGGCTAATAAGGCAGTTAGGATTTCTATTAGGAAAACTACCTAGCAGTTAGAAATCTCGCGTTGTCCAAACGCTGTCTACACCGAACAGTCGCTACACCTTTTGGAAGCGACCCAAACCTTGTAACCGGCATTGTAAGCACCTGTTAGGGACGTCGAGATGAGAGGTGAGGCGACGACGACAAGGGCGTACGCCGGAGCTGCATGAGTCGAGCCTGACACAACCCATTCAGAAAAAAAAATCATGTCATGAATATAAGATTGCTCGGTGTTAAAATAGTTTAACTTAGCAAAAAAATTAACTTACACTTCCCAGAAAGAGGGGGTATGCAATAGGCACACACCGCGTTCGGCGGTGCTGCACGTTAACGCCATGGTGGTATGCTCGCATGAGCGTCTGTGTTGTGGGTATACTTCATGGGTGTACCATCGACAGTGCCTAGATCCGGCAAGCCCGGGTGGCCCACAGACGGTGATGAGGCATGTGGCCCATCGGGCGGCCCAGTTGCTGTTGATCATGAAGGAAGAAGTCCGGCCCAGGATCGATGGCGGATCCGTACCGACATTAGGAGTAACCCGGATCCACGGAGGCCCATGAGGAACCGGATCCGATGCGACGTATATGGAAGGCGGATCCGTGACGTGCACGGCAAGATATTGTACCGTAGCTAGGCTGTCTGTAATCCGGCTAGGACTCTCCATGTAAACCCTAGATCCGTGCGCCTTTATAAGCCGGATCCCGGGAGCCCTAGAGGCACAACCACAACTCATTGTAACAACGCGAAAGCGCCCAGATAATTCCAGACAAGCGACGGTAGGCCTGTCATCGTGCGGGTGTTCGAAGGCTGGGTAACTCGCGTACCACCGTCCCGTGTGCACTCCGCACTATGGCCCCTACTTCTTCTCACCCTCGTGAGGATCCCTCCTCCGAGGAACCGTCGATTAGGCAACGACGGTTGGCGCCCACCGTGGGGCTGTGGCGTCGAGGCCGGAACCGGGAGGGTTCCGCCATGGGAAGCTACGACGACACCATCGGCGTGGGGCGCGTCCTTTACGTGGGAATCTGCCGATCGTCCCTCCGGATGAGTGTTGGATTCCGGCTAGGACAAACCCCGTCAAGCTCTCCATCGTCCCAATAGGCGGCATACACATCTTCATCGGGGAAACCGTCGATTCCGACGGAAACCCACTGGTAAGTAACGCAGACGCGACCGCCGCAGAGCTGGACGCTGTCGCGAAGATCCGATCTGAGATGCAGGAGCTTCCCAAGGAAGATTCCGCCTCGGATCCGGAATTTTCAAAGCCCACCCAATCCGCCCCTGAGCAGGAAACAACGGTGGAAGACCAATGCAGATCCGCCTGGGTCTCCCAGGTGTTAGAAAAGCAGAGGTGCCACTTCGTACACTTCTTGGCCCATACCGCCGGAACCGCCCCTCAAGAAGACGGAGCTGGTCCTGAGCAGGTAGAGGCATCGGAAAACGGCGCAGATCCGGATCAGGCTGAGCCTGTCGGAGAAAGTGAAGCCCCGGTTGAAGAATCGATTTTGGGCAATCTGAGCCCAATTTCCGGAGATACCCCCTCCATGGATACTGACGAGTTCAACCGCAAGCTAGGGGAGTACGGTTTCGGTGATCAGCCTGAAGTCGACTCCGCCCAGCCTAAGCAGGTTCTCGCAACGGTAGCAGCGCTGGGACAAACTGGATCTGAAGAGCCAACCAGCCAATCCGACCCTCAGCCATCCCAACAAGGATCTCCAATGTCACGGGAGCGACCCCGCAGGGATTCTTCCTCGGAGGAACTCTTGTCGGCTGAAGAGATGGTTGCGCGAGCAGTTCTTAACACACCTATAACCCCGGGCGACGCCGCAGATCTGGAGGCTCTAGAGGCCACTAGACAGGAAATGCTGGCCACAGCCAAGAAGCTCGCCGATACCGAAGCCGCGTTAAGGGCAGAGAGGGCAGAAGCTGCAGGATTGGCGGAAAATTTCGACAGACAGGATCGCGAGATTACTGCCACACTCGAGCAGGTCAAGAGCATGAGGGCAGAGTGGGAAGTAAAGATGATCTATGCGCAGGCGGAGGCCGATCGAATTGTTAGAGAAGCAATCCCGCCTCGCAGAATACCCTTCAACATGCCCGCAGAGCACCGGCCGCTGGAAACCCCAAAGGACAACATGCAAAAAGCTGCGGAGCTGTTGAAGAAGAAGGACGAAGAGGTTGATATCAACTACCTCCGTACACTTGTCGCTTCAGCAATGCAGCAGCAAAGCAAGGCAGATACTTCGCGCAGGTTGGAATCCAATCCGGATAACTGTGTATCTACCGCGCAGAAGGACGCCCGCGCCGATCGACATCCCGATGATGAATCACACACCGGATCCTCGGAGCGCAAAAGAAGAGTCAGGGAACACCCAAATCCGATCCCTGTTCCGTCAAAGACGCCTTCGTCAGATCCAAGAAAGGGAAAGGATGCGATGTACTCTGGGCGAGACAAATACCGCAACCCCTCTCCTCCGCCCAACGGTTACCCGCGACCCCCTCGCCGCCGTAGTCCAGCTGGAAACACCAGGCCCCCAGGGCATGGTGGGATTGTTATCCGCGACAACATGCTGCCAAGAAACAGAAACAGGGAGCGCTCGCCGGAACCACGCCGGAACCAGAACAATGTCCATGAGCCCGAGCCCAGGAGGGATCGGAATGAGGAGCGCGGCCCAGAGCCTCGCCGGAACCGCGACCCAGAGCCTCGCCGGAACCGCGACCCAGAACCTCGTCGGAGCCGTGACCCAGAGCCTCGTCGCAGCCGTGACCCGGAGCCTCGCCGGAACGACCAGGGCAGCCAGCGCCAGGGCGAAGGCAGCCACAGGAGCCGGAGCCAGCACCAGGAAGGCCGAGGAGAATCAGACGGCGGAAGCAAGAAATCGGACCGCCCACCTCGCAGGTCTCCCTCACCACCACCTAGCGGTGGCGGCGGAGGTGGAGGCGGAGGCGACGGCCGGAGATCTCGCTCTCGCTCACAATCCCCTCGCCACGGCCCGCGTGACGCACGGGATCGTCTTAACGAATACAGAACCGACTACATTGGTCCGAAGTGCTTTGGCAGGATGATTCGAGAGGAACCAAAGCCAAGGATGAACCTCAAGCTACCCGGAAATCTGAAGCATTATGATGGCACCGAAAGGCCGGATACCTGGATTGAGGATTACTATTAGGCAGTAACCTTTGCCGGAGGAACCCCTAACATCGCCTGCCGCATGCTCCAGTTGTACCTTGTAGGTCCAGCCCGGATCTGGCTCAGTGACCTCGAGAAGAACTCCATCTTTTGCTTGTTCGACATGAAGACCGCTTTCGAGAAACACTTCAGAGGCACCTACAAAAGACCTGCCACGGCAAGCGACCTGCAAGCCTGCATCCAGAAGAAGGCGAAACCTCAAGAAACTACCTCACACGATGGTTGGCATGCGAGAACGAGTGCGAAAACGTCGACCACACAACCGCCATGTACGCTTTTATTGGTGGACTGCAGAGGGGAGGATTCTTTGAGGCATACGCTTACTCGTTTGGCTAACTCAAGCAAGCTGACTTTGGATGAGATGATCTCCATTGCCGGTGATCATACTGCCGCGATGATGACGCGGGCGGTGATCTCGCAGCTCTGACAATCCCCCTGCATCAACAAAAGAAGAACCGTGATAACGGTAGCGGCAGCAGCCACAAGCGCAAGAACCACGATGACCGGAAGAGTGGCGGATCCGAGATGGTCGCCATGGCGTTTCAACGCGGAGGTTCGGGAGGCGGAAGAGGACGCGGACGTGGAGGCGGAGCCGGCAGGGTCGGCAGCATACCTCGAGGTCACGGTGGCGGATCCCGCGCTCCGCAAACCTACGAAGAGTACAGAGACATGCCTGCACAGCCCACCTGGATCCGGTTACTGGAAGTCCACTCATACCAACCGCAACTGCAAGTGGGTCAATGATCTAAAGAACGACCCGGAGGCAGGATACAAGCGCGCCCGGAAGCACCGCCCACGCGGCAAAGGTGGCAAGGGCAAGAACAAAGACAAAGAGGACGATAGTTCCGAGGCGATGGATGAGGATGATAACTCGCCGGATCCCAAGGCAGGATCCGCAGGTAAATCCAACCCATTCGACAAAAAGAGCGTGGGGGCTTACCACACTTTCCTCGGGACCCCAACAGTACGCGCCTCCAAGTCAGCTACCGGATCACGAACGCCATAGTTCAGGTGCGCGATACGTCGAGGTGGTCGGAAATCCCGTGCACATTTGATAGGAAGGATCACCCCGCAATTGTGCCAAAAGAATGCTACGCCTTGGTTGTAAGTCCCCGCATAGATGGGTATGATTTCTCCAAGTGCCTCATGGATGGCGGAGCTAGCCTGAACATCATGTACCTGGAGACTCTAGAGCGGATGAACCTCACCAAGGAACAGCTCAAACACAGCAACACTGAGTTTCACGGCGTGGTTCCGGGTAAGAAGGCGAATTCCCTCGGCAGCATCACACTTCCCGTGGCTTTTGGCGATGTTCATAATTTCCGCGAAGAGAAGATCACGTTTGAAGTTGTGCCCTTCAAGAGCTCCTACCACGTCATCTTCGGCAGGCCCACCTACCACAAGTTCCACGCAAGAGCGTGCTACATCTACAACAAGCTCAAGATTCCGGGTCCTAAAGGTATGATTACCGTGTCCGGAGACTACAAAAAGGCTCATGAGTGCGAGTTAGGCGAAGCCGCCTTCGCAGAGTCTGTGATATCTGGAGAAGAGCTGAAAGGCTACAGAGCCGCGGTGGATCCGACTGAGATGCAGACCACCAAGAAGCAGATCTCCGAGCGAGAAAACCTCCTTCAAGGCCGCGATAGAAACCAAGAAGCACGACCTCATCAAAGGCGACTCTTCCAAGCAGGTTTCAGTCGGAGCCAACATGGACCCCAAATAGGAAGACGCGCTCGTCGAGTTCCTCCGCGCTAACATGGATATCTTCGCATGGCAACCTTCTGACATGTCCGGAGTACCTAGGGAACTCGCCGAGCACTACCTCAACATAAATCCGGGGGCTAAACCGGTGAAGCAAGCTATGCGACGCTTTGGAGATAAGAAGCGCCGCGCCATAGGAATGGAACTAGCAAAGTTACTAGAAGCAGGTTTTGTAATAGAAGTTATCCACACCGATTGGGTCGCGAATCCCGTCCTTGTACCCAAAAAGAACACTGAAATACTAAGAATGTGCATCGATTACTCTGGCTTGAACAAACATTGCCCGAAGGATCCGTTCCCCTTGCCGCGCATTGACCAAGTCATTGATTCGACGGCGGGGGCGGAACTTCTGTGTTTTCTTGATGCATATTCCGGGTATCATCAGATCCGGATGAAGGAATCCGACCAAAAGGCGACTTCATTCATAACCCCGTTCGGTACTTACTGCTATGTTACTATGCCTTTTGGTTTGAAAAACGCAGGTGCCACCTACCAACGTACGATGCAGCGGTGCCTGAAGGACCAAATTGGACGGAACGTGCACGCATACGTCGACAACATCGCGGTCATGACCCGGAAAGGATCCGACTTGATCAGCGACCTCACAGAAACCTTCGACAACCTCCGCAGGTACAAGATGATGTTGAATCCGCTGAAGTGCGTCTTTGGCGTGCCAGCCGGAAAACTCCTTGGCTTCATAGTCTCTCACAGAGGCATTGAGGTTAATCCGGAAAAGATCAAGGCAATCCTGTGCATCAAAAGGCCAACTTGTCTCAAAGATGTGCAACGACTAACTGGTTGTGTTGCAGCAATCAGTAGGTTTGTCAGCCGTCTTGGCGAGAAGGTGCTACCTCTGTACAAGCTGCTGAAGAAAGCAGAGACAAATTTATGCAGGACGACGCAGCTGACGCAGCTCTTCGAGGGTTGAAGGAAATATTCACCTCCCCACCTATCTTGGCAGCTCCAGCAGAGTCAGAGCCAATGCTCCTTTATCTGGCAGCTACCAACAAAGTCATCAGCCTCGTCATCGTGGTGGAGCGAAAGGAAGAAGGTCATGAGTATGACATCCAAAGACCTGTCTACTACATTAGCGAGGTGCTGACGGAGTCAAAACAAAGATACCCTCACTTTCAGAAGCTAGCCTATGGAGTGTTTCTAGGCAGCAGGAAGCTGAGACACTACTTCTAAGAGCACCCAGTAACAGTTGTGAGCAAGGCTCCGCTGTCGACAATTCTCAACAACGCTGACGCAACAGGACGTACGGCTAAATGGGGCATCGAATTATCCGCCTTCGACATCGCTTACAAGCCTAGGACTGCGGTAAAATCCCAAGTCTTGGCAGATTTCGTTGCAGATTGGACAGAAGCTCCGGATGCAAATCTGGAGCCGGAACCAGAGACATGGGTCATGCACTTCGATGGATCCAAGCAGCATCAAGGCTCAGGAGCCGGAGTCACCCTGAAGTCCCCTACCGGAGAAGAGCTGCAGTATGTTCTGCAGATCCACTTCGAAGCTACAAACAACATGGCGGAATATGAGGCCCTACTACATGGTCTGCGCATCGCTAAGGAAATTGGGATCAAGCACATCATATGCTGTGGAGATTCCGACCTGGTGGCACAACAAGTAGCCGGAACCTGGAACGCCAGAAACTCCGTCATGGCGGCCTACAGAGACGAAGTTGATGAGATCGCCAAGTGCTTCCTCGGATACGAAGTCAAGTACGTCAGGAGACGATAACACAGCGGCAGACATGCTATCCAAGCTCGGATCCGGCAGGAAGCAAATTCCGCCTGGCATTTTCCTGGAGCATCTCCGGATACCCTCGGTGAAGGGCGCTAACCCGGAAAACCCAGAGGTGGCAGTGTCTCCGGCTAGGGAGGTGATGGCTATCATTCCGGCTTGGACACAGCCTTTCCTGGACTACCTCATCGATCAGAAGTTGCCTGAGGACGAGGTCCTCGCAAGACAGATCATCAGACGAGCAAGATCCTACACAATTGTTGATGGAGAGCTCTACAAACGAAGTGCAGCAGGGGTATTTCTCAAATGCGTCTCCAATCAAGATGGCATTGAAATCCTCAGAGAGATCCACGCAGGGGACTGCGGGCATCATGCCGCCCCCCAGATCGCTCGTTGCAAAAGCTTTTCGGTTAGGTTTCTACTGGCTCACAGCTAAAGAAGACGCTGACAAAATAGTCAAGACCTGCCGAGGTTGTCAGTACTACGCTACTCAACCAAACGCTCCAGCCCAAGAGCTGAAGACCATACCTATCACCTGGCCATTTGCGGTCTGGGGGCTCGATATGGTTGGCAAGCTAAAAAGATCATCTCCTGGCGGTTTTGAATACCTCCTGGTCGCTGTTGACAAGTTCAGCAAATGGATCGAGGCTAAGCCAGTGAGAAAAGCCGATGGTGCTACGGCACTAAAATTCGTCTGCAGCCTCGTGATGAGATTCGGCATCCCACACAGCATAATCACAGATAATGGCACAAACTTCGCTCAAGGAGAGTTGAGGGATTATTGTGAAACGATGGGGATACGGCTGGACCTTGCATCTGTGGCTCACCCACAATCCAATGGTCAGGTTGAAAGGGCTAACGGCCTAATATTATCAGGAATTAAACCACGCCCTGGAGGACCGCTGCGACGAGCAGCTGGAGCTTGGGCTGATGAGTTGGAAGCTGTTCTGTGGAGTTTACGAACTACCCCTAACAGATCAACAGGGTTTACCCCATTTTTCCTGGTATACGGATCCGAAGCCGTGCTTCCCTCCGACATCATCCACGATTCACCGCGAGTTTCCGCCTACAATGAAGAAACAGCTGACGAGGCCAGACAGCTATCTGTGGACCTGATCGAGGAAGCTCGGAACTTAGCTGACCAGCGCTCCGCCATCTACCAGCAAAAGCTCCGACGTTATCACAGTCGTCGAGTTCGGAATCGCTCCTTCATGGCAGGAGACCTGGTCCTCCGCCTTCGACAGGTGAAAGACCATAAGCTGCAATCTCCATGGGAAGGACCCTTCGTTGTTAGCAAAGTGCTTCATAACGGGTCGTACTACCTTGTTGATTTCCGCGAGCTGAGGGACAGACCTGCTAATTGGCACCGGAAACGCAAGCGTGAGGATCCGGATGATATCTACGACGAAACAGATCGCCCTTGGAACATCGCACAGCTACGTCCTTTCTACACTTAGCATATTTTTTCCGAGTTGCAAACTCTGTAATAGTTATACATGATCAATGAAATAAAGCTTATGGTTCACTCTCTGAGTCTTTTACCTCCTTTACTTGTTCATTTTTAGATCGTGTATGTTTTCCGACTAAAACCGCAGAGCGGATTTTTCCGCTTTGGCGTGTATAAAAGTTGTGATTTTCAAAAATCGTCCTTTAGGACGTGAGCTTAAGTTTTCTGATTAAGTTATTGTCTGTTGCGAACTCGTGGATTCCTAGTAGCGATTTCCGGCACCTATGCTTGGGGGCTTGTTTCCGCGGTTATTGACGGATTGCCATTGGGCTTCGTCGCCGCTGGCGAGCGTTTCCGGCTAAGGTCTTCCGGCTCGCGGAAGGTCAAGCGGGCAAGCCGGAAAACAACGAAATCAGCACTTGCTTTACGACACAAAACGAAACATGCACATAACATTAACGGATAGCAGGATAAGTGTTTCCGCCCCATGCATAATCGTTTCGTTCCTAGCTACTTAAGAATTTAAGTCTTATTACAAACCCACTCCGGGGCCAAAATGGTGCAATTTGTTTCATTGTCTAAAACAGGAACTCTACTCGGAGTCCTCTTCTTCAGATTGCTGGTAGGTGGAGCCATCGTCGCTGTCACCAGATCCGGCTTCGGAGTCGTCACCAGAGTTTCCTCCGGAATGCTCGCCGCTTGACCCGGAGCCTTCCCCATAATACTCCGGCTCACCTGCCTCCTCCTCTGCATCGGAAAATCCCGAGGGCAGATCGTGTTTGTTATACCAGAACGAGTTATCCACTCGCCTGACAAACAATTGCTCATAGCCTTCGGTTTCCGCGAGGAGGGCACCCATGTCGGAATCCTTGGGGGCTCCGCGTGCAACATCCGCCATGTTGAGCGAGGGGAAGTGAGCCTTGCAGGTGGCCAGGACTAGGGAGGCGGCTCCGCGTGCTGAAGATTTTTGCCAGTCCTTGATGAAATCCGGCACCTGTTGCATAAGTTTGGTCATCGTGTCGATGATCGTGGTTTTGGCCTTCTTCAGAGACAGAGTCTTGGCAATTCCGCGACAGGCTTCGAATAACGCGTCGATTGAAATCCGCGCTTCATCGTATGCCTCCGTCCTCTTCAGGTTTGACTCTTTTGACCACTCAAAGCCGAGGCTTGCTGTGGAAGAAGGAGGTTCAGTTCCGTTAGAGAGAAAGCATACAAGATAGTCGGAGCAACGACACGGAAAAACGCTTACGGAAGATAAGTTTGTCAATGGCCTCCGCCTCCGCTTCCAGAACTCTGTTCTTGGCTATCACGGAAAGCACGCGGCCCTGGCTTTTCTCCAGTTTTTCATTCAGCTCCGCCAGGTCGCGGGCATGCTTCTCGGAGAGCTCTTTCCTTGCCTCAGTCTCCTTACTGGAGGATTCTTGGATGAAGGCTTTGAGGGACTCGTTCTCCGCCTCAAGCACCTTGACCTTGGCGGAAAGCTCATCGAACGAGGAGTGCTTGGCAGTTTCTTCTGAAGGCAGAAAGTTGAACATATTATGCATTCTGACCAACTATGTTAGCACAAAAAGTAAAGACCCGGATCTTGTACCTTGAAGGCGGGTCTCAAGCAGCTGGATATCTTTTTTGCTATTTTCCGCGTGCTGGCGCAGCCCCTCGATTTCCGCGATTTGTTCCAGTACGTGCACGCGCAGATCTTCGTGCAGTTTCCGCGTGGTCTGCGAAGCAGCAAGGAGTTAGTCGGATATTAAAATCTGGGGAGCTAGCGAAGAATTCAAAGTCTTGGGATAAAAATTTCAAATTTCCGCCTAAAGGTACATTTTGGGAAAGCATCGGCTAATACATGTTACACGGAACTATATCACCCAATGCTTGGGGGCTAGTATTACCTGCCGCACTTCCTTGTGCTTGGCGAAAAAATCCTTCAGGCTGTCCTCCAGGTCGGCGAGCTCTCGCATCTCCTCGTCCGGCTTTCCCCACACCTTGTTCAGCATGGCGGAAACTTCCGCGTGACGTTGTGCAAGGGTAAGCTTTTGGAGGGACGGAGTTGGTTGGAGGTTGACTCGAGTCGCGTTGGTAACTTGGAGGAGCTTAGCCTTTTGCTCCTGTTCTTCTCCAGTGGGCCCCGCGAAAGCGGAGCTTGGCTGATCTGGCGGAGGAACGGGTGAGGAGGTCCCCTTGGTGGAGTCGCCATGGTGGGCGGGATCCTCAGGAAGGTCATCAAGGTCGATGACGTCTTTCGGATCCGGCTTGGTGGCGGATGAAGCCTTGGGCGGAACTTCAACCTCAGGAGTAATAGAAAAGGAAGCCGGAGATGGCCTGGCTCTCTTCTTTGGGACCCTTGGGGCCTTGGGGGGCTGGCTTCCGGAGCTTCAGAAAAAACATAAAAGTGTAAGAGTAAGCGTAAAGCCAGAACTTGGATCTCGGAAGCAGAAGCTTACCCGGAAGGCTTGAAGAAATGCTGGATAGCAGGCTGCCCTTTGTTGCTGGTATTAATCAGCGAAAGGCGCTTCTTTTCCGCCTCTGCTTTCCGGGTGGCCGCAGTGCTAAGCACTTCGCGGGCGCGTTTCGCATGGGGGCTGGAAGGAGCCGGCTTCTTCCTCTTAGCAGGGCGTGGGGCCTCGGGAGCTTCCGCCTCCGAAGCAGCTTCCGGATCCACGTTGCCAGAAGAAGGAACCCGGAGGAGAGTTCCGAGTTCATTTTCTTCAAGCGCCTCGAGCTAATGCGAAGTTAAACACTTAGACAAAAAAGTTTGCAGAGAAGCAATAGACTAAAAGTCAAGGCGACGTACCGCGGTTCCGGATCCATTCGTATGGATGTCTTTGTTGCATACGTGAACATGGAGTTCACGTGGGATTTTGATGAGGACCCGGATCCTCTTGTCGATGGCGTCGGCGGAGAGATTGTCTTTGGTGGCGCGCATTGGGTCGTCGCGCCCTGTGTATTCAAACATCAGGCGGTCCCTGTGTTGCAGCGGCTGGATCCGCTTGGTGAACCAGGAGAGGGTTAAATCCTTCCCCGTCAGCCCCTCCTCCGTGAGCTTGCAGATCCGCCTAACAGCGCGGGTCAGTTGAGGCGAGTCGGAGAAGTGGGGGCACTGTGTCCATGCCGGAGTTTCACTGGCGGGGCTGTTCTTGAATGATGGAAGTGTCATGTTGCCCGCTGGGTCGGAGACGTCCTTCGGGTAGAAGAAGCCTCCTGACCAGTACCGCGCGGATTCGTGGCGGTCGGTGTGGGGGTAGACGCGGCCGGGGCGGAGCATGAAGGTGATGGATCCGCAAGTCGCCAACTCGGAGGTCTGGCAGATCTTCTCCTTCTTGACAGAGAAATAGTATTGGAAGAGGGGAAGCTCGGGAGTTACCCGGAGGTGGCCCTCGCAGAGAGTGACGTGGTTGCTAATCGCCAGGACGCTGTTCGGCGATATGTTGTGGGGCTGGAGCCCGTACGCCTTCAGGATTTCCGAGAAGAAATCCGATGGCGGAAAAGAGAAGCCTCGCTCCACCAGCGCCTTCGTTACCACCATCTCGCCATCCTGTGGGGCTGGAGCCAGGGAACCCGGAACTGTTCGCCAGCTTCCGGGGAGCAGAAAACCTTCTGTCTCCAGGTTCTTCAGCTCCATGTCAGTGGTGGTGCAGGGCCACCATTTCCCTTTGGCTTCAGCGTCTCGCTGACGAGCTTTGGATTTCCTGGCGGCGATTTCTTCCGCCTTTTGTTCCGCCTTTTCCTCCCCGGAGGCTTTCTCCGGGTTAGCGGAAGTTCCTTCGGTGTCCTTGCCGGAGTCCTTGAGGGGATCCAGGTGGACCGGAGCGAAGGGTGGAGGGGCGGAGGAGATGGGAGTTGCCATGATGGGCTCGGAGGCTGGAGGCGGAGTCACAGAAGACATCTGAAGAAAACAGTGGCGGAAAACATAACTTAGTCGGATCCTACATCGTCAACCTAGCGATCATCCCTACCAACTACGGCAAAGGTCGAAGCTCGGAGCTTACTGTAATGGACTTCGCGGTGGTCGGAGTCGCCGGCGACGAGGTTTTTCGTACGGTGGCTCACCGGAGTTAAGAACACGAAGAACACTGCGGTGGTGAGCTCGCTCCGGTGATGCTCCGGCGACTATTCCGGCGGGTTCCGGCACGGCGGAGGAAGAGCTCACGAGCGGCGCTGCGTGGAGAGGTGAGAATGGGGGGTGAATGAGAAGTTAGGGTCGACGGCGGATATTTATAGGCTGAGGGACGAGATTCGTGCTCCGCATCCTGTGGTCGGAACGCAAGCGTCGCGCCGTTGGATGCGTGACACGTGTCCCAAACCCTAACAGTAAAAATGGCTAGAGATAAGTTACCGCACAAATCGCGCGAAAATGGCGCCAGAATTGGCGGAACCGTTTGAGTCTGTTAAGATTCCGGGTAAAAGCGTGAAGATAAGCAATTCTCATTCGCAAGCAGGGGAGTAACCCGGAGACATGTTTGAAATTGTCGATGGATGAAGTCCCGCGGGATGGGGGATTTTCTGACTAAAGGTTAGGAAAGAAGAAAATGTGAAGTTGGAGTTCTTCAAATTTCTCCGCGTTACCAACGATGCCGGAAACCTAAGGTGCAAGCATGGCGGAAACTGCAGGCGAAACTCGGAGAACTCTGGGGGCTACTGTTGTGGGTATACTTCATGGGCAGTGCCTAGATCCGGCAAGCCCGGGTGGCCCACAAACGGTGATGAGGCATGTGGCCCATCGGGTGGCCCAGTTGCTGTTGATCATGAAGGAAGAAGTCCGGCCCAGGATCAGTAAGCCGGATCCGTACCGACATTAGGAGTAACCCGGATCCACGGAGGCCCATGAGGAACCCGGATTCAGTACGACGTATATGGAAGGCGGATCCGTGACGTGCACGGCAAGATATTGTACCGTAGCTAGGCTGTCTGTAATCCGGCTAGGACTCTCCATGTAAACCCTAGATCCGTGCGCCTTTATAAGCCGGATCCCGGGAGCCCTAGAGGCACAACCACAACTCATTGTAACAACGCGAAAGCGCCCAGATAATTCTAGACAAGCAGCAGTAGGCCCTGTCATCGTGCAGGTGTTCCGAAGCTGGGTAACTCGCGTACCACCGTCCCGTGTGCACTCCGCCCTATGGCCCCTACTTCTTCTCCCCCTCGTGAGGATCCCTCCTCCGAGATACCGTCGATTAGGCAACGACAGTCTGACCACGAGAAATACAACTGAGAAGCGAGCAGCGCAGCTAAAGGCCGGAAGCATATCCTCTACATGGGCATGCAACGCCAAGTCTACGAAAATAGTTGGATCGATGCTGTGGTAACTCGTTGGCATCACATTCGGCAGTGGCATAGTTTTCCTGCCCACAAAGCTCAACACAACGTCACGTATTTAACCGGCGCAGAAACACGAGCCCAGAAGAGCATGTTTGCTCCCAATCCCATAAAAGGAAAACGGAACCAGTTATCAACGTTAATGACACCATCAATGAAAAATGGGTGTCCCATATGGTAGGAAATAAGAAATGTACCTAGTATTTGAAAGCAAAGCATTAAACTGACACTATGGCTTACACTTACAGGAAGACAAAGTAGAACAGCGCCTGTGGGGCAGTACTCATAATATAGCATATCAAATCTTCCAGCACATCAAAATCAATGACATCTTGGTTTAAGCATTCCTGAGTTTGCAATAGAATATTTTCAGTCAGAACTGAACCATATTTACAAAAAGGTGCAATGCATTGTCCAGAGCACAAACTCACTAGATTTTGCTTGGTCCTATCACTATATGACTAATAGCAGTCGAAGGTGTAATGAGGATTAACATAGTTTTCAGAAAGCATGGACTCATCCCCCCATGAGGATAAGACAAGGTTCTTCATTCCTCTCTGATTATTCACTGAGCTACTGCATGCTTCCGCTGGAGCAAAATGAAAAGGAATCAGGGCATCAGGCATTAGTTTAGCACACGTTCATAACAGACAATGAAACACAAGTATCAGGCATATAAACTTGTGCACCGGCTGGCTGTGAGGATTTTAAGGTGCGGATAGTGGGCATATGACTAACTCTAACTGCATTCCATAAGAGTTAAGCATATATATACAAAACAATTCAAATTTTCAAGTTGCAAACAGGGAATGCTAGCAGGTGAGAGCCTCATCATATCCATCGATTTTGGTCTTGTAAATTGTAATGCATGGAAAATAAGTTGCATGGCATCCATGAGTCTATAAAACAACAGTAATCAAACACAGAAGATCCAGAAGAGCATACCCAACACAGAAAAAAAAAAACTTAAGACATGTTCTGAGCTAATAATCATCATATAATGAAAGAATGGGGATACTTGCAGAATATAGTATATAACGGAAAAAGGGCATATTTAGAAGATATAGTAATTGAGACAGAGCATCAATAGTCAAAGGGCTCCAATGGTTGATACGCCACTGAGAATGAGAACTGAAAAAATGAAAACCTTTTCTTCATGCTGTGCGAATTATGCTCCTGATGCAGGAGAATCCAAAGCAAGAAAGTACTCGATTTTCTCATAAACATCTTCAAGGAAGTGAGTTCAAACGGTGTGTTCTTCCATCAACAGTAATCACAGGGCAATCTCCAAATTATTGTGCAAACAGGCTTCAATCAACAGTTGCAGACCTGCAGTTAAAGAACACACAAACATACACATGAATCACAAAATAATCAATGCAACAAATTGCGTGTGAAAGGACATGATGAAAGAAATAAGGGAATGGACATTACATGAGAATAACTTTCAGCTTTCTTCCAGGTTGATTGGAGAGAGTTTCAACAAGATTCTTACCCCGCTGTTGTTTGTGCTTGTGACGCCGTCTCCGCCTCTACCTCGGCCTGCAGCTCTACCCGACGTGCACCACTCCTGCTGTGAGGCTGGTATTCCGACGACCTAAGCCTCACCTGTAGCTCTACTGGGCAACACCAGGCCTAGGCAACATCAGACGGTGCCTCCAGTTGCCTTCCCGCCTGCACCTCTGTTGAGGGGCGGGGCTGCAGAACCGTTCGGCGGTGCGCGTCCGCAGCTCCGGTGACCTTCGCAGCTCCGGCTTGCAAGACAGTTTCTCATCAACACGGAGGGATCAATCGACCGCGGTGAGCTCCGCTTTCTCCCACCTTTCTCTGCGACCATGGCCAAGGCACCCAGCCAGCTTCCTACAAGTAACAATTGAATCAGATCTTAGCTACAGCTACACAAGCATTTCAGATACACTTGAACAATCTGTTGTTTCCTACTTAATCACGCCTGCTAGCAGAAAGTACTAATACACCTGGATGGAAGATCCATGCTAAAATATACAAACTGATAATTTCAGCAGTAGGGCAAGTTGCTTGCAACCCAGTGTCTCATCAACACGACATCATGGTAAGTTATGAAACTGCGGAATGTAACTGGTTATGAGTCCCAAACAGAATTATTGGTTCCTTGAAAACACAGAGTCGAACCCAAATCAGAGACAATTAGGCATTGACTACTAAGGAAGTTGATATATTGGACAGAGAGAACCAGTTGAAAATAGTTACAATTGGCTACATATGCACAGCATTGTTGTTTTATGTTTTAAAACACATGGATTGAGTAACATATATTGACAAGAAGAATGTAGCATCCTAGATATGTGAATGGACTACATACAAGCAACAATGCATTAACAAAGAAGCATTAGCTAAGAGAAAGTACCTGGAGATTCATTAGCTGCTAAACAGGTACCCTTTAGATATTTGGGTGTCTGTCTGAACGAACCAGAACATCTGGCAGAGTCTTGTTTTTCCCGACATCGTCCTTGCCTAAAAAAAGGGTTCATTTGATCAGTGTACAAGTATTCAAACAACAGCCACAATAAAAGCATCAATTTCTCTGTGTTGCATACTAAGAAAAAAACTGATGCATCAAGCAAGGTTATGAAGAATTCAGTTACGCATGCACTTTTTATTTCAGTTACATTCACAGCTTTCATTCTTACAAAATGGGGAAATGGACCTTGAAGGCACTAAATTCCTTATGTTTGTAGAGTACTGCACAATACGTGTAGCAAGGTTCGGGAAAGCGGAAAAAAGCGTCGCTTATGCGCGCTGAAGTGCAATGCGGAGGCCTTCCGCATCGATTGTATAAGCGCTTAAGCAGAAAAAAGCAGAAAAAAGAGGGGAAAAGCGCCGCTTATGCACGCTGAAGCGCTAGCAGGAAGGCCACCGCACCGATTACGCTTAACACTTTCTTGAACCTTGACGTGTAGATTTTCTTTTCATCTTACACAAAGACTAGCCTACAAAAGGCATTTCATTGGGCGAATCAATAACATGCAAATGATATAGGGTTCTGCGGAAGCTTTCATATCTATTTGACATAACATGGAAAGTTCTGTCTATTTCAGCATGAAAAGAAAGGGTTTCTTCGTTTAAGCATTCCTGAGTTTGCAATAGAATATTTTCAGTCAGAACTGAACCATATTTACAAAAAGGTGCAATGCATTGTCCAGAGCACAAACTCACTAGATTTTGCTTGGTCCTTTACTATATGACTAATAGCAGTCGAAGTTGTAATGAGGATTAACATAGTTTTCAGAAAGCATGGACTCATCCCCCCATGAGGATAAGACAAGGTTCTTCATTCCTCTCTGATTATTCACTGAGATACTGCATGCTTCCGCTGGAGCAAAATGAAAAGGAATCAGGCATTAGTTTAGCACACGTTCATAACAGACAATGAAACACAAGTATCAGGCATATAAACTTGTGCACCGGCTGGCTGTGAGGATTTTAAGGTGCGGATAGTGGGCATATGACTAACTCTAACTGCATTCCATAAGAGTTAAGCATATATATACAAAACAATTCAAATTTTCAAGTTTCAAACAGGGAATGCTAGCACAGGTGGGAGCCTCATCATATCCATCGATTTTGGTCTAGTAAATTGTAATGCATGGAAAATAAGTTGCATGGCATCCATGAGTCTATAAAACAACAGTAATCAAACACAGAAGATCCAGAAGAGCATACCCAACACAGAAAAAAAAAACTTAGACATGTTCTGAGCTAATAATCATCATATAATGAAATAATGGGGATACTTGCAGAATATAGTATATAACGGAAAAAGGGCATATTTAGAAGATATAGTAATTGAGACAGAGCATCAATAGTCAAAGGGCTCCAATGGTTGATACGCCAGTGAGAATGAGAACTGAAAAAATGAAAACCTTTTCTCCATGCTGTGCGAATTATGCTCCTGATGCAGGAGAATCCAAAGCAAGAAAGTACTCAATTTTCTCATAAACATCTTCAAGGAAGTGAGCTCAAACGGTGTGTTCTTCCATCAACAGTAATCACAGGGCAATCTCCAAAGTATTGTGCAAACAGGCTTCAATCAACAGTTGCAGACCTGCAGTTAAAGAACACATAAACATACACATGAATCACAAAATAATCAATGCAACAAATTGCGTGTGAAAGGACATGATGAAAGAAATAAAGGAATGGACATTACATGAGAATAACTTTCCGCTTTCTTCCAGGTTGATTGGAGAGAGTTTCAACAAGATTCTTACCCCTTTGTTGTTTGTGCTTGTGACGCCGTCTCCGCCTCTACCTCGGCCTGCAGCTCTACCCGACGTGCACCACTCCTGCTGTGAGGCTGGTATTCCGACGACCTAAGCCTCGCCTGTAGCTCTACTGGGCAACACCAGGCCTAGGCAACATCAGACGGTGCTTCCAGTTGCCTTCCCGCCTGCACCTCTGTTGAGGGGCCGCGCTGCAGAACCGTTCGACGGTGCGCGTCCGCAGCTCCAGTGACCTTCGCAGCTCCGGATTGCAAGACAGTTTCTCATCAACACGGAGGGATCAATCGACCGCGGTGAGCTCCGCTTTCTCCCACCTTTCTCTGCGACCATGGCCAAGGCACCCAGCCAGCTTCCTACGAAGTAACAATTGAATCAGATCTTAGCTACAGCTACACAAGCATTTCAGATACACTTGAACAATCTGTTGTTTCCTACTTAATCACGCCTGCTAGCAGAAAGTACTAATACACCTGGATGGAAGATCCATGCTAAAATATACAAACTGATAATTTCAGCAGTAGGGCAAGTTGCTTGCAACTCAGTGTCTCATCAACACGACATCATGGTAAGTTATTAAACTGTGGAATGTAACTGGTTTTGAGTCCCAAACAGAATTATTAGTTCCATGAAAACACACAGTCGAACCCAAATCAGAGACAATTAGGTATTGACTACTAAGGAAGTTGATATATTGGACTACAGAGAGAACCAGTTGAAAATAGTTAGGTTTTAAAACACATGGATTGAGTAACATATATTGACAAGAAGAATGTAGCATCCTAGATATGTGAATGGACTACATACAAGCAACAATGCATTAACAAAGAAGCATTAGCTAAGAGAAAGTACCTGGAGATTCATTAGCTGCTAAACAGGTACCCTTTAGATATTTGGGTGTCTGTCTGAACGAACCAGAACATCTGGCAGAGTCTTGTTTTTCCCGACATCGTCCTTGCCTAAAAAAAGGGTTCATTTGATCAGTGTACAAGTATTCAAACAACAGCCACAATAAAAGCATCAATTTCTCTGTGTTGCATACTAAGAAAAAAGCTGATGCATCAAGCATGGTTATGAAGAATTCAGTTACGCATGCACTTTTTATTTCAGTTACATGCACAGCTTTCATTCTTACAAAATGGGGAAATGGACCTTGAAGGCACTAAATTCCTTATGTTTGTAGAGTACTGCACAATACTTGTAGATCATTTCTTTTCATCCTACACAAAGACTAGCCTACAAAAGGCATTTCATTGGGCGAATCAATAACATGCAAATGATATAGGGTTGTGCGGAAGCTTTCATATCTATTTGACATAACATGGAAAGTTCTGTCTATTTCAGCATGAAAAGAAAGGGTTTCAGTGATAATATTGCTACTGCAATGTGCAAAACTGAAGACAACAGAAAACAGATTAATCGAGAGTCATCATACCGTGGCAACAGCTGCCTTAGCTGGACCTCTGATACTGGGACATGATTCTATGAGGCGTCAATATCATTGCTAAGGAGCTATCGAGTGAGGCTGGTACCCATGAGCTTCCGTTACTCCTCACATTTTCCATAAATAGTTTCTTATCAAACTGCACCGTTTAATTGCCACCGGGAATTGATTGTCCAAGTAATGGTAAAATTTCTCACCGCCAGGTCGCCTGGGTAAAATGACTTTGGATTGGTTACCATGATTATAAAAGCAAATAGTACAACAATCTCACAGAATAACAAACACACAAGCAAATTTGGAGATAACAGGATGGAGTGAGAACGTGCATGACATTTTGACATGAAATTTGCACACAATAGCAGCAAACTAGTCAGTTAGTCATTTAGCAAAACAGTTCAAGGATCACCTAGTCCTTGAAGCTTCAAGCAAACACATGCATAGGCAGAACCAAAGCAGTAACACAAGATAAAATATTGGAAATCAGATTCAGGCGCTAGTTATAAACAAGACATCAAAGGCTCGCCAGGCCACAGCCAGACAAGGGCTGGTAGGATTTCGTCAAAGGCATGAAACTCATGAACTCGGCCATCATATTCAGAAGTTCCAGATGAACAAAACTAAAGAGTTGGAAGAAAAGGCTCACCAGGCCAGACCAAGGGGTGGTACGATTTCGTCCGTGGCGAAATCGTGGCTTGGTGGATCTGCTGAGGCGCAGTCTCCTGGCCTCCCCTGTCGCCGCCGCGCCGCTTTCCTTGATTCCCTCTCGCCGCCGCCGCGTAGCGCTCCGGCCTTTCGCCGCCGCGTAGCGCCCCGGTCGTCCCTGTTCCTTCCGCCGCCGCGTAGCGCTCCGGTCTAGCGCCCCGGTCGCCCCTGCCGCCGCGTAGCGCCCCGGCCGCCGCATAGTCCTTCTCCTTCCGCTGCTCCGCCGCGGATCTTGGTTTCTTGTTTTTCTTGACGGGGCTGTTGGTTTCTTGTTACAACCGCTTTGACAACCCAACACGGTCCAATACTCCAAATCCAATTGACCCACACCGTCTCATTTGTCTCAACGCACAAAAGAATAACCGAATACAACAACGCAGTCCATCCACAATAAACGTCCAGAATCCAGCCCAACGCAAAGTTCACAGAACAGTTCTTCGACGCAAAACCGGACCGAAACAAGAATCAAAGCAGAAAACAAAGTGTCCACTAGCGGTCGCAGCACCTGGAGGCCCTGTGGGCTTGCAGCTCTTCGTAGGTACCGAACTTGTTGCAACAATTGCGGCACTGGAAGGAAAGGCCAAAGTGCTCCTCCGCGTAGTGCGAACCCATTGCATCCTTGCGGTACGCGGGACGAGGTGTCACCCCCTGCTGGAGACACGCAACGCAGAGAAACTTGCGCCCGCGAACCCAAAGATGGACACTGTTGTCGTCCATCGTTCCTCGAGAACCGAACCTAAGGGCGATGCTTCTTTTTTCTCTTTGTCGGTTGGCTGGTGAATCGGGTGAATTGACTAAAGCGCGCAGAGAGTCACCGTACAGGTTAGGGGCATTTTATATAGGGAGCTGACATGCAACGAACAAAAATGTATTTTCTGTTTTCCATTTTCTTATAAAAATATAATTAGTTTTAGATACACCAATGATGTACACGGTAACCCTACTAGAAATCGGAGTTTTGGCAAAAAAAAAAGGGAGCGTCTGCGTCTCAGTCGACTGAGAAAATTCTACGTCTCAGTCGACGATGTTGTAACACGCAGTCAGGCAATTGACTGAGAACAAGCCTATTTCTCAGTCGATCGATCAACACTGTCTCTGTCAATCGATCAACATTGTCTCTGTCTGGGCTTATGTGGGCTATCACCTGACATTAATGTGGGCTGTCACCTGACATTTATGTGGGCTGTCACCTGATTTTAATGTGGGCTGTCTTCCTGTCACCTGATCTCAACGTGGGCTTCCTGTCACCAGCAGAAACCCCTTCTGCAAGAAAAGAACACACGAGCAACTCGTGATCAGTTCTTCCCCATTCATCATCCTCACCATCGTGGCCATGGAGGAAAGAGAGTGGAGCAAACCCTAAAGAGCAAACAGCATCTCCCACGAAAAAAATCCAAGAAAAAGATAGAAAAAGGAAGATCTGCTCTGTTCTCCCCCTCCCTCTACCCCTCCCTGGACAGGAATCTTGCTGAATATGGAGTATGGATCAGGATCTTACCTTGGTATGAAATTTCTGCTCCTCCCAGATCTTCTCTGTGCAATTTCTGCTCCTCCCAGATCTTTTCTGTGCAATTTCTGTCATATCAGTTCTTCCCAGAGGCACCTGGGCTTCTCCTTGTCTTACTCTTTCATCCAAGAACAGCTATTTCTCTGATTATCATCCAAGAACAGCTATTTCTCCTCCCAGATCTTCTCTGATTGTCATGATAGCTAGAAAAGAAAACATATATGAGCAAACAGCATTGTCTCAGAGGGTTTGCTTTACCAGCATATAATTTGCATACTAAAAAATGAACCAGGATCAATTAGATAAAAAACAGAGCATATGTGGTAGATCACAGACTCAAAAACAGATGAAAAACAGAGCACAAGAACCAGGATCAATTAGATAGGGCATATGTGGTAGATCACATGCTCTGTTTGACGGGTTACTGTAGTTAGGGCACGCACAGTATGATCTTATAATGATAAAATGATAATCACCGATATATCATCAAAAAAATGGAATAGTGGATGAACATTTCTGATTTACCTTTCGCATCACATGGCTAGTCGTTTTTTCCATTTGTCTCCTGCTGAATAACAATGAATATGGCTAGCACTTCTCACTGATATTTTTTAGTACTATAAGTCAGCACATACGGTGATGACATCGGAATAACACCTGAGCTTGTGCTTGCTATGTTGTGCCTTTGCTTGGTGATATCAGTTCTGCTTTCATCATGTCGGATTCGTAAAAGGTCTTGATCAAAAACAAGAACTAAAATCAGGATTCAAAAAGAAAAGAAAAAGAAAGGGCAATGATTTACATGAAATTTATAGCAGCTTGTAATGCATTTTGCACTTGCATTATGATCAAGAAAAACATTGCATGTAAAATAAGGCAGAGAAATTGACAAGCACAATCTACCAAGTCTAGTTGTACTGAAACTATGTTGGATGAGTCACTTTTTCAGTTGAATAAATAAAATGAAATTGACTTTACATTTACAGGCAAGGACAGATATCAAGAGGAAGCAAAAAAATATGGATCATACAGTTCACAATTTACAGATAGAAGTCAGGTGATATTTCTTAAACTTAATGCTTGTTAGAAATTCAGAATTGAATAGCATGACCTATATTCAATGATTACTTGTCAATGCAGGTTCCATATTACATACCTCTGAATGGGCAGCCTCAAGAGAATGATGTTTCAACAAGAAATTCAGAGAACATTGGTTTCATCAATCCTACTATGGGCTCTTCATCTAGTTCACAGGTAAGAAAGAAAAGTTTAAAAATAGCGATAAAAATTGCATGCCTGTGATAAGAAAAAGCTGATGATGTTGGATTTCTTACATTGTTACATCTTACAGATAAAATTGAGATAAAAATCAGATAAAATGTGTAATAAACTACAGCACATGGTTTTTGGATTTCTTTCTTTGCTAGTACTGATGCACATGTTTTCGTAATGCAGTTTGAATTCTTTGAAGACATGCAGAATGTAGAATGTACACATGTGAGTTTCCAATGTAGAATGTAGAATGTAGAATGCAGCAGCAGTTGACAGAATGTAGGATGTAAAATGTTTTCGTAACACTTACCTTGTTGTCTTGTAGTTTCTAATGTAATGAGCAAGAATTGATAAAAATTGATATTTATATATGTACAGGCTCCTTCGCCATCACACTTAGACCTAGATCCTGCAAGCATACACATGGATGAATTTGCGGTTAGTTTGGAATTTCCATGCTTTAACAAATGATGCGGTACATTTGAAATAATGAAAAAATGAACTGATTGAAAAACCTTTTAAAAATGCAGGTTAATTTATCACAAGGCAGTGGCTTGTCATATTCTCAAATGATGCAGAGCATGGATGCAATGCATTTTTCACAGGTTAAATTCAGACAAACAATTTTAATTCGTACACTTATTCAGGGAAAATGCATGAAAAAGAAAGGAATTGTACTGATATGTTTATTATTTCAGCAAGGTAATTGCAGTTTTATGGATTTGCTAACTGGACCAATGGGAGATGAGGTAAAATTATAAGAACTTAAAAATATGACTACATAAATAAAATATTAATGTTTCACTCATGTTGTTATGTTGTTTTCAAATTTGCAGAACAGAATGTTCATGATAACAGGCAGAAGTGAATATGTTCATAATAGTGAGGAAGATTATCCTCGAAGAGACAACGACACCTGCGGAAATATGTTTGAACCAGAAGAGAATTCAGATGCTAATGGAGATAGTGCATACAAGTACAAGGATACATGGGTCAATCCAGAGCAGTCAGATCAGAATTCAGGAAAAAGTTCATGTGATGCACAAGAATGTTCTCAGTCAGATAAACTTGACAGTAGAAATGATGAAAATGTTGGCAGCGCAGATGATTTAGCAGCAGATGCAAGTGAATGTGAAGTAAGGTCAGTAGAAGAAGATGGAGGTGTACAAGAACTGGATCAGGAAGATATAGAGATATACCTTGAGAATGAAAGTGTTAAAGCCGCTCAAACATGCAGTCAGGAGGTCCGTAGTCACCATGTACCACATATAAATCAAGTTTTCGATACAAAAGAGGCTGCATTTGAGTTCTACAACTCATATTCAAATATTATCGGCTTTTCAGCAAAAATAGCTGGAAATTATCAGTGCAGAAAGGATAATAAAGTTACTAGGTGTACTTTCAAATGCAATCGTTCTGGAAAAGTACTAGATGAGAAAACAAAATAAGAAAGGAAGAAGAAAAAAGAAGTCAAGAGGCAGGAGACAAAGAGAAAGAAGATGCTAGAGAAAGGAGAGACTGTACCTTTGCAACCTCAACAACCTCTGGAACCCGAAGCAGATAAACCTAAGGATCAACGTAAAAAGAGGAAGAGTAACAATCTGGAAATTACAGGTTTTCTAGCTGAAATGATTGTTACACTAAAAGGAGATAAATGGACAGTAACTAGTTTCAATATGGAACACAACCATGAGTTGAGCCCGCCCGAAGAATCCAGATTTTTGAGGTCACACAAGCACATGACAAATGAAGAAAAACTTTTCATAAGGACATTCAATTCAGTGAAGCTTCCCACAAGAAAGATCATGACAATTCTAACTTATTTGAGAGGAGGTTGTTCAAAGGTTGTTCCATATACCAAAAAACATGTAAGCAACTTAAGAACTGCAATGAGAAAGGAAAGCAGGCTCAATGACATGATGCAATCTCTTGAATATTTTAAGAAGAAGCAAACTGATGATCCAATGTTCTACTTTGATTTCAAAGTGGACAAGAAAACAAATACAGTGGAGAACATTTTCTGGTGTGATGCTACATCTAGAAGAATGTATGAGCTATATGGTGATTGTATCAGTTTCGACACCACATTCAAGACAAACAGATATAACATGCCGTTTGCTCCTTTTGTCGGAGTAACAGGACATGGCGACAACTGTCTATTTGGTTGTGCGATCCTACAGAATGAAAGTGCTGAAACTTTTGAGTGGTTATTTCGAACTTTCTTGAAATGCATGGGTGGAAAGTGTCCGAAGACCATAATTACTGATCAAGATGCAGCTATGGCCAAAGCAATTCCTGTAGTTTTCCTAGATGCTATACACAGGAATTGCCTTTTCCATGTTGTAAAGAAAGCTGAAGAGAAGCATCCAAGAAGCTTTGGAAAGATACCTAATCTACACAATGAATTCACGGACACTATTCATTTTTCATAACTGAAGAGAAGCATCCAAGAAGCTTTGGAACAAGAGTTATCACCGGAGTTGAGGAAGGAAATAAGTCAAGCCCAGATACAACTTTGGGAGAAAGAAGCTCATGAAGGACTATCGGCTTTACAAGTAGCCGATGAGCTAAATGTCAACCTGAAGAATGAGATAATGATGGGTCAGTTGGACGATCCATTCATCGTGGAGGAGATGAGAAGGATAGATGAAGGTAGACTATCAGAATTTCATCGAGGAGAATCAGGATCACTATGGTTTTAGAAGAGGATTTGTGTTCCGGATATTGCTGAAATCAAAGAAGTAATACTCCGGGAAGCCCATCAAACACCATACTCCATTCATCCGGGAAGTACAAAGATGTACATGGATCTAAAGGAGCTATTCTGGTGGAACAACATGAAGAGAGAGATAGCACAATATGTGGCGGAATGCCATTCCTGCCAAAGAGTGAAGGCTGAACACCAGAGTCCGGCAGGAAAGTTACAACCTTTACCCATTCCAGAATGGAAATGGGAGGAGATAGGAATGGATTTCATCACCGGACTACCCATGACCAATAAAAAGAAGGACATGATATGGGTAATCGTGGACCGGTTGACGAAAAGTGTACACTTCTTAGCGGTAAATCAGCAGGATAAAGGAGAGAAACTCATCGATCTTTACATCAAAGAGATCGTGAGTAAACATGGAGTACCCAAGAAGATCGTGTCGGATCGAGGATCCGTGTTCACGTCAGCGTTTTGGAAGCAACTACACGAAGCCTTAGGATCCAAGTTGGACTATAGTACCGCCTATCATCCTCAGACAGGTGGACAAACAGAAAGAACTAATCAGATCCTAGAGGATATGCATAGGGCTTGTGCCCTAGACTTCGGAGGATCATGGGAAGAACACTTGCCATTAGCAGAGTTTTCATACAATAACAGCTACCAAAGCAGCATCAAGATGGCACCGTTCGAAGCTCTGTATGGAAGGAAGTGTAGATCACCGATATGTTGGTATGAAGCCGGAGCAAGCAAAGAGTTCAATCCTGATTATGTCAAGGAAAAGCAACAAATAATTGACATTATCAGAGATAGGTTGAAGATAGCCCAAAGTCGGCAAAAGAGTTACGCCGATCAGAAAAGAAGAACATGGGAGCCACAAGTTGGAGACATGGTATATCTCAAGGTGAGCCCGATGAAAGGACTTCAGAGATTTGGAGTAAAGGGAAAGTTAAGTCCTAGGTACATCGGACCTTTCAAGATTCTGAGTCAAAACCGAGGGTTAGCCTTTGAATTGGAACTACCGGGAAGGTTATCTCAAGTTCACAACGTATTCCATGTGTCGCAACTCAGAAAATGTTTAAAGACCCCAGATGAGCCAGTATCACATGAAGAGCTCGAGTTACAACCAGATTTGACTTACATCGAGAAGCCAGCGAAGATTCTCGAGGAGAACTGGAAACAACTCAGGAATAGAGCTATAAAGTACTGCAAGATACAATGGAAGCATCATCCCGAGAGGGAAGCCACACAGGAAACGGAGGAAGACCTGAGGAAAACATACCCCGAACTCTTCAGGTATTACAACCACAACTTCGGGACGAAGTTTTCTTTAAGGGGGAAAGGCTGTAATGTCCCAGGTATAGAGACGATCGAGGGGTAGATTTTAGAAAGGGATGTGCATTGCATTGTAAATTACGGGGAAATTTCGCGCTTTTAAAACAAAACTGCATCGAAGGGGAACAGGTTTCTCTCTCGACATCCTACAGGATTAGGGTTACGAGAGTGTGATGAACTTGTTCTTACTTAACTAGATTAGGGTTTTGAGAAGAGAGAAGAGAAGATGCATCACAATCTTAAGTTGCATGATTGAATTCTAAATTAAGTTGTATGATTGAATTCAAACCAAATTTGAATTTGAATTTCAAATTCAAACATTAAATAAATAACCATAATTCAATTATGAGGAAATTCATCTAGTCAAATATAAATAATATACATTATGAACAATACAAATAAGAAGACAAGCTCATTAGAGAAAAACTTGAGCTTTATTGATTAACACACATTATACAATGTCTTTTCATTATTCACAAATGAAATAAAGGAATATTACAACATATTACAAGAATTGGACAAAAATAGAAAAAGAAAAGAAAAGGAAATTACAATTCAATGATCTATCCTAACACTACAAGCTAAACTTCATTTAGTCTTGTACTTGATGATCTTCATGATCATTGGATCATCACTTTGCTCCCTGCACACAAACACAACAAAACCAAGGATTATGCCAAGTGGCATTGCCACTTGGCAGGTTAGAAGAAAATAGAACTTGAGCAGATATGGATCAGCTCTGCCGAGCTGATCATCTCACAGCCAAGGACCAAGCCAGATACCCAGTACTGGTACACACACACAGTCTAGTAGCTCACAAGGCACTGTGCATGCAGTACACCACACACACACAGGTCAGTGAGTCACTGAGGGTGGACAGGCCTTGTTGTCGACCAGGAGAGCAAAGCAAGGTGCATATAAAACCTTTTCCACCGCCAGAACCAGCAACCCATCGACAAGCAGCTTGGTAAGCCACTTGATAAGCAAGAACACAAAAACAGGAAGAACAGCACTGCTGTTCAACCTGTCCAAAATCATCACAGGACCAACCCAAGATCACAAGCTCACAAGGAGGAGCAGGACAAGCACCAGCTCATCACTCAAGCAATCCTCTACAACAACAAAACCATCTAGGAGCTGGAGTGAGGTATAAACCAAATCAACCTGAGCAAAACACTGATTTGCTCATAAATAAGCATACACTTGCATCACAGAAGCAAAGAGGGCATGAAACCCTGGATATATCATCATTTGGTTGCAAGACTAATTGGTGCCAGTAAATCAAACAAAGGCTAGGAGGAAAATTAACCAAGGGAACACTGGTTGTGTCAACACAGTGACACAACCAGAGAAATCCAGCATGGATTCAATCCATGTAGCCATTCCAAGACACCAAGCACCCAATTGTCTAGCTACACCATCAGAATGGTAGATATACAATCTTCTACCAATTTTGTCGACATCACAAAGCCTCTGGCAATCATACATGATCAGCCAGCAAGCATTTGTCCATGCACAGTAAGCCACAGAGTGGGGAGCTACCATGACAGCAGCACAAGTGCTGTCAGGGCTACCTCAAACCCACAGGAACAATCACCAAGCCACTGCATCATAACCCAATAGGGTTCAGCATGAGCTAGGGTACCCAATCAGTGATTGGCATCCCTCTAGCTACACCAAGTCTATCCATGAGATCATTACTGCTTAGCAGTTCACCTCATTTATCCAATCAATCAAGTTAAACCACCCAGATAAATGAAATGAATAATTAAACAGTGCACCAGACCATTCAAGTGATCCAGATGATCACTGCAAGCAACAGCAGGTACTGGGGTAAGCAAGAGCAAGCACCAGCACAGGCTTAAGTGCCCCACAAGCCATAGGACAGCAGAAAATTACCAAGCACTGAGGATCATATGATCATCAGGGCCTAACAAGGCATGCAAGTGCATGCTAGGGCCAACCTAGCACCAAATCATGAATCATATAACTTACACAGAACCAATTCATCAACAGTTGCTTCACAGATAATCAAATGAATGATTTATAATTGTATCCAGAAGCACATCAAATACATGATGTACCACTGGATCAAGCTAGACATGAATAGCACACATCACTGACATTGCTCAAGCAACAATTATTCAAGTAAACCAACCAGGAATACATATATGAATGGCACACACATATAATTAAGCCATAACAACAACCAGAGCCATTAAGCAAGCAATTGAATCAATTGTAGCATGACCAGTAGCAACTTAGCAGTCCATGAGCATTACAAGATGCTCATGAGCAAGCATATATGAATACACTTGGGTTTCTGGCAAGCAAAATAACCAGAACCAATTCACAGAGCTAGAATTAAGCAAAAGAGGCAAGCATAGCAAGCAATTAGATAAGAATCTTGCACAGAAGCATTGACCAAGGCCAGCAGATACACATCAGTAGCATAACAGCATAGGAGCAACACACAGCAGCTCATGAGCAGGCAAGTGATGTCTACTTCCCCCTCCTTTTCCTGTAGACAGTGTTGGGCCTCCAAGAGCAGAGGTTTGTAGAACAGCAGCAAGTTTTCCCTTAAGTGGATCACCCAAGGTTTATCGAACTCAAGGAGGAAGAGGTCAAAGATATCCCTCTCATGCAACCCTGCAACCACAAAGCAAGAAGTCTCTTGTGTCCCCAACACACCTAATAGGTGCACTAGTTCGGCGAAGAGATAGTAAAATACAGGTGGTATGAATATATATGAGCAGTAGCAACGGTGCCAGAAAATAGCTTGCTGGCGTGTAGTTGATGGTGGTAGTATTGCAAGATAGTAACACAGTGAAACAGTAAACAAGCAGTAGTAACGCAGCAGTATTTAGGAACAAGGCCTAGGGATTACACTTTCACTAGTGGACACTCTCAACATTGATCACATAACAGAATAGATAAATGCATACTCTACACTATTGTTGGATGATGAACACATTGCGTAGGATTACACGAACCCTCAATGCCGGAGTTAACAAGCTCCACAATTCGATGTTCATATTTAAGTAACCTTAGAGTGTAAGATAGATCAAAAGACTAAACCAAGTACTAACATAGCATGCACACTGTCACCTTCATGCATATGTAGGAGGAATAGATCACATCAATACTATCATATCAATAGTTAACTTCATAATCTACAAGAGATCATAATCATAGCATAAACCAAGTACTAACACGGATGCACACACTGTCACCATTACATCGTGCAGGAGGAATAGAACTACTTTAATAACATTGCTAGAGTAGCACATAGATAAATTGTGATACAAACACATTGCAATCATAAAGAGATATAAATAAGCACTTCACTATGCCATTCATCAGTGAATAAGTATTCTGTGAAATATAGCCTAAGAGACCCACACGGTGCACACACTGTCACCTTTACACACGTGGGACAAGGAGTCTCCGGAGATCACATAAGTAAAACTCACTTGACTAGCATAATGACATCTAGATTACAAGCATCATCATATGAATCTCAATCATGTAAGGCAGCCCATGAGATTATTGTATTGAAGCACATAGGAGAGAGATGAACCACATAGCTACCGGTACAGCCCCGAGCCTCGATGGAGAACTACTCCCTCCTCATGGGAGCAGCAGCGGTGATGAAGATGGCGGTGGAGATGGCAGCGGTGTCGATGGAGAAGCCTTCCGGGGGCACTTCCCCGTTCCGGCGGCGTGCCGGAACAGAGACTCCTGTCCCCCAGATCTTGGCTTCGCGATGGCGGCGGCTCTGGAAGGTTTCTGTGGGTTTCGTCGAACGTATCAGGGTTTTCGCGACGGAGGCTTTAAATAGGTGAAGAGGCGGCGCAGGAGGGCTGAAGGGGTGCCCACACCATATGGCGGTGCGGCCAGGGCCTGGGCCGCACCGGCCTATGGTCTGGGGGCCCAGTGCCCCCCCTCTGGTCCTTCTCGTGTGTTCTGGATGCTTCCGGTGAAAATAGGAACACAGGCGTTGATTTCGTCCGATTCCGAGAATATTTCGTTACTAGGATTTACGAAACCAAAAACAGCGAAAACGAGGCGGCACTTCGGCATCTTGTTAATAGGTTAGTTCCAGAAAATGCACGAATATGACATAAAGTGTGCATAAAACATGTAGATAACATCAATAATGTGGCATGGAACATAAGAAATTATCGATACGTCGGAGACGTATCAGCATCCCCAAGCTTAGTTCTGCTCGTCCCGAGCGAGTAAAAGCGATAACACGAGATAATTTACGGAGTGACATGCCATCATAACCTTGATCATACTATTTGTAAAGCATATGTAGTGAATGCAGCGATCAAAACAATGTATATGACATGAGTAAACAAGTGAATCATAAAGCAAAGACTTTTCATGAATAGCACTTCAAGACAAGCATCAATAAGTCTTGCATAAGAGTTAACTCATAAAGCAATAATTCATAGTAAAAGCATTGAAGCAACACAAAGGAAGATTAAGTTTCAGCGGTTGCTTTCAACTTGTAACATGTACATCTCATGGATATTGTCAACATAGAGTAATATAATAAGTGCAATATGCAAGTATGTAGGAATCAATGCACAGTTCACACAAGTGTTTGCTTCTTGAGGTGGAGAGAAATAGGTGAACTGACTCAACATTGAAAGTAAAAGAATGGTCCTCCATAGAGGAAAGCATCGATTGCTATATTTGTGCTAGAGCTTTGGTTTTGAAAACATAAAGAGAGCATAAAAATAAAGTTTTGAGAGGTGTATGTTGTTGTCAACGAATGGTAGCGGGTACTCTAACCCCCTTGCCAGACAAACCTTCAAAGAGCGGCTCCCATTTTATTTTATTTTTGGATGGCACTCCTTCCAACCTTTCTTTCACAAACCATGGCTAACCGAATCCTCGGGTGCCTGCCAACAATCTCATACCATGAAGGAGTGCCTTTTTATTTTAGTTTTATTATGATGACACTCCTCCCAACCTTTGCTTACACAAGCCATGGCTAACCGAATCCTTCGGGTGCCGTCCAACAATCACATACCATGGAGGAGTGTCTATTTAAGTTAATTAATTTGGGACTGGGAATCCCATTGCCAGCTCTTTTTGCAAAATTATTGGATAAGCGGATGAAGCCACTAGTCCATTGGTGAAAGTTGCCCAACAAGATTGAAAGATAAACACCACATACTTCCTCATGAGCTATAAAACATTGACACAAATCAGAGGTAATAAATTTTGAATTGTTTAAAGGTAGCACTCAAGCAATTTACTTTGGAATGGCGGAGAAATACCATGTAGTAGGTAGGTATGGTGGACACAAATGGCATAGTGGTTGGCTCAAGTATTTTGGATGCATGAGAAGTATTCCCTCTCGATACAAGGTTTAGGCTAGCAAGGCTTATTTGAAACAAACACAAGGATGAACCGGTGCAGCAAAACTCACATAAAAGACATATTGTAAACGTTATAAGACTCTACACCATCTTCCTTGTTGTTCAAACTCAATACTAGAAATTATCTAGACCTTAGAGAGACCAAATATGCAAACCAAATTTTAGCATGCTCTATGTATTTCTTCATTAATGGGTGCAAAGCATATGATGCAAGAGCTTAAACATGAGCACAACAATTGCCAAGTATCACATTACCCAAGACATTAATAGCAATTACTACATGTATCATTTTCCAATTCCAACCATATAACAATTTATCGAAGAAGAAACTTCGCCATGAAAATTAAAAGCTAAGAACACATGTGTTCATATGAACCAGCGGAGCGTGTCTCTCTCCCACACAAGCATGATGTAATCCAATTTATTCAAACACAAACAAAAACAAAAACATACAGACGCTCCAAGTAAAGCACATAAGATGTGACCGAATAAAAATATAGTTTCAAGAGAAGGAACCTGATAATTTGTCGATGAAGAAGGGGATGCCTTGGGCATCCCCAAGCTTAGACGCTTGAGTCTTCTTGATATATGCAGGGGTGAACCACCGGGGCATCCCCAAGCTTAGAGCTTTCACTCTTCTTGATCATAGTATATCATCCTCCTCTCTTGACCCTTGAAAACTTCCTTCACACCAAACTTCTCATAAACTTCATTAGAGGGGTTAGTACATAATCAAAAACTCACATGTTCAGAGGTGACACAATCATTCTTAACACTTTTGGACATTGCTCAAAGCTACTAGAAGGTAATGGAACAAAGAAATCCACCCAACACAGCGAAAGAAGCAATGCGAAATAAAAGGCAGAATCTGTCAAAACAGAACAGTCCGTAAATACGAATTTCTAATAAATACTTCCGTTGCTCAAATCAGAAAACTCAAAACTAATGAAAGTTGCGTACATATCTGAGGAACACGCACGTAAATTGGCATATTTTTATGATTTTTCTACAGAGAAAACAGCCCAGATTCGTGACAGATAGAAATCTGTTTCTGCGCAGAAATCCAAATCTAGTATCAACCTTCGATTAGAGGCTTCACTTGGCACAACAAAACACAAAACTAAGATAAGGAGAGGTTGCTACAGTAGTAAACAACTTCCAAGACATAAATATAAAACAAAGTACTGTAGCAAAATAACACATGGGTTATCTCCCAAGAAATTCTTTCTTTATAGCCATTAAGATGGGCTCAACAGTTTTAATGATGCACTCGCAAGAAATTGTATTTGAAGCAAAAGAGAGCATCAAGAGGCAAATTCAAAACACACTTAAGTCTAACATGCTTCCTATGAAAAGGAATCTTGTAAATAAACAAGTTCATGAAGAGCAAAGTAACAAGCATAGGAAGATAAAACAAGTATAGCTTCAAAAATTTCAGCACATAGAGAGGTGTTTTAGTTACATGAAAATTTCTACAACCATATTTTCCTCTCTCATAATAACTTTCAGTAGCATCATGAGCAAACTCAACAATATAACTATCACATAAAGCATTCTTATCATGAGTCTCATGCATAAAATTATTACTCTCCACATAAGCATACTCAATTTTATTAGTAATAGTGGGAGCAAATTCAACAAAGTAGCTATCATCAAATATAGGAGGCATATTGTAATCATAATCAAATTTACTCTCCATAACAGGCGGTAACAAAAGACTACTATCATTATAATCATCATAAATAGGAGGCAAAGTATCATCAAAGAAAATTTTCTCCTCAATGCTTGGGGGACTAAAAAGATCATGAAAACCAGCTTCCCCAAGCTTAGAACTTTCCATATCATTAGCAACAATGGTATTCAAAGTGTTCATACTAACATGTTCCATGGGTTTTTTAATTTTCGGATCAAACCATCCATGTCTTAAATCAGGAAATAGAGTAAAAAGCTCATTGTTGTCCATTATGCCAAACTAGTGTAAACAAGAAACAAAAAGATGCAATTGCAGGATCTAAAGGAAATAGCTTTGAGTACTTACAACGGCGGAAAATAGCTTGGTAGCCGAGGTCCGGAGTGTGAGTACCTTTTACCTTTCCTCCCCGGCAACGGCGCCAGAAAATAGCTTGATGTCTACTTCCCCCTCCTTTTCCTGTAGACAGTGTTGGGCCTCCAAGAGCAGAGGTTTGTAGAACAGTAGCAAGTTTTCCCTTAAGTGGATCACCCAAGGTTTATCAAACTCAGGGAGGAAGAGGTCAAAGATATCCCTCTCATGCAACCCTGCAACCACAAAGCAAGAAGTCTCTTGTGTCCCCAACACACCTAATAGGTGCACTAGTTCGGCGAAGAGATAGTAAAATATAGGTGGTATGAATATATATTAGCAGAATCAACTGTTCCAGAAAATAGATTTCTGTCATGTAGTTGATGGTGGTAGTATTGCAGCAGTAGTAACACAGTGAAACAGTAAACAAGCAGTAGTAACGCAGCAGTATTTAGGAACAAGGCCTAGGGATTACACTTTCACTAGTGGACACTCTCAACATTGATCACATAACAGAATAGATAAATGCATACTATACACTATTGTTGGATGATGAACACATTGCGTAGGATTACACGAACCCTCAATGCCGGAGTTAACAAGCTCCACAATTCGATGTTCATATTTAAGTAACCTTAGAGTGTAAGATAGATCAAAAGACTAAACCAAGTACTAACATAGCATGCACACTGTCACCTTCATGCATATGTAGGAGGAATAGATCACATCAATACTATCATAGCAATAGTTAACTTCATAATCTACAAGAGATCATAATCATAGCATAAACCAAGTACTAACACGGATGCACACACTGTCACCATTACATTGTGCAGGAGGAATAGAACTACTTTAATAACATTGCTAGAGTAGCACATAGATAAATTGTGATACAAACACATTGCAATCATAAAGAGATATAAATAAGCACTTCACTATGCCATTCATCAGTGAATAAGTATTCTGTGAAATATAGCCTAAGAGACCCACACGGTGCACACACTGTCACCTTTACACACGTGGGACAAGGAGTCTCCGGAGATCACATAAGTAAAACTCACTTGACTAGCATAATGACATCTAGATTACAAGCATCATCATATGAATCTCAATCATGTAAGGCAGCTCATGAGATTATTGTATTGAAGCACATAGGAGAGAGATGAACCACATAGCTACCGGTACAGCCCCGAGCCTCGATGGAGAACTACTCCCTCCTCATGGGAGCAGCAGCGGTGATGAAGATGGCGGTGGAGATGGCAGCGGTGTCGATGGAGAAGCCTTCCGGGGGCACTTCCCCGTTCCGGCGGCGTGCCGGAACAGAGACTCCTGTCCCCCAATCTTGGCTTCGCGATGGCGGCGGCTCTGGAAGGTTTCTGTGGGTTTCGTCGAACGTATCAGGGTTTTCGCGACGGAGGCTTTAAATAGGCGAAGAGGCGGCGCAGGAGGGCTGAAGGGGTGCCCACACCATATGGCGGCGCGGCCAGGGCCTGGGCCGCGCCGGCCTATGGTCTGGGGGCTCAGTGCCCCCCCTCTGGTCCTTCTCGTGTGTTCTGGATGCTTCCGGTGAAAATAGGAACCTGGGCGTTGATTTCGTCCGATTCCGAGAATATTTCGTTACTAGGATTTCTGAAACCAAAAAACAGCAGAAAACGGGAACTGGCACTTCGGCATCTTGTTAATAGGTTAGTTCCAGAAAATGCACGAATATGACATAAAGTGTGCATAAAACATGTAGATAACATCAATAATGTGGCATGGAACATAAGAAATTATCGATACGTCGGAGACGTATCAGCAAGCAAGGCGTCACAGTAGAGCATCGGCATGGCGAGCATCTCTACTTAGAGATACAAGCCATGACCAGAGCTTGAGGAGGAAGAAGAACAGGTACATGAAGGAGAAAGAAGGGAGGCGCACATACCCGGGGTCGAGCAGACGGGCGCAGCCATGGCGGCCACGGCGGCACACACCGGAGCGCGGCGGCACCAGGCCAAGCCAGGCCATGGCAGCACCACGACACCTCGCGCACATGGTGGCGAAGCCACAACGGCACCACAGCGCCAGGAGCGGCGGGATCGCCAAATCCCGTAACCCTAGCCGCCGCAGAGGTAGACGAAGGCGAGCTGGAGCAGCACCACTCCAGATCGACGCGGATGAGGAGGACCGTCGTCGTGAGGCGCGTCGATTGCGCACCATGGCGGGGGCCAATTCCGGCGGAGCTCGCCGGAATCGAGCGGCGACGGCGGTGGCGACACGGATCGCCAGAGAAGGGATTAGGGTTAGGGTTCGGACACGCGCGAGAGAGAGAGAGGGAGAGAAGTGAGGTGGTCGAGCCGGACCAGGTGGGTCGGCCGACCTAACCCGTTGGGCCACCCTGATAGGTGGGGCCCAAGGGCATTTTAGTCATTTCACAAAATTAGTTAAAAATAGAAACTTATAAAATACATAAGAAATGTTTAAAAGCTCTAAAAAATAATTAAAATATGAAAATTGATCAGCATAAAATTCTCTATCTAAATAAAATATCAAAGAGAATTTTTGAAGACAACTAAGAATAAGTCTTAATTTGATGATTTAAATAATTATTTAAATCACACATATTATTATTTTCAATAATGAAAATAAGTCCAAAAATATCTTTGGACTTTAAAAACACCTTGACAACATTTCAAGGTTGTAATTTTACTCTAAATAAAGTATCTCCAAATCTATCTTAGTATTAACGTCTTACATGAAATAATAATGTCATCGGAAGGGGGGAACAAACCCTAAAACTGGAATCATGTATAATTGCTTCTTTAACCATTGCCCTTATCGGACAATGATGCTATTTTTCAGAAACAGAGGACAAGGGTCAGTCCACACCATCCAACTGCAAAATTTTGCAGTGTTCAAGCAAGTTCATCACTTGCTCATGTCATTTGAGTATTTCTATCAAATTACTTGCAAAGTACTATGGTTATCACTATTGCATAAAAACCAAAACCACTATTTTCATAACTATGAATATGACTATGTGGTTGGCAATGGAACCATGGATTGTGTTGATATGGTGGAGGTTCCATTGCAAGGGTTATATCCATCCAGGATTAAACAACAAATGTCGCCAGTGATTCTTGTGCCATAATACCCGTGTTAACCATAAGATCCGGAGTGGGACGGAGTAGTCAAAAGTGTTTCCACCTCTCGTTCATCAACAGACGCGCTTTACCGTAGTACACTTGTAATCCAAGGGGGCACGCTGGTGAGGCTGGGGAGTCTAAGTCCCCACGGCATTGTCCGTAGTACACTTGTCGCCCGAAGGAGCAAGATGGTGAGGCTGGGGAGTCCTAAGTCCCCATGGTATTGCGGTCTATGATGGGTTGCAGCTACCGGCAAAGGAGTTTGGTTCGGTCCCAGACTGTCGTCGTGGTTGGGGTCCACCCTGAAATATATGGGAATAATGGGACCGGCGAGGACCCAGGGTCGGGGCATGCAACAAAGGGTGGGTGTTCGAGGTAGCGGAGGAACATGATTGGCTAGACCTTATATCGGGCCTCACACCGAAGGAAGTGTGGACGGGAAAGCTGCCCGGTTGGCACCAAGATTAAGATCTCTTATGGGTAAAGCAACACACCTCTGCAGAGTGTAAAGAACCGTGACCTGTCACTCCCTGTTCCGGGATATGGAACTACGAACGCGGCCGGAAAGGAGCTCCATGAAGTTCTAGTGAACCGGTGAAGGCTGACGGACATAGCTCTTTGAAATAAAAGCAACCTCCTGAAGAAATGTTTATCAAAACCTGCATTGGTATTAGACTTTCTGGTCTAATATCGTAGCTAGTGCATTAAACATCTCTTATCTATAATGAACTTGTTGAGTACGCTCGTACTCATCCCACTCTTAAATCCCTTGCTTAGATTGTGCAGATAAATGCGGAGGAGGACTACGACAACCCTGAAGGAGCCGAGATCATCGGCTATGAAGAACCAGACCTCTCTGGAGGTATTGAAGGCGTAGACTACCTCATAGTCTACGGAACCGGGGAGGCTTCCGGAGGAGATCAAGCCTAGAAGCATCGAGTAGTAGTAGTAGCCGAGCAGCCTGAACTCTTAATACTTAGCTGCTCGAGAGAATAAATGTATAACTTAATGAGACTTCTATATTGTAAGCTAAGTTGGGTTCGCCTCGAACCCAGAAGTATTCCTCTTAGGACCCAAGAGGAGCTCCGAGAAGATATGTGTATTATGCTTGTAATAATAAATGAATGAGTTATGGACCTGCTATGTTCTGTTGTACTACTCTGAGGGATGTAATATTTGCGGAATGGTACTTCGTGAATGTTATATCAACGACTGGCATACTACAACATGCAGTGGTATGCAGGGTTACCACAGTTGGTATCAGAGCAAAAGCTTTGACCTTAGGTTGGAACCTAGTAAATGGGACCGAACGTTAGGAGTCAAATAGGACTAGTAAAGAATTCTCTAAAAATATGCTGAATATTCAATTGAGAATACAATAATCATATCTTTTAGTGCGATAATTCTTTATTATCTCTATTATGATGCATTATTACTAATCTAATATTCTTTCTATTTCTACAGCCAACAATGGCAAGTTCTCGTCCGGGACGAAGCGTGAAAGTGATGGACTCAACACTGAGTGAATATGAAGGTGGACTTGCAGATATTCTACGTGCCATGTTACTTGAATTTGGGTGTGATCCCCAGATCCAAGTAAAGAAATACATGTACTACGATGGTACTGTATTGGCAAAGTGTAGGGTAGGGCTGCGACTTCCCGAATCTTTGGGAATGAGCGTAGTAATGCCAGCAGGTGAAGCCAGAACTATCAACACAGCCTACCATATAGCCGTTATGAGAGCCATCACCGATATTCGAGAGCATAAGACAAAAGAACTTATGGGTTCCGAATTCACCCACATTCCTCATATGGAGGAGGAAGATGATCCCATGCTTAACCACTTCAAATATGCAAAACGCAAACCAATAGAAGCTGCAAAATACATGGACAATAGCCGCAACTTACTATCATTGTTCTTTCAGTTGAACCGTCATTTGACGGGAGCAATTGATACAATGCTAGATGAGTTCACTGAACCCAAGGAGGAGACCAAGGGGAAGGAAACCATGGAGGATGTGGTTCACACACCAGTTTATTCAGCTGGTGACTACATTAGTATTGATCCTCTTGAGCGTGAAACTACACCCGTTACACCTGGGAACTATCTCAGTAGTTCCTATAGGGGATATGAGGGTGGAGAGGAATCCGGAAACAATCAGCGTTCCGTGACTCCTATAGAAAACTCCACGGGTTGGCGTTGGGGATCTGATACTGGAACTCATAGTACTTCAGTGTATTATGACGGAGAGATGAATGAGGACGCCACGACCCAGCACCAGAGTTATCCTTGTAATGGGGGAGTTGAAGGAGGGTATCCGATACAGGTTGAGTCGGATACGAATGTTGGAAACATCTATGGTGGAGCCACAGGGGAGTACACCCGATGGGTGGACTATGATGCACTGAATGACCAGTTCGTGAACACTGATTTCTCCATAGGATCATCATCTGATTCTGATTACCAGCCGACGGCAAGACCTTATGTTCCAGGTTCTGTCAGGAGGACGACACGTTCGACCGGATGGAAGCCTGGGATGTACCGGGAGTGAAGCACGACTAGAGACCACCAAGGGAGGCGAGACTATAATACACAAGTACCACGTGTATTATAGTATGTAATATTTGTAGAAAATTGTACATATACTTCAATAAGTGAGTTTGCATACTCACAACGTCACTGAGTATTGTAATAAGACCACTTAAGTATGTATATACATGGTATATGTTTTGTATGTTTTGGATTTGCTTCTTGATTTCCATTGCGTGACTAGTTCTGTGCACAAAGTTGAGCTTAGAAAACTTGCGCATGGAGTAATTATGAGTATCATCTTGTGTTGCAGAACTAGGGGGTTATGTCGGGACCGGTAGGTGAGGAGACGGAAGCGCAGCGCATGGAGCGCGAGGCGAAGCAAAAGGAAGAGGCTGACGAAGCAGCCAGGAATCAGTTTCCACCACCACCACCACCCATGACGCAGCAGAACTTCGTTCAGTACATGCAGATGATGGAAGAGAGACAACGTATAACGTTGGAGCAGCAGAATAAATTCTTCCAAGAGCTGCTACAACAGAACCGGGTGGAGAGACCCGAGAATCAGGGAGTCACCTTATCAGATTTCCAGAACACCAAGCCTATATCTTTCGCATACGCGCCCGAGCCAATGGACGCAGAAGATTGGCTTATGGACACTGAGCGAAAGCTCAACACTGTTGGTTGCAACGACCTGGAGAAGGTCCGTTACGCTACACACTTGTTGTGTGGACCTGCCGCATCATGGTGGGACAACATCGTAGCCGTTTATCCGGCTGGAAAAGTATTCACTTGGGAAGAGTTTGCAAGGAAGTTCATGGAATACAATGTCCCTGAAAGTATTGTGGAACTGAAGCGTTGAGAATTTGAAAGTCTCGAGCAGAAGGATAAGGCCATCCTGACTTATGTCAGGGAATTCTCAAAGCTATCCCGGTATGCTGTTGAAGAAGTCAACACCGAGGACAAGAAAAAGAAGAGGTTCTTGCGGGGGTTAAGTCCCCAGTTCAAGGTACAACTCCTTATGATGAGAGCGACAGAGTTCCAAGAGTTGGTGGATGCAGCCATCACTCTTGAAGATGACTTCAAACAGCTGCAGGAAGAGAAGAGGAAGAAGGCCAAGTTTGAGCCTAAGAGGTTTGTCAGTAACAAGCCCAATACCAGCTTGATTTTCAAGCCAAGGTACAACAACAACAACAACAACAACTACTACTACTACAATAGCAGGAGGAACCAAGCGTTTCAGACTGCAAATCAAATAGTTTGTCGCATATGTGGAATGAAAGGACATACTTCGAAGGATTGTCGTAAACCCAGAATCATTTGCTTCGGGTGTCGTCAGGAGGGACACATGATGAAAGATTTCCCCAATAAGAAGAATGGAGGAGGTCAGTCAGGAGGAGGAGCAAGTCGAGGAGGAAACACCGGAGGGAACTGGAAGAACAAGAAACCCTTCGGCAAGCTGAACTGCACTAGTCTGGAGGAGGTGGTCAACTCCGATCAGGCAGTGATAGGTACGCTCCAGATACTCACTCATCCTGGCAAAGTACTTTTTGATACTGGTGCAACTACATCATTCATTTCTCAGCAATTCATCATCAAACATGGGATTAGTTGCACTAAGTTAGATACACCCATAACTATACTTTCCGCGGGGGGAACGATAGTAGTAACCCATACCAAACAAAAACAAGTCATCATGATCAATAAATGCGAGTTTGATGCAGACCTGTTCATTTTACCGATGAAGGACATTGATGTCATTCTTGGTATGAACTGGTTAGAAGCTAACGGAGCATTGATCGACTGTGTGAGCAAGACTGTGTCTTTGAAAAGCCCCGATGGTAGTAGAATGATCTACCAAGGAGACAAGCATACACAGATCGAAGTCGAGCTACAGCTGAACAGCATGACGGAGGTGAGGTTGGAAGATATACCGGTAGTAAATGAATTCCAGGATGTATTTCCTAAGGAATTACCTGGAATGCCACCAGATAGGGAGGTAGAATTCACTATCGACCTAATTCCAGGAACAGCTCCGATTGCTAAAGCACCATATAAGATGGGGCCCAAGGAGTTGAAAGAACTTAAGGAGCAATTGGATGACTTGGAACAGAAAGGATTCATACAAGAGAGTGTTTCACCATGGGGATCACCTGTGATCTTCGTAGATAAAAGAGATGGAGGAAGAAGGATGTGCGGAGACTACAGGAATTTGAACAATGTGACAATCAAGAACAAGTATCCACTTCCAAGAATACAAGATCTATTCGATCAAGTTAGAGGCTCGGGAGTCTTTTCCAAAATTGATCTAAGATCCGGTTATCACCAGATAAAGATCAAGAAGGAAGACGTTCCGAAAACTGCTTTTGTTTCAAGGTATGGACATCATGAATACCTTGTAGTGCCTTTTGGATTAACCAATGCCCCAGCAATTTTCATGAATCTCATGAATAAGATTTTCATGCCATATCTAGACAAGTTTGTCATCGTATTCATTGATGATATCTTGATCTATTCCAAAGACAAGGCCGAACATGCTGAACATCTGAGGTTAGTGTTGCAAACACTAAGAGAACATCAACTCTATGCCAAATTCAGCAAGTGTGAATTTTGGCTAGATCAAGTGGAATTTCTTGGTCATGTCATTAGCAAAGATGGAATAGCTGTTAACTCGAGCAAGGTAGCAGCAGTTCTAGATTGGGAAGCACCCAAGACTGTCAAGGAAATCCGAGGATTCCTAGGAATGGCAGGATATTATCGGAGATTCATTGAAGGATTCTCCAAGATAGCAGGACCAATGACGAAGCTGTTAAGAAAGAACACACCATTCGTGTGGTCAGAGGAGTGTGAGAAGAGTTTTCAAACTCTGAAGGAGAAACTCACCACGGCACCGGTGTTAGCAGTCCCTGAAGTTGGCAAGGATTACACCGTGTACTGTGACGCATCCAAGCATGGATTGGGTTGCGTACTCATGCAGGATCGGAAGGTAATATCTTATGGATCAAGGCAACTCAGACCTCATGAAGTGAACTATCCAACACATGACTTAGAATTAGCAGCAGTTGTATTTGCACTTAAAACATGGAGACATTTTCTCTATGGAGCCAAGTGTGAGCTCTATACAGATCATAAGAGTCTCAAATACTTCTTCACTCAGAAGGAACTCAATATGAGGCAGAAAAGATGGCTTGAACTGATCAAGGATTATGATTTGACCATCAATTATACTCCAGGAAAGGCCAATGTTGTAGCAGATGCCTTAAGTAGGAAGAGCACTGGCGGAGTGGAACAAGAGTTATCACTGGAGTTGAGGAAGGAAATAAGTCAACCCCAGATACAACTTTGGGAGAAAGAAGCTCATGAAGGACTATCGGCTTTACAAGTAGCCGATGAGCTAAATGTCAACCTGAAGAATGAGATAATGATGGGTCAGTTGGACGATCCATTCATCGTGGAGGAGATGAGAAGGATAGATGAAGGTAGACCATCAGAATTTCATCGAGGAGAATTGTAACGCCCTAACTTTTGCAACCTTGTTTATTTGTAAAAAGTGCAAAAATCAGGGGGAACAAAAACTTTTTAAGTTTTGATTGTGCTGTCATGCGTTTGGTTGAAATGTGCCTGACTGTGTTTGATGAGTGATGTTTGTTGAATAGTTTTATGTGAAGTACCTCAACCCACATCTTCTTATCTCGAGAAAAAAAAACACTCATGCTATGGCCACTCTTGTATCACCTTAATCTCCTCTCTTCATAAATATTTTAACCTTATGTCAAATAACAAAACCTCTTTTGTTTTGTCTTGTGCCTCAATTTTGAAATTCAAAAGATCTTTCCAAAACCTTTTATTTTAAAGTGGCTATGGTCACCTCAGATCATAGTATCACAAAAAGAGTTTCTAAATTTATTTTGTTCCGAGATAAAGTATTTACCAAATGTCTTACCCTTACTTTGTGTACCTTCAAAATCTTATAAAAGCTTTTATAAATATTTTGGTTGCCTAAAATAAAATGGAATGATCCATATTTCCTTTTTACTAAAACCTTGGGTCATTCCACTCTTTCTAAAACTTTCTCCCACTCTAGTCTTTTGGTTTTTCTTAAAAAAATCAAGTTTAAATCTTCATAAAACCAAGAGTGGGGATGATGGCTACATTATGTAGTAATCATGTACCCTTGAGATAATATTTTTCCAAAATTATGATTACTCAAATCAAGTTATTCTTATTTCTTTTCCAAAATTCCCAAAGCCCTATTTTACCTTCTTTTCTATTTGGCCACAAAACTATTTCTAGTTTCATCAAAACTTTTCAAATTATTTTCTCAATTAAATTAGGAAATGTGGGTGGTATTTTATATCACCTAATTTCCACACAAAAATAAATTCTATAAAATTATTTTCGTTGTTTTATTTTCTTTTGACAAGATGCATGATTATGGTTCTTATACCATTTCTTGCCTTTTCTTGCTTATATCAAATATGAAAAAAATCTACCTTGCTTGATAAGTAAATGGAACATTTGGAAAACCTATGTACCCTCATGCTAATCTCCATAGTTTTTCTAAAAACGTTCCAAATGCATTTCCTTCAAATTGACCTTAGCCATAGGAAGTGATTCAAACATCTATCAAGTGTTTTCAAAATTTAGTGACAAACCTTAGACCTCAAATGCACCTCTGTGATCCACCTTATATCATCACCACCTTGCCCAAAAAAAAAATGAGAGTGAATGTCGCATGATCCTTCTTGGCACAAAAATATCCATTCCCTCCCATTCCCTCTAAACCCCTTCTAATCTTCATCCAACAACCAGCTGTGTTGCACCACCACCCTCAATAGTGCATGTGATCTTTAGCTCCATCCCTTTGACCTCTTGTTCTTGGCAAGAAGTGGCCGGCCATGCATGCCACTCAGCCATGCACCATGCACCATCTTCCTTTTATTCTCTCTAGTTTATTTGAGCACCACCACCAGCATCCATTCTGGGACGACCTGCTGTGACCATTGTGCATATCATCTTGTTTTCTTTTGCTAGGCAAGGAAAGGAACCGGCCATGACATGGCATTGGCATGTACACCCATATCTCTCTCACTTTCTTTCTCTCTCACACCCATACATATATGCTTGGCTAGCGAGAGACCACGAAACCAGGACCCAACCTGCACCCTACGCCACCTAGTATCATCTCCCTGCCTGACCCTAGCATGCCCCCTCTCTCTCTTGCTGCCCTAGGTCACCGAGGACATGCACCACACTTGTATCAGGCGCCTCAGCCAAGACCACCGCGCCACTAGCCTCTCCTCTCTGTCCTCTCTCCTCATGTCACACTCCCATGCTCTTGTCCTCATTCTTTTGGCTCACTCGGGCGTGCTCTGATCGACAGAGTTTCGTCGAACACCTGGCGGGCGCAATTGTACGAACTCCCTCTGGACCGACCGGTCCTCCCTTGCCCTGTCCTCTCGCCACCGATACCGCCTCTCTCCCGTGGCCTTCCTGGCGCAGCCCCAGATCCTCATCTTGTCTTTTTTCTGCTGGCCACGCTCGCCGCACACGGCCACCCGTTGACGAACGCCACGTCGCAGCTGAACGCCGGCCAACACCGACCGCGCCTAATGACCCCCAACACGCCTGCACATCTCCCTTGCCCTTGCACGCTCAGCTGCTGAGGACGGCTGCCGGACTCGAGCCGATTCTCCTCCACCACGATAGCGTGGCCGCCCATTACCGCCTGTCCATGGCGACCATGTCACCAGGACGGACCCCTCTTCCCGACATAATTAAGAGACCCCGAGCCCCCTCCAAGCCATCACACCTCTCCACACTCCTCTTCTACATCCTTCAAACTACTCCGGAGGGACAGAGGCCATCTCTGTCTTCGCCGTCGACGAAAGCAAGCGAGCTAGAGCTCATCTGGCCGCCGCTCGTCTTTTGCCGAGGCTGCCGACCTTCTCTGCCCTTTTGTCCTCTGTTCCTAACCTCTATGCACTATTCCTGCGACCTTAACACCGCCCTTTTCTTGCTTAGGACCCCTCTAGGGCGTCACCGTCGATGGGCTCCGCCGAGCCGTCCCCGACGCGGAGCAAGGCGTCGTCCTTGTCGCGGCCTGGGATCCGCCCGAGCCGATGCGGAAAACCCCGCGGCATCCTGCTGATAGGCGCGTCGCCCACCATCACCTTCTCGGACGTCGCGCTCGTCCTCTTCTGCAGCCACGACCGGGAGCTTCGCCAGCTTGGACTTGCCCGCAGTTCACCGGCGTCGGACCTCTGTCCGTGAGGTCGCGGCGCACGTCGTCGTCTGTGCGCGCGCGTGGCCTGGAGCTTTGCATGGACGCCTGGGGCGCCCAGGCAGGTCGGCCCTCGCACCACTCCGTCCTCCCGCCACTTCACCTCCGTCGCCCGACGTCCTCCCGGTGAGCCTCGTCTCCGCCACGGCCGTCGTCGACGGACTCCTTCGTGCCATCACGGGAGGCGCTGCATGCAGAGTCGGCGATCTCCTCGTCGACAACCAGGGCCTCCGCCATTTTACCGGCCATCCCCCACGTCTCCAGCAGCACGCCGGTGAGCTCCCTCCTCCTCCGTCGCTCGACACAGCCGCGCCGCTCTTTCTGCGTCGCCCCGTCGACGGGATCCTTCGTTTGCGTCACGCATGCATGCATGCGCCACGCACGGGCCCTGATTAGTCAGCCCAGCCGGAGCATCTGATTCGTGGCCTCCCGCGCGTACGTGAGCGGAAATTTCTCTGGCCCATCTTGGACCTTCCCAGAACCGTTGGCCACGGCCCGGTTCCTTTTTCTTTCTTTCTCCCGCTGAAAGTTAAACCTCCTGGCAGATCTAGTCTAGGAAATAAATCACCAAAAATTGCTCACACCCCCTGAAATGATGATTCAAATTTATTAATGTTTGAAAACAAAGTCTTTGTCACCTGCAATCACATGCATGTGATTTTATACTATAGTTATTTACTGGTATTTAATTTGGTGAAATATTGCTTTTGTAGTATCTAATTTATTGTGAGAGTATGTAAGCTTTTTTTTCAGGGAGACTAATTTTGTTGGAAAGTAGATATTAGTATATTTATTTTGGTATAGGTTAACCTCACAGGAGCTTCCTGAATTTTGTGTTGTTTTAAAAGTAAAATCTGGCCAGTAGGCTCTTTCTTGAATTTTATTTTGAAAACATTTTTTTTGCAACAAAACCAAGTCCCCCTGGTAGATATCATGCCAAGTTGTATCCAGGTCAGAGGAAATATACTTTTTGACCTATATTTTATTTCTTGGGATTTTATAACCAAAATACAATACCTTTTTAGTATAAAAGTTGTAGTAATTATTTTATAGCTTCAAAATTGGTGAATCCAATTTTGTGTGAACCCCTGTTTTAATACCTATCCAGGGGTATGGTTCTTGTTTGATGTAATGTATCACTTATCTGTTTTCTTTAAAAAAGAGTTGTATGGTTTCTAGTTTTCAGAAAATGTTTAAATTAAATTTGTGTATGTTTGTGAACCAAAACCAATTGGGTTGAACACTCTCAGATCATACCTATCTAAGGGTATAAATTTTACCCCTGGTTTGGTACTGAGAGTTTTTGGCTATTTAATTGGGGTTCTAGGCATAATTGCCTCTAGGGAAATTGAGTTGCTTTTGTCTAAAATTGTTTTATAATGAACTTTGGCACCAAACCTCTTCTGGTGGTTTCCAAAGGTCATTCGCCGTCAGTGCTTTTGTAGATTATGTTTTGATGAGAGGGCAGAACACTTTTTCGCAAATAGATATTTGTTTAGGTCCTTTCTAGTGACAATAGAAATAGTCCTTTTATAAATAAATTGACCATTCTTGCCCTAGGTGTTGTTTGTTTGAAATGTTAAGAGTCCCTGATTGAGTGGTTTGCTACTAGTCATGTGTGAGTAGTTGAATTCTATGGTTGTGTGTTGATTGTTCTTCCTTTCTTTTGTGACGTTAGAATGCGATCACCATCGGAGAAGAATGAGAGGATCTCGGTGAGGATTTCGAAGAGGAAGGAAGAGCAGAGGTTCGTGGAAGAAATCCAGGGACAAATAGCCAACCAAGGCAAGCCACCTCTTGATGCATATCTCATCCTAATTATCTCACTCCTGCATTATTAGCACTTTTATAAAATTGCATGTTTTATTTATTTATGTGAGTGGTCCCGCCACTCGATGTTTTATTATTCCACCCTTACGGGTGCATCCCTCGTTGATACCTAATAAACAAATACATGTTAGTGATATGGTGCTTAATTAACACCTTATCATCCTTGTCGCCGCTTTTCAAAGAAAAGTCGGACTATAGGTCGGGAGCCCTCTTTAAAAAGGTTTGTGAAAATGTTTTCAAGAAAGAAGTATTTCTAAAACCTTGGAATGGGGTAGCCCTGCCCAAGTGTGAGTTTATGAAAAGGAAAAGGTTTTGGGAAGAAAAATTGTTGGAGGCAAGTGGAGAAAATGGTTTTCGAAAAACTTTGGTGACTGAGTACCTAACCAGACCTAGCCAGTACAACCACATTACCCTTTAGTGGGACGGGGCGCAGCGTTGTAGTTTGTCTCGCCTTAGTTTGGGTCGTGCAAGTGTAGTGGCAGTCCGACCATGGACGCTTCGACCGGGGTTCTTCCCAGGAGAAGGGACGCAACCCATTTGCCTTTTTAGGTACGCGGGGTACAACTTATGAGCTCCCATTGAAAGATGCCTAAGAGGTTGGATGGCATTCCAAAGGGTCGGGTGTCGGGGACTTTGCAACTCCTGGGTAAACGGCATCCCGGACTCTGGTGTTGGGAGGTACAACTGAAAGATCGAGATGTCGCCTAGAGGGGGGGGGGGGGTGAATAGGCAATTACAAACTCTTGCGGATTTGTCTTGTATGAATGCGGAATTAAACTATCGTTTAGTTTACAAGCACAAACCCTAAATATGCTAAGCTCAACTAAGTGTAACAATAGCAACTAGAGCTAAGCAAGATAGGCACAAGATATATGTAGCACAAGTGATAGCAAGATATATGTACTTCAAGCACGATGGCTATCACAAGGAAAGAGAGCTCGGGTATAGAAATAACCGAGGCACGCGGAGACGAGGATGTATTCCCGTGTTCCCTTGCTTTGTAACAAGGTACGTCACGTTTGGAGGAGTGGAGGTCCCACGAAGGATTCCCCGCGCCATGAAGGCTCACCCTATTCTCCGAACCACACCCACGAAGGATAATGGCCCCTTCCTTATGGTTAGCTTTTCCTCCGCTCCGGAGATGGCAAGCTCCACAACCACTTCACAAGCTCCACGAAGGAGAAGCCCGGGCCTCTTCACAATCTTCTTGAAGAGATCACCGGAGCACCAATCACCAAGCCAACTAGGAGGTCACCCTCCAAGAGTAACAAGCTCACGGTCTCTCACTCGAACAAATCGTGGTGGAGAGCTCAACACTATGCAATGATGCAAAGCAAGAACACCGGAGGTGTTCAAGTCCTTCACACTCAAATCCCACCAAAGCAACGAATGCTAGGATGAGATTGGAGAGGAAGAACAAGGGGGAAAGTCAACCAAAGACTCCAAGATCTAGATCCCAAGAGTTTCCCTCACTTAGAGAAGAAATCGATCGGTGGAAGTGTAGATCTAGATCCCCTCTCCCAAATCCTCAAATATGAGCAAGAATGGTTGGAGGATTCAAGGGGGAGAGCAAGTTCTTCAAATAGTAGCAATGGAGGAGAGAGAATGGGAAGAACTTGTTTGGCTCAAGGTGGAAGAAGCCTATTTATAGCAAAGGGAGAAATAGAGCTGTTGGGGAAAAAGACAGGAAATAAACAAAGTAAAACGGGCTGAAAAAAAACGCTCTAAAGGCAGCCCGGCCGGCCAGCGAGCGGTTGACCGAGCTGGGCCGGAGCGGCCGGAGGCCTGCCCGGTCGGACCGGCCCACCGACCGGGGCTGGGCAGTGGTGCGCACAGCGGCGAAAGCCAACAAGCCGCTCGGGGAAGCGGCCCGGCCGCGTGGGCCTCACAATGGGGAGGCGGCCAGACGGGCTTCGGCGCGCGGGCGGGCAGCCGGCCGCGGCGCGCGGGCGGGCAGGCGGCCCATAGCCGCGCGGGCGCGCGGAGGCTGAGGAGGCCGTGTGGGCCGGCGGGCGGAGGCGGCCCAGTGCCGAATCCGGTCGGACCGGGCACCCGCCAGTGGCCGATCGAGGGACCGGGCCTCTGGCCGGTCATGGGCCAAAGGCCTCCTGCGGCCGGATGGCACCGGTCACCAGGCCGGTTCGGGACCAGGTGGGCCGGCGCACGGCCCGGCTGACCGGGCGGCCGGCCGGCTGCCACCCCTCTGTTTTTCTTTTCTTTTCTTTTTATCCTTTTCTCTTTTTCCCTTTTCTTTAATAACAAATGCTCCCGAACTCCGAATCGCATGAAACCAATTTTGTTTGGAAGATAACAACGAATGCTATCTTATAGAAAGTGAAAACCCAAGAATCTGTAGGAGGGGATTTTATCATAAATATAAAAGGTAGAACCTTATATCATGAATAACCGGTAAAATCACCCAACCTCGAAACGCAATAGAAGATGCATGTGAACTCCGTTTCGATGAACTTGGGCTTGTTGTAAAGCTAGCAACAAGCTCAAGAACCTCACACCGAGAAATAACAAGAAGCAATAAGAATATGCAAAGTATGCAAGGATTGAGCTCCCTAAGACGATGTGATCAAGTTAACCAACCGAAAGCCCCTCTTGATAGTGCGGCTATCTATCCTATAATCCGGTCTCCCATCAACCACCTCGAGACCGGTAAAAGGAAAACCTATCAAGGTCATACCTTTGCCTTGCGCATCCCATCACTTGATCATTGTCGCTTTGTGTATACTCACAAAAGCTCCCCCATACACTATGATGGGAAAGGTTCATTGATGCACATCTTCACTATCACCAAGTGGACGGCAAGCTTCAAGCATGTGATCCACACAAGATGCTCATCTTGAACTTGCCCAACTCAACCTTGTATCTTCTCATACTCACTTAAGATAGAGCATGGGTAATATTGAGTTCCACATAAGAACTCCATCTTCATTTCTTCTTTTTGATCATATCACATATATATCTTCATATCGATGATCATGATGCCAATACACAAGGTATATCTTTATCTTCATGGCATCCATACTTGAATCCAACACATGGAGAGCAAGTAGTACCTATGGAATATTCCTTCATATAAACTCAATGAAAACATTAGTCCATAGGGGTTGTCATTAATTACCAAAACCACACATAGGGGCAATGTATCCTTACAATCTCCCCCATTTTGGTAATTGATGACAACCACAATAAGAGGGTTTATATAATGAATATTAGTGACAAGTACGCAACTTATCCGAGAATAAGTTGTATACAAGAGGTTGTATTTGATATGGTCAAGTAACACAAAGCTACTAGTCCATATCAAAACCGGCTCTACTCACACAACTTCAACAAATGCAATGGATGTGAGTAGAACCAATATATATAGAGAAAACTCCCCCACAATGTATGCACGTGTGATGAACATGAATTCATTGCATACATTGTCAAGATTAACCTTTGGAATAGTTTCCACTATATATATACAACCATGCAAGACATATAAATATGGAATGCATGAGAGGCAAAACACTTAAGCACAAACCAAGCTTAAGTATAAAACCATTCCCTTAAACCCTCTAAACTTCTCCCCCATTGGCATCGATTGTCAAAATGGGTGAAAAATTTAGAAGGCCAATATAATGTGAGTTCCTCCCCAAAGTGTGCACTTCTCATAATTTGAGTGGAATCAAGTGCACATATCCAATGATGAATAATTGAAGGAAATCAAACTATATTGAGGATCAAAGATTGCATAAAGATAACATGGTGAAGTGAGCTTCAACAAATAAAGCAAGCAATCAAAGATCCAATTGGACAAACAAAGATATCATGATAAGAAAGATATAGTGCTCTAAAAATAAGAAAGCTCCCCAAGGTTCGTGCACAATTTATAATGTTTGCATTTGGATACAATATGCACAAACATGGAATCCTCACTCCCTATATATCATTTAGAACACAACTAAGATAAAGAGAGTATGCTTATCAAGAACAACTTGAGTCCAACAATTACGAGATATGAGTGCAAGAAGGAAAACAAATAAACTAAGCACTCATAAATCTTCTTTACCAACAACACTAAAATCAAAAGGATAAGAAGATGGTTGGCAAAGAACAAGGATATCAAGGTGATGGATTAGCGCTCTTATGTATATGAGTTTCTAAAGTGGACAAAGTGATCCATAAAGAAACATGCACACACAAGAGGTTAACAAAATAGATAAGACAAGGTATCCAAGATGAAGTCATAAAATATACCAAAGGATGTTTGCTTAATAAAGCATATATATAGCTTATGGCTCCAATTTTCACTTATGGTATATGAATGAGCTTCAACCAAGTAAAATCTCAAAAACATCACAACCAACAATAAGGGAAGTCAAGCTAGTTGGAATGTTTTGAGAGAGGCAACAAGTATCACAAATGCGGATTTATTTTGCAATTTCATCAATATTGCACATAAGAGTTCTTTGAGGAATTGATATGCAATAAATTGCTAGAGGGCATATTTGGAATAGGTGAATCATAAACATGATATATATACATTCCCATCATATGCATCTTCTCAAATTACTCAAGTGTACAATAGGAAGTTTTCTTTAAAAGGATTTTTCAAGAACCTCAATATTTTCGAAATAAAGGATTTCATGCCAAGATGCAACCTACAAGAGATTGGATGCTATATGAGTATGCATGAATAAGATACTTGTTACCGAGATAGCAATGGCATGATGTAGTAGATAGGAGTTCATCGATCATCCTAGTCTTGACTCCAATACTCATATGGTGATAACACCTTCCTTATAGATGAGACAAGCCTCCATTGCATCTCCAATGTACCTAAAACATCATTCAAGTACATCTTGGCCCCCAAACTTATTGGGTCCAACATGGTTAGACAAACCACAATATATAGGACACACTCCATATAAATATGTGCATATTTAGATGAATTTGAATTTCATGCACATCTTAGCCATTTAGGATTTGATGGAGTATACCCTATATAATGGATCAAACAAGGCAAGCATGCTACAAATATAAACAAATTACATATAAGCACACATAAAGACTTTAAAGATCCAAGAAAGATATACTTTGGACAAAACACCAAAAGAATCGAATAAGGCATAAAGGTGTCACCAAACAAATTTGTTGTCCAAAATATATCAAAGACGCAAATCACAAAAGATTTGTTCAACAAAGTTCAACAAATGAACTAAGAAGAAACCATTGAGCATAAAGGATGAAATAAAGCAAACATGCTCAAGGATTTATCTCATTCAAGCAAATAAATCATGTAAGAAAGAATGAGATAGCAAACTCCCCCAAAGAGCAAGGTTCAAACAAAATAAACCAAACCCTATACACTTTTCACAATGGCACAATGTACCGTAAGGAAAAGGTTTGTCTTCCAAAACAAACACTTGATATGAATCAAGAGAATTTATCAAAAGATTTTTCAAAGGGACAAGGAAGACACATGGGAGCAACAAAGATTTGTTGGAAGTAAAATAAGGCAATAAGAAACAATCCAAGGTGAAGATGATCCAAAGATTCAACCACATACAAGGTTATCAATTGTCAAAGACAATGAGTATATTGGAATTAACTTCCGGTGGTATATAACAAGGATAGTAAGGATCAACTTCACAATAAAAAGGCATGGGATAAGTATATAGAATTAAGCACTATGCATGGATGAAGATTCTTGATAGCTTCAAAATTAGTCAAACAATCACGCACGGCAATGATTAGAATAACTTGAAGCAAATGGTGTCCCAAATAAGATATAGAGATATGTATTTGAGGAAAACCGTACCAAGAATCTCTTACAAAAAAAAACAAAAGATGAGCAATAAAAGCTTTTTACTACAAGTGGAGCTTGTTTGAGCAAACATGCCACCTAGGAACAAGATAATTAAGAGCATCAACTCTAAGTGGCATAACCTCATATGTTCACATTTTCTAGGCTTGTGATATGTACAAAACATATTACTCCCCCATAATGTGATAAAACATTTCTTCTAAATAAGAGGCAACTAAAGTTCAACTAGAGATGATTAATGGATCTTTAGAATTTGAATTTCTCATGAGTATGGCACACCACATAGTGACTAGATAATCTTGCAATATCAATACTAAGTGGTGGTACCCATGTTCACACATTTTAAAGAAAGAGAGATGCACAAAGCATATCACTCCCCCAAAATGGGATGTTCCATTAATCACTTCAAAGAGAGCCAAATAAGATATCATTAAGATGAATTAGGCTCAAAGCAATACACAAGTATATGGTGAGTCAAACAAACATACTTGAATACACAAATAAGCAAGTAAGACACAACACATACATACACATATTTGGTACAAAACCAAACATGCAAAGGGGCAAGTAACTTACAATAAACATGAAGAGTTGAAGTATAAGATACCGCAAGGAGAAACATTGGATTATGAGATATAGATGATAATACATACGACTTGGCTTGGTCAAAATATCATATATGAAGATCCCTTACTTCTTCATGAAGTAGCCAAATCTCCAATGCCCTCCACATGCACCTATTGATCAAGTTTGAGATTGTTGGTCCCCAACCAAGTTGGGTCCTAAGAGATTAATCACAATAGGCTTGGCAACCCAAATGGTTCTTTTCTTGAAACCACTTTGAGTTCCAACAAACTTGGCAAACACATTGCCATCCTTATCCTTCCCTAGAGAATAATCATTATCAACAACTATAGGGTTAGATAAGGTACCACCTAAGCAAGAAGAAGCAAAGTGCCCCTTCTCACGGCATAAGTAGCAAGTGTTCCCCTTTCTCTTCTTTATTGATTTCTTCTCTTGGGAAACCATATCTTGATTCTTCTTGGGAAGTGGCCTATCTTCAACTTGAGGTCGAGCATGAGCTTGACCTTTACCTTGTGGCCGTTTCCCTTGTCGTTTCTCACTCAAGTGCTTCTTCTTCTTCTTCAATGGGCATAATCTAACATGATGCCCTTCAACCTTGCACTTGAAACAAACCAACTTGGCCGGATCCTTGACTTTGTCTTGGCCCTTCTTCTTGTTGCTCTTGCTCTTGGACTTGTTCTTGTTATTGGAGTTGAATCCAAGTCCACTCTTGTCATTGGGGGATTGTTGCACACTTAGCATCTTGTCAAGTGCGGATTTCCCTTCATGACGCTTTTCCAAGTCTTTCTTCAAAGAAAGGACTTGGGCCTCGAGCTCTTTTATTTCCTCTACATGGTTAGTAGAAATACAAGTACTAGAGGAAGTAGAGGCTTCATTGTTAGAGCAACAAGGCAAAGTGAGTAATCCAACACAAGGTGTATCACTAGTTGGACTAGATGGATTACAAGGACTAGCACATGAAGATATAGCATTTGTAGTAGAGATTGTGCTAATGTCCACATGAGGCTCACAAGATGTTACCTTAGTGATACTAGCCTCATGAGCTAACTTTAGCCCATCGTAGGAAATTAGAATTTCATCATGAGAGCTTGAGAGCTTTTTATGACTTTCTTCCAATTCCCTATAATTGCTAGTTAGCAACTCAAGTTGAGCCCTTAGCTCAACATTCTCCTTTAAGGTCGATGCTTCACAAGAATTAGAGTTAGTAGCACAAGCATCAACAATAGTTTTCTCATTTTCATGCATATAGGATTCAACTTTTTGTGTAAGCATGAAATTAGCATGCTTCTCATCTTTTAGCTCATGCTTGAGGAGAGTGAATCTTATTTCCTCATTTTCAACATGGGATTCCAACTTCACTATGGTTTCCTTATATTTATTCAAGATATCCATAGAGTACTCGAGATTAGCACGAGCTTCTTTATTACCATGAAGAGAAGCATATATCATTGCCATATTATGCACCAAGGTATTATATTCTTCATCATTATCATCATCATCACTCTCATCATTAGAGGAAGTGTTAGGAGTCAAAGTAGGAGTTACCTTTGATCCATTTGCCATAAGGCACATGTGCATACCGGAGAATGAAGATGAAGATATTCTTGAATCCTCATTTGAAAACATGTCTTGATCCATATAGTGTTCGGTTTCCTCTACATTGTTAGTCAACAAACAACTAGAGGAAATATAAGCATTTTGATTATGGGGGCAAGACAAGGTAAGCATATCTTCATGAGATCTATGTAAGCAATTTACACATGATATGCAAGGACTAACAACACAAGCATGTAGGTCATTTTCAATGCTAGATGTGTTTAAGTCCAAAGAGGAAACATTGCAATGAGATAGAGATGAAGAGTCATCACTATTGAGCACAATATCAACATTGCAATTTCCCTCACCACTCACCATATCATTACCTTGTGTCTTGCAACACGTTGGTGAAGTGGAAGAAGATGATATATCATCACGACCGGAGGTGGAAGCAACTTGGAGCTCTTCATGATGTGAAGGGGAAGAGAGCTCCTCGGAGTCACCACCGACCAATTGAGAAGTGGATCCACCAAACATTTCCTTAAGCTTGATCCACATCTCATGAGACGACTTTCGCTTTATATATATCAAGAACCTACGAAAATCGGGTCTCAAGGAGAATAAAAGCTCATTAGATACTTGAGCTTCAAGATGTAAGTTTTTCTCATCCTCTAAAGATAGATTTTGAGAATCCATCGGAGGAGAAAAACCGACATCTAGAAATTGCTCTATATGAGGACACAAGGTCCGAAGCTTACAAAGCAAGCAATTTCGCCACAAATGATAATTTGTGCCAACAAAGATAATTGTGTCATTGTGCACTAAATTACTAGCCGACATCTTTACTCTCAAGGCGGTGAAGCCTTAAACAAGGAGAGACCTTGCTCGATACCAATTGAAAGATCGAGATGTCGCCTAGAGGGGGGTGAATAGGCAATTACAAACTCTTGCGGATTTGTCTTGTATGAATGCGGAATTAAACTATCGTTTAGTTTACAAGCACAAACCCTAAATATGCTAAGCTCAACTAAGTGTAACAATAGCAACTAGAGCTAAGCAAGATAGGCACAAGATATATGTAGCACAAGTGATAGCAAGATATATGTACTTCAAGCACGATGGCTATCACAAGGAAAGAGAGCTCGGGTATAGAAATAACCGAGGCACGCGGAGACGAGGATGTATTCCCGTGTTCCCTTGCTTTGCAACAAGGTACGTCACGTTTGGAGGAGTGGAGGTCCCACGAAGGATTCCCCGCGCCACGAAGGCTCACCCTATTCTCCGAACCACACCCACGAAGGATAATGGCCCCTTCCTTATGGTTAGCTTTTCCTCCGCTCCGGAGATGGCAAGCTCCACAACCACTTCACAAGCTCCACGAAGGAGAAGCCCGGGCCTCTTCACAATCTTCTTGAAGAGATCACCGGAGCACCAATCACCAAGCCAACTAGGAGGTCACCCTCCAAGAGTAACAAGCTCACGGTCTCTCACTCGAACAAATCGTGGTGGAGAGCTCAACACTATGCAATGATGCAAAGCAAGAACACCGGAGGTGTTCAAGTCCTTCACACTCAAATCCCACCAAAGCAACGAATGCTAGGATGAGATTGGAGAGGAAGAACAAGGGGGAAAGTCAACCAAAGACTCCAAGATCTAGATCCCAAGAGTTTCCCTCACTTAGAGAAGAAATCGATCGGTGGAAGTGTAGATCTAGATCCCCTCTCCCAAATCCTCAAATATGAGCAAGAATGGTTGGAGGATTCAAGGGGGAGAGCAAGTTCTTCAAATAGTAGCAATGGAGGAGAGAGAATGGGAAGAACTTGTTTGGCTCAAGGTGGAAGAAGCCTATTTATAGCAAAGGGAGAAATAGAGCTGTTGGGGAAAAAGACAGGAAATAAACAAAGTAAAACGGGCTGAAAAAAAACGCTCTAAAAGGCAGCCCAGCCGGCCAGCAGGCCGGTTGACCGGAGCCTGGGCCGGAGCGGCCGGAGGCCTGCCCGGTCGGACCGGCCCACCGACCGGGGCTGGGCAGTGGTGCGCACAGGCGGCGAAAGCCAACAAGCCGCTCGGGGAAGCGGCCCGGCCGCGTGGGCCTCACACGGCGGAGGCGGCCCGGCCACGGGCTTCGGCGCGCGGGCGGAGCAGCCGGCCGCGGCGCGGGCGGGCGGGCGGCCCATAGCCACGCGGGCGGCGCGGAGGCTGGGGAGGCCGTGTGGGCCGGCGGGCGGAGGCGGCCAGTGCCGAATCCGGTCGGGACAGGGGCACCCGCCAGTGGCTCGGTCGTGGACCGGGCCTACGTCATGGGCCAAAAGGCCTCCGGCTGCGGCCCGGATGGCACCGGTCACCAGGCCGGTTCGGGACCGGGTGGGCCGACGCACGGCCCGGCTGATCGGGCGGCCGGGCTGCCACCCCTCTGTTTTTTTCTTTTCTTTTCTTTTTATCCTTTTCTCTTTTTCCCTTTTCTTTAATAACAAATGCTCCCGAACTCCGAATCGCATGAAACCAATTTTGTTTGGAAGATAACAACGAATGCTATCTTATAGAAAGTGAAAACCCAAGAATCTGTAGGAGGGGATTTTATCATAAATATAAAAGGTAGAACCTTATATCCTGACTCACCGGTCACATCACCCAACCTCGAAAACGCAATAGAAGATGCATGTGAACTCCGTTTTCGATGAACTTGGGCTTGTTGTAAAGCTAGCAACAAGCTCAAGAACCTCACACCGAGAAATAACAAGAAGCAATAAGAATATGCAAAGTATGCAAGGATTGAGCTCCCTAAGACGATGTGATCAAGTTAACCAACCGAAAGCCCCTCTTGATAGTGCGGCTATCTATCCTATAATCCGGTCTCCCATCAACCACCTCGAGACCGGTAAAAGGAAAACCTATCAAGGTCATACCTTTGCCTTGCGCATCCCATCACTTGATCATTGTCGCTTTGTGTATACTCACAAATGCTCCCCCATACACTATGATGGGAAAGGTTCATTGATGCACATCTTCACTATCACCAAGTGGACGGCAAGCTTCAAGCATGTGATCCACACAAGATGCTCATCTTGAACTTGCCCAACTCAACCTTGTATCTTCTCATACTCACTTAAGATAGAGCATGGGTAATATTGAGTTCCACATAAGAACTCCATCTTCATTTCTTCTTCTTGATCATATCACATATATATCTTCATATCGATGATCATGATGCCAATACACAAGGTATATCTTTATCTTCATGGCATCCATACTTGAATCCAACACATGGAGAGCAAGTAGTACCTATGGAATATTCCTTCATATAAACTCAATGAAAACATTAGTCCATAGGGGTTGTCATTAATTACCAAAACCACACATAGGGGCAATGTATCCTTACAACAACTCATTCGGCATGTCTTAGGCTAAGGCGAGCAAGCGAAAAACTGCGATCGGTTATCCGAACCTCGCGTTTTGACGCTTGGTGAACCAGGGATGATCCCGGCGGATTTATCGGATCTTGTGGGGAAAGTGTACAACCTCTGCAGAGTGTAAATCTATTCGAATAGCCGTGTCCGCGGTTATGGACATGGGAATGGAAGCTGCTTGGCATCAAAGAGAGTTTTGGTTTATAAAAATGTTTTCCAAAAGTGTTTGGAAAAGGATACCAGTGGGACTGGTGGAAATGTACCTGGGAGGTACGGTGGAAAGTTGGAAAAGTTGTTTTTGTCATACTGAGATGACCAGAAAGGAAAATGGGTCGCCCTTACCTATTAGTCTGAAATAAACTTGTTTCCAAAAAGGTTTTCAACAAAGATATAGAGATGTCATACTCTCGAGAGGAACCACCTCTCGCTCCTTGTCGCCCTAGTTTAGTGCCTGTTCCTTGCTACTGCCAAATATGCATATCCTTTACTTCTCTCTAAGGTGGTTTGCGAGTACAATTCATAATGTACTCATGGCTTTGTCCCTGGCTATTTACTTGGCCAGACTTGGTGGAATCCGACAGATGAAGAAGGAGTCGACGACGTCTATGTGAGCTAGGAACGTCTTCCCAGTCAGTTGCCTGTAGGGTTATGGCATGACTTGGGCCATTCGAACGCTTTCATCTGAAGTATTTCCGCTGTGTGATTGTTGATCTCCTGCCATTGCGGCTCTTATGTAAGTATTGGTCATGTGACCTATTGTAATCTTTTTATTCGGTAATGTAATGGATGATGTATTTGATACCAGTTCGGTTATGCTTTCACGACACACTGATCATGAGATCGTGACTGGGTATGCATAACGGGTATTTCGGACAGCTAGTCCGGAGCCCCAGAAGAATCAGGATCACTATGGTTTCAGAAGAGGATTTGTGTTCCGGATATTGCTGAAATCAAAGAAGTAATACTCCGGGAAGCCCATCAAACACCATACTCCATTCATCCGGGAAGTACAAAGATGTACATGGATCTAAAGGAGCTATTCTGGTGGAACAACATGAAGAGAGAGATAGCACAATATGTGGCGGAATGCCATACCTGCCAAAGAGTGAAGGCTGAACACCAGAGTCCGGCAGGAAAGTTACAACCTTTACCCATTCCAGAATGGAAATGGGAGGATATAGGAATGGATTTCATCACCAGACTACCCATGACCAATTAAAAGAAGGACATGATATGGGTAATCGTGGACCGATTGACGAAAAGTGCACACTTCTTAGCGGTAAATCAGCAGGATAAAGGAGAGAAACTCATCGATCTTTACATCAAAGAGATCGTGAGTAAACATGGAGTACCCAAGAAGATCGTGTCGGATCGAGGATCCGTGTTCACGTCAGCGTTTTGGAAGCAACTACACGAAGCCTTAGGATCCAAGTTGGACTATAGTACCGCCTATCATCCTCAGACAGGTGGACAAACAGAAAGAACTAATCAGATCCTAGAGGATATGCTTAGGGCTTGTGCCCTAGACTTCGGAGGATCATGGGAAGAACACTTGCCATTAGCAGAGTTTTCATACAATAACAGCTACCAAAGCAGCATCAAGATGGCACCGTTCGAAGCTCTGTATGGAAGGAAGTGTAGATCACCGATATGTTGGTATGAAGCCGGAGCAAGCAAAGAGTTCAATCCTGATTATGTCAAGGAAAAGCAACAAATAATTGACATTATCAGAGATAGGTTGAAGATAGCCCAAAGTCGGCAAAAGAGTTACGCCGATCAGAAAAGAAGAACATGGGAGCCACAAGTTGGAGACATGGTATATCTCAAGGTGAGCCCGATGAAAGGACTTCAGAGATTTGGAGTAAAGGGAAAGTTAAGTCCTAGGTACATCGGACCTTTCAAGATTCTGAGTCAAAATCGAGGGTTAGCCTTTGAATTGGAACTACCGGGAAGGTTATCTCAAGTTCACAACGTATTCCATGTGTCGCAACTCAGAAAATGTTTAAAGACCCCAGATGAGCCAGTATCACATGAAGAGCTCGAGTTACAACCAGATTTGACTTACATCGAGAAGCCAGCGAAGATTCTCGAGGAGAACTGGAAACAACTTAGGAATAGAGCTATAAAGTACTGCAAGATACAATGGAAGCATCATCCCGAGAGGGAAGCCACCTGGGAAAAGGAGGAAGACCTGAGGAAAACATACCCCGAACTCTTCAGGTATTACAACCACAACTTCGGGACGAAGTTTTCTTTAAGGGGGAAAGGCTGTAATGTCCCAGGTTTAGAGACGATCGAGGGGTAGATTTTAGAAAGGGATGTGCGTTGCATTGTAAATTACGGGGAAATTTCGCGCTTTTAAAACAAAACTGCATCGAAGGGGAACATGTTTCTCTCTCGACATCCTACAGGGTTAGGGTTACGAGAGTGCGATGAACTTGTTCTTACTTAACTAGATTAGGGTTTTGAGAAGAGAGAAGAGAAGATGCATCACAATCTTAAGTTGCATGATTGAATTCTAAATTAAGTTGTATGATTGAATTCAAACCAAATTTGAATTTGAATTTCAAATTCAAACATTAAATAAATAACCATAATTCAATTATGAGGAAATTCATCTAGTCAAATATAAATAATATACATTATGAACAATACAAATAAGAAGACAAGCTCATTAGAGAAAAACTTGAGCTTTATTGATTAACACACATTATACAATGTCTTTACATTATTCACAAATGAAATAAAGGAATATTACAACATATTACAAGAATTGGACAAAAATAGAAAAAGAAAAGAAAAGGAAATTACAATTCAATGATCTATCCTAACACTACAAGCTAAACTTCATTTAGTCTTGTACTTGATGATCTTCATGATCATTGGATCATCACTTTGCTCCCTGCACACAAACACAACAAAACCAAGGATTATGCCAAGTGGCATTGCCACTTGGCAGGTTAGAAGAAAATAGAACTTGAGCAGATATGGATCAGCTCTGCCGAGCTGATCATCTCACAGCCAAGGACCAAGCCAGATACCCAGTACTGGTACACACACACAGTCTAGTAGCTCACAAGGCACTGTGCATGCAGTACACCACACACACACAGGTCAGTGAGTCACTGAGGGTGGCCAGGCCTTGTTGTCGACCAGGAGAGCAAAGCAAGGTGCATATAAAACCTTTTCCACCGCCAGAACCAGCAACCCATCGACAAGCAGCTTGGTAAGCCACTTGATAAGCAAGAACACAAAAACAGGAAGAACAACACTGCTGTTCAACCTGTCCAAAATCATCACAGGACCAACCCAAGATCACAAGCTCACAAGGAGGAGCAGGACAAGCACCAGCTCATCACTCAAGCAATCCTCTACAACAACAAAACCATCTAGGAGCTGGAGTGAGGTATAAACCAAATCAACCTGAGCAAAACACTGATTTGCTCATAAATAAGCATACACTTGCATCACAGAAGCAAAGAGGGCATGAAACCCTGGATATATCAACATTTGGTTGCAAGACTAATTGGTGCCAGTAAATCAAACAAAGGCTAGGAGGAAAATTAACCAAGGGAACACTGGTTGTGTCAACACAGTGACACAACCAGAGAAATCCAGCATGGATTCAATCCATGTAGCCATTCCAAGACACCAAGCACCCAATTGTCTAGCTACACCATCAGAATGGTAGATATACAATCTTCTACCAATTTTGTCAACATCACAAAGCCTCTGGCAATCATACATGATCAGCCAGCAAGCATTTGTCCATGCACAGTAAGCCACAGAGTGGGGAGCTACCATGACAGCAGCACAAGTGCTGTCAGGGCTACCTCAAACCCACAGGAACAATCACCAAGCCACTGCATCATAACCCAATAGGGTTCAACATGAGCTAGGGTACCCAATCAGTGATTGGCATCCCTCTAGCTACACCAAGTCTATCCATGAGATCATTACTGCTTAGCAGTTCACCTCATTTATCCAATCAATCAAGTTAAACCACCCAGATAAATGAAATGAATAATTAAACAGTGCACCAGACCATTGCAAATGATCCAGATGATCACTGCAAGCAACAACAGGTACTGGGGTAAGCAAGAGCAAGCACCAGCACAGGCTTAAGTGCCCCACAAGCCATAGGACAGCAGAAAATTACCAAGCACTGAGGATCATATGAACATCAGGGCCTAACAAGGCATGCAAGTGCATGCTAGGGCCAACCTAGCACCAAATCATGAATCATATAACTTACACAGAACCAATTCATCAACAGTTGCTTCACAGATAATCAAATGAATGATTTATAATTGTATCCAGAAGCACATCAAATACATGATGTACCACTGGATCAAGCTAGACATGAATAGCACACATCACTGACATTGCTCAAGCAACAATTATTCAAGTAAACCAACCAGGAATACATATATGAATGGCACACACATATAATTAAGCCATAACAACAACCAGAGCCATTAAGCAAGCAATTGAATCAATTGTAGCATGACCAGTAGCAACTTAGCAGTCCATGAGCATTACAAGATGCTCATGAGCAAGCATATATGAATACACTTAGGTTTCTGGCAAGCAAAATAACCAGAACCAATTCACAGAGCTAGAATTAAGCAAAAGAGGCAAGCATAGCAAGCAATTAGATAAGAATCTTGCACAGAAGCATTGACCAAGGCCAGCAGATACACATCAGTAGCATAACAGCATAGGAGCAACACACAGCAGCTCATGAGCAGGCAAGCAAGGCGTCACAGTAGAGCATCGGCATGGTGAGCATCTCTACTTAGAGATACAAGCCATGACCAGAGCTTGAGGAGGAAGAAGAACAGGTACATGAAGGAGAAAGAAGGGAGGCGCACATACCCGGGGTCGAGCAGACGGGCGCAGCCATGGCGGCCACGGCGGCACACGCCGGAGCGCAGCGGCGCCAGGCCAAGCCAGGCCATGGCAGCACCACAGCACCTCGCGCAAATGGTGGCGAATCCACAGCGGCACCACAGCGCCAGGAGCGACGGGATCGCCAAATCCCGTAACCCTAGCCGCAGAGGTAGACGAAGGCGAGCTGGAGCAGCACCGCTCCAGATCGACGCGGATGAGGAGGACCATCGTCGTGAGGCGCGTCAATTGCGCACCATGGCGGGGGCCAATTCCGGCGGAGCTCGCCGGAATCGAGCGGCGACAGCGGTGGCGACACGGATCGCCAGAGAAGGGATTAGGGTTAGGGTTCGAACACGCGCGAGAGAGAGAGGGAGAGAAGTGAGGTGGTCGAGCCGGACCAGGTGGGTCGGCCGACCTAACCCGTTGGGCCACCCTGACAGGTGGGGCCCAAGGGCATTTTAGTCATTTCACAAAATTAGTTAAAAACAGAAACTTATAAAATACATAAGAAATGTTTAAAAGCTCTAAAAAAAAATTAAAAATATGAAAATTGATCAGCATAAAATTCTCTATCTAAATAAAATATCAAAGAGAATTTTTGAAGACAACTAAGAATAAGTCTTAATTTGATGATTTAAATAATTATTTAAATCACACATATTATTATTTTCAATAATGAAAATAAGTCCAAAAATGTCTTTGGACTTTAAAAACACCTTGACAACATTTCAAGGTTGTAATTTTACTCTAAATAAAGTATCTCCAAATCTATCTTAGTATTAACCTCTTACATGAAATAATAATGTCATCGGAAGGGGGGAACAAACCCTAAAACTGGAATCATGCATAATTGCTTCTTTAACCATTGCCCTTATCGGACAATGATGCTATTTTTCAGAAACAGAGGACAAGGGTCAGTCCACACCATCCAACTGCAAAACTTTGCAGTGTTCAGGCAAGTTCATCACTTGCTCATGTCATTTGAGTATTTCTATCAAATTACTTGCAAAGTACTATGGTTATCACTATTGCATAAAAACCAAAACCACTATTTTCATAACTATGAATATGACTATGTGGTTGGCAATGGAACCATGGATTGTGTTGATATGGTAGAGGTTCCATTGCAAGGGTTATATCCATCCAGGATTAAACAACAAATGTCGCCAGTGATTCTTGTGCCGTAATACCCGTGTTAACCATAAGATCCGGAGTGGGACGGAGTAGTCAAAAGTGTTTCCACCTCTCGTTCATCAACGGACGCGCTTTACCGTAGTACACTTGTAATCCAAGGGGGCAAGCTGTTGAGGCTGGGTAGTCCTAAGTCCCCACGACATTGTCCGTAGTACACTTGTCGCCCGAAGGAGCAAGATGGTGAGGCTGGGGAGTCCTAAGTCCCCACGGTATTGCGGTCTATGATGGGTTGCAGCTACCGGCGAAGGAGTTTGGTTCGATCCTGCATCGTCATCGTGGTCGGGGTCCACCCTGAAATATATGGGAATAATGGGACCGGCGAGGACCCAGGGTCGGGGCATGCAACAAAGGGTGGGTGTTCGAGGTAGCGGAGGAACATGATTGCCTAGACCTTATACCGGGCCTCACACCGAAGGAAGTGTGGACGGGAAAGCTGCCCGGTTGGCACCAAGGTTAAGATCTCTTATGGGTAAAGCAACACACCTCTGCAGAGTGTAAAGAACCGTGACCTGTCACTCCCTGTTCCGGGATATGGAACTGCGAACGCGGCCGGAAAGGAGCTCCATGAAGTTCTAGTAAACCGGTGAAGGCTGACGGACATGGCTCTTTGAAATAAAAGCAACCTCTTGAAGAAATGTTTATCAAAACCTGCATTGGTATTAGACTTTCTGGTCTAATATCGTAGCTAGTGCATTAAACACCTCTTATCTATAATGAACTTGTTGAGTACGCTCGTACTCATCCCACTCTTAAATCCCTTGCTTAGATTGTCTGAATCGTCTGGAGGAGGACTACGACAACCCTGAAGGAGCCGAGATCATCGGCTATGAAGAACCAGACGTCTCTGGAGGTATTGAAGGCGTAGACTACCTCATAGTCTGCGGAACCGGGGAGGCTTCCGGAGGAGATCAAGCCTAGAAGCATCGAGTAGTAGCAGTAGCCGAGCAGCCCGAACTCTTAATACTTAGCTGCTCGAGAGAATAAATGTATAACTTTATGAGACTTCTATATTGTAAGCTAAGTTGGGTTCGCCTCGAACCCAGGAGTATTCCTCTTAGGACCCAAGAGGAGCTCCGAGAAGATATGTGTATTATGCTTGTAATAATAAATGAATGAGTTATGGACCTGCTATGTTCTGTTGTACTACTCTGAGGGATGTAATATTTGCGGAATGGTACTTCGTGAATGTTATATCAACGACTGGCATACTACAACATGCAGTGGTATGCAGGGTCACCACAACTTACATCAGATTGTCAGGATGAGTGCTCTGCATTGTTTAGTGTTATGCTGCAAAATTCAGATTTTGAAAAAAGGAAGAGTTAGAATAAGTGATATAAGTTGTAATAAAATAGATATTTGAACTATGCTTGATTTGAATTTATATTTGTAATATTTACCTCGTGTTTATTTTCCCAGAATTTTTGCTTACTTGTAGAAAAACTAGTATCTGCAAAAGAAAGTATCCTATGTCTGGGAAATGCACTTTGGCTCGTAGGAGCATATGCTCCCATTATGTGAATCCACATTTTAAAGTGTCAAAAAATTCTAAACTAAATTTTTACATGTACATCTAGACATTTTATATTGGTACACAAGTTTTCAAAAAAAACTAAAAATAATTGTGGCTCCTGTAAAAAAGACAAGTTTTGATGCTATAACACGACTACGTACAGGATATTTTTTTGTCTTTTTTGTACACGCCATATAAAATGTTGTTTCTCCACGAAAATTTGTGCACTAACATAGAATGTCAAGATGTACACCAACAAATTTATATCAGAATTTTTTAACATTTTTAAAATTATTTTTTAATTATTTTATATAATGAGAGCATTTGCTCCTATGAGCCAAATTGCCACCTCCCCTATGTCTACTTTATGGTGAATGATATGCATACTGTAAAATCTTGATCTTGTGGTTCTCTTTTTTGAACAAGTGCAGTTAAAACTAGGTTGGGAAATTGCAAAAAGACGAAAATTTGAATACTTGGATGTGTTGCTTAACAATGAAAAAGAAGCATATATACAAACATATATGCTTACATATAACGAGAACTCTACATATATAATATCAAACATATATACCACAGCAAACATCCAACTTAACTCTGCAACAAGATGCAACTGGAAAACCGAACGATTGTTCGAATCTCTAGATAACAATCTGTAGACAGACACAAAATACCAACATATATACCTAAAAAATACTAGAACGCAAACAGATAGTCCATTGAGCCTAACTGTTATCTTTCATTTGGCTTCCAAAATCTAACTTTGACGCAAAACTCTGTTTACACAAAAGGGAAACAAACTTGGAACTACTAATGTTTTTTTTTCTTTCATATCTACAAGACACAGGAGCACTTGACTTCTTGATCACGCCATTCTTGCATATTTTCCATGAACCTGCGGAAAAAGAAAGCAACATGAATCAAGTTATTGCACTTGAAAAAATAAAAACAGTACAAAAAATTACAGTGAACTGTCGAAAAAGATTTATTGAATTATCAGCTACATCTCATATGTAAGACATTGTAACAAATATGCAAAATGAAGTTTAAACAAATAATTAGGCACATTATATCTTACATGTGGTTTAAAGGTCATGACAGCTTCTTGGATTTCATGCATCTCGTTGTGTTCACAGAACATCATGTCATTTGCTAATTGAATTCGATAGTTTGGCATATCTTTGTACGAGAATTTGCCCATCAAACTAGTTCTTGGCTTGAAGAGTTCAATACTTTTCATCAAATGTAGCCCACAGTCTTTGCTGAAATAGTTAGGAAAAGATACAGAAAATTAAAGATACAGAAATTAAAGACAGTCAGAAAAAGAACTTTAAGTTTCTGGAAAAAAATTTACCCATTGTCTGGCTTCGGTACAGGTGGGTATATAACTTCAAAATTTTGGAAGTCAATTTCTTTCAATCGGCATTCATTCCAAGTTCTTTCAAAGTTCATAATCTGTTAAATACAAACAGGGTAAAATATGATACAAATAATCATTAAATATAATGGGAGTTAACAACAAAATCTTGTTACTGAACATGACAGCAAAAAGACATTTAACAATTCAGAGTTTCTGCAGTACATTATCAGATATGAAATATTAAAAACAAGTTGTTCCACAGTAAAAGGAGGGGATGAGCATTGGCAAGTTTCGTTTGCACTAATGATCTGTAAGTGGCATGTTTAGTAAAAAGTAGACAGATGATATTCCACCCAATTGTTAAAAACACAACAGTTAACAGTGGCTTGCTTGATTTTTGGTGTTAAAATCAACACAGTGAAAAAAACAAAAAGAACTTGGAATGTTTCATAAGCTAAAATAAAATCAAGGCTAGTTCTAGAAAAAATGTACTTCCTTGTTCATGTAGGTGCTGCCTACCCTAACTATTTCTCTCTCTGTCTCTGAACTGAAACGGATGAGGAAGACAAGCAGTACAAATGAAGGAATTTAGGACACACGAACAACTTTCTCTTCTTCTTCAGCGCGAGCTCTAACTCGTGGTGTTCTAATGGACATATGACCGCAAGCTCACGCTATCACCACTAGTAACTATTAGCGCGCACACACACACGCTAACTATTCACGGTCCCAGATGCCTCAACTCATGGCCATGACCGCACACTGACGCGATCACCATGGTCTACCTGCATGCCCATGACGTGCTCTTTTCCCTCCTATCTCGCTAACTAACCTAACAAACTTGAAACACTGCACACACACACCCCAAAAACACATAGTAGCCACTCTCAGACATGGCTTGACAACACAAAAAATAATGAAACTGGTATACATTAAAAAAGAAGATAATGCTACTGAGACTGGCCACACAAATAATATTAGATCATAAAAAGACAAACTGACAACCTAGATTTCATTAAGATAAATAGAAATGAAGTTTATAGTATACCATTCTGTTATCAACTTCTTGGTGTAAATCTGACTCCTTGTCAAATAGTGAGTCCATAAAGATGAATTTTTTGTCCCTTATGTGGACAGTGAAAAGGAACCAGTGAAAGTTGTACAAGGATGGGAAGTGTAGCTATTGAAAACAAAGAAAGTGATGTTGTTAGAAGAAAAGAACATGAAAAATATATATGAAAAAGGTTTAAAACTAGAAGAAAATTAAATCATGAAATATTTTTTAAAAAATACCGAATCTGTCAAGTGTAGTTTCCTTGCTTTTCCAGCACCTTCAAAAGCTTTAATTGCTTGATCTTTCATATATAATCTTCTTGATTCATTCTCCCATTTTTCAAGAAAATATTCCTATTTAAAGTAATAATTTGAACATGACAAGAAAATATCAGTCAGGACTAAAAACGAACAACAGAAATACACATTCAGTGTAGTTACTGCAACAAACAGAACATAAATTAGAAGTAAAAAATACTTACACTTGATGTATGGAAGAATGTGTGTCTATTAGAGTTCTTTGGATGGTTAGACAAGAATAGAATACGACAATACAAGTTTATGACCCAAGCTTCAATTGTTCCTCCTGGTTTTAAAGAATTCCCGAATGTATCAAGGCTGACCTTACAGTTGCCGATTTGTATTGCCTTCTTACTGTTTTAGATAGTTAAACAGAGACATATAAGCAAAATTAAAAAAATGTTGAAGAACAATCAAATATATTCGAAATAAGGTTGGAAACATTTAAATTGATATACTTACTGCTTGAATCCCTCCATATTTGCTAGACGGACAATTGCCTGATAGTATTTTTTCTGGTCTTCATCTTGATCATAACTGGATATGTTGATATCGTAAGGAGATGAAACATATCTGCTAGGCATTACTATACGCCTTTGTGGCAATATTGATGAGCAGCTGGCTTGTGATTTCTGCTTAGACAAGTTGTTGCTGTCATACATTGCATCAATGTCTTCAGATATATTCTTTCGAATTGGGCTGAGTCGATGTTGTCCAATGTAAACATCGTCAGAATTATCATGGGAGTTCATCATTTGGCTGCCTCTGTTTTCCCGAAGAAACACAACCTCTGGTGATTCTTGTGAGCTCTGGTTTTGTAAGAAATAACAGGATTAATTCTAGTAGACAGTAAGCATATACAACAAATAAAATAGGAAGGGCAAATCAAACAAAAAATACAGATAAAAAAGAAAGCCAAAATTAGAAACAGATAAAACTTACTATTGATATTATTTCATTGGCTGCATTCCTAGCTGGGGAATTGGGGTTGGAAGGATAATTTGTTCTCCATGGAGATGTTCTTATTCCAAACGAATCAACCATTCGAGGAGAAGGAGGTTGAAAATCATGTACTGAGGCTTCATGTGGTTGTAATTCTTCATTATTTATACAGAGAGACTTCCTTTGTGCTAACTGACATAGGCATCCCAAATGGGCCTGCCGAAGATAGTACCCGGGGTTTACTGAAGGCCCACTACCCGAAGAATAAGAAGATTCGGAAGCCCAAGATATTATTAAGGAAAGCTAGAGTTGTAATAGAGAGTCTTATTTGTAATTTTACGGGATGAGTTAGAAACCTTCCCGGACTTTGTAACTTGTACAAGATTTAATCCCTCGGCTCCGCCTCCTATATAAGGGGGAGTCGAGGGACGCAGAGATCATCGAATCATTGTTTACAAACCCTAGTTTTCATAATCGTCGAGTACTTTTCGGCTGAAACCTTCGAGATCTACTTGCCCTCTACTTCCAACTAAACCCTAGCCTACAATCCACAGGCATTGACAAGTTGATACCTTGTCAATTGGCACCGTCTGTGGGAACTAGAGGCGTAAGGATCTGATCTCGATGGCACGTTCAAGATCTTCGACATCATCAACTGCAAGCAACGCAATGGATCGAGGTAAACAGATCGCTGTTGGTCCTGTCGATTTTGTTCCTCACCCACCCTCCCGTTTGAATGCATATGCGTATCTGGCGGAGCCTATGGAGATGACGTTCGGAAGGTTTCGCTTTCGCGTCGAGAAGGAAGGATCGTATCGTGTCGAAATTCCGATTTCATCGGGATCGTCGGCGGTCGATTCCGATTTTTCAAGTTATACATCGTCAACCGAATTAGGAGAAGAAGAAACTTCGTCGTCACGCTACATCAGCATCAGGGCAAGAGAGAAACTCGCCAAGATCTTCAGCGACATGTCGTTTGAGTCATCTGCGGACTCATATATAAGCGATGGCTCAAGCAGTGTCGACAGTTACGACTTCATCGACAAATCTACTACAGTGGGCAAGGTCTTTACCAATCTCAACGATGGTGTCACCAAACCCAACATAGATCTGAATACAAAATATCATCAGATTTATGTCATTGGAGAGCCAAGCAATGACCAAGAAGAAACATCCGAGGCTTTCGACGATCTGGGAAATCCATACGTCGATCCCTCCGATCTGCGACGAGGCTTGGGCAATAAATACGTCGGGCCACAGCCGCGACACAGAGTTCGACTCCCGCAAGCAGCGTGGGATAGAGCTGCGAGAGCTATGGATGGATCAGAACCAATGGCCACCACAGCCACGCCAGAGGAATTACAAGCATATCAATATAGGCTCGCACGAGCTGCAAGAGAATTGGAAAAACAGGCAGCTGAGTTAAACAGAAGAAAGGAGGCAGCTTCTGCATCTAGCAGGAGAAGGGCAGAGTTGAGTCGACAATCTGGAACTTCGGGTGATAGCCACAGGGAAGCTCGGAACAGAGCAAGATCAAGGTTACAACACATACCCGAAGCAGAAAGAGAGCACCTGGTCCAAAACCTCGACATGTCCTTTATGTCGATAGATACAAGAGGAAACATCATCCCTAAGACACCAGGGCTGGGTATATGGCGACACACCGCTTTTATCCTCGCATCTAAACCACCTCCAGGAGATCCAAGGGAAACACTTTACAACATGGCGATAGCAGGAGTTGGAGCCATGGGGACGGCGTTTATATCAACACCTCCCGAAGGAACAGCAAGGCAAAATAGTCCACGACCTGCGGCAGCAGCAGCAGCTCCTGAGGGACCAAGTGGAGCAAGAGATACGGCAGCACAAGCAAGGGTCGACAGAGCGCGACAAAGCAGAAGAGAACATCGGCAGTCCCCAGAGTTAAACGACGAGGATATGTGCGGTTTGCCGTGCTTCACGAGGAGAGTGAGAAAAACTCAAGTACCTTCGGGATTCAAGTTGCCTGATAATTTCAAAAAATTCGACGGCCTTCAAGATCCAGAAGATTGGCTAGTTGATTATCTCGAGACGGTGAAACTCACAGGAGGAACCAGAGCAACAGCTATGCAAAGCATCCAGGTGCATTTGAGTGGAGCCGCACGGTCTTGGATAAAGAAACTCCCTCCAGGATCTATCGACAGTTGGGAAAGCTTCGAGGACGTGTTCGTCAAGAACTTCAGGTCCACATGCAAAAAACCTGCGTCGTTAGAGGAGTTGAGAGCATGTCGACAAAAGCCAGACGAGCCAATGAGAAAATATATCCAAAGGTGGAACATCATCAAAAACTCGGCAGAAAATATATCTGACGAGAGAGCGATAGATGCGTTTGTCGCAGGAATCAGGCGTGGAGATTTTGTCGAGGACTTGGGAAGGACAAACCCAAAGACAGTATCCGCGTTAATGGAAATAGCAAACAGATGGGCAGATGGAGAAGATGCTGTCCACAACAAACGGCACAGGTCGCCAGAGGAGGACCGTGGTCGAAATTATCAACCGAGGCGACGATTTCCTCGCGGTGCCGAACTATGATGCTCCAGACAGAATTTCGGCAGGCTTTCGGGCAAACACAGGAGGAAACAACAGAGACGATTATCAGAGAAGCAATGAGCAGCGAGGCGATAATAGAGACGATTCTCGAAACAACAGGCAAAATAGCGGGCCTAGGTTCCCGAGGCCTTTCGTGTCTCCTGAAGAGATGATGAATGGGCCGTGTCAGATGCACTTTTTCCTCGACAGCAACGGAAAAAGACGAACAGACATCTGCAGAAAGATTGTCGCAATTTCCAGGCAATGTTAAGGTGGGCAGAGCACGCTAACGCTCGGGCAGCACAGAGAAATCCTCGAGAACCCAGGAGCGAGATTCACTTGCCACCTCCTCCCGCGATTACAGAAGATAATCGACAACAGCTCAGAATAGCGGCAGCACCTCCACCACCACCTTACGTTGATCCTAACTCCAACGGAGCGGTGTCGATGATTCAGAAGGGAAGGCCATCCAATAGAGCTCAGAAAGTAATCTCACGACAGGTGTTCATGGCAGAAAAAATGCCTCCACCAATAGTCGAGTACCTTAATTGGTTAGGGCAAGATATTGGATTCACCATAGCAGATCATCCGCAGCAAGTTCCTCGACCAGGGCAGTCAGCACTTATCTTACCAGCAGTTATTGCGGGATTTGATGTCTCTCGAGTGTTCATAGATGGCGGCAGCAGCTTAAACCTTATGTATGCAGATACATTAAGGAAGATGAACATATCCCTAGCAAAGTTGAAGCCAACAGACACGAGGTTCCATGGTATCACACCGGAGAAACCAAGTTATCCATTGGGGAAGATCAATCTCGACGTTCAGTTTGGAACCCGAGAGAATTATAGAATCGAGAAGCTGGAATTTGAAGTTGTGGATTTTCCGTCGCAGTACCACGCTCTGTTGGGACGACCAGCATATGCTAGATTTATGGCGGTACCACACTATACATACCTGTTGTGGAGGATGCCTGGACCGAAGGGACCAATCACAGTCCAAGGAAGCTTCGCCTTAGCCGATAAGTGCGATAAGGATTTTCATCGGATATCAGAAACTTTCGGGATGCAAGCTGAGTATTTGGCGTCAAGGAGTATGACTGACTACGACGTGCTGCCAGACGTTGGAAGGCCAAATAAAGAATCAACTTTTAATACCGAGAAAAATTCTAAGGAGGTGCAGATTCACCCGACAGACCCGAAAAAGACGACGTCCATCGCAAACAACATGGACCTCGCATAGGAAAGCGCGCTCGTCGAGTTCCTCCGTGAGAACTGGAAAATCTTCGCATGGTGTCCAGCTGACATGCCAGGAGTACCCAGGGAACTTGCCAAGCACAACCTAAACTTGGGTCCACTAGCGAGACCAATCAAACAACCCTTGCGGCGTTTTTCGGAACCAAACCGCAAGGCCATGCTGTCAGAAATCGATCGACTACGAGAAGCTGGTTTTATCAAGGAGTTGCACACAGAAGCCACATGGGTAGCAAATCCTGTGTTGGTGCCGAAGAAAAACACTAAGGTCCTTCGCATGTGCGTCGAATTTACGTGTCTCAATAAACATTGTCCAAAGGATCACTTTCCCCTCCCGAGGATCGATCAAATCATCGACTCCACGGCTGGATGTGAACGTCTTTCCTTCCTGGACGCATATTCTGGTTATAACCAGATCAGATTGAAAGAAGAAGATGAAGTAAAGACAGCGTTCATCACACCTTATGGCGTGTTTTGCTACAGAACAATGCCCTTTGGTCTGAAAAACGCGGGAGCAACATATCAGAGGATGATGCAGAAGTGTTTGGCGACACAGATTGGGAAAAACGTGCAAGTATACATCGACGATGTCGTCATAACGTCAAAAAAGGGGGCAACGCTGATCGAAGATCTCAAGGAAACCTTTGACAACCTCGATAAATTCTGCCTCAAGCTGACCCCGACGAAGTGTTCTTTTGGCGTTCCAGCAGGAGAACTTCTGGGGTTTCTAGTTTCAGCAAGAGGGATTGAAGCAAATCCCGACAAAATACAAGCTATCGTAACAATGAGGAAGCCAACAAAGTTGAAAGAAATACAGCAGCTAACTGGGCGAGTCGCAGCTTTGAGCAGATTCGTCGCCAGGCTGGGAGAAAAAGCATTACCATTTTACGCTCTGATAAAGCAAGGAGAGAAATTCCAGTGGAACGAAGAGGCCGACAGAGCTTTCGAGGATTTGAAGCGCACAATCTCGACACCACCAATCTTGGTGGCGCCGAAGGAAAAGGAACCTCTCCTACTGTATATTGCAGCCACGCCCCAAGTGGTTAGCACGGTGCTAGTTGTTGAAAGAGAAGAAGAAGAAAAACTCCATGGAGTGCAAAGGCCAGTATATTTCATCAGTGAAGTTTTATCGCCTTCCAAACAGCGGTACCCGCAGTACCAGAAACTAGCATATGGAGTAATTGCAACGGCAAGGAACTTGCGCCACTATTTTTCGGCACACCCGATAATAGTAGTCAACGAAGCACCTCTTTCAAATATACTGAACAATCCAGAAGCTACAGGGCGTGTCTCCCTTTGGGGAATAGAACTTTCCCCTCGGGACATCACGTATGAAAAAAGAAAGGCAATCAAGTCGCAAGTTCTGCCAGATTTCATTGCAGAGTGGATGGAGCTACAAAACACGGGACCCCCAGATTTGTCGAGAACTTGGACCATGAACTTCGATGGTTCCAAGAGAGCAGAAGGAGCTGGCGCAGGAGTAGTACTTATATCACCTGAAGGCGACAAATTGAAATACGTCCTTCGGATGACGTTCCCTAACGCATCCAACAATGAAGCAGAATATGAAGCCCTCATACACGGGATGAAGATGGCGAAAGCTTGCGGTGCAACTCGACTAAAAATCTTTGGCGACTCACAATTGGTGGCTCAGCAAGTTATGAACCAATGTGACGCAGTCAATGATAGCATGATGGCATACAAGGAAGTGTACAATGAGCTTGAGAAGCTGTTTGATGGGTGTGAGGTAAATCACATCAGTAGATTGAGCAATGATGAAGCCGACGTTCTCGCAAACATCGGATCGCAGTGCCTCCCAATCCCGCCAGGAGTATTTTGGGAAGAAATAGCGGAGAGATCCACGAAGCCGAAAAAGGTGCAGAAAAAAGCAAAGGAAGGAAAAAACTTCGGCGCCCCTCAAAGAAACCACGGAGGATGAAGAGGACCAAGAACTTGTGATGATGGTAGAAGTTCCTTGGATGCAAGCGTATATATCATATATCCTCAGGAAAGAAATACCCGACGATCCAGTTGAGGCCAGGCGAATTATTCGACGATCCAAAGCTTTCACAGTGATCAAGGGGGAGTTATACAAGCGAAGTATTTCAGGCGTTCTGCAAAGGTGTGTCACACCCGAGGAAGGAAGAATAATTCTGAAGGATGTACACGAAGGAATATGTGGCCACCACGCAAGTAGTCGAGCTATTGCAGCCAAAGTTTTTCGGGCAGGATTCTATTGGTTGACAGCAATCGAGGATGCCAAGGAAATAGTAAGAACTTGCGACGCGTGTCAAAGATTTGCCGCAAAACCTCACTCTCCAGCGGCGGAATTAACACCAATACCATTGTCGTGGCCCTTTGCCCAATGGGGACTTGATATGGTGGGCAAGTTGCACAAAGCTTCGCCAGGAGGGTATGAGTACTTGCTGGTCGTTGTCGACAAATTCACCAAGTGGGTAGAAGCGAAGCCCATAAATTCACCAGATGCAGCATCGGCAATAAAGTTCGTGAAAGGCCTCGTTTTTCGGTTTGGAGTGCCTCATAGCATTGTCACATATAATGGTTCAAACTTCACATCCAAGGAATTCAAGGAATATTGCGCAGAAGTAGGCATTAAATTGCACTTTGCGTCAGTTGGGCACCCGCAAACTAACGGACGAGTCGAGAAAGCCAATGGAATCATCTGCAACGGCCTCAAAAAGCACCTGCTAGGACCGCTTGAAAAAGCTCGACATACTTGGCCAGAGGAATTGCCAAGTGTTTTGTGGAGCATCCGAACAACACCAAATACGGCGACACAAGAAACTCCGTTTTTTCTCGTCCACGGAGCCGAAGCAGTACTACCAATTGAAATAGAGCATGATTCTCCAAGAGTAACAGAGTATGACGAAGAAACATCACAAAAAGCTCGGGAGGATGATATGGATGCACTCGACGAAGCTCGAGATGAAGTACTTTCACGAGTCACCAAATACCAGCAAGACCTCAAAAACTACCACAAATGATTAAGGCCAAGATCTTTTCAAGTTGGGGATTTGGTCTTGAGGTTAAATCAAAAAAGTACTGAGAAGCTCGAATCACCATGGTTGGGGCCTTACGTTGTCACGGAAGTCATCGACGGAGGCGCATACAGGATCAAGGACAAGAAGACAGGGGCTCCCGAGAAAAACCCCTGGAACGTGGCGCAGCTCAGACGGTTCTATGCCTAGAGCTGAAATATAGTCCTTCTCTGTAAAAATACAATGTACTGAAACGCCCGCGAGTTTTCAGACGCACTCTTTTCCTTTTCGGGGCACCGAGTGGGGCCGGAAAGGTTTTTAATGAGGCGGGCTCGCGGTGCTGCAATATAATAAAGATAGTGGAGATATACTTCTTATTCTTCGACACGCTCGGGGGCTCAACGCCTTCAAGTCTCAAAATACGTACAATATAGACAAACTAGACTTACCGAAATATTTCGCCTTGGTACACTAATACCTCGCCAAATATAAAAATCGGAAGCTAACAATTATAAATATAGTGTACACGTCAAAAATCTTATTGCTTTGGTCCAAGAACCTCGCAACAAAAATATAGAACTTCGACACTAAGATATTCGAGGGCTTGCAATCCATCAATGAAAAAACAAAGATGTCTTATTACAACAGAAGGAAAAATCTTCGAGATGGAAAAAACAGTACAAACTCTAGCCAGAAGGCTCGGGGGCTCCAACAATATAGAGCACTTTGCAATATACAACAAATTTCTTCGGAAATAAAAAAGAAATCAAAAAGGATAGAGACACAAGGTTTTGCAATATGGTACAAATCAATCAAAGCCTAAAATACTATCTATGGACAAGCCTGTGGTTGTTTTATGTTCAGCATAGGACCCCTTGACGAAGAATTCTGAGTCCATCCGAAGAAGCTCATCTATCATCGACTCGGCCACAGGAGTTACCATCTCATTGATTGTGTCAATATCATTTTTTCGCCGCGATTTCTTGGCCAGGCAATCAACAACAATCCTCGTCAGGTCTAATTTTGGATGACAAATATTTATCATAATCATGGCGAACCTTGCTCCAGCAGTCAATTGAGCTCGCACAAAATTATGAATGCGGGGAGCATCTCTGAATATCTCCAGCAATTCAGGAAGAGTTTTGGGAACTTCATTTCGAGGAAACAAAGTCTTGTAAACAAGGGTTAATGTTGTCGTGCAAAAATTGAGAAATTCGCGCACTTGGCAAGCACGATCTTGGAACCTGACAATTTGCTGGGTTCGTTCAGGGGTGGCCCAGAATAAACAGCCGTGGTTAAGGGAAAGATTGACAAGAAGATTTGTTCTCTCGTTTACTCTTCGATCTTCGGCGGCAGCATCAAGAATCGAGCCTATTAAGCGACAAGGCAAGAAATTTGAAGGGGGGCACAGCAAAATAAAGAGGAGGCATTGTGAGGTTGGAAAAACATACCTAACATATCTGTGCTAGCTTCCAACATTAGCTCGAGCATGCTATTTTCTCGGGTAGTGGCTCCCTTTGCTTCCAATACAGCAGTATCCTTGGCAGCCATAGCTTCTTTGGCTTGTTGGAGAGCAAGTTTTTCTTGTTCGGATGCTTTCCGAGATTGTTCCATCATTGCCAGAGTTTGTTTCTTCATGGATTGAAGTTGTTGTCGAAGTTCTTGCAAATCTTCCGACAAATGTTTGCTTGAAGAACCTTCGAGGGGATTATCATCGACTAGTATTTTCTTCGAGAAGGAAGACGCAGGTGAAGCATCGGCAGAGCAAGGGTTGGTCGAATAATTATCAAATATTAACTGGAAAAGAAAGTCCCAGGATCAATGATAGTACCAAGAGGAATTTCATTGATTTCTAGAAAGTTTACACGGACATTACAAAAGAAGTTCTCCAAAGGGACTAACAGGGTAACTGTTGCCAAGGCTAAAAATGGCGACAACAGCAAAAGAAATAGAGAAAGCAAAGGAGAGAAAAAGCAAAGGCATTCAACTAGACCTCCGGCCTTGATGAGCTAGGAGTTGAAGATGGCTTGATCCCGAGATAGGCCAGGATTTTCTTCGTGTTGGGCTTGGCTGCCTTGATCAACGACCTCCATTTTGATTGTTCTATCTGCTCGGTGTCGCCAACCTTCATCCAGTCAACAGTTTGTTGACTGTCAGCGACCAAGGCAATAGTGTTCTCAACAGCAACCTTCATGTTCTCCTGGCGCATTTTCAGCCCCAGGTCCTCTGATGGATTGAAGCTCTGGGCAAGGGCAAGGAAAGTCTTGGGCTCCTCTTTCTTCGGGAAGAAGTAGGGGAATAGCTTCGACAATCCTGCGTCAGCATTCACCACGCCTTCACGAATTTCGGATCCATGAAACTCCAAATAAGAAAGTGCGTCAAGGAGAGGATCATTGTCGGGATTCTCCAGATCAAACTCTTGGTTTGTTTGGCCTGCCACAGGAAATAAACGTTGGTCAAAAGCAAGAAAAAGCAGGTCTTATAAAAAATAGAAGGGATCGATAAAATTACCTTGGAAGCGCCGATTTTGCGAATTCAGGCGCTTGAGGATCCCCTTTTCACGAGTAGCCTGTGCGGCTTTGTGCTCGTTTAAGGCAGTTTCAGTATCCTCAAGTCTCTTCTGCAGTTCCTCGACACTAGCAGCTTTTGCCTTGGCTTCATTAGCCTCTGCTTTGGCTTCGCTAGCAACAAGTTTGGCTTTCTTGCGGGCCGCTTCACTTTGCTCCAGTTTTTGAGCAAGAGTGTCGGCAAGCTTGTTGGCCTCTGCAAGTTTCTCTGTCGAAATAGAAAAGAAAGGTCAAAACTGCGACAAAAAACAGGAGCAAGAAGTCAGAAACAACGACAGCAAAAAAGTTATTACCTTCAGTTCTGCTGGCATACTCACGGTACCCAACGAATTGGGATCCGATGCGTATAAGCTCTTTGATCATGGCTGTCAAAGAAGAACAAAGAAAGAGAAACATCGGTATGGAAAAAGAATGAATGCGTAAAAAAGCAAATAGAGGAAATATAGATACTGGCAAGAAAATTAAAAAAAAAACTTACATCATCCAAGAGCGGAGTAGAAGAGCTACCCAATTGAGGGGCAGGCTCAATGATCGTTTCAATCCTTGTCCTTTTTGGTGAAGGAGCAAGGGGGCTTGAAGGCGGAGTAGTGGTGACGACGTTTTGTTGAGGAGGCGAGGATTCTTCTCCTTCAACTGGCGTATCCGAGACAAGTAAAGTATGTGACGCGCTCGTCCGAGGAGCCACGTCACGAGTTGGTACTTCTTCCTCATCATCACTGCGATTAAAGATCGACAGCATAAAAAGCAAGATGAGACAAAAAACTTCGACTACAGAAATAAGGGGAAATCTAGGTGACTTACGAGCTGACGAGGGATGCGAGATATGGATTATAAGTTTCCTTCTGACGTGAAGGATCAACTTCTTCGGCTTTGGAAGTGCCGGAATCTTCGACGTCATTCCTCTTCCTTTTGCCTTTTGGAGAAACAGCGGGATGAGGAGATAGTGCCGACGCAGTGCCTTCGGAAGATCCCGCAGATTTTCGAGAATCCACGGGTTCATTCACAAAAGATGGAGCTTCTTGATTGTCATCAGTGACAATGGCCCTTTCTTCGACTTCTCCACCTTCAGGAAGAGGAGGAAGCGAGACAAGGTCTGGATGATTCTGTGTAAAATAAAACAGGGAGAGATGTCAGAAAAGAAGTTACAAAAAAGATAGCAAAGCAGCAACAAGACAATAGACAAAGATTACCTTGGGAAGTGGATTGGCGGCGCTGAATGGTGTCACACGGCAAGAAGAAGGGACAGCATCTTTTTTGCTGAGAGATGAAATTTTTCGGACAAGTCTTTCTAAATCCTTGACCTCCAAATTCACCGACAGCCGATCCACGTCCTTGTCGCCGGCATATTTCCAGAGAGGATATTTGCGAGCCTGAAGCGGCTGCACTCTAGTCCTAAGAAAGTATGCAGTGATTTGGACACCTGATAACTCTTTGCCGCGAGTATTTTGCAACTCGTGGATACGAGCCATCAAGGTTTCTGTCGACGCCCTTTCTTCTTCAGTGGCCTCTGCGTCCCAGGAGCGGCGGCGAAAGATTTTCTCGGCGCCATCAAAAGGAGGTATGTTGTCCTCCGCACATCCATGGTTCTCCTCCTGAATGTACAACCACTTCTTGCGCCATCCTTGAACTGAGTCAGGAAGCTTGACGTCGAAGTAGTCAACAGTGGGCCAAACAGAAATTACAACGCCGCCTATATTATAGGCGACATTGGGCGAGCCATTACGGCGGCAGAAGAAAATGCGCTTCCATAGCGCCCAGTTAGGCTAGACGCCAAGGAAGGCCTCGCACAAAGTGATGAAAATGGAGATATGGAGGATTGAATTTGGCGTGAGGTGGTGGAGTTGCAGACCGTAGATAAAAAGAAGTCCACGGAGAAACGGATGAATGGGGGCGGACAGACCGCGGATGAGGTGATCGACAAAACTTACCCGGTGCCCCATTGGAGGGGTTGGGTAGCTCTCCTCACTGGGGAAGCACAATGCCTTGGGTTTCTTGCTGATCCCCAGCTTCTTCAGCATGTTGATGTCTTGAGTGGAAATTTTCGATCTTTCCCACTCCGCCGCCCCAAGATCCACGGCGGCCATGGAGGATTCCGGCGTGCTGTGCCTTGTCAATCGACGCGGTGACATCAACAATGGCGCAGGGTTTGCAGCTTGGAGGCGAGGAGCTTAGGAGGTTGTGGATCGCAGGAGGAAATTTGTAGATGAGAGAAGGAGGACGGCGCAAGCGGAAGTGCTCAAGGAGGAAGAAGACGATCTTATATAGGGGTGCAGTGAAACGACGAACCGTTGGATAAGGAAAATGTGTGACAGATGATAGCCACGTGGCAACAAGGGTAAAAAAGTAATTCAACGTTGGGGAAGTTACGGTGCGTGCGCCAGAAAAAGCGGAGGACGTGTGTCCTCCACTTGCACGACGTGTCAAGATAGTGGATCAATTGGGCCTGCATGGCAGCGAGAAAAGACTTGTCGCAAATTTCTGACTAGCAATCGTGGCTATCGTCAGCAATAACGTCACCTTGGCAGAAGAAAAAATTCGACTGAACAACTTCATAAAAGGCGACACGGAAAAATAATGCTGAGCCTTTGATCAAATACAAGTTTTGGATCAAATGCTCGGGGGCTACTTTGGAAAAAAGGAAAAGATCCAGAATGACAAGATAGAAATGGCGTGAGCCTATGACCAAATACAAATATTTGTTCATAGCCTCGGGGGCTACTCCCATCGGGAGCGCTGTTCGCGCACCCGAGAAATTATAAAACTTCGGGAGATAAAAGAAGATATAGCGGCATAAGGCATGGAGCCTACAACCAAGCACAAGTCCTTGGCTGTAGCCTCGGGGGCTACTCCCATCGGGAACGCAGTTCGCGTGCCCGATGAAATCATGAAAAAGAAAGAAAGAAAGAGAAAAAGAAAGATAGCAGATCAAAAGAGTATATTTTGAGTTATAAATAACTCTGCATATACTCCCATCGGGAGAGCAATATAAGTCATCTTTGACTCGATAAAATGTGCCATTCCAACAGCTGAATAAGCACTCGACAATATATTCTCAGAACGCCGAAGTTGCGATCAATTTCTGAATGCTGCAAATTTGCGAAGGTAAGACCCCAGATCCGTTCTGCTGGGCGTGGCATCGCCGAAGACTGCGCTCTGCTACTTTTATCCGTATCAACAGATACGAAGAAAAATCCTAACGGACGCGTTAGGTACCCGATAAATTTCTTGGGACTCGACAGAATGGTAAGACCTTAAGCGGCACCTGTCGAAGTTTACACCAGTATCCCGAGGTCATGTCCAGGGACGTGATCTTGAAGTAGGTTTTTGCGGATTGCCACTAGAGCAGTTAACTAGTACCTGATCCGTCAGATGAACTAGCCCTAACTACCATCATCCCTGTACAATATAGATGTTTATGAGAAGAAATATAGAAAAAGTCGAAGCTGTCAAATAAAAATAAACAGTGGAGATTTTCCTTGACCCTACGATTCAAGCAAAATCTCGGGGGCTACTGACATAGGCATCCCAAATGGGCCTGCCGAAGATAGTACCCGGGGTTTACTGAAGGCCCACTACCCGAAGAATAAGAAGATTCGGAAGCCCAAGATATTATTAAGGAAAGCTAGAGTTGTAATAGAGAGTCTTATTTGTAATTTTACGGGATGAGTTAGAAACCTTCCCGGACTTTGTAACTTGTACAAGATTTAATCCCTCGGCTCCGCCTCCTATATAAGGGGGAGTCGAGGGACGCAGAGATCATCGAATCATTGTTTACAAACCCTAGTTTTCATAATCGTCGAGTACTTTTCGGCTGAAACCTTCGAGATCTACTTGCCCTCTACTTCCAACTAAACCCTAGCCTACAATCCATAGGCATTGACAAGTTGATACCTTGTCACTAACTTTTTCATATATTCATGTCCAAGCACCTAAAAAAAAGAAAAAATCCATGTTATATAGCTTATATACAGATAAAAAGAAATTCGTAGTTGATTATAAAATATAGCTAACCTGTCCTCTTGGACTTGCTAGCCAACTTTCTTCGAGAGATAATGACGGTCTACCATCGTCAATCTATTATAGACAAATACAAAGTTCTAAAAATACACATTTGCATATATGTCATAAAGAAAAATGGCAAAGCCATATTTCTCGATGAAAATTGTGCAAGGCATGTCTATAAATGTCTATTTGACAACATATCCAACACATGTTTGAATTGCGCATTTCTTGAAGAAAAGTGCAAATGGAAATGACTTATGAGTACCCTGTAATTAGTTCCATGTTTCTCGACTAAAAGGTGCAACCCATGTTAAGGTGCATATTTATTTGAGAAACATTCAACCCTATAGGAAAAGATGTGCCTCATTTTACAAACTAGATACTAGTTGCACATTTCTCGAAGAAATGTGCAAGTGGACATTAGTTGATAGAGTTATAGTTGCACATTTCTTTGAGAAACATGCAACCCCGGATGGGTAAGTTGCATGTATCTCGACAAAGGAGGTGCAACCAAAAAGAAGAAAATATGCGCCTCATTTTACAAACTAGACACTAGTTGCACATTTCTTGAAGAAATGTGCAAGTGGACATTAGTTGATAGAGTTATACTAGATATGCCTCTTTGACCTAATTTCTAACATGTTTGAATTGCACATTTCTTGAAGAAACATGCAACCCATGGTAGTTTTAAAAAGTACAAACGGACATGAGTTATAGTTGCGTGTTTCTCAATGAAAAATGTGCAAGCCATGTCGAGTTGCACATTTCTTTGAGAAACATGCAACCCCGGATGGGTAAGTTGCATGTATCTCGACAAAGGAGGTGCAACCAAAAATAAGAAAATATGCGCCTCATTTTACAAACTAGACACTAGTTGCACATTTCTTGAAGAAATGGGCAAGTGGACATTAGTTGATACTAGATATGCCTCTTTGACCTAATTTCTAACATGTTTGAATTGCACATTTCTTGAAGAAACATGCAACCCATGGTGGTTTTAAAAAGTGCAAAACGGACATGAGTTATAGTTGCGTGTTTCTCAATGAAAAATGTGCAAGCCATATCGAGTTGCACATTTCTTTGAGAAACATGCAACCCCGGATGGGTAAGTTGCACATATCTCGACAAAAGTGGTCCAACCAAAAAGAAGAAAAAGATGGGCCTCATTGGACATTAGTTGATAGAGTTATACTAGATATGCCTCTTTGACCTAATTTCTAACATGTTTGAATTGCACATTTCTTGAAGAAACATGCAACCCATGGTGGTTTTAAAAAGTGCAAAATGGACATGAGTTATAGTTGCGTGTTTCTCAATGAAAAATGTGCAAGCCATGTCGAGTTGCACATTTCTTTGAGAAACATGCAACCCCGGATGGGTAAGTTGCACATATCTCGACAAAAGTGGTCCAACCAAAAAGAAGAAAAATATGGGCCTCATTTTAGAAACTAGACACTAGTTGCACATTTCTCGAAGAAATGTGCAAGTGGACATTAGTTGATAGAGTTATACTAGATATGCCTCTTTGACCAAATTTCTAACACGTTTGAATTGCACATTTTTGAAGAAACATGCAACTCATGGTGGTTTTAAAAAGTGCAAAATGAACATGAGTTATAGTTGCGTGTTTCTCGATGAAAAATATGCAAGCCATGTCGAGTTGCACAATTCTTTGAGAAACATGCAACCCCGGATGGGGAGGTTGCATGTATCTCGACAAAGGAGATGCAACCAAAAAAGAAGAAAAGATGCGCCTCATATTACAAACTAGACACTAGTTGCACATTTCTTGAAGAAATGCGCAAGTGGACATTAGTTGATAGAGTTATACTAGATATGCCTCTTTGACAAAATTTCTAACACCGGTTGGGTAAGCTGCACGTATCTCGACAGAGAGGTGCAACAAAAAGAAGAAAAAGATACGACTCAATATAAAAACTAGACACTAGTTGCATATTTCTGCCTCTTTGACAAAAATTCTGACATGTTTGAATTGCACATTTCTTGAAGAAACATGCAACCCAGGGGGCTAAAAAAATGCACATATCTTGGCAAAAAGGTGAAACCAAGAAGAAAAGGGGCAACCAAGAAAACAAAAGATATACCTCATTTTAAAAAAGTAGACACTAGTTGCACGTATCTCAAACAAATGTGCAATTGGACATTAGTTGATAGAGTTATACTAGATATTACTAGTTGACAAAATTTCTTGAAGAAATGACCATTTCTTGAAGAAAGTTGCAAAATGAACATGACTTGGGAGAACCCCGTGTTTAGTTGCATGTTTCTCGACGAAACGGTGCAAGCCATGAAGAGTTGCACATTTCTCTGAGAAACATGCAACCCCGTGTGGGTAAGTTGCACTTATCTCGACAAATATACATACTAGTTGCGCATTTCTTGAATAAACGTGCAACCCTGGGGTTCGTTTCATATATCTCGATAGTAAAGGTAAAAAGAGTGAGGAAATGAACAAGACAGTAGTTGCATGTTTCTTCAGAAATTAGCAAAAGAGGAAATGAACAAGACAGTAGTTGCATGTTCCTTCAGAAATGAGCAAAAGAGGGAATGAACAAGACAGTAGTTGCATGTTTCTAGTATTTACAGAATTAGCAAAGACAGTAGTTGCATGTTTCTTCAGAAAAGAGACAGTAGTTGCATGTTTCTTGTGTTTAGTAGCAGAAATGTTGAATAAGTGCTACGCCTGTTCTAGTTGCACATTTGTTTAGAAAGAAAATGTAGCTACTCTACACTTTGTTTGAAAAACAGAATTATAACAGAAAATGAACAGATATGATACCTCAAAATCATCATCACTGATCTTCTCAAAACCATCATAATCATGACTCGAGAAACTTCGAATCCTTGATTCTGAACTTAATTCTGGAGTTGTCATTGTTGTAGGTAATATGTTGTTAATATTTCTGCCTGATGATAATTGATTTTCAGAATTATGAGTTCTTTGACCACATTGAATTGAACTGCTCTTGCAACCAGATGAGTTGTCTATCAATGTTGTTGAGTTTTCTTTTCCTATTTTAAAAACAAAAAATAAATAGTTAGATATAATAAATTTTGAAAAATGTGATCAAAATCAATCAAGTATATAGGTAAAAAATCAATCAAATATTTCCTTGCTTAGAGTAGTGTGTGTAACTTCATGCTAGTTCTTACCCATGTTATTTATTCCTGAAAACATTGCATGCAGCTTCTGTGGAGTGGTAAACTCTAAGTTGATATGTTTTTCCGTTTCTTTCTTCTTGTGTGATAAGTCATGATCTATGTGAACTGGAAAAGAACATGTAAAAAAGATAAACTAATCAGCCTAGAGTAGCAGAAAAAAAACAGTGGGGCGAAAAAAGAAATAGTTTGCCAGATGAAAAATACCTCTGGATGTGTGGGTATCACAACTTAAGCCTACAGCTTCTTTTTCATTGTTCAACATGTGGTCCAAACTTGCGCTACAACCGTATGATTGTTCAGCAACAAATTTTCCTTTCCTTTCATCCTTACGATAGTAAAAAGAAAAAATAAAAATAAAATATAGGAACATAAAAAGAATTATCCAGAAAAAGACCTAAAAAGAAGAGATGTTCTTCTTACATTTCTGTCGTGTTCTGGTAACTCTCTGTCTTTTAATTGTAGGTTACACAATGCATTATTGACATAGTGCATAGGTTCATCAGTAGTTTTGACGAGTTTTTCAGGCTCTACAAGTCGTGCAATTATATGTTGATATTATTTAGAAAAAGGAGAATATATTTAAAAGATAGCTGGTGGAATGAATTTTTTTGAAAATAGACATATAGTGGTATATAAGTTAAATAACCTGATCTACTGATACATCCCCGACATATCCATAATTTCTGTCGTTCCATGCTTGTTTTATGACAATACTTACATGTTTTGCTTGCACTTTATGATGATTTCATGCATTTTCGGAACTAACCTATTAACAAGATGCCACAGTGCCAGTTCCTGTTTTCTGCTGTTTTTGGTTCCAGAAAGGCTGTTCGGGCAATATTCTCGGAATTGGACGAAATCAACGCCAAACCTCCTATTTTTCCAGGAAGGCTCCAGAACACCGAAGGAGAGTCGGAGGGGAGCCAGGGGGGCCCCACACCATAGGGCCGCGCGGGCCAGACCCTAGCCGCGCCGGCCTAGGGTGAGGCCACCCTATCAGCCCTCCTGCGCCGCCTCTTCTCCTATATAACCCCTTTCGACCTAAAAACGCAGTACCAATTGACGAAACTCCAGAAAGACTCCAGGGGCGCCGCCACCGTCGTGAAACTCCAATTCGGGGGACAGAACTCTCTGTTCCGGCACCCTGCCGGGACGGGGAAGTGCCCCCGGAAGCCATCTCTATCAACGCCATCGCCTCCATCATGCTCCGTGAGTAGTTCCCCCATGGACTACGGGTTCTAGCAGTAGCTAGTTGGTATTCTCTCCTCCATGTACTTCAATACAATGATCTCATGAGCTGCCTTACATGATTGAGATTCATCTGATGTAATCGGTGTTGTGTTTGTTGGGATCCGATGGATGATACATTATGATTAGTCTATCTATAAAGTTTGTGAAGTTATTGTTGCTGCAATCTTGTTATTCTTAATGCTTGTCACTAGGGCCCGAGTGGCATGATCTTAGATTTGAGCTCTATACTTATTGCTTAGATTGTATCTACAAGTTGTATGCACATGTCACTGTCCGGAACCAAAGGCCCCGAAGTGACAGAAATCGGGACAACCGGAGGGGATGGCGGTGATGTGAGGGACACATGTTTTCACGGAGTGTTAATGCTTTGCTCCGGTACTCTATTAAAAGGAGTACCTTAATATCCAGTAGTTTCCCTTGAGGCCCGGCTGCCACCGGCTGGTAGGACTAAAGATGTTGTGCAAGTTTCTCATTGCGAGCACGTACGACTATAATTGGAAAACATGCCTACATAATTAATAATCTTGATGTTCTATCTTAATGCTTTGATTACTATCAATTGCCCAACTGTAATTTGTTCACCCAACACTTGTTACTTGTTATTGGAGAGTTACCACTAGTGTAGATCGCTGGGAACCCCGGTCCATCTCTCATCATTATATACTCGTTCTATATGTCATTGGAAGTAGTATCAACTATCTTCTGGTGCCATTGCTCTCATATTGCTATTATTTGCTGTTATCTTGTTACTATTGCTCTCATATTATCGCTACTTTCACATCACCCCTGTTACTAGTGCTTTTCCAGGTGCAGCTGAATTGACAACTCAGTTGTTAAGGCTTATAAGTATTCTTTACCTCCCCTTGTGTCGAATCAATAAATTTGGGTTTTACTTCCCTCGAAGACTATCGTGATCCCCTATACTTGTGGGTTATCAAGACCGTTTTCTGGCGCCGTTGCCGGGGAGGCATAGCTCTACTCATAAGTTCACCTGGGGAGTACACTCTACCTCTCTCTCTGTTTTTATTTTGTTTTATTTTGTTTTGCTTAGTTTACTTTTGTCTAGTTTATTTGTGCTTAGTTTATTTCTGTCTAGCATTATTTTGTTTAGTTTACTTTTGCTTAGTTTCTTTTTGTCTTGTTTTATTTTTCTCATATACCTAAAAATCCATAAAAATTTGAAAAATCTAAAAATTAAAAACTGCTGTTATGGGAGAACCAACAACCTACTTGGAGCTTATAGAATGTTATAATAATTATAGAGAATCAAGAACTGGTAAAATAATGAGTGCTATGATAGAAAAATTGAATACAATGGCTAGAATCTTGCTTAGACGCCATGATATAAACTGTTGCTCTCAACAGGATACTAAACATCTTAAATTTCAATGTGGCTTTAGTGAGGAATTTTTAATTAAGAACTATAATCGGAATTGCTATATTCATTATGGGTTCGAAGAGGTAGAACAATTTGTCTTATTTATGGGAGCCTCCGAGATAGAATCCTTCATGGTTGAGAATTATGAAACTTGTGCTATTTGTAAGGACCTTAAAGATTATGTCTCTACTATCCTTAATTCTTGCATAGAATGCTACAGTAGGAATCCTTATATCCTTGATTATAAAGAGAGACACATTAATGCACAAGAATGCACTCACAATTTGCAGGAACCGGTGGAAGAAGAAATTGATGAACCTGAAAGCTCATTGGATGAAAAAGATGAGAAAATTGATGAACCTGAAAGCTCATTGGATGAAAAAGAAGAGGAGAGCGACGAACAAAAGGAGGAAGAATGGATTAGCTACCCATGCCAACCTTCTAATGAGAGTAACTCTTTATCTCTTACACTATTTGATTGTCCTCCATGCTTACCGAAAGAGGTTGAATGTTATGTTCCTGTGGATTCTCTTGAAATAGTACCTATAAGCAAAACTTGTGAGAATAATTATGCTACTGTTATATATGATAATCCATGCTACTTTGATAAATCTTATGATAATGCTTTGTTTGTGCCTGATGTCGAAATGCATGGTACTAAAGAATTTTGCTTAGCAAATGTTTATGATAAATCTCTAGATGATGGTCCTATGTTACTTGATAATATTAATTGTACTACTAATGAAAATGGGATTGGAGAGTTCTTGACTTTATCTATGTGTCCCATATCTTTTGAGATTGATCAACTACCTTGTTATATTATTAATAAAAGTAAGCTTGAAAGTTTTAATTCCACTATTCTTGAGATTGATAAAAATTATGAGTTTGTGGATCATGAAAAGTATGCTGCATGTGATAGTTATATTGTTGAGTTTGTTCATGAAGCTACTGAAAATTATTATGAGAGAGGAAAATATGGTTGTAGAAATTTGCATGGTACTAAAACACCTCTCTATATGCTTAAAATTTTGAAGTTACGCTTGTTCTATCTTCCTATGCTTGTTACTTTGCTTTTCATGAACTTGTTTATTTACAAGATTCCTTTGCATAGGAAGCATGTTAGGCTTAAATGTGCTTTGAATTTGCCTCTTGATGCTCTCTTTTGCTTCAAACACTATTTCTTGCGAGTGCATCCTTAAAACTGCTAAGCCCATCTTAATGGCTATAAAGAAAGCAACTTCTTGGAAGATAACCCATGTGTTATTTTGCTACAGTACTATGTTTTATATTTGTGTCTTGGAAGTTGTTTACTACTGTAGCAACCTCTCATTATCTTAGTTTTGTGTTTTGTTGTGGCAAGTGAAGCCTCTAATCGAAGGTTGATACTAGATTTGGATTTCTGCGCAGAAACAGATTTCTATCTGTCACGAATCTGGGCTGTTTTCTCTGTAGGTAACTCAGAAAAATATGCCAATTTACGTGCGTGTTCCTCAGATATGTACGCAACTTTCATTAGTTTTGAGTTTTCTGATTTGAGCAACGGAAGTATTTATTAAAAATTCGTCTTTACTGGCTGTTCTGTTTTGGCAGATTCTGTCTCTGTTTTTTGCATTGTCTCTTGTGGACTTTAAGCAAGGCTTTCTAGACGTAGAGGGCTGTAGCTAATGTTTTATTGAGTTCTTGCAATGTGCCACTACAGGACCAAGGTGGATTCAAATTTTTTGAGTACTAACCCCTCTAATGAAGTTTATGAGAAGTTTGGTGTGAAGGAAGTTTTCAATGGTCAAGAGAGGAGGATGATATATGATCAAGAAGAGTGAAAAGTCAAAGCTTGGGGATGCCCCCGTGGTTCATCCCTGCATATTTCAAGAAGACTCAAGCATCTAAGCTTGGGGATGCCCAAGGCATCCCCTTCTTCATCAACTTATCAGGTTTCTTCTATTGAAACTATATTTTTATTCGGTCACACCATATGTGTTTTACTTGGAGCGTCTGTGTGCTTTTATTTTTGTTTTTGTTTGAATAAGATCGGATCCTAGCAATCCTTGATTGGGAGAGAGACACGCTCCGCTTTTTCATATGAACACTTGTTCTTCGCTTTACTTCTAATGTTCAATGATAAAAGTTGGAAGCTACAATACTTATGGTTATTTGGTTGGAAAAAAGAAAATGCCTCATATGTCTTGGATAATTTGACACTTGGCAATTGTTTTGAGCTCTCAAATAGATCATGATTAAGTTTTTTTTCATGTAGTTTAAGCCTATTAGTGGAGAACTACCGTAAAGCTTGTTAAAATTGGTTTGCATAATTGATCTCTCTTAAGGTCTAGATATTTTCTGGTAAAAGTGTTTGAGCAACAAGGAAGACAGTGTAGAGTATTATAATGCTTGCAATATGTTTTTATGTAAGTTTTGCTGTACCGGTTCATACTTGTGTTTGCTTCTAACAACCTTGCTAGCCTAAGCCTTGTACTGAGAGGGAATGCTTCTCGTGCATCCAAAACCTTGAGCCAAAAACTATGCCATTTGTGTCCACCATACCTACCTACTATGTGGTATTTCCTGCCATTCCAAAGTAAATTGTTTGAGTGCTACCTTTAAACAATTCAAAATGCTTCTCAATTTGTGTCAATGTTTTATAGCTCATGAGGAAGTATGTGGTGTTTTATCTTTCAATCTTGTTGGGCAACTTTCACCAATGGACTAGTGGCTTCATCCGCTTATCCAATAATTTTGCAAAAAGAGCTGGCAATGGGATTCCCAGTCCCAAATTAATTAAACTAAATAGACACTCCTCCATGGTATGTGATTGTTGGACGGCACCCGAAGGATTCGGTTAGCCATGGCTTGTGTAAGCAAAGGTTGGGAGGAGTGTCATCATAATAAAACTAAAATAAAAAGGCACTCCTTCATGGTATGAGATTGTTGGCAGGCACCCGAGGATTCGGTTAGCCATGGTTTGTGAAAGAAAGGTTGGAAGGAGTGCCACCCAAAAATAAAATAAAATGGGAGCCGCTCTTTGAATGTTTGTCTGGCGAGGGGGTTAGAGTGCCCACTACCATTCGTTGACAACAACAAACACCTCTCAAAACTTTACTTTTATGCTCTCTTTATGTTTCCAAAACCAAAGCTCTAGCACAAATATAGCAATCGATGCTTTCCTCTTTGAAGGGCCATTCTTTTACTTTATGTTGAGTCAGTTTACCTACTTCCTTCCATCTTAGAAGCAAACACTTGTGTTAACTGTGCATTGATTCTTACATACTTGCATGTTTGCATTCATCATATTACTTTGTGTTGACTATTATCCATGAGATATGCATGTTGAAAGTTGAAAGCAATTGCTGAAACTTATATCTTCCTTTGTGTTGCTTCGATGCCTTTACTTTGAATTTATTGCTTTATGAGTTAACTCTTGTGCAAGACTTTTGATGCTTGTCTTGAAAGTACTATTCATGAAAAGTTTTGCTATATGTTATCTATTTGTTAGCAACTATAGATCATTGCCTTGAGTCACTTCATTCATTTCATGTGCTTTGTAATAGTATGATCAAGGTTATGTAAGTAGCATGTCACTACAGAAATTATGTTTTTTATCATTTACCTGCTCGGGACGAGCAGGAACTAAGCTTGGGTATGCTGATACGTCCCCGACGTATCCATAATTTCTGTCGTTCCATGCTTGTTTTATGACAATACTTACATGTTTTGCTTGCACTTTATGATGATTTCATGCATTTTCCGGAACTAACCTATTAACAAGATGCCACAGTGCCAGTTCCTGTTTTCTGCTGTTTTTGGTTCCAGAAAGGCTGTTCGGGCAATATTCTCGGAATTGGACGAAATCAACGCCAAACCTCCTATTTTTCCAGGAAGGCTCCAGAACACCGAAGGAGAGTCGGAGGGGAGCCAGGGGCCCCACACCATAGGGCCGCGCGGGCCAGACCCTGGCCGCGCCGGCCTAGGGTGAGGCCACCCTGTCAGCCCTCCTGCGCCGCCTCTTCGCCTATATAACCCCTTTCGACCTAAAAACGCAGTACCAATTGACGAAACTCCAGAAAGACTCCAGGGGCGCTGCCACCGTCGTGAAACTCCAATTCGGGGGACAGAACTCTCTGTTCCGGCACCCTGCCGGGACGGGGAAGTGCCCCCGGAAGCCATCTCCATCAACGCCATCGCCTCCATCATGCTCCGTGAGTAGTTCCCCCATGGACTACGGGTTCTAGCAATAGCTAGTTGGTATTCTCTCCTCCATGTACTTCAATACAATGATCTCATGAGCTGCCTTACATGATTGAGATTCATCTGATGTAATCGGTGTTGTGTTTGTTGGGATCCGATGGATGATACATTATGATTAGTCTATCTATAAAGTTTGTGAAGTTATTGTTGCTGCAATCTTATTATTCTTAATGCTTGTCACTAGGGCCCGAGTGGCATGATCTTAGATTTGAGCTCTATACTTATTGCTTAGATTGTATCTACAAGTTGTATGCACATGTCATTGTCCGGAACCAAAGGCCCCGAAGTGACAGAAATCGGGACAACCGGAGGGGATGGCGGCGATGTGAGGGACACATGTTTTCACGGAGTGTTAATGCTTTGCTCCGGTACTCTATTAAAAGGAGTACCTTAATATCCAGTAGTTTCCCTTGAGGCCCGGCTGCCACCGGCTGGTAGGATAAAAGATGTTGTGCAAGTTTCTCATTGCGAGCACGTACGACTATAATTGGAAAACATGCCTACATAATTAATAATCTTGATGTTCTATCTTAATGCTTTGATTCCTATCAATTGCCCAACTGTAATTTGTTCACCCAACACTTGTTACTTGTTATTGGAGAGTTACCACTAGTGTAGATCGCTGGGAACCCCGGTCCATCTCTCATCATTATATACTCGTTCTATATGTTATTGGAAGTAGTATCAACTATCTTCTGGTGCCATTGCTCTCATATTGCTATTATCGCTGTCGTATTCTTGTTACTATTGCTCTCATATTACTGCTACTTTCACATCACCCCTGTTACTAGTGCTTTTCCAGGTGCAGCTGAATTGACAACTCAGTTGTTAAGGCTTATAAGTATTCTTTACCTCCCCTTGTGTCGAATCAATAAATTTGGGTTTTACTTCCCTCGAAGACTATCGCAATCCCCTATACTTGTGGGTTATCATCTGTTGACGCAATCATTTGATCTTTTTGATGTTGGTTGCTCCCTTGTAGTTGTTGTTGGTGATGCTTGTTGTTATTAGCTGCATTAACTGAATTGTTGGACTGTTGGCTGCCAGAACATCTAATTGAGTTCACTGTCATAAGAAACATACATGATCAGTCATAAAAAATCAATAATAAAAAATGAAAAAGACTTATTTATCAGACTAAAAATTAAATAAGGTGAAATCAATGTGCAAATAAAACAACCTTTGTTTCCTTCCAGGTTTTTGCTTGTATCGGTTGAGGGCAATTTCAAAGTGTCGCCAGACTCCATATTAGTACCAACTGATATGTTTTCATCTTGTGAAGAGCAATTCAGTTTCTCGGTGCTTTGTGAAGATAAGCAGTTATTTTGTACTAGGCATTGTAGAACATTTATGAGCAGACCTTGCACTTTGGAAGAAAGTCTTGAAACATTGAGGAGATACTGTCTTTAACCTGCTTTGAAAATAGACAACAGAAAAAATGTAAGTGCATCAACAACATAACAATTAAGTAAAAAAACATGACAGAGATAACTGGAAGAAAAGCGGAACAAAAGGGTAAGTAACCTTTTCACTCAAAATGCACTGCTGAAAAGAATCGAGATACAATCTGAAACTCTCAATATTGAAGCCACTGTTAGGAGCATTGTCTGATGCTGCTTGTCCATAACATGTATCCTTAATATCTTTTATCTGTTTTAACAAAAAAGAGAAGGTAATAATAGGTTAATTTACTGTCCAACAGTAGTAACTGAAGATCATCTTCGCAGACAAACAAAAATGACCACACAAAAAGAAAATGATGTATCTCACAGTATAGGAATAATTACTTACTTCCAGCTTGCCATAAAAGTTGTCGTCATCCATGTCCAACTTGATATATTCTTTGATCATATCTCCTTTCCACACTGATATTCTTGGGAGGGAAGAATGAATTTGGACTGATCCAAAGTCTAAGAAATCAAGATAGCGAACCTGAAAAAGGCAAACTGACTTATGTTACAAAACAAATAGAAGAAGAACTGAAAAATGAAGAAATTAAAGATAAAATAGTACAAGTGCAAGTTAAGAGACTAACCGCAATGTAGTAGTTGCATACAGCTAAGGTTGATGTAGAGTTCTGGTACTTCTTGATATACCATAAATTCCATTCTTGAAAGAATTTAGCCCAATTGTAGCTCTTGATGTTTTCAATATTGATAAGGGCACCAAGATAAGCTGTGCTTGGTTTTGTACTTGAGGTTGGACAGTAAAAGGATGAAAGAGCTACAATCATGAAGCACCTTAAGAACTCAACCTTCTCTTGCCCTTTCTTTATCTTGTCACGGAAGAACTTGATGGTTGGCATTTCTGATAATCCAAAAACTGCAGGAATTCAGCTGTTGTGATCTTGGACTCATTAGGGACAGGGACTCCTACAGCTGGAACACCAAGGACATGGGCAAAGGATTCTGAACTGATAGGAATGAACTTCTGTTGAAAAGCAAATCCTTCGTTCTTTATGTCGACATGATCGGCTAGCCATTGAACAAAAGACCATGGAACAGTACCACTAGTGAGATCTAGTATGGAACCAAAATATATGTCCCTAAGATACTGCTTCTGGTTTTCATCCAATTCTTGCAATTTCTGAACCAGTGAATTGACATTGTATCTACTTTTAGCTGATATAACATCTTTGTCAACAAGATGTCTTCCTTGCCTTCTATCTCGAACAATTTTCTAATAATAAGAAAAACAGGACACAAAAACCTATAAGATCAAATCGTCCAGATGAATCTAAAAACAAGAAATGTACTGTGATGATAAAAAGGTTGAGTATATATTGAGAACTCACCATTCTCTTTTGTTTCTGAATGTTGCTAGGTCTGCGTTTACGTTTCAGACTTCTTTTTATCTGAACAAAGATTTATTAACATGAGCACATACATTACTGTTCCCATCAATTAACATCAACAAAAAAAATAGTACCCATACTTACAATTGAACTAACCGCCTCCAGGACAAATGTTTCCTCTTCGGAATTACAGAAATCCTGACAAAGCCAAAAAATAAAAGAATATAGAAAGTCATGAGAAAATAAACAAAAGGCAGTGACACAAAAAGCAGAGTTCAGAAATTGATGACACTAAACACTCGTTTACCTCCTCACTACTGTCAGAGTTATGGTTTTTCTGCGGAAAATCTATGTCGTTCATATTGATGATACTAAGCACTTGTTCCGTAGATTTTTCCATTGGTCTAGTCAAAAAATGAAAAAGTAAAATGCAAGTTAGGGCACAAAATCTAAGAGGGACAAAAGGATAACACACCAGAACATATAAACATACATAGTTTCAAGCATACTGAAAAGACCACACAGATCTAAGAGGGGAAAATTTCACAGTTCATAGCTAAGCTTGCGAAATTTAGAACTGCAGGAAAACAGGCCTTTGTCAAAAGTACAAAGTTGTTACTCAGAAAAAGCCAAGCAAAAAAATACAATGTAGATTCAGAAGTGCATTGCAGAACAAAACTAAAATGAAAATCAGAACATGCACTGCACTCCACCAACTATGTTGACTAATTCTCTTTAGAATTGTAGCTAAAGGCAAACATTGCAGTACATAATAAATTCATGCAAGACATAAAAGAAACATATGCTAGTTCACTACTCGTGGAAAAACACTACTGTAAAAAAGTCTAAGGCTGCTATCTACATGTTGTCCTACAACTTCTCATCAGACAACATTTTCATTGTCATATTACTCAGCGACAAAAAATCATGAGTACCGAAACATTTCATATGAAAATTCTAACATAATTGCTAGAAATGCATATCATATGTTCAAGGAAGCCATACATAATTGCTAGTAAAAAGTTTAGTGTAAAGCAGTAGTACACATTCAGATTATCTCGATCATGGTCATTATGTACTTCTATATTTGGCTCACTAGCTAACAAAACACTTTGCATTGGTAGTGAAAAGCAAAAACAAAGATATAGGCAGATGACAGTAAAATTGAAACAGGACAAACAGGAGAAAATCATCAACAAAAACTTGAGATTCTCTACAAACAAGGGAAAGAGCAAGCAATTGACAACAAGGGGTTCAGTATAGTGTAATGAACTGATTAAGAGAGGCAAACCACACTAGAGAAAGCCCATCTCCAGATCTCCATACGCTGCAACTTACCTCAACACTAGCCTACAGGCACACAAATAACCTCTTAGATCTCCCCTACACTGCAACTTAGCTGAAATCAAACACTAAAAACGACGCACAGGATTTGAATCAGGCAACCCTAACACGCGAGGGCATTCAAAATCGCCGAACATACACGAAGACATCGAAGCTACACAAGCAAAATTAAGAACACACAGCAGATTTTCGTAACATAAAACTGCAGAAATAGGAGAATAGGATAGTTGATTCGAGAAAAACCTGGTGAAATTGGGCCTACTGGTGACGCACAGGGACGACCGAGCTGGTGACGCGCAGCGGACGACCGAGCTGGTGCTCCTCGACCGCCTTGAGATCTACTACACCAGCACAGCGAGGACGACGACGGAGGCGAGCTCGCCGACCGCCTTGAAACCTCCGCTTCAGAGAGGAACTCTCCAAGGCTAGGCGACGACGGCGGCGGCAGCGAACTCGCCGACCACCTCGCGGGGTAGTTCCCCTCTCCCGGCGAGGATGACGACGGAGGCGAGCTCGCCGACCGCCTTGAAACCTCCGCTTCGGAGAGGAACTATCCAAGGCTCGGCGACGACGACGGCGGCGGCGAACTCGCCGACCACCTCTCGCGGGCTCGTTCACCTCTCTCTCTCGAAGAAATGAAAGGAAGACATGCAAACGGACAGATAAGGGGAAAAGACACGGGCCAAAATAAACGGGTAACGGGAAAAACGGCAAACCACAGACAAACGGGTGCACGAATCTCAAAGAAAATCGAACGGCTAAAAAAATCGACTGAGAACTGGACTTTTCTCAGGCGACTGAGAAATAGCAAATCCGAAAAAAAATCAGAGTGTGAAGCTTCAACATTAATAAAAGCTTCAAGTTGCTCTTCCATAATAAGCTTCTCACTAGAGACAACCTGGTCAAAAGACAAAGTGTTGATGATCTGACTTGTGTGTTTTGCAATGAGTTAGAGTCTTGTCAACACTTGTTTTTTGATTGTGTGGTTGCTGCTAACATTTGGAAAAGGGCCTTGGATGTTTTGGGTATTGATTTGCAAATTTCAAACATACATGATGTTGCTGCTTTGTGGAATTACAAAAAGAAAAATAAGAAATGTAATATGATCTTTTCTGCTGTTTTGAGAACTATCTGGATTACCAGAAATGATCATGTTTTCAATCGGGTTCAATGGCTGGGTATGCAGGTTTTGTGGAAACGCTTGGTATGCAGTTGTGCTCAGTGGAAGATTTTACTGAAGGAAGAGGAAAGAGAAGGGCTGATGTGTATGTTGAACAAGTTCGAGGGAGTGGCCAGGATGCCTCCGCTATTGTGGCCGGATCCTGGGTGATTCCACAGAAAAAAGCAAGGACAACACTGGAGGTTTGTGACATGAATAGCTCGAGAGGATTTGGCCTAATGCTAATGACAGCAGAAGATCTGGCAAGGACCCTTGAGGCAAATGACTTGGTCCTGGTGGGTGATGGAGCGTGCTTCCAGGTTTTGGATCGTCAGTGAGTTGCGCTGGGTGATCTGTGGCTAACCTGCCGTTCTCTGTCGCTGTATGGTGTTGTGTGCTGTCTCTCGTAAGGCCTTGTTTGTGTGTTGTCGTTCTGCTAGCTGCAAGTAATGTTGGGCGTTTTGTTTTGGAGTTTGGGTGCTTGTAATGATAAACTCTGAATGCTGTAGACTGTTGATCTGGTTTCAATATATTGGAACCGGGGGCATGCCCCTTTTTCTCTAAAAAAAAGCTTCAAGTTATATATGTCGTCTATAGCTAGAAAAAATATGTCTTGATATTAACATATCACCGTTCGTAACAATTACTATTACATAAATTACCTCAAAATTTAATTTGCATGTGATTTGACTCTCTAGGGGAAATCGCTAAACAACTTGGAGGCAACCGTGCACGATGAGCGTTCATTGAGTCAACCCTCTCTCTCTCTCACTCTCCCTCTCCCTCTCCCTCTCTCTCTCTATAGCGAAGGGGTCAACAAAGAGTTGCTTTTGACGCTGGCGGAGGTGAGCCTCATGATATGGATATCCGGGCCTGATACTCTAGGACAACCATTGATATGATATTTGGGTCTAAGGTTGTACCAGTAGTTTATTATAATCTTGTTATTAGGAGATAATAATGTAGTCAGGTCATGCTGTGGGCCATCTAGGGTTTTAATAGAGTCTGTTTGACTTGGGCATGTCCAAGTCAAACTAGGTTAGGCCCAATAAGGGGGCCGGCCGGCCAGCTCTCCCTCTCATATAAGAAGATGGCACAGTTAGGGTTTAGGACAGAACAAGTTTAGTCTAAAAGTTTAGGGTTTCCCTATAGCGTGTGATCACGTGTATCATCCCTGCGGGGTGATACGTCTCCAACGTATCTATAATTTCTTATGTTCCATGCTACTTTTATGATGATACACACATGTTTTATACACACTTTATGTCATTATTATGCATTTTCCGGAACTAACCTATTGACAAGATGCCGAAGTGCCAGTTCCTGTTTTCTGTTGTTTTTTGTTTCAGAAATCCTAGTAAGGAAATATTCTCGGAATTGGATGAAATCAACGCCCAGAACCTTATTTTTCCCGGAAGCTTCCAGAGAGCCAGAGAGGGACCAGAGGGGAGCCCTGGGGGGCCCACACGTGGTGGCGGCGCGGCCAGAGGGGGGGCGCCCCCCTGGTGTGTGGATCCCCCGTGGTCCCTCCGACTCTTCGCCTATATAAGTCTTCCTGACCTAAATCTTCGAGGGGAATAAGCCACGATACGAGAAACCTTCCAGAGCTGCCGCCATCGCGAAGCCAAGATTAGGGGGACAGAAGTCTCTGTTCCGGCACGCCGCCGAGACGGGGAAGTGCCCCCGGAAGGCATCTCCATCGACACCACCGCCATCTTCATCGCCGCTGCTGTCTCCTATGATGAGGAGGGAGTAGTTCTCCCCCAAGGCTGAGGGCTCTACCGTAGCTATGTGGTTCATCTCTCTCTTTGTGATCTAGTTGAATATCATCTATGTGCTACTCTAGTGATGTTATTAAAGTAGTCTATTCCTCCTCCATGATGTAATGTTGACAGTGTGTGCATCATGTAGTACTTGGTATAAGCTATGATTGTGATCTCTTGTAGATTATGAAGTTAACTATTACTATGATGGTATTGATGTGATCTATTCCCCCTTTCATAGTCTGTCGGTGACGGTGTGCATGCTATGTTAGTACTCGGTATAATTGCGTTGGTCTATCATGCACTCTAAGGTTACTTAAATATGAACATCGAATGTTGTGGAGCTTGTTAACTCCGGCATTGAGGTGCTCTTGTAGCCCTACACAATGAATGGTGTTTGTCATCCAACAAGAGAGTGTAAAGTGGTTTTATTATGTGATCAATGTTGAGAGTGTCCACTAGTGAAAGTACGATCCCTAGGCCTTGTTTCCAAACATCGAATCTCCGTTTATTTACTGTTTTGTTGCATGTTTACTCGCTGCCATATTTTATTCAGATTGCTATTACCACTCATATTCATCCATATTACTTGTATTTCACTATCTCTTCGCCGAACTAGTGCACCTATACATCTGACAAGTGTATTAGGTGTTGTGACCCGGCATACCACTGCATGGTGTAGTATGCAAGTCTGATATAACACCAATGAAACACAGTTCCACTAGTATTATATCGCTCAGAGTGGTACAACAGAAACATATGCGGGTCCAAGGCATGTCTATAGAATTACAACATTGACTTTGTTACATAAGATCATCACAGCCTCCTACTTTACAATGAGGTAAAACTGCAAATAAACTCCAGAAGAACGACTCGTAGTCTAGTCTTATCACGAACTCTATTTGTAGAGTATTTAACTAGCTATAGAGGCTATGAATAGATTCTAGCTAAATAGGAGCTAGGTTTAGGAAAAAAGTTCCTTTCTATTGCTAAGCTAGGTTTTATCCTTGTTGGATGTGGTGTTTGTCTCTTCTGACAGGTTCCTGTCCCTTGAAGTAGTTGTTGACTCCTCGATCTCTGAGTTGCACTGTAGATCCTCCTTCGATGCCTCCATATCTAAGCAGGGGATTTAAGAGTGGGATGAGTACGAACGTACTCAACAAGTTCATTATAGGAAAGAGGTGTTCAATGCACTAGCTACGACATTAGACCAGAAAGTCTAATACCAATGCAAGTTTTCATAACCATTTCTTCAAAAGGTTGCTTTTATTCAGAAGAACTATGCCCGTCAGCCTTCACCGGTTTACTAGAACTTCATGGAGCTCCTTTCTGGCAGCGTTCGCAGTTCCAAATCCCGGAACAGGGAGTGACAGGTCACGATTCATTACACTCTGCAGAGGTGTGTTGCTTTACCCATAAGAGATCTTAACCTTGGTGCCAACCGAGCCGCGAGCTCGTCCACACTTCCTTTGGTGTGAGGCCCGGTATAAGGTCATAGCCAATCATATTCCTCCGCTACCTCGCACACCCACCCTTTGTTGCATACCCCGACCCTGGGTCCTCGCCGGTCCTCTTACACCTATTAAGGATGGACCCCGACCACGACGACATTCTGGGACTCGTTAACCAAACTCCTTCGCCGTTAGCTGCAACCCATCATAGACCACATTACCGCGGGGAATTAGAAGGGGATCCCCACCCACCAATTGTTCCACAAGCAGCAACCGCTACGGTAAGCAACAGCTATACCGTGGGGAATTAGAAGGGGCTCCCTACCCACCAATTGCTCCGCAAGATACAACCGCTACGGTAAGCGCATCCGTTGATGTACAAGAGGTGGAAATACGATTGACTATTCCGTCCCACTCCAGATCTTATGGTTAACACGGATATTACGGCACAAGAATCACTGGACAACATTTGTTGTTTAATCCTAGATGGATATAAACCCTTGCAATGGAACCTCCACCATATCAACACAATCCATGGTTCCATTGCCCACCTCATAGTCATATTCATAGTTATGAAAATAGTGGTTTTGTTTTTCATGCAATAGTGATAAATATAGTACTTTGCAAGTAATTTGGTAAAAAAATACTCAAATGACATGAGCAAGCGATGAATTTGCCTTTCTTGACTGCAAGATTATGCAGGAAAGGTCTTCGATACGCAATAACTCCAAATTCTGAAATAGCATCATCGTCCGGTAAGGACGATGTTTAAAAGATTGGCAAGGATGCAATAATGCATAAGTATGAGATGCAATCGCTCTAAGCGTGACCTAACCCCGATGATTTAGGATCAATGAGTTGTAATGATAGGTTTAGGGCGTGTTGCACTTTTAGAGTGATTCACAAACAAGGTTCTTATTAAGGATTGGTTGTTTGGTATCATAAACAGGTGTTGTACTATATCATACTAATAATACTAATAGCACACAACAATAACATTTGGTATAATCCTAACATGTAATGAATAGTGGTTGGTTTTAGCACTATATGGCATGGTTAATGATTAATTATCATATACTTCAAAAGAATAACTTTTGAAGAACATGTTCTTTAATAAAGAACAAGTATGATAATTAGGGCTGTGGAGTTCTATGGTTTACTATGATTCTAATTGGTTTCTGGAGTAAGGGTTAGATGGATCACAACATAGTTGGATTCATCAACAACTAGGCTTGATTGGTTTTACTTAAGCATAAGCAACTTAAGCAATTAATTATACATAGTTGCTATCATGGTGGGTTCATCTTGCTGGTGATAGCTAGCTAGGGTTTATATGTCCTATAAGCAGGGTTGATGATGATTCTTTATTTTTTTCAAATGAATAACTTTTGAAGAACATACTTCTTAAATAATAAGAAGTATATCAATTAGGGTTGAGGTGGTTTAGGTTTTACTGTTGGTTCTGTTAAGTAAGGAATAATTGACTCCTAAATAGGATGGTGGACAAGTATCCAACACCAGTAGGGTTTAGTGGAATATGGTTAGGTAATGCTCAAGATTTGGCATAGTTGCTCCTAAGGCTCATCACATTGGTGTGATGCTAAATAGGAATGAATAAGGTTGATAATTTTGGATGATAGGATCTAGGGTTTATATTTAATTGATACTATTTGATTATCTAGATTTGATGGGTTTGCATAAATGGAATACTAAATTATTGATAATAGGGCTCCTACATTTTATGTGGTATGTGTTGACGTCAGAAACCCACCGACGGGCAGCGACGGGTCAACACCGTAGAGCCGGGAAGAGCCTAGAGCTGCGGCTGGCTGAGACCCCTCCGAGCGACGGCCCGCAAAGCACTTCTGGTCACACGTCCGATGCTGGGTGCAAGGGCGTGCCACCTGACCTATACCTGGCCAGGAAGGTGATGGAGATGCCTCGCTTAGTTTCCTGCATGGCATACACGTAAACATTAAATACGAGCCTCGATCGGCTCTCAGGTTATCCTGTGAATCGGCTCAAGGAGCCGATCCACCCATGATTCGTACAGGGTGCACGAATATATGGTGGTCCTGCTTGATCAAGATAAAGCTAATGAGATCTACGACGATTTAGGGTTCTCACCGCATAATCGGATCATCCTACTCCAGGTTGGGCCTCGCGGCCACGCACGGTGCTCGTAAGCCGATCCTAAACAAGGCCTAAAAACCAACACGAAGTTGATCCCCGGAACATCCTGTTTAGGACTTGCGAACGCCACCCTACGTGCCGCTGGATCCTCCCCCCCTTTGTAAGGCCTAACTATTGCAGATATTAAACTAATCCTTGTAGAACAAGGAGCAATCGTAACGGATCAGATCTACTAAATAATGGTCAAGCGGGGTGCCGCCCCCACACCTGAGATAGGTGTGAGGGCGGCTAGACACGCAAGGGTTGCACTACGTAAGCATGTTATACGAAGAACAATGCTAACCCTAACACATCTATGATAACTACGTTGCTCGCCATCAACAAGGCTTCAGTACGAGCAACGCATGAACAACGTGGAGCTTGTGCTGCCTAGATCGCAAGATGCGATCTAGGCAGCATGTCGCTTACCGGATAGAAACCCTCGAGACGAAGGAGTTGGCGATGCGCCGAGATTGGTTTGTTTGGTTGAACGTGAGTTGTTGTTTATTCCATAAACCCTAGATACATATTTATAGTCCAAGGGACTTTCTAACGAGGGAATAATCCCACCGTGCACGAGACAAACTCTAACCTTTAATCTACGATACAATCTACTATAATTAAAGATACACGGGCAATCTAGCCCAAACTCTTCGTGCAAGGCCGTTTCAGAGATCCTCCACATGTAATCTTTCAAGCCCATCTCCTTTACGGCCCACTTCCTGATTTGGCCAAAATCTGGTGATAACACATGCCCCCTGGTTTTGGCAATGATAATTCCAAAACCACTCTGTTTTTTTCCTCTGAAGGGTCATGTCGTGGCAGAGCAAGAGCTGTTGCAGTATCCGTTATCATTATGCCCTGTCTTCTCAGCTTCTCTGCAAAATTCGATAGCCCTGGCGTCATCTCCTTGGAAACTATAATGGCATTAAATTTCCACCAGGCTTCTCATTATTTAACTGTGCCGATTGATTAGCTCTTTTCATCCCCTTCCTCTGTTCCAGCCATCGGCACCCAAAAAACCCTCTTCTCCCTCAGCCATGTCTTCCTCTTCCTCTTCCTTCTCAAGCCTCTTCCCCCAATCCTCGCCGAAGAAGAAGAACGAGGACAGCCTTCACTCCGAGGTGAACCCCCTTTCCTCCGCCAATGAGAAGAAAGAAGGAGAAGTAGCGAAGGCCAAGGCCTCCCCCTCCGCCAAGCTCCCGCCGAAGAAGCGCTCCCGCATGTGGGCGGACAGCGAGGACGAAGATGACGACGAAGAAGGAGAAGAAGAGGAGGAGGAAGATGAATCTTCCTCTTCCGCCGGGTACCCGCCAACCAAGCGCTTCCGCTCCTGGGCGGACAGCGAGGATGATGATGATGACGAGGAGGAAGAGGCTCCGGCCACGGGCTGGGGCAGCAGCGACGAGGAGCTCCCTGGGAGCAGCGCCGACGACATCGACGGCGGTGATGACGAGGACAGCGACGACTAGTAGAATAGGACTAGTAGTAGCAGTGCACTAGGCACCAGATCCCCCTTTTGAGAGCCATCGGCTCTTTCTTGTAAAGCCGCTCCTTTGAATTAATGAAATTGTTCTTTCAATCAATCCAATTTCATTCCTTCCGCCTGTCTCGCCAAGACCGATAGCAACGTATCGGATTTCTTTTCTTTTGGACGCCCGTGAAGCCGGACTCTCATGCCGATTAGCCCGTCGGTCAAGCACTTCTCAATTTCAGGCTGTGATTCGATATCTGACCACAATTCTTCGCAATCCCTTAGCCGATGACTGCTCATCGGCTATTTTGAGAATCCAATCCCTTTGCAGCGACAGGACAGTCCAAAATCTGTAAAAGCCGACGGCCTCCTTTCCTGATTCCTCTTCATAGCTTCAGCAATCTTCTTTCGCGACCGGAACTGCTTCCAGAGAGGATCACGATGCAGGATCAGTCGATGCAACTCCAATCGGTTTCTTAAGAACCAAATATCCATGCAGTCCGTTGCCCCCCGAGCCTTCATCAAGGCGAGAACAGTAGTGAGCCAACCACATGTGCCACCATCGGCCTCCGAATCGTAATGCAGAATCAGCCGATTCTATCAAAATCGGCTCTCCAGAGAATTTTTTAAGGCGAGCTGCCCCCCGAGCCCGGCAAGGATGCACCGGTCGCTGATCAGCTTTTCTACTGAACGTCGACGTTGATGTAAACCTTGAGCACATAGCCAGTAGGTCTTGGTCTTGTGTAACTGTACTAAAGTCGATGGCTGCGCATCGGCTTCGCTTCTTGCGAATTTTTTTTTATTTGGCCGATTTTTCTTAATCGGCCCCCAATGTTTCACTGCACGCATGTTTACACACATTTATCTGCACATGTTCATCTGATCAGATGCCTTCTGAGCCGAATCTGCCAAATGATTGCAGATATCGGCTTCTATGGTTAGTCAGGGCACTGCACTCGCACGTCGGCTCCGTAAGGATTCATGCTGACTTTCATCTGCCGACGTGGCCGCTGCCCACTGGATCGTTGCTGAACACAAGCAAAACATGTGCTGAATATGCGGTGAAGATAATTTTGGCCGATTGCTGGAATCGGCCTCCATATCCATTGGAGCGCTGACTGAAGGTTCTGTAATGTCCCTTCATAATTTTTGGGGCCGATCACAAGGATCAGCCTCGCCTTGTTTGCTCATTGGTGTGTTCTTGCTACTCGGTCAGGCTGGATAAAGCCAACCCAACCTCTGACTTTATGCGCTTGCCGTCGTCCACCTTGAGTGCATCGTATAATCGTGGAGCACTAAGCTCCGTCGAAAGGACGAGCACCACGTTTGTGCCAGCCGATGTTTCATCATCGGCTTTCTTTTGCTTGGGACGCCACTCCATTCTCCGTGGACGACCCTCTTTATCCAGGGTTCGCTGAACTTTTGCAGCCAGATCAGGCCGTGCCTTCCTTAGCGTATGCAGGTATAACCTTTCAGCTTCCTCCAGGCCGCGCAATCGCTGAACCCTGCGCTTTTGTGAACGGCTGAGTCCGTCAGGGCACCACCTTGGACGGTGGTACCTGTCTTCTTCTTCTTCTTGTCCCTCGTCTTCGGAATCTTCGAGATCTGTCCACCGAGGGGACTCAGCACGTTTGCTCTGTGGCGGGAGAGGCCCTAAGCGCTTGAATACAGACACGTTGGCTGCCTCCTTCTTCTTCTTGTTGCATTCTGGGCAATTGCCGATTGTGGGCAATCGGCTCATTCCTGAATCCCAGCAGTGTCTGAAGAAGGGGCAGTCCCAGTGCCTGGCGTTGTCATCTTGCTCCCTTGATCCTTCCGTGGTGCGGCGCTCGTGCTCCTCCTCATCGCGATCGTGCCGACGATGTCTTCTGGCTTCTCTAGCCAGACGATCTCCTTCATCATCATAACTGGACCGTCGGCGTTGGTCATACTGACTCACATATTTGTTGAGGAGGTGGTCAGAGAGGGGTCGCTGATATCTTATGTTCTTCACTTCTCCCTCTGTGACGTAGCGCTTGCCATCATGACGGAGCCGATCGCATGGAGCGGCCTCTTCTGTGTCCTTGCTACGAGAGCAGCTGCCCTCGTCTCCATCTTTGCCAGAGTGGTTCCCAGGTCCTACCATGTTGATGCTGAACGAGGATCCTGGCTGGCAACCTTCAGGGTAGGTGAACTCTACCATGTTAACGGCGGGGAAGGGCTGGGTGTCGACCTTCATGGCGTACTGGTTGAAAATTAGACGCCCCTTCTCTATCGCCGCTTGGATGTGCTGACGCCATACCCTGCAGTCGTTGGTGGCATGGGAGAGCGAGTTGTGCCATTTGCAGTATGGCTTTCCGTTCAGCTCTTGCACCGTGGGGAATTTGAGACCTTCAGGAATCGTCAACTGTTTCTCCTTGAGCAGGAGGTCGAAGATTTGTTTAGTCTTGGTCACGTCAAAATCAAATCCCCTGGGTGGGCCTGGTGGCTTTACCCATTTGCAGGGCACTGGGGTTCCTCCCCGAGTCCATTCAGCCACTGCTACCTCTTGGTCTCCCGCAGGAACTTCGTCTTCCTCTGCATCGACCAGGACTACTGCACGCTTGAACTTGTCTTGGTACAGGTCCGGGTGGCGCTGTTCATATGCCGATAGTTTCTGAACCATGTGCGCCAATCAGGGATAATCTGCTTGGGAGGCCATGTCCTTGAGCTGTGTTGCAAGGCCTGCTACTGCCAACTCGACTGCTTCTTTTTCAGTTATACGAACCGAATAACATCGGTTCCTAAGATTCCTGAAGCGCTGGATGTATTCTGTCACAGTTTCTCCGCGCTTCTGACGTAGTTGTGCTAGATCGGCAATGCCAGACTCGGAAGCCTCTGAATGGTACTGCATATGGAACTGCTCTTCCAACTGCTTCCAAGTCTGGATGGAGTTTGATGGCAAAGAGGTATACCATCCAAAAGCCGATCCCGTGAGGGACTGTGAGAAGAGCCTCACGCGTAGCTGATCCGACACTGAAGCCGGTCCTAGTTGTGCCAAATATCGGCCGACGTGCTCGATGGAGCTGGAGCCATCGATCCATCGAATTTGGAGAAATCAGCGAGCCGAGACTTAGGAGGCAGCGGGATCATCTCGTACTCGTCGGGGTACAGCTTGGAATAGCCGATTGCCCTCCTTTTCGGCACCATGCCGAACTGGTCTCTCAGTATAGTACTGATCTGATCCGCTGTACTGGCTGTAGGAGTTGAACTCTGAAGATTCGCCGGGGTGGCGTACTTAGCCAGCCATGTTTGCTTTTCCAGCTCTGAGCCAACTGCAGGAGCTGAGCTCTGGAGGTTCGTCGGGGTGGCGTACTTAGCTAGCCACGTCTGCTTCTCAAGCTCTGTTGCTGACGTTCCTCCTGTTTTCCCAGAGGTCCCTGATGTTGTGGCCTGGTTTGTGAGTGCCCAGTTGCCACAATCCGGCACATACGTGCACGCGTATCCGTGAGGGATCTCCTTAGGCGCCTCGGTCAAGAACTGGTAGTCACTAGGGTCACCACCGATCTTGTAGACGACGAATGCCGGTGTAGCCGGCACTTCTGGTGCTGCCAACGCATATGGCAGCGGTGGACGGGACTGGAGTGGCAACTCTCCTTGATGTGTCCCGAGAGCTGGTCCTGACGGCGAGTACTGGTGCCTCATGATCTCCTGGATCACGCGAAGAGCGACACGCTCCAACGTGTTGACCAGGTTCTCAGAGTGGCGGTGTAGCGAATGAGCCACCAAGTAGTTGATCTCCTGCCGCAGGCCCCTAGTGCGTTCCTCCGACGGGGCAGAGAGGTCTATCCCATCGAGTGCACCTTCTGGTGAGAATCCCTTCCATCTGATGCCATGGGAACGGGTTCTCTGAAAAGAGCCGATGAGGTCGGCTTCGAGGGTGGCCTTGATATCGTCATATCTCTTCTTGAGTTCGTCAGGCAGCTCCTCGTAGGTGACTGGCGTGCCGTCCGCCATCTCGGATGTAGATGGCGATGTGGTTGATGTAGACGATAGTCCCACCGGGCGTGCCAGAATGTGTTGACGTCAGAAACCCACCGACGGGCAGCGACGGGTCAACACCGTAGAGCCGGGAAGAGCCTAGAGCTGCGGCTGGCTGAGACCCCTCCGAGCGATGGCCCGCAAAGCACTTCTGGTCACACGTCCGATGCTGGGTGCAAGGGCGTGCCACCTGACCTATACCTGGCCAGGAAGGTGATGGAGATGCCTCGCTTAGTTTCCTACATGGCATACACGTAAACATTAAATACGAGCCTCGATCGGCTCTCAGGTTATCCTGTGAATCGGCTCAAGGAGCCGATCCACCCATGATTCGTACAGGGTGCACGAATATATGGTGGTCCTGCTTGATCAAGATAAAGCTAATGAGATCTACGATGATTTAGGGTTCTCACCGCATAATCGGATCATCCTACTCCAGGTTGGGCCTCGCGGCCACGCATGGTGCTCGTAAGCCGATCCTAAACAAGGCCTAAAAACCAACACGAAGTTGATCCCCGGAACATCCTGTTTAGGACTTGCGAACGCCACCCTACGTGCCGCTGGATCCTCCCCCCCTTTGTAAGGCCTAACTATTGCAGATATTAAACTAATCCTTGTAGAACAAGAAGCAATCGTAACGGATCAGATCTACTAAATAATGGTCAAGCGGGGTGCCGCCCCCACACCTGAGATAGGTGTGAGGGCGGCTAGACACGCAAGGGTTGCACTACGTAAGCATGTTATACGAAGAACAATGCTAACCCTAACACATCTATGATAACTACGTTGCTCGCCATCAACAAGGCTTCAGTACGAGCAACGCATGAACAACGTGGAGCTTGTGCTGCCTAGATCGCAAGATGCGATCTAGGCAGCATGTCGCTTACCGGATAGAAACCCTCGAGACGAAGGAGTTGGCGATGCGCCGAGATTGGTTTGTTTGGTTGAACGTGAGTTGTTGTTTATTCCATAAACCCTAGATACATATTTATAGTCCAAGGGACTTTCTAACGAGGGAATAATCCCACCGTGCACGAGACAAACTCTAACCTTTAATCTACGATACAATCTACTATAATTAAAGATACACGGGAATCTAGCCCAAACTCTTCGTGCAAGGCCGTTTCAGAGATCCTCCACATGTAATCTTTCAAGCCCATCTCCTTTACGGCCCACTTCCTGATTTGGCCAAAATCTGGTGATAACAGTATGACAAGTATTTAATTTGCTAATTATGGTTCTATAAATTAAATAAAGTATCATGATTATAAGTTCTAACCTAGGTTTTAGGTTAGAGTCAAGTTAAGGTTCTCATGTAATAATAGAGTTAGGTTTCTAAATGAATCTAGGGTTTAGGATTACACATGAAATGTTGAATTCCTAGTTTTCTACCTTATGGAACTAGGGTTTACTATGTACCATATAGTTCTATGATTAATAACTTCATTTTAAATTTGAAGTTATTAATAACTTCAAAATAATATTGAATATGGCATTTATTATTTTTATACAATTAATAATTAGGGTAATTATTAATCAGGGTTTAAATCTCTCTAATAAAGATTTAACAAAGTAACCAATGAAGAAAATTAGTTTTAATGTTTTCTTTATTTATTTACTGGTTTTTATTTAAGTTTGGAAATTTTTACTAATTATTGAATTTTAATTGAAATTAGAATTAAAATTAAAGGCTTAAATAACAAGTATTAAATAATTGAATTTTTATTAAAAATAAAAATTTCATTTTATATTTTTATTGGATAGAGTTTATCTTTATAAGAATTTTGATATCTTATATTTATTTTTCTCAGCTATTATGAATTTTCTAGATTTATTTGAAGTTGTAGTTATTTTCTGGAATTAAATTTAAATAACAAAACGGTTTGTACCGTGGCAGACCTGAGCGCCAGACACTGACCAGTGGGGCCAGTGCCACGCAGGCTGCCACGCGAGCGGAGACTGGTCAAGTTTGACCAGTGTGTTTGACTCTACCGGCGGTTAAACGCCGGCGAGTCCGCGTGCGGCGGCGCCGCCGATTTATGGCGCCCCTGGATGCGCGACTACCACTACTCGAACCCCCTCGACACGCTGAGTCGAATGGTGTGGTTGGTTGCTCGAATGGCTCGCCGGAACATCGCCGGAAACTAAAGCCGCGGCGGAGCAACTCCGGCCAACTAGCTACTGCGAGCTACATGCTATGAATCGGGGTAATTAAGGGCTTGGGAGGTGCGCTAGCTCACCGTGAGGCTCTACAGATGGTCGGTGAAGTCAATCGGAGACGAAGACGACGGCGATTTCCATTTCCCCGCGGTATACCGGCGAAAGGGAACGGATGATTGGAGGCTTCTGGGATCTCCCCAGCTCAATTCTTTCCACCAGGTTGATCACCAGACTCAGGCGCATCTCCTGGACCTCCTCACGGATGCTGGGGCAGCTCCATTCGTCGGGTTCTTCCTCGACTTCGGCGACTACTGTGAGACGGTGGCGAGAATTAGAGAGGTTCGGAGGGCAATGGAGTGAGCGGAGAGGCATTAGGGTTCTCTGGTGATGCTTGGTGTGGTCTTATAGCTCACGGGGAGGTCGGCAACGTCGACAGAACGGCGACGACTAGCCTGGATGCTTGACGATGTCAGCGCAATGTCTGAGCACGAATCTTGGTGAGTTCTGGGATAAGGAGGATGCAACAATTTCTTGTATACACCTTTGGCTTGAACGCTGGCGTCCGTGTGCTCTTATCCATGACGACGATGAGGTGGCCGGCGAAGTGGTTCACGCCTTCGCCGTGTCCTCCATGCGCAGGAGGAAGACGATGTCCTCCCAGTGATTCGGTACGGTGGGCTGGAGTTGGGATGTGGTGCTGGGCTTGATTACTGGGCTGCTGCTGGGCTGCTAGGAAGTCTATTTGCTGGGCTCCTTCGGCTGGCAAGGTCCAGGTAAGGTTTTCTCTCCTTTTCTATTTTTCCATTTTCTATTTTACATTTTCTGTTTTCAATTCTATTTGTTGGATTAATATTTGAATTAAATTCTGCCTTGCAGATATTTGTGAATACTTTTAACTTGGCAATTACCTCTTAAGTAATAATTCTACTTGAGACATACTATTTTGATTTTTTTAATATAATGATAGGTTCAACATACACGATATTTCAAATAGGTATGTTTATAATTATAATCTTCCATTCTCTTTCTTTTAAAATTCCAAATATTTTTATGATTTAAGGAGATGACCAAATGGCAGGGCTTTATGAACCTAAATATTTCTAGGGTCTTGATTTAGTCACTTGCATATGATTTTATGTGAGCTCCAATGTATTAGGGTTTTATAGTTTCTATCATAACCCCTCTTATTAAGGTTAATACTATCATTATATTTGAAAGTATCTAAGTAGGTATTGTTTCCATCATGGTTTATCTTGGTTACCAAGTTAAATGGTTGTTAACCACACAAGGGTTTAATTCTAGGACTTAGCATTAGGTGGCTCTTTTGTTTTATAATTGAAGCATATAATTTGATTAATGAACCATTAGGGTTCATATGCTCTTTACCTATTAACACATGGTTTGAATCTCAATTATGGCCTGGTTTTAGATTATGATTACCATAGTGATGTATAAACTAGGGTTGAGATATAATTCTAGTTTATAGACTTGGGATGACATCATATTGCATTTGCTAGGGTTTAATCTCCCCTAACCAAGGTAATATGATTACTTGCTTAATTGTTTTCAGTTCTCCTTTAGTTACTAAGGATTTGAGAATTAGTTTTATTTTCTACCAGTTGGCTTCTATTATTAACCTCAATTTATCATTTAAGTAACTACATTGGTTATAGTTCTTTTTATAGTTAACTTTAGTCATATGGATGGATGGTTTCTCACCATTTAGAGTATAGAGTTTGACTCTAAATGTTTTCTTGTGGTTCTTAAGTGAAGAATAGGTGGAATGTAAATGTGGTAGAATTGTACTTACGATCACCAAGTGATTCACAAGTTAAGGTTAGGATATAAGCCTAGGTTTGCTTACTAGTTACCTCCCTATGATTTCATGTGGTGAATGATATCTACTTATATTATTAGGGTTTACTTTATCCTCACATACCTCAAGAGCATGATCATGGATTAGGCATGATCAACTTGTTCTTAATATATCCACCTCAAGTTCTTTGGGTTTATGATCATCACTTAATTTATAATGATCAAGGTTTAGCTTCCTGATGTATATCTCTCCTAAGTTAGGTTTCTCACTTCTATTATCAAGTATTGTCTTGATTATCTAAGGTATAACACTTCTTCTATACTATCTTGAGTGGACATGGCTATGGTTGTCTCCACAAATTATATCCCAGGAGAATGTCTGAGATATTTACTTAGAGTTTTACTCAATGAATGATGATTTAATCATCAGGACATATGGATAGTTCTCTCCCTTAAATTCAAGTGTTGCCTCAACTAACTTGAGTGTAACACCATAACTTGAGCTCTCTTTCATAGGAATAGTTATTCTAGGGTTTATGGTGTATTCCTAATATCTCATTAGGTATCTAGGCTAAGACTCCACTTGGCTATCTTGGTTGGATTAGTTTCCTCCTTTCTTTATCAATTCATGGATATGGTTTGATTCCATGTGATATTAGGTTATCTCACCCCTCCAAGGAAAATGGTTTGCAACCTAATACTTTGGTTCAAAGGTTGTCCTTTATTCTTAAATGGGTAAAGCTTGGATTGATAGGAATGGTCTCTCTCATTTGGGAATGACTTGAATAATACTCTAGAGTTTCTCTTAAGGATGATGATTTGTATACATGGATGCATATCCAAGGTTTAGCTCAAAGCTTGTCATTGCTTCTCTAAGAATTAACATAGAACTCTCACCACTCTAGGTTTGTATAATAATATGTAATAGAGAAGGATATATATTTCTTAGTTGAACCTCCTTGTCTTGTTTCCAAGATTAAAGTAGAATGAATACCATGAAGTTCATAGTAGGATCATAGATTAGTTTAAGACATGGAAAAGTTAAGTTAGGATTAGTTTCTCCACTTATTGTTACTTGACTTCCAATTAAATGGATGTTCATATGTTATGGCAAGGAATATCATGTTGTGATCTTTAATAAGATCAAGTAGTTGATCCTTGATTAATAAGTTCTTGTGTTGATTTTAGTTCCATTTGATCTAACCCCTTAGATCAAATTATCTCTACCCAAAACAAGGTTTTAGCAAAGTCACATTGAGGTTTATAGCGCTTGACTTGATGAGCTACTTCAATTCCACCAAGGTCAAGTGAAACTTCGATTCGTGGACTGTTTTACTTTAAAGCGCGAAAATTCCCCAGATTTTCTATGCATGAATGCAATGCACACATCTGATTCCTCTATTTTTGTAACCCCAATACCTGGGATATTACAGTCTCTACCCCTTAAACTAAACTTCGTCCTCGAAGTTTGAACTCTCTCACGTTTCCGGAGTGTGGATCTGACTTGTGCAGACTACGACTTTTCTCGAACTCCGTATTGATCTTACTGGATATAATTGAATATATCCCTTATCCAGATTCTTCCTGGAATCCATTAGGGTTTGTCTCCGAACCATGGTTCTTACTTTGATTCATTGATTTCTTCCATCTCTATAAGCTTGTTTACTTTCTCATTGAAGATTCAATGATTGAGACTTCTTCTGATGCTGCTAGTCTTAACTGAAGACTAGTTTGATAACATACTCCTAATTGGTAAATAGGTCTTTGTTTTCTGATACGTCTCCAACGTATCGATAATTTCTTATGTTCCATGCCACATTATTGATGATACCTACATGTTTTATGCATACTTTATGTCATATTTATGCATTTTCCGGCACTAACCTATTAACGAGATGCCGAAGAGCTAGTTGCTATTTTCTGCTGTTTTTGGTTTCAGAAATCCTAGTAAGGAAATATTCTCGGAATTGGACGAAATCAACGCCCAGGGGCCTATTTTTCCACGAAGCTTCCAGAAGACCGAAGAGGATACGAAGTGGGGCCACGAGATGGCCAGACACCAGGGCGGCGCGGCCCAAGCCCTGGCCGCGCCGGCCTGTCGTGTGGGGCCCTCGTGTGGCCCCCTGACCTATCTCCTCCGCCTACTTAAAGCCTTCGTCGCGAAACCCCCAGTACCGAGAGCCACGATACGGAAAACCTTCCAGAGACGCCGCCGCCACCAATCCCATCTCGGGGGATTCAGGAGATCGCCTCCGGCACCCTGCCGGAGAGGGGAATCATCTCCCGGAGGACTCTTCACCGCCATGGTCGCCTCCGGAGTGATGAGTGAGTAGTTCACCCCTGAACTATGGGTCCATAGCAGTAGCTAGATGGTCGTCTTCTCCTAATTGTGCTTCATTGTCGGGTCTTGTGAGCTTCCTAACATGATCAAGATGATCTATCTGTAATGCTATATGTTGTGTTTGTTGGGATCCAATGGATAGAGAATACTATGTTATGTTGATTATCAATTTATTACCTATGTGTTGTTTATGATCTTGCATGCTCTCTGTTGTTAGTAGAGGCTCTGGCCAAGTTTTTGCTAGTAACTCCAAGAGGGAGTATTTTTGCTCGATAGTGGGTTCATGCCTCCATTAAATCTGGGACAAGGATGTGAAAGTTCTAAGGTTGTGGATGTGCTGTTGCCACTAGGGATAAAACATCGATGCTATGTCTAAGGATGTAGTTGTTGATTACATTATGCACCATACTTAATGCAATTGTCTGTTGTTTGCAACTTAATACTGGAAGGGGTTCGGATGATAACCTGAAGGTGGACTTTTTAGGCATAGATGCATGCTGGATAGCGGTCTATGTACTTTGTCGTAATGCCCAATTCAATCTCACTATACTCATCATATCATGTATGTGCATGGTCATGCCCTCTTTATTTGTCAATTGCCCAACTGTAATTTGTTCACCCAACATGCTTATTCTTATCGGAGAGACGCCTCTAGTGAACTGTGGACCCCGGTCCATTCTTTTACATCGAATACAATCTACTGCAATACTTGTTCTACTGTTTTCTGCAAACAATCATCATCCACACTATACATCTAATCCTTTGTTACAGCAAGCCGGTGAGATTGACAACCTCACTGTTACGTTGGGACAAAGTACTTTGGTTGTGTTGTGCAGGTTCCACGTTGGCGCCGGAATCCCTGGTGTTGCGCCGCACTACACTCCGCCGCCATCAACCTTCGACGTGCTTCTTGGCTCCTACTGGTTCGATAAACCTTGGTTTCTTACTGAGGGAAACTTACTGCTGTACGCATCACACCTTCCTCTTGGGGTTCCCAACGGACGCGTGTTGAACGGAAAGACATACGTCAACTACGCGCAGCAAGTAAATTTCTGGCGCCGTTGCCGGGGAGATCAAGACACGCTGCAAGGGGAGTCTCCACATCCAATCTCTTTACTTTGTTTTTGTCTTGCTTTATTTTATTTACTACTTTGTTTGCTGCATTATACCAAAATACAAAAAAATTAGTTGCTAGCTTTACTTTATTTACTGTCTTGTTTGCACTCTATATCAAAAACACAAAAAAAAATTAGTTACTTGCATTTGCTTTACTTATTTCAGCATGTTTCCTTTTAATTTTACTGTAAAAGATATACATGTGGGACAAGGGTCTATAATTGGAAGAGATAATATAGAAGAATTTTTCACCCATGTTAGTATGCATGAAGATCTTAAAGATATACCCCTGGCAAAAGCTGTCCCTACTTATGAAGATGCCTCTGTCTGTTTGGTACGCATGATGGAAGCTAGATTTATTAGTCTCAACCCCGTAATGCAGCATATGTTTCTTACACTAGGTGATATGGAAGAAGGAGAAAAGAAAGATTTTGTCCTAGAAACCCTTCTTAAAGAATTTGGTGATGTTGCAAGAGAAGCTAGAAAGGTCTTTACTAAATATAATATGCTTGGCTCTTATAAAAACTTTGCTAGCACCCTTGAAAACATGGAAAAAGATAGAAAAAAGTACACTAATAAAGTTAATTATGAGGGGGATATTAAAACATCAATACCTTGCAAGCTCTTGGGAATGTGCGAGGCACTAGAAAAGAATTTTGATTGGATTGTTCCTGAAAATTTGTTTGATGAGAGTAGCAAGCCTAAGGGTAATGAAAAGGGAGCCTCTGAAACTTACATAGATAAGATACAATGCATGGTTGAGAAAACTCCAAACCCCGCTGTTGGTGCTTCGTCTCTTGATAATACTTGATACACACTTTCTGCGCCTAGCTGAAAGGCGTTAAAGAAAAGCGCTTATGGGAGACAACCCATGATTTTACTACTGCACTTTTATTTTATATTTGAGTCTTGGAAGTTGTTACTACTGTAGCAACCTCTCCTTATCTTATTTTGTTGCATTGTTGTGCCAAGTAAAGTCTTTGATAGTAAGGTTCATACTAGATTTGGATTACTGCGCAGAAACAGATTTCTTTGCTGTCACGAATTTGGGCCTAATTCTCTGTAGGTAACTCAGAAAATTATGCCAATTTACGTGAGTGATCCTCAGATATGTACGCAACTTTCATTCAATTTGAGCATTTTCATTTGAGCAAGTCTGGTGCCTCTTAAAAATTCATCTTTACGAACTGTTCTGTTTTGATAGATTCTGCCTTTTATTTCGCATTGCCTGTTTTGCTATGTTTGATGGATTTTTCTATTCCATTAACTTTCAGTAGCTTTGTGCAATGTCCAAAAGTGTTAAGAATGATTATGTCACCTCTGAACATGTGAATTTTTATTATGCACTAACCCTCTAATGAGTTGTTTTGAGTTTGGTGTGGAGGAAGTTTTCAAGGATCAAGAGAGGGAGATGATACAATATGATCAAGGAGAGTGAAAGCTCTAAGCTTGGGGATGCCCCGGTGGTTCACCCCTGCATATTTCAAGAAGACTCAAGCGTCTAAGCTTGGGGATGCCTTGGGCATCCCCTTCTTCATCGACAACATTATCAGGTTCCTCTAGTGAAACTATATTTTTATTCCATCACATCTTATGTACTTTGCTTGGAGCGTCTGTTTGTTATTGTTTTTGTTTTGTTTGAATAAAATGGATCCTAGCATTCATTGTGTGGGATAGAGACACGCTCTGCTGTTGCATATGGATAAATATGTCCTTAGGCTTTACTCATAGTATTCATGGCGAAGGTTGAATCTTCTTCGTTAAATTGTTATATGGTTGGAAACGGGAAATGCTACATGTAGTAATTGGTAAAATGTCTTGGATAATTTTATACTTGGCAATTGTTGTGCCCATGTTTAAGCTCTTGCATCATATACTTTGCACCTATTAATGAAGAAATACATAGAGCTTGCTAAAATTTGGTTTGCATAATTGGTCTCTCTAAGGTCTAGATAATTTCTAGTAAGGGATTGAACAACAAGGAAGACGGTGTAGAGTCTTATAATGTTTACAATATGTCTTTTACGTGAGTTTTGCTGCACCGGTTCATCCTTGTGTTTGTTTCAAATAACCTTGCTAGCCTAAACCTTGTATCGAGAGGGAATACTTCTCATGCATCCAAAATCCTTGAGCCAACCACTATGCCATTTGTGTCCACCATACCTACCTACTACATGGTATTTCTCCGCCATTCCAAAGTAAATTGCTTGAGTGCTACCTTTAAAATTTCCATTCTTCACCTTTGCAATATATAGCTCATGGGACAGATAGCCTAAAAACTATTGTGGTATTGAATATGTACTTATGCACTTTATCTCTTATTAAGTTGCTTGTTGTGCGATAACCATGTTTCTGGGGACGCCATCAACTACTCTTTGTTGAATATCATGTGAGTTGCTATGCATGTCCGTCTTGTCTGAAGTAAGGGAGATTTACCACTAGTTGAATGGTTAGAGCATGCATACTGTTAGAGAAGAACATTGGGCCGCTAACTAAAGCCATGATTCATGGTGGAAGTTTCAGTTTTGGACAAATATCCTCAATCTCATATGAGAAAATTAATTGTTGCTAAATGCTTATGCATTAAAGAGGAGTCCATTATCTATTGTCTATGTTGTCCCGGTATGGATGTCTAAGTTGAGAATAATCAAAAGCGAGAAATCCAATGCGAGCTTTCTCCTTAGACCTTTGTACAGGCGGCATAGAGGTACCCCTTTGTGACACTTGGTTAAAACATATGTATTGCAATGATAATCCAGGTAATCCGAGCTAATTAGGACAAGGTGCGGGCACTATTAGTATACTATGCATGAGACTTGCAACTTGTAGGATATAATTTACATAATGCATATGCTTTATTACTACCGTTGACAAAATTGTTTCTTGTTTTCAAAACCATAGCTCTAGCACAAATATAGCAATCAATGCTTCCCTCTGCGAAGGGCCTTTCTTTTACTTTTATGTTGAGTCAGTTCACCTATTTCTCTCCACCTCAAGAAGCAAACACTTGTGTGAACTGTGCATTGATTCCTACATACTTGCATATTGCACTTGTTATATTACTTTACATTGACAACTATCCATGAGATATACATGTTAAAAGTTGAAAGCAACCGCTGAAACTTAATCTTCCTTTGTGTTGCTTCAATGCCTCTACTTTGAATTTATTGCTTTATGAGTTAACTCGTATGCAAGACTTATTGATGCTTGTCTTGAAAGTACTATTCATGAAAAGTCTTTGCTATATGATTCATTTGTTTACTCATGTCATTTACCATTGCTTTGATTGCTCCATTCATTACATGTGCTTACAATAGTATGATCAAGGTTATGATGGCATGTCACTCCAGAAATTATCTTTGTTATCGTTTACCTACTCGGGACGAGCAGGAACTAAGCTTGGGAATGCTGATACGTCTCCAACGTATCGATAATTTCTTATGTTCCATGCCACATTATTGATGATACCTACATGTTTTATGCATACTTTATGTCATATTTATGCATTTTCCGGCACTAACCAATTAACGAGATGCCGAAGAGCCAGTTGTTGTTTTCTGCTGTTTTTGGTTTCAGAAATCCTAGTAAGGAAATATTCTCGGAATTGGACGAAATCAACGCCCAGGGGCCTATTTTTCCACGAAGCTTCCAGAAGACCGAAGAGGATACGAAGTGGGGCCACGAGGTGGCCAGACACCAGGGCGGCGCGGCCCAAGCCCTGGCCGCGCCGGCCTGTCGTGTGGGGCCCTCGTGTGGCCCCCTGACCTATCTCCTCCGCCTACTTAAAGCCTTCGTTGCGAAACCCCCAGTACCGAGAGCCACGATACAGAAAACCTTCCAGAGACGCCGCCGCCACCAATCCCATCTCGGGGGATTCAGGAGATCGCCTCCGGCACCCTGCCGGAGAGGGGAATCATCTCCCGGAGGACTCTTCACCGCCATGGTCGCCTCCGGAGTGATGAGTGAGTAGTTCACCCCTGGACTATGGGTCCATATCAGTAGCTAGATGGTCGTCTTCTCCTAATTGTGCTTCATTGTCGGGTCTTGTGAGCTGCCTAACATGATCAAGATCATCTATCTGTAATGCTATATGTTGTGTTTGTTGGGATCCGATGGATAGAGAATACTATGTTATGTTGATTATCAATTTATTACCTATGTGTTGTTTATGATCTTGCATGCTCTCCTTTGTTAGTAGAGGCTCTGGCCAAGTTTTTGCTAGTAACTCCAAGAGGGAGTATTTATGCTCGATAGTGGGTTCATGCCTCCATTAAATCTGGGACAGTGACAGAAAGTTCTAAGGTTGTGGATGTGCTGTTGCCACTAGGGATAAAACATCGATGCTATGTCTAAGGATGTAGTTGTTGATTACATTACGCACCATACTTAATGCAATTGTCTGTTGTTTGCAACTTAATACTGGAAGGGGTTCGGATGATAACCTGAAGGTGGACTTTTTAGGCATAGATGCATGCTGGATAGCGGTCTATGTACTTTGTCGTAATGCCCAATTAAATCTCACTATACTCATCATATCATGTATGTGCATGGTCATGCCCTCTTTATTTGTCAATTGCCCAACTGTAATTTGTTCACCCAACATGCTTATTCTTATCGGAGAGACGCCTCTAGTGAACTGTGGACCCCGGTCCATTCTTTTACATCGAATACAATCTACTGCAATACTTGTTCTACTGTTTTCTGCAAACAATCATCATCCACACTATACATCTAATCCTTTGTTACAGCAAGCCGGTGAGATTGACAACCTCACTGTTACGTTGGGACAAAGTACTTTGGTTGTGTTGTGCAGGTTCCACGTTGGCACCGGAATCCCTGGTGTTGCGCCGCACTACACTCCGCCGCCATCAACCTTCGACGTGCTTCTTGGCTCCTATTGGTTCGATAAACCTTGGTTTCTTACTGAGGGAAACTTACTGCTGTACGCATCACACCTTCCTCTTGGGGTTCCCAATGGACGCGTGTTGAACGGAAAGACATACGTCAACTACGCGCAGCATTTTCCCTTACTACCAAAACTGCAATAATGGTACTAAGTAAGGTACTTAACATGGAAATGATCATGATGGTTTATTCCTCTAAGAATGGATTAGACTCATTTAGTCCATCCAATCATGGTTTATAGTTGATACCTATAACTATTTTGGGTTATTTAGGTTCCATGAAAGGAATCTTTCGAATAGACTTTAGTTTTGGTATAGTCAATCTCCTTCGGTCTTTGGCCTTCTAGGGCTGTATTTGGTCTACGATATTTCCTTCGTTCAACTTTATTAACCTTAGTTTACTTGAGCTTCCGTACTTCTGAGTAACTATTACTCACTTTCTCAAGTTATAGTCCGATTCTTACTTCCTCGAGGTATAAACCTCGACTTCTGGTCTGACATCCTTCTGAAAGTAGTGTTCGATAATCTTCTGAAAATAAGATCAAACTTCCTCTCAGTTCAGACCTTCATCATCTATCTTGCTCAAAATATTGAGTTTTTTGTACTTCCAACTCAATGTTTACTCTACCCCTTAGAGTTTTCTTATAGTCTTCAACTCCTTTTCTTCCAACCATTGGATTGATGGTTAGAATATTGGTCTAGGTGTAGTTTATGGTTTATATTCTTCTAAGGTCTCGCGAAGAATATCTGTGGTGTATCCACTCAATTGTGGACATCCAATGTGAATCCTTCGACTAAATGATTATAAATCATAGTTATTTGGCTGACAAAATTTTATTTGTTCACAGCTTCTTGGTACTAATAATCCAATTATGGACTACTTGATACCAATTGTGGCTATTTGTTATCTAAAAATGTACTCTATTATAGGTTTTGATCAACTGGACGACACATCCTCTACTTTATCTCGCAGTATTGATCCTATACCAATTGTGGTCTTCTGATACAAACTGTGGTCTTCTTATATCTGCTATGGTTTCATAAGTCATCTTCCTTTTTCGAGGGTTTATTGTTGCAAGAAAACCACTAGCTAACACTATGAATATAGTATCCTAAGTGATTTCCTATGCATTCCCTCTTCTATGTTGTCTATGGATCAGCTTCAGCTTCACCATAATCACCAGATTTCTCACCTTCATGCTTCTTATGTACTAAAGTACTCCTTTGTGGAGGTAAAGCATGAGTTTTGATTGGTACTTCCTTCTGAATATTGTGGTTGCTTCCCACCACTTTGTTTCCTTTATCTGATGAACCTTCATCCTGTCTTCAGAATCTTCAGAATTCGTCACTTCCTCACACGAATACCATTACCCTCTAGATCTATAGCATCAAGTAAGGACTTGATCTTGCAACATGCATTTGCATATCAATGTCAAACTTCATGTATGGATCTAGTCAAACAATGAAAATCCAATAAAATCCAAGAAGATTCAGCTTTGTGCATATAATACACACCATCATAAGCCTGGATATACTAGTTGAGTAAGACATCTCTAAACATCAGGCTGAGATGTGTAGTATATAACACCACATAAGATAGGTTTATATCGTGATACTTAGCACGAGTATATGGGATTCTACTATTTGTCTCAACATTTACCTTAATTGCACAATCGCAATGAGATAAACTTGACACAAAGTGGTCTGGAATAGTTGAAGTTAACCTAGTTTTGTTTGGAAGTACTAACAAAGTATTATACCATATATAAGTGCTATTGAGGACTATTTTGTATGATACCACTAGTTCTAATATGGTTACTCTGAATCATATTTATTAGGATATAGTTCCTATACTTCTAAGCGTTTCTACCATAAGCATATGGTCATGATGTGCTTGACACACTTCCCATATTTTTGGAACACAGATCTTACTCTATTGTTTCGCGTCTAACTTCTTATCAAACCCCTCCTAAGTATTTATGATATTCTAGTCCATCACATAATGATTCTCAGGTGAATCATATATGATTTCTATCTCTACCATGTAAGTAGGCATATTTTATTCCTATCTCTCTTCCTTACCTCCGATGATTGACTCATCATGGTCTATACTACCTCACATAACCCAGAGTTATCACTTACTACCGATTGTTTCACACGTCTAGATAATTTTACTTACTCATTATGTATCTGGGTCTACATCTTCTATTAGGATATCTTAATTATATTCATCACTTGATATAACTCCTATTACAGTTCTGGATAACTCTTACTTAATCATAACATATGTTGGTACACATCTTCCAATAGGATATCTTCCTTATGGTTGTATCCTCTCTTTGGACTACCATGTATTGTATACCAACTGTGAGCTACTCATCTACTGTTTTAAGACTTCAATGGTGTGCTATAAGATTGGGGTTAGCTAACTAACTTCACTTAGGAAGGATGGTAGGAAATGTTGACTCAAGTGTGCCAGGATTAATCTCAAGTGAATATCCATCTCAAGTCATAAGAAGTATTTGGTTTACCTAGGACAACTTCCTATAGACACTACCAATCCTATAGGTCCCTTTTAAAGGGTTTTAATCCTAGGTTCAAAGCATTTGCTCTGATACCAACTTGTTGTGACCCGACATACCACTGCATGGTGTAGCATGCAAGTCTGATATAACACCAATGAAACACAGTTCCACTAGTATTATATCGCTCAGAGTGGTACAACAGAAACATATGCGAGTCCAAGGCATGTCTATAGAATTACAAAATTGACTTTGTTACATAAGATCATCACAGCCTCCTACTTTACAATGAGGTAAAACTGCAAATAAACTCCAGAAGAACGACTCGTAGTCTAGTCTTATCACGAACTCTATTTGTAGAGTATTTAACTAGCTATAGAGGCTATGAATAAATTCTAGCTAAATATGAGCTAGGTTTAGGAAACAAGTTCCTTTCTATTGCTAATCTAGGTTTTATCCTTGTTGGATGTGGTGTTTATCTCTTCTGACAGGTTCCTGTCCCTTGAAGTAGTTGTTGACTCCTCGATCTCTGAGTTGCACTGTAGATCCTCCTTCGATGCCTCCATATCTAAGCAGGGGATTTAAGAGTGGGATGAGTACGAGCGTACTCAACAAGTTCATTATAGGAAAGAGGTGTTTAATGCACTAGCTACGGCATTAGACCAGAAAGTCTAATACCAATGCAAGTTTTCATAACCATTTCTTCAAAAGGTTGCTTTTATTCAGAAGAACTATGTCCGTCAGCCTTCACCGGTTTACTAGAACTTCATGGAGCTCCTTTCCGGCAGCGTTCGCAGTTCCAAATCCCGGAACAGGGAGTGACAGGTCACGATTCATTACACTCTGCAGAGGTGTGTTTCTTTACCCATAAGAGATCTTAACCTTGGTGCCAACCAAGCCGCGAGCTCGTCCACACTTCCTTTGGTGTGAGGCCCGGTATAAGGTCATAGCCAATCATATTCCTCCTCTACCTCGCACACCCACCCTTTGTTGCATACCCCGACCCTGGGTCCTCGCCGGTCCTCTTACACCAATTAAGGATGGACCCCGACCACGACGATAGTCTGGGACTCGTTAACCAAACTCCTTCGCCGGTAGCTGCAACCCATCATAGACCACATTACCGTGGGGAATTAGAAGGGGATCCCCACCCACCAATTGTTCCGCAAGCAGCAACCGCTACGGTAAGCAACAACTATACCGTGGGGAATTAGAAGGGGCTCCCCACCCACCAATTGCTCCACAAGATACAACCGCTACGGTAAGCGCATCCGTTGATGTACAAGAGGTGGAAATACGATTGACTATTCCGTCCCACTCCAGATCTTATGGTTAACACGGGTATTACAGCACAAGAATCACTGGACGACATTTGTTGTTTAATCCTAGATGGATATAAACCCTTGCAATGGAACCTCCACCATATCAACAGAATCCATGGTTCCATTGCCCACCACATAGTCATATTCATAGTTATGAAAATAATGGTTTTTTTTCATGCAATAGTGATAAATATAGTACTTTGCAAGTAATTTGGTAAAAATACTCAAATGACATGAGCAAGCAATGAACTTGCCTTTCTTGACTGCAAGATTATGCAGGCAAGGTCTTCGATACGCAATAACTCCAAATTCTGAAATAGCATCATCGTCCGGTAAGGACGATGTTTAAAAGATTGGCAAGGATGCAATAATGCATAAGTATGAGATGCAATCGCTCTAAGCGTGACCTAACCCCGATGATTTAGGATCAATGAGTTGTAATGATAGGTTCAGGGTGTGTTGCACTTTTAAAGTGATTCACAAACAAGGTTCTTATTAAGGATTGGTTGTTTGGTATCATAAACAGGTGTTGTACTATATTATACTAATAATACTAATAGCACACAACAATAACATTTGGTACAATCCTAACATGTAATGAATAGTGGTTGGTTTTAGCACTATATGGCATGGTTATTGATTAATTATCATATACTTCAAAAGAATAACTTTTGAAGAACATGTTCTTTAATAAAGAACAAGTATGATAATTAGGGCTGTGGAGTTCTATGGTTTACTATGATTCTAATTGGTTTCTGGAGTAAGGGTTAGATGGATCACAACATAGTTGGATTCATTAGCAACTAGGCTTGATTGGTTTTACTTAAGCATAAGCAACTTAAGCAATTAATTATACATAGATGCTATCATGGTGGGTTCATCTTGCTGGTGATAGCTAGCTAGGGTTTATATGTCCTATAAGCAGGGTTGATGATGATTCTTTATTTTTTTCAAAAGAATAACTTTTGAAGAACATACTTCTTAAATAATAAGAAGTATATCAATTAGGGTTGAGGTGGTTTAGGTTTTACTGTTGGTTCTGTTAAGTAAGGAATAATTGACTCCTAAATAGGATGGTGGATAAGTATCCAACACCAGTAGGGTTTAGTGGAATATGGTTAGGTAATGCTCAAGATTTGGCATAGTTGCTCCTAAGGCTCATCACATTGGTGTGATGCTAAATAGGAATGAATAAGGTTGATAATTTTGGATGATAGGATCTAGGGTTTATATTTAATTGATACTATTTGATTATCTAGATTTGATGGGTTTGCATAAATGGAATACTAAATTATTGATAATAGGGCTCCTACATTTTATGTGGTATGACAAGTATTTAATTTGCTAATTATGGTTCTATAAATTAAATAAAGTATCATGATTATAAGTTCTAACCTAGGTTTTAGGTTAGAGTCAAGTTAAGGTTCTCATGTAATAATAGAGTTAGGTTTCTAAATGAATCTAGGGTTTAGGATTACACATGAAATGATGAATTCCTAGTTTTCTACCTTATGGAACTAGGGTTTACTATGTACCATATAGTTCTATGATTAATAACTTCATTTTAAATTTGAAGTTATTAATAACTTCAAAATAATATTGAATATGGCATTTATTATTTTTATACAATTAATAATTAGGGTAATTATTAATCAGGGTTTAAATCTCTCTAATAAAGATTTAACAAAGTAACCAATAAAGAAAATTAGTTTTAATGTTTTCTTTATTTATTTACTGGTTTTTATTTAAGTTTGGAAATTTTTACTAATTATTGAATTTTAATTGAAATTAGAATTAAAATTAAAGGCTTAAATAACAAGTATTAAATAATTGAATTTTTATTAAAAATAAAAATTTCATTTTATATTTTTATTGGATAGAGTTTATCTTTATAAGAATTTTGATATCTTATATTTATTTTTCTCAGCTATTATGAATTTTCTAGATTTATTTGAAGTTGTAGTTATTTTCTGGAATTAAATTTAAATAACAAAACGGTTTGTACCGTGGCAGACCTGAGCGCCAGACACTGACCAGTGGGGCCAGTGCCACGCAGGCTGCCACGCGAGCGGAGACTGGTCAAGTTTGACCAGTGTGTTTGACTCTACCGGCGGTTAAACGCCGGCGAGTCCGCGTGCGGCGGCGCCGCCGATTTATGGCGCCCCTGGATGCGCGACTACCACTACTCGAACCCCCTCGACACGCTGAGTCGAATGGTGTGGTTGGTTGCTCGAATGGCTCGCCGGAACATCGCCGGAAACTAAAGCCGCGGCGGAGCAACTCCGGCCAACTAGCTACTGCGAGCTACATGCTATGAATCGGGGCAATTAAGGGCTTGGGAGGTGCGCTAGCTCACCGTGAGGCTCTACAGATGGTCGGTGAAGTCAATCGGAGACGAAGACGACGGCGATTTCCATTTCCCCGCGGTATACCGGCGAAAGGGAACGGATGATTGGAGGCTTCTGGGATCTCCCCAGCTCAATTCTTTCCACCAGGTTGATCACCAGACTCAGGCGCATCTCCTGGACCTCCTCACGGATGCTGGGGAAGCTCCATTCGTCGGGTTCTTCCTCGACTTCGGCGACTACTGTGAGACGGTGGCGAGAATTAGAGAGGTTCGGAGGGCAATGGAGTGAGCGGAGAGGCATTAGGGTTCTCTGGTGATGCTTGGTGTGGTCTTATAGCTCACGGGGAGGTCGGCAACGTCGACAGAACGGCGACGACTAGCCTGGATGCTTGACGATGTCAGCGCAATGTCTGAGCATGAATCTTGGCGAGTTCTGGGATAAGGAGGACGCAACAATTTCTTGTATGCACCTTCGGCTTGAACTCTGGCGTCCGTGCGCTCTTATCCATGACGACGATGAGGTGGCCGGCGAAGTGGTTCACGCCTTCGTCGTGTCCTCCATGCGCAGGAGGAAGACGATGTCCTCCCAGTGATTCAGTACGGTGGGCTAGAGTTGGGCTGTGGTGCTGGGCTTGATTACTGGGCTGCTGCTGGGCTGCTAGGAAGTCTATTTGCTGGGCTCCTTCGGCTGGCAAGGTCCAGGTAAGGTTTTCTCTCCTTTTCTATTTTTCCATTTTCTGTTTTACATTTTCTGTTTTCAATTCTATTTGTTGGATTAATATTTGAATTAAATTCTGCCTTGTAGATATTTGTGAATACTTTTAACTTGGCAATTACCTCTTAAGTAATAATTCTACTTGAGACATACTATTTTGATTTTTTTAATATAATGATAGGTTCAACATACACGATATTTCAAATAGGTATGTTTATAATTATAATCTTCCATTCTCTTTCCTTTAAAATTCCAAATATTTTTATGATTTAAGGAGATGACCAAATGGCAGGGCTTTATGAACCTAAATATTTCTAGGGTCTTGATTTAGTCACTTGCATATGATTTTATGTGAGCTCCAATGTATTAGGGTTTTATAGTTTCTATCATAACCCCTCTTATTAAGGTTAATACTATCATTATATTTGAAAGTATCTAAGTAGGTATTGTTTCCATCATGGTTTATCTTGGTTACCAAGTTAAATGGTTGTTAACCACACATGGGTTTAATTCTAGGACTTAGCATTAGGTGGCTCTTTTGTTTTATAATTGAAGCATATAATTTGATTAATGAACCATTAGGGTTCATATGCTCTTTACCTATTAACACATGGTTTGAATCTCAATTATGGCCTGGTTTTAGATTATGATTACCATAGTGATGTATAAACTAGGTTTGAGATATAATTCTAGTTTATAGACTTGGGATGACATCATATTGCATTTGCTAGGGTTTAATCTCCCCTAACCAAGGTAATATGATTACTTGCTTAATTGTTTCAGTTCTCCTTTAGTTACTAAGGATTTGAGAATTAGTTTTATTTTCTACCAGTTGGCTTCTATTATTAACCTCAATTTATCATTTAAGTAACTACATTGGTTATAGTTCTTTTTATAGTTAACTTTAGTCATATGGATGGATGGTTTCTCACCATTTAGAGTATAGAGTTTGACTCTAAATGTTTTCTTGTGGTTCTTAAGTGAAGAATAGGTGGAATGTAAATGTGGTAGAATTGTACTTACGATCACCAAGTGATTCACAAGTTAAGGTTAGGATATAAGCCTAGGTTTGCTTACTAGTTACCTCCCTATGATTTCATGTGGTGAATGATATCTACTTATATTATTAGGGTTTACTTTATCCTCACATACCTCAAGAGCATGATCATGGATTAGGCATGATCAACTTGTTCTTAATATATCCACCTCAAGTTCTTTGGGTTTATGATCATCACTCAATTTATAATGATCAAGGTTTAGCTTCCTGATGTATATCTCTCCTAAGTTAGGTTTCTCACTTCTAATATCAAGTATTGTCTTGATTATCTAAGGTATAACACTTATTCTGTACTATCTTGAGTGGACATGGCTATGGTTGTCTCCACAAATTATATCCCAGGAGAATGTCTGAGATATTTACTTAGAGTTTTACTCAATGAATGATGATTTAATCATCAGGACATATGGATAGTTCTCTCCCTTCAATTAGAGTGTTGCCTCAACTAACTTGAGTGTAACACCATAACTTGAGCTCTCTTTCATAGGAATAGTTATTCTAGGGTTTATGGTGTATTCCTAATATCTCATTAGGTATCTAGGCTAAGACTCCACTTGGCTATCTTGGTTGGATTAGTTTCCTCCTTTCTTTATCAATTCATGGATATGGTTTGATTCCATGTGATATTAGGTTATCTCACCCCTCCAAGGAAAATGGTTTGCAACCTAATACTTTGGTTCAAAGGTTGTCCTTTATTCTTAACTGGGTAAAGCTTGGATTGATAGGAATGGTCTCTCTCATTTGGGAATGACTTGAATAATACTCTAGAGTTTCTCTTAAGGATGATGATTTGTATACATGGATGCATATCCAAGGTTTAGCTCAAAGCTTGTCATTGCTTCTCTAAGAATTAACATAGAACTCTCACCACTCTAGGTTTGTATAATAATATGTAATAGAGAAGGATATATATTTCTTAGTTGAACCTCCTTGTCTTGTTTCCAAGATTAAAGTAGAATGAATACCATGAGGTTCATAGTAGGATCATAGATTAGTTTAAGACATGGAAAAGTTAAGTTAGGATTAGTTTCTCCACTTATTGTTACTTGACTTCCAATTAAATAGATGTTCATATGTTATGGCAAGGAATATCATGTTGTGATCTTTAATAAGATCAAGTAGTTGATCCTTGATTAATAAGTTCTTGTGTTGATTTTAGTTCCATTTGATCTAACCCCTTAGATCAAATTATCTCTACCCAAAACAAGGTTTTAGCAAAGTCACATTGAGGTTTATAGCGCTTGACTTGATGAGCTACTTCAATTCCACCAAGGTCAAGTGAAACTTCAGTTACTGTGACTGTTTTACTTTGAAGCGCGAAAATTCCCCAGATTTTCTATGCATGAATGCAATGCACACATCTGCTTCCTCTATTTTCGTAACCCCAATACCTGGGATATTACATTAGGTGTGTTGGGGACACAAGAGACTTCTTGTATCGTGATTGCAGGGTTGCTTGAGAGGGATATCTTTGACCTCTTCCTCCCTGAGTTCGATAAACCTTGGGTGATTCACTTAAGGGAAAACTTGCTGCTGTTCTACAAACCTCTGCTCTTGGAGGCCCAACACTGTCTACAGGAATAGAAGCGTGCGTAGACATCAAGCTATTTTCTGGCGCCGTTGCCGGGGAGGAAAGGTAAAAGGCACTCACACTCCGGACCCCGTAAACTAAGCTATTTTCTGGCGCCGTTGTCGAGGAGGTAAGGTAAAAGGTATTCACATCCTCCGACTACTAAGCTATTTCCTAGCACTGTTGCCGGTGTGTGAGTACTCGAAGCTATTTCCTTTAGATCCTGCAATTGCATCTTTTTGTTTCTTGTTCACTAGTTAGGCATAATGGAAAATAACAGTGAGATTTTTAATCTATTTCTTGAGTTAAGACATGGATTGTTTGATGCGAAAATTAAAAAAACTATGGAACCTTATTTGCATGCTAGTAGCAATGTTATTAGTATGAACGCTTCGAACACCATTGTTGCTAATGCTATGGAAAATTCTAAGCTTGGGGAAGCTGGTTTTGATGAGCATGATATTTTTAGTCCCCCAAGCATTGAGGAGAAAAATTTCTTTGATGATACTTTGCCTCCTATTTATGATGATTATAATGATAGTGGTCTTTTGGTGGCGCCTACTATGGAGGATAAATTTAATTATGATTACAATATGCCTCCTATGTTTGATGATAGCTACTTTGTTGAATTTGCTCCCACTACAATTAATAAGAATGACTATGCTTATGTTGGGAGTAGTAATAATTTTATGCATGAGACTCATGATAAGAATGTTTCATTTGATGGTTATATTGTTGAGTTTGTTCATGATGCTACTGAAAATCTTTATGAGAGAGGAAAATATGGTTGTAGAAATTTTCATGTTACTAAAACACCTCTCTATATGCTGAAATTTTTGAAGTTACACTTGTTTTATCTTTCTATGCTTGTTGCATTATGCTTCATGAATTTGTTTATTTACAAGATTCCTTTTCATAGGAAGTGGGTTAGACTTAAATGTGTTTTGAATTTGCTTTTTGATGCTCTCTTTTGCTTCAACTCTTATTTCTTGTGAGTGCATCATTGAAATTACTGAGCCATCTTAATGGCTATAAAGAAAGCACTTCTTGGGAGATAACCCATGTTTTTATTTTACTACAGCAATTTTGTTTTATATTTGAGTCTTGGAAGTTGTTACTACTGTAGCAAACTCTCATTATCTTTATTTTGTTGCATTGTTGTGCCAAGTAAAGTCTTTGATAGTAGGGTTGATACTAGATTTGGATTACTGTGTAGAAACAAATTTCTTGCTGTCACGAATTTGGGCAGGGTTCTCTGCAGGTAACTCAGAAAAATCTGCCAATTTACGTGCATGATCCTCAGATATGTACGCAACTTTCATTCAATTTGAGCATTTTCATCTGAGCAAGTTAAGTGCCTCCAAAAAATTCGTCTTTACGGACTGTTCTGTTTTGATAGATTCTGCCTTTTATTTCGCATTGCCTCGTTTGCTATGTTGAATGGATTTCTTTGTTCCATTAACTTTCAGTAGCTTTGTGCAATGTCCAGAAGTGTTAAGAATGATTGTGTCACCTCTGAATATGTGAATTTTTGATTATGCACTAACCCTCTAATGAGTTTGTTTTGAGTTTGGTGTGGAGGAAGTTTTCAAGGGTCAAGAGAGGAGGATGATACAATATGATCAAGAAGAGTGAAAACTCTAAGCTTGGGGATGCCCCTGATACGTCTCCAACGTATCGATAATTTCTTATTTTCCATGCCACTTTATTGATGATACCTACATGTTTTATACATACTTTATGTCATATTTATGCATTTTCCGGCACTAACCTATTAACGAGATGCCGAAGAGCCAGTTGCTGTTTTGTGCTATTTTTGGTTTCAGAAATCCTAGTAAGGAAATATTCTCGGAATTGGACGAAATCAACGCCCAGGATCTTATTTTTCCACGAAGCTTCCAGAAGTCTGGGGAGGAAACGAAGTGGGGCGACGAGGCGGCGACACGCCAGGGCGGCGCGGCCCAGCCCCTGGTCGCGCGGCCCTATTGTGTGGGCCCCTCGCGTCGCCCCTAAACCTATCTCCTCCGCCTACTTAAGCTTTTGTCGATAATAACTCCAGTACCGAGAGCCACGATACGGAAAACCTTCCAGAGACGCCGCTGCCAATCCCATCTCGGGGGATTCAGGAGATCGCCTCCGGCACCCTGCCGGAGAGGGGAATCATCTCCCGGAGGACTCTTCACCGCCATGGTTGCCTCCGGAGTGATGTGTGAGTAGTTCACCCCTGGACTATGGGTCCATAGCAGTAGCTATATGGTCGTCTTCTCCTAATTGTGCTTCATTGTTGGATCTTGTGAGCTGCCTAACATGATCAAGATCATCTATCTGTAATGCTACATGTTGTGTTTGTTGGGATCCGATGAATAGTGAATGCTATGTTATGTTGATTATCAATCTATTATCTATGTGTTGTTTATGATCTTGCATGCTCTCCGTTGCTAGTAGAGGCTCTGGCCAAGTTTTTGCTTGTAACTCCAAGAGGGAGTATTTATGCTCGATAGTGGGTTCATGCCTCCATTAAATCTGGGACAGTGACAGAAAGTTCTAAGGTTGTGGATGTGCTGTTGCCACTAGGGATAAAACATCGATGCTATGTCTAAGGATGTACGTGTTGATTACATTACGCACCATACTTAATGCAATTGTCTGTTGTTTACAACTTAATACTGGAAGGGGTTCGGATGATAACATGAAGGTGGACTTTTTAGGCATAGATGCATGCTGGATAGCGGTCTATGTACTTTGTCGTAATGCCCAATTAAATCTCACAATACTCATCATAACATGTATGTGCATGGTCATGCCCTCTTTATTTGTCAATTGCCCAACTGTAATTTGTTCACCCAACATGCTTATTCTTATGGGAGAGACACCACTAGTGAACTGTGGACCCCGGTCCATTCTTTACATCGAATACAATCTACTGCAATACTTGTTCTACTGTTTTCTGCAAACAATCATCATCCACACTATACATCTAATCCTTTGTTACAGCAAGCCGGTGAGATTGACAACCTCACTGTCACGTTGGGGCAAAGTAATTTGGTTGTGTTGTGCAGGTTCCACGTTGGCGCCGGAATCCCTGGTGTTGCGCCGCACTACACTTCGCCGCCATCAACCTTCAACGTGCTTCTTGGCTCCTACTGGTTCGATAAACCTTGGTTTCTTACTGAGGGAAAACTTACTGCTGTACGCATCACACCTTCCTCTTGGGGTTCCCAACGGACGCGTGTTGTATGCGTATCAGCCCCCGTGGTTCATCCCTGCATATTTCAAGAAGACTCAAACATCTAAGCTTGGGGATGCCCAAGACATCCCCTTCTTCATGGACAACTTATCAGGTCACCTCTAGTGAAGCTATATTTTTATTCCGTCACATCTTATGTGCTTTACTTGGAGCATCTATTTGTTTTATTTTTGTTTTTGTTTGAATAAATTGGATCCTAGCATTCATTGTGTGGGAGAGAGACACGCTCCGCTGTTGCATATGAACACATGTGTTCTTAGCTTTATTCTTAGTGTTCATGGCGAAGGTTGAAACTGCTTCGTTAATTGTTATATGGTTGGAAACGGAAAATGCTACATGTGGTAATTGGTATAATGTCTTGAATAATTTGATACTTGGCAATTGTTGTGCTCATATAGATCATGTTTAAGCTCTTGCATCATGTAGTTTGCACCTATTAATGAAGAACTGCATAGAGCTTGTTAAAATCTGGTTTGCATGATTGGTCTCTCTAGAGTCTAGATATTTTCTGGTGAGGTGTTTGAAAAACAAGGAAGACAGTGTAGAGTCTTATAATGCTTGCAATATGTTCTTATGTAAGTTTTGCTGTACCGGTTCATACTTTTGTTTGCTTCAAATAACCTTGCTAGCCTAAGCCTTGTACTGAGAGGGAATACTTCTCGTGCATCCAAATACTTGAGCCAAAAACTATGCCATTTGTGTCCACCATACCTACCTACTACATGGTATTTCTCCGCCATTCCAAAGTAAATTACTTGACTGCTACCTTTAAAATTCCATTCTTTGTCTTTGCAATATATAGCTCATGGGAAAATAGCTTAAAAACTATTGTGGTATTGAATATGTACTTATGTATCTTATTTCTTATAAGTTGCTTGTTGAGCGGTAACCATGTTTCTGGGGACGCCATCAACTATTACACCTTTGTTGAATATCATGTGAGTTGCTATGCATGTTCGTCTTGTCTGAAGTAAGGGTGATTTATCATGATCAATGGTTTGAGTATGCATATTTTTAGAGAAGAACATTGGGCCGCTAACTAAAGCCATGAACCATGGTGGAAGTTTCAGTTTGGACTCTAATCCTCAATCTCTTATGAGAATATTATCTGTTGTTGAATGCTTATGCATTAAAAAGGAGTCCATTATCTGTTGTCTATGTTGTCCCGGTATGGATGTCTAAGTTGAGAATAATCAAAAGCGAGAAATCCAATGCGAACTTTCTCCTTAGACCTTTGTACATGCGGCATAGAGGTACCCCTTTGTGACACTTGGTTGAAACATATGCTATGCAATGATAATCCATGTAAATCCAAGATAATTAGAACAAGGTGCGAGCACTATTAGTAATCTATGCATGAGGCTTGCAACTTATAGGATGTCTTATACATAACACATATGCTTTATTACTACCGTTGACAAAATTGTTTCTATGTTTTCAAAATGAAAAGCTCTAGCACAAATATAGTAATCCATGCTTCCCTCTGCGAAGGGCCTTTCTTTTACTTTATGTTGAGTCAGTTTACCTACTTCTTTCCATCTTAGAAGCTAACACTTGTGTCAACTGTGCATTGATTCTTACATACTTTCTTATTTGCATTCATCATGTTACTTTGTGTTGACAATTGTCCATGAGATATACATGTTACAAGTTGAAAGCAACTGCTGAAACTTATATCTTCCTTTGTGTTGCTTCAAAGCTTTCTACTATGAATTTATTGCTTTATGAGTTAACTCTGATGCAAGCCTTATTGATGCTTGTCTCGAAAGTACTATTCATGAAAAGTCTTTGCTATATGGTTAAGTTGTTTAGTCATTGTCTTTATCATTGCTTTGAATCACTTCAATCATCTCATATGCTTTACAATAGTATGATCAAGATTATGATAGCATGTCACTTAAGAAATTATCTTTGTTATCGTTTACCTACTCGAGGACGAGTAGGAACTAAGCTTGGGGATGCTGATACGTCTCCAACGTATCTATAATTTCTTATGTTCCATGCTACTTTTATGATGATACACACATGTTTTATACACACTTTATGTCATTATTATGCGTTTTCCGGAACTAACCTATTGACAAGATGCCGAAGTGCCAGTTCCTGTTTTCTACAGTTTTTGGTTTCAGAAATCCTTGTAAGGAAATATTCTCGGAATTTGATGAAATTAACGCCCAGAACCTTATTTTTCCCGGAAGCTTCCAGAGAGCCAGAGAGGGACCAGAGGGGAGCCCTGGGGGCCCCACACGTGGTGGCGGCGCGGCCAGAGGGGGGGCACCCCCTGGTGTGTGGAGCCCCCGTGGCCCCTCCGACTCCGACTCTTCGCCTATACAAGTCTTCCTGACCTAAATCTTCGAGGGGAATAAGCCACGATACGAGAAACCTTCCAGAGCCGCCGCCATCGCGAAGCCAAGATTCGGGGGACAGAAGTCTCTGTTCCGGCACGCCGCCGAGATGGGGAAGTGCTCCTGTAAGGCATCTCCATCGACACCACCGCCATCTTCATCGCCGCTGCTGTCTCCTATGATGAGGAGGGAGTAGTTCTCCCCCGAGGCTGAGGGCTCTACCGTAGCTATGTGGTTCATCTCTCTCTTTGTGATCTAGTTGAATATCATCTATGTGCTACTCTAGTGATGTTATTAAAGTAGTCTATTCCTCCTCCATGATGTAATGTTGACAGTGCGTGCATCATGTAGTACTTGGTATAAGCTATGATTGTGATCTCTTGTAGATTATGAAGTTAACTATTGCTATGATGGTATTGATGTGATCTATTCCCCCTTTCATAGTTTGTCGGTGACGGTGTGCATGCTATGTTAGTACTCGGTATAATTGCATTGGTCTATCATGCACTCTAAGGTTACTTAAATATGAACATCGAATGTTGTGGAGCTTGTTAACTCCGGCATTGAGGTGCTCTTGTAGCCCTACACAATGAATGGTGTTTGTCATCCAACAAGAGAGTGTAGAGTGGTTTTATTATGTGATCAATGTTGAGAGTGTCCACTAGTGAAAGTATGATCCCTAGGCCTTGTTTCCAAACATCGAATCTCCGTTTATTTACTGTTTTGTTGCATGTTTACTCGCTGCCATATTTTATTCAGATTGCTATTACCACTCATATTCATCCATATTACTTGTATTTCACTATCTCTTCGCCGAACTAGTGCCCCTATACATCTGACAAGTGTATTATGTGTGTTGGGGACACAAGAGACTTCTTGTATCGTTGATACGTCTCCAACGTATCGATAATTTCTTATGTTCCATGCTTGTTTTATGATGATACACACATGTTTTATACATACTTTATGTCATTTTTATGCATTTTCCGGCACTAACCTATTAACGAGATGCCGAAGAGCCAGTTGCTGTTTTCTGCTGTTTTTGGTTTCAGAAATCCTAGTAAGGAAATATTCTCGGAATTGGACGAAATCAACGCCCAGGATCTTATTTTTCCACGAAGCTTCCAGAAGTCCGAAAGGGAAACGAAGTGGGGCGACGAGGCGACGACACGCCAGGGACGCGCGGACAGGCCTGGGGCCGCGCCGCCCTGTTGTGTGGGTCCCTCGCATCGCCCCTAAACCTACCTCTCTGCCTATAAGAAGCCTTCGTCGATAATAACTCCAGTACCGAGAGCCACGATACGGAAAACCTTCCAGAGACGCCGCCGCCGCCAATCCCATCTCGGGGGATTCAGGAGATCGCCTCCGGCACCCTGCTAGATGGTTGTCTTCTCCTCATGTGCTATCATTGGTCGATCTTGTGAGCTGCCTAACATGATCAAGATCATCTATTTGTAATGCTACTTGTTGCGTTTGTTGGGATCCGGTGAATATGGAATGCTATGTTATGTTGATTATCAATCTATCATCTATGTGTTGTTTATGATCTTGCATGCTCTCCGTTATTAGTAGAGGCTCTGGCCAAGTCGTTACTTGTAACTCCAAGAGGGAGTATTTATGCTCGATAGTGGGTTCATGCCTCCATTAAATCTAGGACAGTGACAGAAAGTTCTAAGGTTGTGGATGTGTTGTTGCCACTAGGGATAAAACATCAATGATTTGTCTAAGGATATTTGTGTTGACTACATTACGCACCATACTTAATGCAGTTGTCTGTTGTTTGCAACTTAATACTGGAAGGGGTTCGGATGATAACCTGAAGGTGGACTTTTTAGGCATAGATGCATGCTGGATAGCGGTCTATGTACTTTGTCGTAATGCCCAATTAAATCTCACACTACTCATCATAACATGTATGTGCATTGTCATGCCCTCTTTATTTGTCAATTGCCCAACTGTAATTTGTTCACCCAACATGCCATTTCTTACTGGAGAGACACCACTAGTGAACTGTGGATCCCGGTCCATTCTTTACATAGAATACAATCTACTGCAATTCTCGTTCTGACTGTTTTCTGCAAACATCATCATCCACACTATACATCTAATCCTTTGTTACAGCAAGCCGGTGAGATTGACAACCTCAGTGTCACATTGGGGCAAAGTAATTTGGTTGTGTTGTGCAGGTTCCACGTTGGCGTCGGAATCCCTGGTGTTGCGCCGCACTACATTCCGCCACCATCAACCTTCAACGTGCTTCTTGGCTCCTACTGGTTCGATAAACCTTGGTTTCTTACTGAGGGAAAACTTGCCGCTGTACGCATCACACCTTCCTCTTGGGGTTCCCAACAGACGCGTGCTGTACGCGTATCAAGCACATTTTCCGGCGCTGTTGCTGGGGAACGAAGAAAAGCTACACCACAGAGATTTCTACCTCCCACGTCAACCACGCGGCAGTTGTGGATAGCAAGCACATTTTCTGGCGCCGTTGCCGGGGAGATCAAGACACGCTGCAAGGGGAGTCTCCACTTCCAATCTCTTTACTTTGTTTTTTTGTCTTGCTTTATTTTATTTACTACTTTGTTTGCTGCACTATATCAAAATACAAAAAAATTAGTTGCTAGCTTTACTTTATTTACTATCTTTTTTTCGTTCTCCATATTAAAAACACAAAAAAAATAGTTACTTGCATTTACTTTATCTAGTTTGCTTTATTTACTATTGCTAAAATGGGTACTCCTGAAAATACTAAGTTGTGTGACTTCACAAACACAAATAATAATGATTTCTTATGCACACCTATTGCTCCACCTGCTACTACAACAGAATTCTTTGAAATTAAACCTGCTTTACTAAATCTTGTTATGAGAGAGCAATTTTCTGGTGTTAGTTTTGATGATGCTGCTGCCCATCTTAATAATTTTGTTGAACTATGTGAAATGCAAAAGTATAAGGATGTAGATGGTGACATTATAAAATTAAAATTGTTTCCTTTCTCATTAAGAGGAAGAGCTAAAGATTGGTTGCTATCTCTGCCTAAGAATAGTATTGATTCATGGACTAAATGTAAGGATGCTTTCATTGGTAGATATTATCCTCCTGCTAAAATTATATCTTTGAGAAGTAGCATAATGAATTTTAAGCAATTGGATAATGAGCATGTTGCCCAAGCATGGGAAAGAATGAAATCTTTGGTTAAAAATTGCCCAACCCATGGACTGACTACTTGGATGATCATCCAAACCTTTTATGCAGGACTGAATTTTTGTTCGCGGAACTTATTGGATTCAGCTGCTGGAGGTACTTTTATGTCCATCACTCTAGGCGCCGCAACAAAGCTTCTTGATAATATGATGATTAATTACTCTGAATGGCACACCGAAAGAGCTCCACAAGGTAAGAAGGTAAATTCTGTCGAAGAAACCTCCTCCTTGAGTGATAAGATTGATGCTATTATGTCTATGCTTGTGAATGGTAGGACTAGTGTTGATCCTAATAATGTTCCGTTAACTTCATTGGTTGCTCAAGAAGAACATGTTGATGTAAACTTCATTAAAAATAATAATTTCAACAACAATGCTTATCGGAATAATTCTAGTAACAACTATAGACCATATCCTTATAATAATGGTAACGGTTATGGGAATTCTTATGGGAATTCTTACAACAATAATAGGAATACACCCCCTGGACTTGAAGCTATGCTTAAAGAATTTATTAGTACACAAACTGCTTTTAACAAAACTATTGAAGAAAAGCTTGGTAAAATTGATATACTTGCTTCTAAAGTTGATAGTCTTGCTGCTGATGTTGATCTTTTAAAATTGAAAGTTATGCCTAATGAAGATAAAGATATTAAGTCATTTGCTACAGCAAACGCCATCCAAGTTAGAATTAATGAGAATATAAGATTGATGGCCGAATTGCGTGCTAGGTGGGAAAAAGAAGAAAATGCTAAAGAGAATAATATAGCTAAAGTTTGGACTATTACCACCACTAGCAATGAAAATGCTTCACATGTTTACACACCTCCTACTATCAATGGTAAAATAATTGGTGTTGGCAACGTTTCTACCCCTAATGCAAAACTTGCAAAACTGCCTGAAACTGCTAAAACTGCTGAAACTGCTTGTGATAAAACTGCTGAATTTTTTTCCAATATTGGGGACAATGATCCCATTGCTTTAGATCGTAATGGTTTAGATTTTGATGATTGCCACATCTCTGAAGTTATAAAGTTCTTACAAAAACTTGCTAAGAGTCCTAATGCTAGTGCTATAAATTTGGCCTTTACAAAACATATTACAAATGCTCTCATTAAAGCTAGAGAAGAGAAACTAAATCGTGAAACTTCTATTCCTAGGAAGTTAGAGGATGGTTGGGAGCCCATAATTAAGATTAAGGTCAATGATTTTGATTGTAATGCTTTATGTGATCTTGGTGCAAGTATTTCCGTTATGCCTAGGAAAATTTATAGGGATTTCTATTTTCGTGCCCCTGGTTCATTAGTTGTACTCAGTTTTCCCCAGCCTCTTAACTTTTCCTCAGTTTTCCCCTCCCTCTAGTTTGAAACCTCTCGCAGAGGCTCGGACGGGAGGGTTGCCGTCTGTTCAGAGGCCTTCCGTTACCGGTGACGGCTAGGGAGCCGCAGTGGTTTTGACTTGACCGTTGCTTTCGAAATGTGTTGACTATTGACTGGAAGAGCTGACCCAAAGCTTTCCCCTCCGCCCGAGACTGGAGGAGCTCACACACCGCCCCTCCGCCGCCACGCCATCCTGCCCACCTACCTTATGGCGTCGTCCGCCGCCGAGCCGGCCCCGCCCCCACCACCACCCCCGGGCTCCGCCTCCACCAGATCTGGATCTACCCCTGTCCTCTTTGTAATTCCGTCATGTGTGCCGACTATTGCCGCCAGCCGTGGAGAAGATTGGGAATCGGAGGGATCTAACGCATGGATTCCATCTGGGTAAGCATCATCTACCTATGTGAATTAACAGTAGGCAGTTTTTGAGCGCCAATCGTTGTTGCTCAACTAACTACGTTGCTTTTCGAATAGGATGGATCCAGCGCTGGCTTTTCGGCTGATGGTTAGGCTGGATTCTAGCTTTACGCGTGATTCTAAACGCTGTAAGACTGGGTTTAACTTCCCTGCGGTGGTTGCAACCACCATCTCGTTAACGGATTTCAAAGCTAACATCTACGATAACTACACCTGGAGCTCTCTCGATGCAGTTCATTTCGAATATTTCAACAGCTCGGAGGGAAGATTTGTTCCACTAATTTCCGAAGACGATCTGGGATTTCTTTTTGCTTTGAATGCTTCTTGCCGGTTCGGTAAAATTCGTATCCATGTGGACAGGGGCCAGGCATCATCTCTCTCAGTGTGGGGCATCATCAGTGGTCGGGCATCATGTCTCTCTCACTGCTGCCTCTGCTAATAGTGTGCGCCGTGGCGCTCCTTGTAGGTCCACAGCAGCACCATCTGTCCCCAGTGCTAGTGGTAGCCAGATCGTTCGTACGGTCGATGTGGAGGATGATGCAGACATTGAGGATCAGCCTCCTCAAGATGATGAGGATGAGTTGATGTTTCCTGAATTGGTAGATCGATGCAGTAAGCAGACAATGGAGGATCAATACATGGAAGATATGGCTTTTGGTGCCAGATTTGATGACACTGATGATGAAGAGAAGAATGAGAATGATGACAGCCTCGTTTTAGCTGATTACGAAGGTGAAGACTTGCCAACAATTGAGTGGAACAGGGAGAATCCCCAGCTTGTAGAAGGCACCGTGTTTCAAACGATGATGGACTGCCGTAATGCAATTACTACATATCACATTCTCACTAAGAATAATTTTGAGGTTATTAAAAGTGAGCCAGGTAGGTTCACAATTAAATGCCCATACCCAAGGTGTAGGTTTAGGCTGCATGCATCCACAATGCGCGAAGCAGCTTGGTTCGTGTACTACGCCAACCAGGTTGTGTATTTAGATCACGGTGTAAAATTTGTTATCTATTACCGACATCCCTTATCATTATGTTTCAGATAAAGAAGAATAAGGAGATCCATAGGTGTCCACCTCTAGGGGAGAGCCGTAGCTGAAAACAAAGCTAGCGAAGACTAGGTGGTTGGCAGATATAATCCTAGATTGGCTGAGAGAAGATCCTTCACTTGGTCCAACAAAGACTCGTAAAAAGGTGGTTGAGAAGTATAAAATGGAAGTACCTTACATGAGGATGTTCTATGCAAAGGAAATGGCTCTTGACAAGATCAATGGTCCATGGAATGAAAGCTTTCAGTTGCTTTACACTTTCAAAGCTGAAGTGGAGATGGCTAGTCCAGCGATGTTGTAGCGATAGACAAGCATACAGTTCCCTACAAATTGAAAAGCGGGAAGGTAATGCACAAGGAATGTTTTAGAAGGGCTTTTGTTTGTTTCAAAGCGTCTTTGAAAGGCTTTTTGGACGGTTGCGGGCCTTATTTGGCCGTGGATGCATCAGCTCTTCATGGCAGGTTTAAAGGACAGCTAGTTGCTGCTACTGCAGCTTGATGGACATAATTGGATGTTCCCTGTTGCTTATGGGGTTTTGGAGGTTGAGTCACGGGAAAGTTGGACTTGGTTTCTGCAGAATTTGCGCGACCTTATAGGTCATCCACCAGACTTGTTATCCACACAGACGCTTGCAAAGGTTTGGAGACTGCGGTAGAAGCAAAGTATTCCCTGGAGTGGAGCATAGGGAATGTATGCGACACTTGGTACAGAATTTTACAAAGAAATTCAAGGGTAAAGTTTTCTTGATAACCTATGGCCAGCTTCATACACATGCAGCTCTAGGAAGCATCTGGTTCATTTGGATGTGTTGTATAAACAAAAACCTGGGGTGAAGGAGTACTTGGATGAACATCATGGTAGGGTGTGGTCAAGAAGCCAATTCAATGAAATTTGCAAGGTAGACTATGTAACAAGTAACCTTGCGGAGAGTTTCAATTCAAAGGTCAAGTCATTGAAAGGGCTTATGCTTTGTGGCAAATATTTGATAAGATTAGGCAGATGATCATGATAAAGATCGATCTGCGTCAAAGAATTGCATCCACAAATTATGTTGGCCATCTCATGCTCCCATCTTTGATTAAGTCTTTGCATGCCAGGGCAAAACAATTGAGGATTCAATGCGTCAGAAAAGGAATGGAGGCTGAGGTAACCTACACTGACAAAGAAAACAGGCAGAGGAGGTCTCCAGGGAGGTTGGTTGATAGGACATGCCAGGGTAGGGGATGGCAGATCCGTGGGATACCCCGCATACACGCATTGTTTTTCATGAGTGTTATAGGGGGTGAAGATGGTGAAGTTGATCGGTATGTGTCGAGTATTTCTCTTGTTGCCACATTTAGGGCTGCATATGCTATGAATGTTCCTACCTTGTTGGGAAAAGGCCAATGGATGAAAGTCGATCCAGGCTTCAAACCGTACTCTCCGAGATTGACTAGACCGACGGGTAGGCCGAGGAAGAATAGGATCGAGCTAGTGCGAGAGGGTGGTGCACCGATTCGAAACGTAAGTGCAAACGTTGTGGAATCCCTGGACACATTGCTAGGCTTTGTAAAAATGGAGTTGACCCAGATTTTGGAATGGAAGATCAGGCGGGAGCAGAAAATGCAGAGGAGAATGAAGCAGCAATTCAACTTGAGATTGAAGCAGCAGTTCAACATGAGGTGATTGAATCAGCAAATGCAGAGGAGATTGAAGCAGCAGTTCAACATGAGGAGATTGAAGCAGCAAATGCGAGAGGAGATTCAAGCGACGGTTCAACATGAGGAGATTGAAGCGGCAAATGCAGAGGAGATTGAAGCAGCGAGTTCAACATGAGGAGATTGAAGCAGCAAATGCGAGAGGAGATTGAAGCAGCAATTGAACATGAGGAGATTGAACCGATGGATCGAGAGCAGAGGGAACAGATGGATGTAGAATGGCTTCAACCGATGAGTCTAGAGGAGAGGGAACGATAGTCGAGAATGCCTCGAAAGTAGTAAGGCCATGATAGAAGCTAACTTCGAAGAGTACATGGCAGAAGAAAAAGCACAAGCTTTGCAGAAGAAGAAGAACAAGAAAGAGGGCAAAAGGAAGGTAGACACCGGTAATATCCCTGGTAGGGTTACCCGGAGTAAGGTGGTGGCCCCGGCGAGTCACACCAGGAGCAAGAGAAAGATTTTATTCTGAACAACTAATTTGAATTTGTATGAACAATTTGTATTGTGGTTCCCTTTGTATTGGGGATCCCTTTGTGTTGAACAATTTGTATTGGGGATGCCTTTGTGTTGAACAATTTGAATTTGTATGAACAATTTGTATTGTGGTTCCCTTTGTATTAGGGATCCCTTTGTGTTGAACAATTTGAATTTGTATGAACAATTTGTATGCCACATTTAAGCCACATTTATCATTTTAGGGTTTTAGGGTTTTAGGGTTTTAGGGTTTTAGGGTTTTAGGGTTCAATTCAAAATAATTCAAAACATGGTGGAACCTTCCCATGGAGCCTTGTTATGTTACCTACAACCTAGAGAAATAATAATGGAAAAGGAAATATAGAGATATGAAGTTTTTATGCCAAAAGCTTCAAAACCACTTCCTAGTCCATGAGCTACTAGATATGAAGATGCAGGGCTTTCTGCTCAATGCACCTCCCAAATACCCACTATGCTTACAAACTTTGTCCAAATGAGTCCAAATTCGTCACACTTGTGTATCTTTGAGTAGCAAACAATATCTAGTCGGCCAAAATGTAATATATTGTTCAAATAACACAATTTTACAATTTTTATGCCAAAAGCTTCAATTTCCCTTAGTCCGTTTATTATTTGGGTGCCCCTGTTTTACTTAGTGTTACTCAGTTTTCCCCCTCCGGGCCCACTTGATTTACTCAGTCATACTCAGTTTTGCCCTTCCGATAAACATTTCCTCACTTTTCCCCCTCTTAGTTCTACTCGGTTTTCCTAACTTGTACTCACCGGCTGATCTCTCGATTGGTCGAGATGTATGTCACACGGATCTTGGTTAGTTGAAAGCTCAACGAACGCTTGCACCGTTCGATCATTTATGATCGGACGGCCTGTATCTCTCTCTCTACCACGATGGACGTATACGGAGACAAGAGCAGAGCACATACCTACCAACCCTGGCGATCGCATATTCCGATCGCATCCTCCTATCTCGTATTTCCTCTCTTACTACGGCGGTTGCGCGCGCGGATCTAACCGTGCGGCGTGGCGGCGTGCGGCGGCGCTGGATCTAACCGTGCGTGCGGCGGCGTGCGCGGCGCGCGGATCTAACCGTGCGCGTGCGGCGGCGTGCGGCGGCGCGGATCTAACCGCGTGCGGCGGCGGCGTGCGGCGGCGCGGATCTAACCGTGCGTGCGGCGGCGTGCGGCGGCGCGGATCTAACCATGCGTGCGCCGTGGATCTAAGAGTGCCGGTGAGGATCTAACCGTCAGAAATAGTTGAAATGTCTCTCTCTGTCTCTCTCTGTCTCTAACCGGTGAGGATTCTATTCTCAGATCTGTTGAATGATGAAGAACACCAAGACGGCGGCCGTGCCGACAGTGGTCATCGATGCCACGAACATTGAAGCCATCGCCTACAACATCGCTTCGACGGCGCAGACCCAGCCTTCAATGTCGGAGCCTGTTGATGTCTCACTTCCGGTGCCGAGAGTGCGAATCGATGCCAAGACGATTGAAGCCATCGTCTACAATCGCGCTGCAAAGCCGCCGATCCAGCTCTCCGCAGATCCGTCGCTGATGAAGTACACCAAGACAGCGGCGGTTCCGACACTGGTCATCGATGCCACGAACATTGAAGCCATCGCCGATAACATCGCTTCAACGTTTGATGGCGCAGATGACCGTGTTCGACGCCGCAAATTGGGATAAATTATGATAAATTTGTATTTTTCAATTTCCAAATGGGATAAAATTGTTCGAACTACTACCTCCGTCTCAAAAAAAGCTTCTCCACGTTCTTGATGTGTCCATGTACATCCGTTTGTATGATTTGAATTCTATCCCAACTTGATTGGGAAGATATTGATATGTATTTGATCCGGAGGCTGGTACATGCTTTCACTTTTGGGATCCCTTCAATTTTATAAAATGTTCATGCATTCTAAAATTATCGTGCGCATTACTTAGAACAAGTAGGAAATTGTACACCAAAATACAGTGCTTAGAGCCACAACAAAATACAGTGGTTAGAGCCATCTACTGAATAACAATTCTATACTAAATCGTCTACCAGAACCACATAACTGCTAGGACAGGGATGACACCTAATAAAACTGCACAGATGAATCTACTTTTCTCCTCTCCCATCACTTTAAGTTCATGTTCTAGATTTTCTACCACTTGATCAAATACGGCAAGATCTGTCTCAACTCTCAACTTCTCCTTGCGAATAAGCTCTGGATTCTTCTTTTCTTCCTCCACAATACGCTTCAGCTCGAATATCATCAGGTTTTTACGGGCCAATTCATCACCTAAATTGGCCACCTTCTCCTCCAAATCCATCCTCTGGCTACACCACTGGGTTGATTCATCTTGGTATGCAATGTACCATGGATCATCGGCTTGCCTGGCTAACTGTAACAATAATGGAAAAAAGAACAACTGAAATCACCCCAACAGGCCATGGCGGAACTTCAAATTCAACGGTAGTACAGAGAGCTGAAGCTAGATACCTGCACTTCCGACGAGGTAGGAGAAGTAGAACGTGGCCACGACATGATCGAATCCCCACCCTCGCCGGTGTACCCGCTACGACCAGACATTGAGGACTATTTCGTACCTGCAAACTCCAATAAATTACGGGAACCGAATCGATTAGGGGCGGGGGAGGCAGAAGCGGAGGTCTTACCAAGCTATACCAATTGGTGCGCGGAACAAATCCCGGTCGTCGTGGGCGGCGGATCTGCTTGCGGCGGACTTTCCTGCGGTGGGTACAATGCATGCGGACGAAACAAGTGCTGGAGCCGTGGTTGACGTGCAGCGCCGCAGTTCGTCCGACGCCGCCGGGGGACAGAGCCGGCGGCGCGACGAGGCGCCGGCGATGGCTGCTCCGTCCGACGGTGGGGCACGAGCTGCCCGCGGGTCTCCGGTCTAGCTGAGGAATATTTAAGTCGCGCAGTTGTTGCTTCTCTCTCTGATCTGCTCTAAAGACATATATCGAGCGGCAATATGTGAGTTTTCCTGAAAATAGACGACCCATCGGTCATTGGCTGCGCAGGCCCCACGTAGCGGCAATATATGATTTTTCTCTCTAAATAAGTAGACGATCCCACTGGTCATTGGCTGCGGCAGCCACACAGAGCGACAATATGTGTCTTTTCCTGAAAAATAGACGACCCCACTGGTCATTGGCTGCGGAGGCCCCACAGAGCGGCAATATATGATTTTCTCTAAATAAATAGACGACCCCACTGGTCATTGGCTGCGGCAGCCCCACAGAGCGGCAATATATGTCTTTTCCTGAAAAATAGACGACCCCACTGGTCATTGGCTGCGGAGGCCCCACAGAGCGGCAATATATGAGTTTCTCTAAATAAATAGACGACCCCACTGGTCATTGGCTGCGACAGCCCCACAGAGCGGCAATATATGTCTTTTCCTGAAAAATAGACGACCCCACTGGTCATTGGCTGCGGCAGCCCTATAGAGCGGCCCCATTTGTCATTGGCAGCACCGCGTATAAAATCATGAAATAAAACGGCCCACACGTCAGCGATAGATGGATGGCTGCTCCGACGTGTCTCCTGACCCTACCCGTCAGCACGAGACGGTCAGGGAGGAGCTGCCCCTGTGCGGCCCCACCCGGTCAGACTAACGGTCAAGGCCTCTGACCTGACGGCTACCGGCCGTTCCAGCACTTGTGCGTGTTTCAAACTAGAGGAGGGGAAAACTGAGGAAAAACTAAGGGACTGGGGAAAACTGAGTACAACTAACGAACCAGGGGCACGAAAATAGAAATCCCAAATTTATAATATGCTTGACTTGCCACCATTGAAAAATTGTTATTTGGATGTTAATCTTGCTAATAATTCTACAAAGAAACCTTTGGGGAGGATTGATAATGTACGCATTACGGTTAACAATAACCTTGTCCCCGTTGATTTTATTGTCTTGGATATTGAATGCAATGTATCTTGTCCCAATATATTGGGAAGACCTTTTCTTCGAACTGTTGGTGCTATTATTGACATGAAGGAAGGTAATATTAAATATCAATTTCATCTCAAGAAAGGTATGGAACACTTCCCTAGAAAGAGAATGAAGTTACCTTTTGATTCTATCATTAGAACAAATTATGATGTTGATGCTTCATCTCTTGATAATACTTGATGCACACTTTCCGCGCCTAGCTGAAAGGCGTTAAAGAAAAGCGCTTATGGGAGACAATCCATGATTTTACTTCTGCACTTTTGTTTTATATTTGAGTTTTGGAAGTTGTTACTACTGTAGCAACCTCTCCTTATCTTAATTTTATTGCAGTGTTGTGCCAAGTAAAGTATTTGATAGTAAGGTTCATACTATATTTGGATTGCTGCGCAGAAACAGATTTCTTGCTGTCACGAATTTGAGCATTATTCTCTGTAGGTAACTCAGAAAAATCTGCCAATTTACGTGAGTGATCCTCAGATATGTACGCAACTTTCATTTAATTTGAGCATTTTCATTTGAGCAAGTCTGGTGCACCTAAAAAATCGTCTTTACGGACTGTTCTGTTTTGACAGATTCTGCCTTTTATCTCGCATTGCCTGTTTTGCTATGTTCGATGGATTTCTTTATTCCATTAACTTTCAGTAGCTTTGTGCAATGTCCAGAAGTGTTAAGAATGGTTATGTCACCTCTGAACATGTGAATTTTGATTATGCACTAACCCTCTAATGAGTTGTTTTGAGTTTGGTGTGGAGGAAGTTTTCAAGGATCAAGAGAGGAGGATGATACAATATGATCAAGGAGAGTGAAAGCTCTAAGCTTGGGGATGCCCCCGTGGTTCATCCCTGCATATTTCAAGAAGACTCAAGCATCTAAGCTTGGGGATTCCCAAGGCATCCCCTTCTTCATCGACAACATTATCAGGTTCCTCTAGTGAAACTATATTTTTATTCCGTCACATCTTATGTGCTTTACTTGGAGCGTCTGTTTGCTTTTGTTTTTGTTTTGTTTGAATAAAATTGGATCCTAGCATTCATTATGTGGGAGAGAGACACGCTCCGCTGTTGCATATGAACACATATGTTTTTAACTTTATTCTTAATGTTCATGACGAAGGTTGAAACTGCTTCGTTAATTGTTATATGGTTGGAAACGGGAATTGCTACATGTGGTAATTGGTATAATGTCTTGGATAATTTTATACTTGGCAATTGTTGTGCTCATATGGATCATGTTTAAGCTCTTGCATCATATACTTTGCACCTATTAGTGAAGAAATACATAGAGCTTGCTAAAATTTGGTTTGCATGATTGGTCTCTCTAAGGTCTAGATATTTTCTAGTAAGGGTTTGAACAACAAGGAAGACGGTGTAGAGTCTTATAATGCTTGCAATATGTTCTTATGTGAGTTTTGCTGTACCGGTTCATACTTGTGTTTGCTTCAAACAACCTTGCTAGCCTAAGCCTTGTATTGAGAGGGATTACTTCTCGTGCATCCAAATCCTTGAGCCAAAAACTATGCCATTTGTGTCCACCATACCTACCTACTACATGGTATTTCTCCGCGATTCCAAAGTAAATTGCTTGAGTGCTACCTTTAAAATTCCATTCTTTGTCTTTGCAATATATAGCTCATGGGACAAATAGCCTAAAAATTATTGTGGTATTGAATATGTACTTATGTATCTTATTTCTTATTAAGTTGCTTGTTGAGCGATAACCATGTTCCTGGGGACGCCATCAACTATCTTTGTTGAATATCATGTGAGTTGCTATGCATGTTCGTCTTGTCTGAAGTAAGGGAGATTTATCATGATCATATGGTTTGAGTATGCATATTGTTAGAGAAGAACATTGGGCCGCTAACTAAAGCCATGATCCATGGTGGAAGTTTCAGTTTTGGACAATCAATCCTCAATCTCTTATGAGAATATTATTTGTTGTTGAATGCTTATGCATTAAAGAGGAGTCCATTATCTGTTGTCTATGTTGTCCCGGTATGGATGTCTAAGTTGAGAATAATCAAAAGCCAGAAATCCAATGCGAGCTTTCTCCTTAGACCTTTGTACAGGCGGCATAGAGGTACCCCTTTGTGACACTTGGTTAAAACATATGCTATGCAATGATAATCCATGTAAATCCGAGCTAATTAGGACAAGGTGCGGGCACTATTGGTATACTATGCATGAGGCTTGCAACTTGTAGGATATATTATACATAACACATATGCTTTATTACTACCGTTGACAAAATTGTTTCTTGTTTTCAAAATAAAAGCTCTAGCACAAATATAGCAATCAATGCTTCCCTCTGCGAAGGGCCTTTCTTCTACTTTTATGTTGAGTCAGTTTACCCACTTATTTCTATCTTAGAAGAAAACACTTGTGTTAACTGTGCATTGATTCTTACATGTTTACCTATTGCACTTATTATATTACTTTGCATTGACAACTATCCATGAGATATACATGTTACAAGTTGAAAGCAACCGCTGAAACTTAATCTTCCTTTGTGTTGCTTCAATGCCTTTACTTTGAATCTATTGCTTTATGAGTTAACTCTTATGCAAGACTTATTGATGTTTGTCTCGAAAGTACTATTCATGAAAAGTCTTTGCTATATGATTCAATTGTTTACTCATTGTCTTTACCATTGCTTCGAATCGCTGCATTCATCTCACGTGCTTACAATAGTATTGATCAAGATTATGATAGCATGTCACTTCAGAAATTATCTTTGTTATCGTTTACCTACTCGGGACGAGTAGGAACTAAGCTTGGGGATGCTGATACGGCTCCAACGTATCGATAATTTCTTATGTTCCATGCTTGTTTTATGATGATACACACATGTTTTATACATACTTTATGTCATTTTTATGCATTTTCCGGCACTAACCTATTAACGAGATGCCGAAGAGCCAGTTGCTGTTTTCTGCTGTTTTTGGTTTCAGAAATCCTAGTAAGGAAATATTCTCGGAATTGGACGAAATCAACGCCCAGGATATTATTTTTCCACGAAGCTTCCAGAAGTCCGAAAGGGAAACGAAGTGGGGCGACGAGGCGACGACACACCAGGGCCATGCGGCCAGGCCTAGGGCCACGCCGTCCTGTTGTGTGGGTCTCTCGCGTCGCCCCTAAACCTACCTCTCTGCCTATAAGAAGCCTTCGTCGATAATAACTCCAGTACCGAGAGCCACGATACGGAAAACCTTCCAGAGACACCGCCGCCGCCAATCCCATCTCGGGGGATTCAGGAGATCGCCTCCGGCACCCTGCCGGAGAGGGGAATCATCTCCCGGAGGACTCTTCACCGCCATGGTCGCCTCCGGAGTGATGTGTGAGTAGTTCACCCCTGGACTATGGGTCCATAGCAGTTGATAGATGGTTGTCTTCTCCTCATGTGCTATCATTGTTCGATCTTGTGAGCTGCCTAACATGATCAAGATCATCTATTTGTAATGCTACATGTTGCGTTTGTTGGGATCCGATGAATATGGAATGCTATGTTATGTTGATTATCAATCTATCATCTATGTGTTGTTTATGATCTTGCATGCTCTTCGTTATTAGTAGAGGCTCTGGCCAAGTCGTTACTTGTAACTCCAAGAGGGAGTATTTATGCTCGATAGTGGGTTCATGCCTCCATTAAATGCAGGACGGTGATGAGAAAGTTCTAAGGTTGTGGATGTGCTGTTGCCACTAGGGATAAAACATCAATGCTTTGTCTAAGGATATTTGTGTTGATTACATTGCGCACCATACTTAATGCAATTGTCTGTTGTTTGCAACTTAATACTGGAAGGGGTTCGGATGATAACCTGAAGGTGGACTTTTTAGGCATAGATGCATGCTGGATAGCGGTCTATGTACTTTGTCGTAATGCCCAATTAAATCTCACACTACTCATCATAACATGTATGTGCATTGTCATGCCCTCTTTATTTGTCAATTTCCCAACTGTAATTTGTTCACCCAACATGCTATTTCTTATTGGAGGGACACCACTAGTGAACTGTGGATCCCGGTCCATTCTTTACATCGAATACAATCTACTGCAATTATCGTTCTTACTGTTTTCTGCAAACATCATCATCCACACTATACATCTAATCCTTTGTTACAGCAAGCCGGTGAGATTGAAAACCTCACTATCACGTTGGGGCAAAGTAATTTGGTTGTGTTGTGCAGGTTCCACGTTGGCGCCGGAATCCCTGGTGTTGCGCCGCACTACACTCCGCCACCATCAACCTTCAACGTGCTTCTTGGCTCCTACTTGTTCGATAAACCTTGGTTTCTTACTGAGGGAAAACTTGCCGCTGTACGCATCACACCTTCCTCTTGGGGTTCCCAACGGACGCGTGTTGTACGCGTATCAATCGTGATTGCAGGGTTGCTTGAGAGGGATATCTTTGACCTCTTCCTCCCTGAGTTCAATAAACCATGGGTGATTCACTTAAGGGAAAATTTGCTGCTGTTCTACAAACCTCTGCTCTTGGAGGCCCAATACTGTCTACAGGAATAGAAGCGTGCGTAGACATCATGGGGGTACGGCGCTGTCGTTATCTATTACATCCGCTGCGAAGGTTCTTGTGTTCATCAAGGATTGTCTAGCTCTTGGTTTGAGGCGTATCGTTCATCGATCCGTTGCTTGCTGGATTCGTTCCCTCTTCTCCAGGCTGCGTTCATCGCGTTGTTGGGAGGATTCTCTACCCCAGGTTCTCGCTGTGAAAGATCGGGCATCAACTAAGGAGGATCCAGTGGGTCGCTCCCTTATCATGTGGTATCAGATTTCTGGGTTGCTCACGACGAGGTGTTGTTGATCGATCTCTTTGATCGGTTTGTGTCAGAGAAGATTAGCTCTAAGATCGGAGGAGTTTGGCTCTCGGTCGAAGGAGGTTGGTTGGAGGAAGTTTGGCGTTGTTTGGTGCAGTTTGGAGGTCATCCATGGCTGTTTCGGAGGTCCAAATCGCGAAATTTCGCGTCTGGAATCGAGAAGAAGACGGAGGTTCGCGACGCGGTCCGGTGCCAGGGCCGGTCGACCGGCTCCAGGACCGGCCGGGCCGGTCAACCGCTCGGTCAACCGGGCCCATGACCGGATCCATCCGGTCAAAACCGGGCCCCAGCCTGACGCCAACCGGGTACGGTACTGTGCCGCTCAGCTGTTCGGCCGGTTGCCAACCCGGTCAAACCGGGCCCCTGGCCGGCCAGACCGGCGCCCAGGCCGGTCCAACCGGACCCTGGGCCGGCCCAACCGGTTCCCAGGCCGGTTCAGCCGGGTGCTGGGCCGGGCAGGTTGCTGATTCTGCAGTGCATGCTCCGGCGATACTAGCTACTGCTGCTCCTGTTTCATCTCCGGCGATGCTACTTGATGCTACTACTGTTGTTGCTTCGTTTTCCGACGATGTACATGGCATACGGTGTGCGCGTGGCACGAAATCCAGTGATATATTCAATTATTTCCTTGACATCCGGAAGGGAGTAACACGTCCCGTGTCAGAACTTAAGTGGTATTTATGCCATGACGCGACAATTGAGCAATACGAAGAATGGGAGAAGTACATGGAATTGGGTTTCCAACGATGTCGTCATTACAAAGGGAAGTTCACTGGTTATGATGCATGTGTTCTCGCTCACCGGCGAGTGGATGCGGAGTTGGACATATATTGGTGTCATGAAGGTGATAGAGGCAAGTATGCTTATACTTGGGCGGACTTCAATAATTTTCTTCGTGGTGGTTTCGGGTTACCATTGAAGGATCATAAGCAGTCCTCCGGATTTGGGCATGCATTGAAGGAAGTCAACAAATGTCTAGTGGATGTAATGAAGTCAGTGGACAAGTGCATAGTTACTACTAAGAGGATTGCTCCACTACCAACAGTCACTGAGGATGAGGTGATATCTTCAGAGGAAAAGAAACCTGGCTCTGATACCAATAGCACTACTGTGACTGTTGAGGAAGATGTACCATTGAGTGGGCTGAATATGCAACTCAAGAGGGTACAAGATGTTGCTTGCAAGACAGTTGACAAGAGTCAGCGGTGGAGTTTGTTTCAGACTCAGTGCTTTATCAAGGGCAAGGCTTGCAAGTTGATGATTGATGGTGGTAGCTGTACTAATGGCATTAGCAAGGCGATGGTGACAGCATTGGGGTTGTCTACATGGCGTCTTCCTGAACCTAAACATCTTGAGTGGTTGAATAGTTGTGGTATGTGATACGAGTACAGCACGCGTCCATTGGGAACCCCAAGAGGAAGGTGTGATGCGTATAGCAGCAAGTTTTCCCTCAGTAATAAAGAAAGGTTTATCGAACCAGTAGGAGCCAAGAAGCACGTTGAAGGTTGATGGCGGCGGAGTGTAGTGCGGCGCAACACCAGGGATTCCGGCGCCAACGTGGAACCTGCACAACACAACCAAATTACTTTGCCCCAACGTGACAGTGAGGTTGTCAATCTCACTGGCTTGCTTTAACAAAGGATTAGATGTATAGTGTGGATGATGATGTTTGCAGAAAGCAGTAGAACGAGTATTGCAGTAGATTGTATTCGATGTAAAAGAATGGACCGGGGTCCACAGTTCACTAGCGGTGTCTCTCCCATATGATAAATAGCATGTTGGGTGAACAAATTACAGTTGGGCAATTGAAAAATAAAGAGGGCATGACCATGCACATACATATTATGATGAGTATTGTGAGATTTAATTGGGCATTACGACAAAGTACATAGACCGCTATCCAACATGCATCTATGCCTAAAAAGTCCACCTTCAGGTTATCATCCGAACCCCCTCCAGTGTTAAGTTGCAAACAACAGACAATTGCATTAAGTATGGTGCGTAATGTAATCAACAAATACATCCTTAGACATAGCATTGATGTTTTATCCCTAGTGGCAACAGAACATCCACAACCTTAGAACTTTCTATCACTGTCCCAGATTTAATGGAGGCATGAACCCACTATCGAGCATAAATACTCCGTCTTGGAGTTACAAGTAACGACTTGGCCAGAGCCTCTACTAATAACGGAGAGCGTGCAAGATCATAAACAACACATAGATAATAGATTGATAATCAACATAGCATAGTATTCCATATTCATCGGATCCCAACAAACGCAACATGTAGCATTACAAATAGATGATCTTGATCATGTTAGGCAGCTCACAAGATCTAACAATGATAGCACAATTAGGAGAAGATGACCATCTAGCTACTGCTATGGACCTATAGTCCAGGGGTGAACTACTCACACATCACTCCGGAGGCGACCATGGCGGTGAAGAGTCCTCCGGGAGATGATTCCCCTCTCCGGCAGGGTGCCGGAGGCGATCTCCTGAATCCCCCGAGATGGGATTGGCGGCGGCGGCGTCTCTGGAAGTTTTTCCGTATCGTGGCTCTCGGTACTGGAACTATTCTCGACGAAGGCTTATGTAGGCGAAGAGGTAGGTCAGGGGGCGCCACGAGGGGCCCACACGCTAGGGCCGCGCGGCCAGCACCTGGGCCGCGCCGCCCTGGTGTGTGGCCGCCTCGTCGCCCCACTTCATTTCCCTTTCGGACTTCTGGAAGCTTCGTGAAAAAATAAGATCCTGGGCGTTGATTTCGTCCAATTCCGAGAATATTTCCTTACTAGGATTTCTGAAACAAAAAACAGCAGAAAACAACAACTGGCTCTTCGGCATCTCGTTAATAGGTTAGTGCCGGAAAATGCATAAATATGACATAAAGTATGTATAAAACATGTGTGTATCATCATAAAAGTAGCATGGAACATAAGAAATTATCGATACGTTGGAGACGTATCAGCATCCCCAAGCTTAGTTCCTACTCGTCCCGAGTAGGTAAACGATAACAAAGATAATTTCTGAAGTGACATGCCATCATAATCTTGATCAATACTATTGTAAGCACATGAGATGAATGCAGCGATTCGAAGCAATGGTAAATGCAATGAGTAAACAACTGAATCATATAGCAAAGACTTTCCATGAATAGTACTTTCAAGACAAGCATCAATAAGTCCTGCATAAGAGTTAACTCATAAAGCAATAAATTCGAAGTAAAGGCATTGAAGCAACACAAAGGAAGATTAAGTTTAAGCGGTTGCTTTCAACTTGTAACATGTATATCTCATGGATATTGTCAACATAAAGTAATATAATAAGTGCAATATGCAAGTATGTAGGAATCAATGCACAGTTAACACAAGTGTTTGCTTCTAAGATAGAAGGAAGTAGGTAAACTGACTCAACATAAATGTAGAAGAATGGCCCTTCGCAGAGGGAATCATTGATTGCTATATTTGTGCTAGAGCTTTTATTTTGAAAACAAGAAACAATTTTGTCAACGGTAGTAATAAAGCATATGTATTATGTAAATTATATCCTACAAGTTGCAAGCCTCATGCATAGTATACCAATAGTGCCCGCACCTTGTCCTAATTAGCTCGGATTACCTGGATTATCATTGCAATACATATGTTTTAACCAAGTATCACAAAGGGGTACCTCTATGCCGCCTGTACAAAGGTCTAAGGAGAAAGCTCGCATTGGATTTCTCGCTTTTGATTATTCTCAACTTAGACATCCATACAGGGACAACATAGACAACAGATAATGGACTCCTCTTTAATGCATAAGCATTTAGCAACAAATAATATTCTCATAAGAGATTGGGGATTGTTGTCCAAAACTGAAACTTGCACCATGGATCATGGCTTTAATTAGCGGCCCAATGTTCTTCTCTAACAATATGCATGCTCTAACCATTAAACTCATGGTAAATCGCCCTTACTTCAGACAAGACGAACATGCATAGCAACTCACATGATATTCAACAAAGTGTTGATGGCGTCCCCAGGAACATGGTTATCGCTCAACAAGCAACTTACAAGAGATAAGATACATAAGTACATATTCAATACCACAATAGTTTTTAGGCTATTTGTCCCATGAGGTATGTATTGCAAAGGCAAAGAATGGAAATTTTAAAGGTAGCACTCAAGCAGTTTACTTTGGAATGGCGGAGAAATACCATGTAGTAGGTAGGTATGGTGGACAAAAGTGGCATAGTGTTTGGCTCAAGGATTTTGGATGCACGAGAAGTATTCCCTCTCAATACAAGGCTTAGGCTAGCAAGGTTATTTGAAACAAACACAAGTATGAACCGGTACAGCAAAACTCACATAAAAGACATATTGCAAGCATTATAAGACTCTACACCATCTTCCTTGTTGTTCGACCCTTACTAGAAAATATCTAGACCTTAGAGAGACCAATCATGCAAACCAAATTTTAGCAAGCTCTATGTATTTCTTCATTAATAGGTTCAAAGTATATGATGCAAGAGCTTAAACATGAGCATAACAATTGCCAAGTATCACATTATTCAAGATATTATACCAATTACGACATGTAGCATTTTCCGTTTCCAACCATATAACAATTTAACGAAGCTGTTCAACCTTCGCCATGAACATTATGAGTAAAGCTAAGGACATATTTGTCCATATGCAACAGCGGAGAGTGTCTCTCTCCCACACAATGAATGCTAGGATCCAATTTTATTCAAATAAAACAAAAATAAAAACATACAGACGCTCCAAGTAAAGCACATAAGATGTGATGGAATAAAAATATAGTTTCACTAGAGGAACCTGATAATGTTGTCGATGAAGAAGGGGATGCCTTGGGCATCCCCAAGCTTAGATGCTTGAGTCTTCTTGAAATATGCAGGGATGAACCACTGGGGCATCCCCAAGCTTAGAGCTTTCACTCTCCTTGATCATATTGTATCATCCTCCTCTCTTGATCCTTGAAAACTTCCTCCACACCAAACTCAAAACAACTCATTAGAGGGTTAGTGCATAATCAAAATTCACATGTTCAGAGGTGACATAATCATTCTTAACACTTCTGGACATTGCACAAAGCTACTGAAAGTTAATGGAATAAACAAATCCATCAAACATAGCAAAACAGGCAATGCGAAATAAAAGGCAGAATCTGTCAAAACAGAACAGTCCGTAAAGACGAATTTTTTAGGTGCACTAGACTTGCTCAAATGAAAATGCTCAAATTGAATGAAAGTTGTGTACACATCTTAGGATCACTCACGTAAATTGGCAGAATATTCTGAGTTACCTACATAGACTACTGCTCAAATTCGTGACAGCAAGAAATCTGTTTCTGCGCAGCAATCCAAATCTAGTATGAACCTTACTATCAAAGACTTTACTTGGCACAACAATGCAACAAAACTAAGATAAGGAGAGGTTGCTACAGTAGTAACAACTTACAAGACTCAAATATAAAACAAAGTACTGTAGTAAAATCATGGGTTGTCTCCCATAAGCGCTTTTCTTTAACGCCTTTCAGCTAGGCGCAGAAAGTGTGCATCAAGTATTATCAAGAGATGATGCATCAACAGCGGGGTTTGGAGTTTTCTCAAATATGCATTGTATCTTATCTATGTAAGTTTCAGAGGCTCCCTTTTCATTAGTCTTAGGCTTGCTACTCTCATCAAACAAATTTTCAGGAACAATCCAATCAAAATTCTTTTCCTGTGCCTCACACATTCCCAAGAGCTTGCAAGGTATTGATGTTTTAATATCCCCCTCATAATTAATTTTATTAGTGTACTTTATTCTATCCATGTCCATCTTTTCAAGTGTTCTTTTAAAATCGGTGAACATACCAAGCCTCTTATGCTTAATAAAAACTTTTCTAGCTTCTTTAGCTATATCTTCAAATTCTCGAACAAGGACTTTTAAAACAAAATCTCTCTTTTCTCCCCTCTCCATATCAGAAAGTGTAAGAAACATGTGTTGTATCATGGGGTTGAGACTAATAAATCTAGTTTCTATCATGTGTACCAAAGAGGCAGAGGCACTTTCATAGGTAGGGACAGTTTTTAATAATGGTACATCTTCAAAATCTTCATCCATGCTAACATGGGTGAAAAATGCTTCTATATTATCTCTTCCAATTATAGACCCTTCTCCTACATATATATCTTTTAGAGTGAACTTAGGAGGAAACATGATGAAATAAGTAAAGTAAACGCAAGTAACTAATTTTTTTGTGTTTTTAATATTGAGAACGCAAACAAGATAGTAAATAAAGTAAAGCTAGCAACTATTTTTTGTGTGTTTTGTTTTAGTGCAGCAAACAAAGTAGTAAATAAAAGTAAAGCAAGACAAAAACAAAGTAAAGAGATTGGAGATGGAGACTCCCCTTGCAGCGTGTCTTGATCTCCCCGGCAACGGCGCCAGAAAAAGAGCTTGATACGCGTACAACACGCGTCCGTTGGGAACCCCAAGAGGAAGGTGTGATGCGTATAGCAGCAAGTTTTCCCTCAATAAGAAACCAAGGTTTATCGAACCAGTAGGAGCCAAGAAGCACGTTGAATGTTGATGGCAGCGGAGTGTAGTGCGGCGCAACACCAGGGATTCCGGCGCCAACATGGAACCTGCACAACACAACCAAATTACTTTGCCCCAATGTGACAGTGAGGTTGTCAATCTCACTGGCTTGCTGTAACAAAGGATTAGATGTATAGTGTGGATGATGATGTTTGCAGAAAGCAGTAGAACGAGTATTGCAGTAGATTATATTCGATGTAAAAGAATGGACAGGGGTCCACAGTTCACTAGTGGTGTCTCTCCCATAAGATAAATAGCATGTTGGGTGAACAAATTACAGTTGGGCAATTGACAAATAAAGAGGGCATGACCATGCACATACATGTTATGATGAGTATTGTGAGATTTAATTGGGCATTACGACAAAGTACATAGACCGCTATCCAGCATGCATCTATGCCTAAAAAGTCCACCTTCAGGTTATCATCCGAACCCCCTCCAGTATTAAGTTGCAAACAACAGACAATTGCATTAAGTATGGTGCATAATTTAATCAAAAAATACATCCTTAGACATAGCATTGATGTTTTATCCCTAGTGGCAACAGCACATCCACAACCTTAGAACGTTCACATCGTCCTGCATTTAATGGAGGCATGAACCCACTATCGAGCATAAATACTCCCTCTTGGAGTTACAAGTAACGACTTGGCCAGATCCTCTACTAATAACGGAGAGCATGCAAGATCATAAACAACACATAGATAATAGATTGATAATCAACATAGCATAGTATTCCATATTCATCGGATCCCAACAAACGCAACATGTAGCATTATAAATAGATGATCTTGATCATGTTAGGCAGCTCACAAGATCTAACAATGATAGCACAATTAGGAGAAGACGACCATCTAGCTACTGCTATGGAACCATAGTCCAGGGGTGAACTACTCACACATCACTCCGGAGGCGACCATGGCGGTGAAGAGTCCTCCGGAAGATGATTCCCCTCTTCGGCAGGGTGCCGGAGGCGATCTCCTGAATCCCTCGAGATGGGATTGGCGGCGGCGGCGTCTCTGGAAGGTTTTCCGTATCGTGGCTCTCGGTACTGGAACTATTCTCGACGAAGGCTTATGTAGGCGAAGAGATAGGTCAGGGGGCGCCACGAGGGGCCCACACGCTAGGGCCGCGCCGCCCTGTTGTGTGGCCGCCTCGTCGCCCCACTTCGTTTCCCTTTCGGACTTCTGGAAGCTTCGTGGAAAAATAAGATCCTGGGCGTTGATTTCATCCAATTCCGAGAATATTTCCTTACTAGGATTTCTGAAACCAAAAACAGCAGAAAACAGCAACTGGCTCTTCGGCATCTCGTTAATAGGTTAGTGCCGGAAAATGCATAAATATGACATAAAGTATGTATAAAACATGTGTGTATCATCATAAAAGTAGCATGGAACATAAGAAATTATCGATACGTTGGAGACGTATCAGTATGCTGAAGATTACTCATAAGGTGCGTGTGCCATTGTTGGGGGGATGACCCCCGGTATGCCAAAGGCATGCCAAACCGGATGGTTTGAGTCATCAAGATACCGGTTTAATGTTTATACCGGAGCACAAAGATAAGTGTTTGGCTAAGCAAAGCCAGGCCGGTATCCCCAAGAGGGGTATACCGGGACCGGATGAAGAAGACCCCCGGGCTACCGGTAAGAGGAGCATGTCGGCAAGACTGGTCAAAGATTCTCTTCAGAGCTAGAGGACAAGGATGAGCTAAGCAAAGTGGCTTTAAACGAAGCCCTGGCGCCAAAGAGGAAGATGACGCTGAAAGAAGCCGGAGGACGTCAGCTTCCCTCATTAAAGAAGACCCCGGCGTCATCTATGATTAAAGTTACTTTGTAAAGTAGTTTGTCCAGTCAAAGATGCCATTAGGGTTTCTTGCTCTGTAAGCCACCCTCTCCCCTATATAAGGAGAGGGGGCACACCCGTATCCGGGATGGTCGAGCGGTAGATGAACCTTGTAACCAGAAACCTGGATCCTGTTGAGATCAATGAAGATAGTGATCTAGAGCAGAGTTCTTCCTTGTGTGTTTCTTCTTGTATCCCTGCCTTTGGCTGAGTTCTTGAGGAAAGCATCCGGAAGTTCATCCCATCTAATCACAAACCCTCAACCGAATCCTCTAGCGTCCATTCGGCCCCAACTCAAGACATCCCATGGCATCTGCTCGTTCACCACGACGATAGTTGGCGCCCACCGTGGGGCCTGAAGTGGCGCTTGCTGGAGTTCACATTCGGGCGGGCATCCTCGACGTCGCCGGCCAGCGTACGGTGTCCGCGCTGGTGCAGCGCATCTACGCCATGGACTTTATCAACGACAACGCGGGCTGCTTCGCCAACGGCGGCATCTTCCCCAAGAACGGCCGCATCATCGAGTTCGGCAGCCACCGCGTCTACTTCGGCACTGTCCCTGTGCGCCAGCGCCCCTCACCGGTGCTGGTGGCGCCGGATCCGCCAAGATGGCTACATGCTGGCCGCGTCCCTGGCAGCGTGGAGGTGATGATGGCTGGCGTGGTCGGCGCCGGCAAAGAAGCTGTGGAAGAAGGTGCTGGGCATGCGGCATCAACCCGTGCGGCCAAGCCACCGCTGGAGCGCGACGCAGGCGCTGCGGGAGCATCGTCCGCGCTACCGGAGACACCGCTCCAAGCGGCGATGAACGTCCTCACCACGCCCATCGCGCAGAACATCGACCCGGAAGCGGCTCAGGCGGAGCTGGAGGCGTAGCGCCAGAAGCTGCTCGAGAACGGCAAGGACGTCATCACGGCGCAGTGCGAGCTGAACCTAACCATACGTGAGTATAACGCTGCCCATGGCTTTGCTTCTGTTAGCGCTCATGCTGCTAGGATACCGGAGAACTGGCTCAAGGCTCGCAATCTAGATCAGGATTTGCGTAAGGAAATTCTTGCCGGCAAAAGTACCTCTGCATCTATGAGCATTGTAGAGAAACCTAAGTACAGTAGCCCGGATAAAACTATAAAATCTGCTAAAGCTCCAGTAGAGCTATGTGAATCGCTTTCCGGGGTCGCTCTGGCAAAACAACAAGAGCGTGTCCGGGAGCTGCTTGAAACTATCGAGCAACAAAACGCTGAGCAGCTTGCTAATCTGAACAAGGTTGTGGCTTCAAAATCCGCGCGTTCAACAAAGAATGCCGGTAGCAAGTCCCATGGGCAGGCCTCATCCCCCCATCCGGACAGAAGAAGAGAAAAAGAGATGAATGTGCAGTAGATGACTGTGTATGATCCGGTTCTTGCCGGAAAACAACAAGCCGGGAAACATGATGCCGGTAGAAAAAGCCAAGGGGCAGACAGAGGCTACGCCAAAGGAGGCTATGCCGGAAACAATCATGCCGGTAGACATGAAACCGGGCAAAATTACCGAGCTGCAAGGGCAGCGTATGATGAGGAGGAAATGGATCCCCCAAGGTACCGGCAGGCAAGGGCCGAGGTACCAGAGCATGATGACGAGGTTGATTCAACAAGACCGGCAGCATACCGGAACCCATTGGGAGAACGTCTGGGAGAAAGATACCTGCCAGAACGGGATGCGAGGCACCGTCTGGATAGAGTATACTTGTCAGAAATGATCGAGGCAGAAGGTCCTCCAGGCCCAAAGTGTTTTGGTCCAAGGATCATAAAAGAAGGACCACCAGTTCGCAACTTCCAGCTGCCTCGTGACACAAAAACGTATGATGGCACCACTAGGCCGGAAGACTGGCTCGCAGATTACGTGACCGCGGTATATGTCGCTGGTGGCGGAGGAACCGTAGCTGGAGGAGGAAACTGGTGTTGGGCCGTGAGAATCATACCATCATTCTTGGTGGGACCGGCTCGAATCTGGCTAAACAACTTGCCGGCAGGAAGCATAAACGGCTGGTTGGACTTTGAGGAGGCTTTTGTGAGTAACTTCAGCAGCACTTACCGGAGGCCAAACCGGCCGCAGCAGCTCGCCCTGTGCGTACAACGCCCAAATGAAACAGACCCGGATTATCTGGCCCGGTGGAACACCACAAGGAACTCCTGTGAAGGGGTGATAGAGGCGCAAGCCATTGCTTGGTTTAGTAGTGGGTGCAGAAGAGGTTCACCGTTATGGCAAAAGCGGCAGCGGAACATGCCGACAACGCTGGCGGAAATGATACGCGTGGTGGATAACTATGCGTTGGGAGATCCAATGCAACCAGCAGTACAACCTGAGCCGGAGCAATCAAACCCACCTCAGCAACGCCAAGAGCAACACCGGGATAACCGGAACAACAAAAGAAGGGAAGATTTCCCGGATCGAAGGTACGGTCCGCAGGAAGTTGCTGCTGTACAAGAGAACTCTGAGGCCAGCGGCAGTCAGAGGCAAAGAACCGGATCGCAGCCATGGGCAGGTCCTAAGAAATAGTGGGTCTAAAAGAAACCCTGGGGCCAGAAAAAGAACTGGCAAGAACCTGTGAAGTACACCATGGAAGCTGCCATGGATCAACCTTGCCGGTGGCACACACCGAATCCGGCTCACCCGTCAAATCATCTGACGAAGGATTGCTCTTGGACAAAGTACTTGATGCTCAAGGGAGCAATAAAAGATGCGCAAGCACAAGGGTGCTCCACCATGCAACCACCACCTCAAGATATGCTACGACAGCATCAGCTGCCACCACCACCACCGCTTACCGGAGCAAATGCTTTACCGGTACAGCCTCAGCCAAACCGGCAGCAGTTCCATCAAGTTAACCAGGTGGGAGAAGGCAATGGCCAACCGCCTCCACCGACACCTTTGGGCCGGAATGTTTACCATGACCCAGATATGTGTTGTGTTGTGTTCGTCACTGAGCCAACCGACAGATAGAGCTTACATCACCGTTCTATGGAAGTGAACGCAGTGATGCCGGCAGTGCCAAAATATATGCTGTGGTCAGATCAAGAGATATCTTGGTCGTTCAAGGATCACCCCAAGATAATGCCTAACCCGGGTGGATATGCTTTTGTCTTGGACCCGATCATGCAAGTGCCAAACGCTCGAGTCAAATTCAGCAAGGTGCTGATAGACAATGGGAGCAGCATAAACATCATGTACCGGCACACCATGAACATGCTTGGCATAACAGAAAACATGCTTCAGCCAACTCGTACAACTTTCCACGGAATCGTTCCGGGCTTGTCCTGTGCACCGGTCGGAAAAGTCCGGGTGGATGTGTCGTTTGGAGGACGCGACAATTGCCGGGTTGAAAACCTTGAGTTCGAGGTGGTGGACTTAGATAGTCCTTACCATGTGTTGCTGGGGAGACCGGCATTGGCTACTTTCATGGCCTCAACTCACACGGCATATCTTAAGATGAATATGCCGGCACCTCGTGGACCCTTAACTGTGGTGGGAAACTACAAAGTCTCACTGGAAACCGCTTCAGCCGGATCAAACCTGGCAGAATGGCTGGTGATCGCAGAGGAAAAGAGGAGGATGCAAACTGCGGTTGCGCTGGCTCAGTCCTCACAGCTGAGCTTAGCGGCAATGAGTGCAAACTTGGGCACACCGGCATTCAAGCCGACAAAAGAAACAAAGGACATTGTGATGGACCCGGCTTACCCTGAGCGCACCGTTCGTATCGGCGCCGGCATGAATGAGGCATAGGAAAGCGCGCTCGTCAGCTTCCTCCGTGAGAATCAGAATATCTTTGCTTGGTCTACTGATGACTTGGTAGGTGTTCCGAGGGAGCTGGCTGAGCACTCATTAAATGTCCGGAAAGATGCAAAGTCGGTAAGGCAGCCGCTGCGACGGTTTGCTGAAGACAGGAGAAAGATCATTGGAGAAGAGGTGACAAAGTTACTGGTTGCCGGTTTCATCGTGGAAGTACTGCACACTGAGTAGCTAGCCAATCGGGTGCTGGTCGAAAAGAAGAAAGAAGAGAACCTAGAAGCAAAAGCTCCAAAGGTGTGGCGCATGTGCGTCGACTACACCAACTTGCCCGAAAGACCCTTTCCCCTTACGCCGGATTGATCAGGTGATTGATTCCACTGCTGGTTGTGAACTGTTGTATTTTCTGGATGCTTATTCCGGTTTCCACCAAATCCCCCTAAAAAAGGAAGATCAAATAAAAACTGCGTTCATTACCCCGCACGGGGCTTATTGCTATGTCACTATGCCTTTTGGTTTGCGCAACGCTGGTGCAACGTACCAGCGCTGTATGCAAAAATGCTTGTTCGATCAAATCGGAAAAAATGTACAAGTCTATGTGGACGATGTCGTGGTAAAAACCAAGGTAAAAGAAACCTTAATCGATGACCTCCGGCAAACATTTGATAACTTGAGAAGATTCCAGATGAAACTCAATCCGGCAAAATGTACCTTCGGTGTCCCTGCCAGCAAGCTGCTTGGCTTTCTCGTATCAAGCCGGGGCATTGAGGTTAATCCGGTAAAAATCCGGGCAATCAAAAGAATGACTATACCGCGCGATCTCAAAGACGTGCAAAAGTTTACCGGAAGCTTGGCATCGCTAAGCCGGTTCATAAGCAGGTTGGGAGAAAAAGCTCTGCCGCTCTATGCTCTCATGAAAAAATCCGATACGTTCGTCTGCACCCCTCAAGCAGACGCAGCGTTTAAAGAGCTAAAAACAATGCTGGCCACAACGCCTATACTGGCTTCACCTCTAGAAAGAGAGCCTATGCTATTATACATAGCAGCAACAAACCGGGTTGTGAGCGTGGTAGTTGTGGTCGAAAGAGAAGAGGAAGGAAAAACCGTCCAGAGGCCGGTATACTACCTGAGCGAGGTGCTCTCCCTCTCAAAACAAAACTACCCTCACTTCCAGAAAATGACTTATGGCGTGTTCATGGCCGCCACCAAGCTTAAGCATTACTTCGAGGAGCACCCCATGAAAGTGATGAGCGAGGCACCCATTTCCGATATCATGTGCAACAAAGATGCTAGCGGTAGGATTGCAAAGTGGGCAATCCAGATATCACCATATGTACCGGTGTATGAAAGAAGAGATACCATAAAATCGCAAGCTTTGGCTGATTTCCTTGTTGATTGGGCGGAAATGCAATACAAGCCGCCGGATCAAAAAATAGAATATTGGAAGATGCACTTTGACGGATCCAAACTCAAAGAGGGTCTAGGTGCCGGTGTGGTGCTTACCTCACCTAAGGGAGATCATCTCCGGTATGTTCTGCAAGTACATTTAAGGGCATCAAACAATGTCGCTGAATACGAGGCTTTGATCCATGGACTGAAGGTCGCAAAAGAAATCGGTGCACACCGGATCATTTGCTATGGAGATTCAGATCTCGTGGTACAACAATGTTCCGGAGATTGGGACGCAAAAGATGCTAACATGGCTTCGTACCGGTTTCACATGCAAAAGATTGCCGGCTTCTTTGAGGGCTTTGAATTTCACCATGTGCCACGAGCGGAAAATGAGGCCGCGGATGCTTTGTCCAAACTGGGCTCATCTAGGCAGGAAATTCCTCCCGGAATAGCCTTGGCACACTTAAGAGTACCGTCGATCAAACCAAGCCCGGAATCGGAATCAATTTTCGTACCGGAATCACATGTAGTACCCATGGATATCGATGAAGGGAACTCGGGGACTGCTCCAGCAAACTCGGGGACTGTTCCGGTAAGCTCGGGGACTGCTGCGGCCATACCGGAAGAAACAATGCTGGTGGATAACATGGAGATAGACGTACCGGTCTTTCTAGTTCGAGAGGCACCATCGTGGGTTAAACCTATTAAGGAATTCCTGATCAACGACACCTTGCCGGATGACGAAAATGAATCCAGAAGGATCCATAGGAGGTCCAAAGCATACACGATCATCAATGGCGAGGTGTACAAGAGAAGTGTTACCGGTGTCCTTCAAAGATGTGTGGAACCGGAAGAGGGAAAAGAAATGCTTGAAGAGATTCACCAGGGAGAATGTGGGCACCATGCTTCATCAAGGGCGCTGGTGGAAAAAGTGTTCCGGCATGGGTTTTATTGGCCCACTGCTTTGGAAAATGCTGAGGATTTGGTAAGAAAATGCAATGGGTGCCAGAGGTACGCCAAGCAAAATCATACCCCAGCATCCGGTTTAAAAACCATACCGCTAACATGGCCATTTGTTGTTTGGTGCCTTGTTATGGTGGGCCCATTCAAAACTTCAAGAGGAAATATGACCCACATCTTGGTCATGGTGGACAAATTCACCAAATGGCTAGAAGTGAAACCTATCTCAAAGTGTGATGGGCGCACAGCGGTGAAGTTCCTAAAAGATGTTATCTTGCGGTATGGCTACCCGCATAGCATCATCACTGATAATGGAACCAATTTTGCTCAAGGTGAGTTCAAAAGATTTTGTGAGGATAACAACATCCGGTTGGATTTGTGCTCAGTAGCACACCCACAAGGCAATGGCCAGGTGGAAAGACAAACGCGTTGGTACTTTCCGGTATCAAACCAAGACTCATCGAGGCGGTGGAAAAGTCACCAGGGTGTTGGCTCGATGAGCTACCATCAGTGTTGTGGAGCATAAGAACAACTCCAAACCAGTCCACCGGATACACTCCATTCTTCATGGTTTACGGAGCAGAAGCGGTCATACCAACCGACATTCTCCATGACTCACCAAGAGTGCAGCTCTATACCGAGAAAGAGGTAAAAGAGGCCAGAGAAAACGATGTGGACTTGCTAGAAGAAGCAAGAGAGTTGGCATTGGCAAGAACAGCCATTTACCAGCAAAACCTCAGACGCTATCATAGCCAGAAGGTTAACCCGAGAGTATTCCGGGAAGGAGATCTGGTGCTACGCCTAGTGCAGCGCACTGAAGGCCGGCATAAGCTTTCACCCCCATGGGAAGGACCCTTCATTGTGAGCAAAGCTCTCCACAATGATGCCTATTACTTGATCGATGCACAGGAATGGAAGAAAGGAAAGGCGGACAGGTCCGGAGAGGAGAGCAAGCGCCCATGGAACGTAGCCATGTTGCGTCCCTTCTACTCTTGAAGTTGTGGTGTAAGAAGTTCCTTTTTGTACCTTATATGCTATGAATAAAAGATGTCGGGACCTCGAATGAATCTCGGGGACTACCCCTGCTGAAATTGCATGCAATATGTTTATTTTTTTCAGTTCACCGGTTGCTTAGTGAACATTTTTTCTTTCCGGTTTAGTAGCGTGCTAAACCTACTGGAGTCTTCGACTCTGCTGCTGTCCGCAACCCGGCTTCATGGCAAGCAAGATAAACCGGTAGCAATTAAGCACGTGAACTGCGAAAAGAGAGAGTGGGAACGAACAATCCGGAAAAGTTTAACTAACCACGGTTAAACCGGTTTTTTGTAAAAATTTCGAATTATTTCTAAGTTCAAGAAAGTGCTTGCTTGGTAAAAGAACTTTGTGCTCATACGCTAAAGAACGCCCAGAGAAGGCAGGCAGAGCCAAAGTAAAAGAGCCAAGTGTGCATCGGATTGGATGCAGAAACAATTCCGAAATCTTTGCAGTGCAGGATAAAAGCAAAACAATAAGCAAATATGATAAGGCAAACATAAGTTAATTAACTACCGGTATAACATACCGGCATAAACTGTTGTAGCACAACCAAAAGAGCAATTAAGTTTTATCTTACATCATAGACCCCGGCATACCGGGGTAGAATTTAACGGGCAATGTTTCAAAGACAAGCAGGAACAGGCAAACAGATCACGGGAAATACTTAGGCAGCAGGGGCTTCAGGAGGAGCGTCATCGGCGTCAGGGCCTTCCAGAGGCGCATCACTAGCTCCGGCCTCCTCATCGTCTTCATCTTCCTCCTCGTCGCTCAGATAGTCCTTGACGTTTGGAGGAGGGGGGATGAAGGTGCGCATCTCAGCGTACTCCGCGATCCGGTACGCTCGATCTTGCCGCTTCGCGGTGAGGACCGGGTCCAGGTCAGTTGGAGCTTGCTCGCGCACGCCGATGAGGGCGTCCAGGTCCAGGTCCGGGTACCGGGAGCAGGCAACACGCAGCACTGAGTCCGCTCCAGCGTGGGCTGCGGAGCATTGCCACTCCCGGATCCTCCGACCGGCACCCTTCAGGCGGTCGTTGATGAGCGAGAAGGTGTCTGGCACCTCCTCTCCAGGCCAGAGAACCTTAAAGAGCTGGGTGGCCACCTCAGGGATGTCGGAGAGGTTCCGGTCCACAGTGCGCATGTGGGAAACCCGCGCATTCAGCGCGACCAAGTGGTCATAGGGGTCCCAGGGCGCATCCAGGTTCTGATATGCCTGTGCAACCCGGCGCTCTCCAACCTTCTTCAGGGCATATGCCTGGGAGTCCGGAAAGAGTCCTGCAAGACAAAGGAAAAAATATAAGCACATGTTGCCGGAAGAGATAAGCTTATAAGCAGAAACCGGAAAATAAAAAAGGGAAAAACTTACGGAAGGCAAGCGCATCAGTTTGCGTGACCAGAAGGTCATACTCCTTCTGCTCCGCCTCCAGACGCGCGGCCTGGTCCTCGGCTGCTTTCCGCGCCTTGGCGGCCTCCTCCAGCTCAGCCTGCAACACCACAGTGGAGTTGCTGGCGTCCTCCAGCGCCTCATCCAGCTTGGCTTCAGTGGTGGCCTGGGCGGCCTTCAGTGCCTTGCTGTGCTCGAGCCCGAGCTGGATGAGCTGGTCCTTCAGCTCCTTGGAGATGGCTTTCTGAGCGCTCAGAGCCTCCTGGTGCTGTCGGATGAGCTGGTCCTTTTAACCTGGAGCCCAGAAAGAAAATGTTAGCAAGATGGTACTGATAAAATGAAAAGGAAGCAAGTCAACCGGAAAAGAGGAAGCAGTACCTTGGAGCGCGGCGAGCTGGGTCCTGAGGGCCTCAATGGAAGCTTCCGGGATAGCTGTAAAACAAAGAATCATAAGTACTAAGAAAAAGAAAGCCTTCCGGTAAGAGGATGCCGGAGGCACATAAGTTTACCTTGGCACTTGCTGTGTGCCTCAGCAAGGTCTCGCTGCTCCCAAAGAAGCTCCTCAAAGAGGATCTTCCGGGCGTCGGCCGTGGTCTGTTCAAGAAAAAGTGTTAGCTAAGTTTCGCCCTAAGAGCAAAGTTCTTAACCCGAAACTCGGGGACTGGCTATGCCGGTTTCGCGCGTTTCTAGCTAAGTTTCGCGCTAAGAGCAAAGTTCTTAACCCGAAACTCGGGGACTGGCTATGCCGGTTTCGCGCGTTTCTAGCTAAGTTTCGCGCCAAGAGCAAAGTTCTTAACCCGAAACTCGGGGACTAGCTATGCCGGTTTCGCGTGTTTTTACCTAAGTTTCGCGCTGAGAGCTACGCTCTCAACACGAAACTCGGGGACTGGGAAGATAGACAAGATCCGGGAAAAGAGAAACCGGCATAAACTTGAAAGTTGAAGGGAAGATAGACAAAATCCGGAAAAAGAGAAACCAGCATGAGTTAAAAAATTGAAAGATAGAAAAGGTTTGGTGGGGCTTACCATCATGTTGTTCGTGGCGTCGTACCACGCGCTGTCCAGCTCCTTCACGGCCCGGCTCAGCCGCATGAAGTGCGCCTCTGAGCACCGAGGGCCAGCGGGGTCAGGCGCCGGAAGCCGGTCCTTGCCCAGGCCGCGGGTAGCCTCGGACACGTCCGCGGCATTCCACTTTTCGGCGTAAGGCAGCAAGTGCCCCAGCTCGCGACCCTCGCGCTTGAACTCCGTTATCCGGCCGAGCAGGCCGGTGGCCTTCTCGCCGGCAACAACAGCGGCGCGGGCGGCGTGCAGCACCAAGGGCTGCGGGCCGGCGGAGGAAGTGCTGGAGGCCGTCGCCTTCCCCTTGACGATCTTCAAGGTTGTTGGCGGCGGCGTTGGCGTGGCCCCGGCTGGCTCGGCGCGGGGAGCTTCCGGTGCTGCCGCAGGCGAGGACTTGGGCGAGGGAGGAGCGTCAGGCGCGTCCTGACCCAGGTTGGAGCTTGCCGGCGCGGAAGTATCCGGCGCGGCCTTGGAGGGGGAAGACTCCTTGGTCTTCTTCTTCTTTATTTTTGGGACGGGAGGAACCAGAGGTTCCGCCCGCCCGACAGCTTCTTCTTCGGCGCCGATGTTGCTGGCGCCAGCATCTTGTTTCTCAGGAGGGGAGATAAATTCCTCCTCCGCGCGGTGATCAGGATGTGTAGGGGCCGCGCGCCCCGCACTTGAGGTGCCTCCCAGAGGGGAGGCAGAAGCGTTGCCGGCACCAGATGGTGCCAGGCTTGACTGAGGAGGAGGGGATGAGGTCCTTGCGGTTCCTTCAGAGCCCTCGGGCCTTGGGCCGAGCTTGAGCGCAGGGCTGAAAGAGAAAAAGAGAAAGGATTGGAAAAAGCAACCAAAGGAAAAGAACTTGGTAAAAACAAAACAAGCAAAGAAACGAGAGCTTACCCGGACGAGGTCGGCATCTGTTTGCCCTTGTAGCGCCTCTTGCCGGCGATCTTCCCCGCAAAGGCTTCCGTCCGGAAGCGTTTGGAAGGAGGGGCCTGATGACCCACAAGTATAGGGGATCGCGATAGTCTTCGAGGGTAGTATAACCCAAATTTATTGATTCGACACAAGGGGAGGTAAAGAATACTTATAAGCCTTAACAACTGAGTTGTCAATTCAGCTGCACCTGGAAAAACACTAGCAACAGGGGTGATGTGAAAGTAGCAGTAATATGAGAGCAGTAGTAACAGTAACACAGCAGCAGTAATAGCAATATGAGAGCGATGGCACCAGAAGATAGTTGATACTACTTCCAATGACATGTAGAACAAGTATATTATGATGAGAGATGGACCGGGGTTCCCAGCGATCTACACTAGTGGTAACTCTCCAATAAGTGATAAGTTTTGGGTGAACAAATTACAGTTGGGCAATTGATAGGAATCAAAGCATTAAGACAGAACATCTAGATTATTAATTATGTAGGCATGTTTTCCAATTATAGTCGTACGTGCTCGCAATGAGAAACTTGCACAACATCTTTTGTCCTACCAGCCGGTGGCAGCCGGGCCTCAAGGGAAACTACTGGATATTAAGGTACTCCTTTTAATAGAGTACCGGAGCAAAGCATTAACACACCGTGAAAACATGTGATCCTCACATCACCCCCATCCCCTCCGGTTGTCCCGATTTCTGTCACTTCGGGGCCATTGGTTCCGGACAGTGACATGTGCATACAACTTGTAGATACAATCTAAGCAATAATTATAGAGCTCAAATCTAAGATCATGCCACTCGGGCCCTAGTGACAAGCATTAAGCATAACAAGATTGCAGCAACAATAACTTCACAAACTTTATAGATAGACTAATCATAATGTATCATCCATCGGATCCCAACAAACACAACACCGATTACATCAGATGAATCTCAATCATGTAAGGCAGCTCATGAGACCATTGTATTGAAGTACATGGGGGAGAGTATACCGACATAGCTACTGCTAGAACCCGTAGTCCATGGGGGAACTACTCACGGAGCATGATGGAGGCGATGGCGTTGACGGAGATGGCTTCCGGGGGCACTTCCCCGTCCCGGCAGGGTGCCGGAACAGAGGGTTCTGTCCCCCGAATTGGAGTTTCGCGACGGTGGCGGCGCCCCTGGAGTCTTTCTGGAGTTTCGTCAATCGGTGCGGTGTTTTTAGGTCGAAAGGGATTTTATAGGCGAAGAGGCGACGCAGGGGGGCACCTGGGGGCTCCACACCATAGGGTGGTGCGGGCCCAGGCCAGGCCGCGCCGCCTTATGGTCTGGTGGCCCTCTGGCCCCTCTCCGACTCTTCTTCGGTGTTCTGGAGCCTTCCGGGAAAAATAGGAGGTTTGGCGTTGATTTCGTCCAATTCCGAGAATATTGCCCGAACAGCCTTTCTGGAACCAAAAACAGCAGAAAACAGGAACTGGCACTGTGGCATCTCGTTAATAGGTTAGTTCTGGAAAATGCATGAAATCATCATAAAGTGCAAGCAAAACATGTAAGTATTGTCATAAAACAAGCATATGGAACGACAGAAATTATGGATACGTCGGGGACGTATCAGCATCCCCAAGCTTAGTTCCTGCTCGTCCCGAGCAGGTAAACGATAAAAAGAATAATTTCTGTAGTGACATGCTACTTACATAACCTTGATCATACTATTACAAAGCATATGAAATGAATGAAGTGACTCAAGGCAATGATCTATAGTTGCTAACAAGTAGATAACATATAGCAAAAACTTTTCATGAATAGTACTTTCAAGACAAGCATCAAAAGATTGCACAAGAGTTAACTCATAAAGCAATAGATTCAAAGTAAAGGCATCGAAGCAACACAAAGGAAGATTTAAGTTTCAGCGGTTGCTTTCAACTTTCAACATGTATATCTCATGGATAATTGTCAACATAAAGTAATATGATGAATATAAATATGCAAGTATGTAAGAATCAATGCACAGTTAACACAAGTGTTTGCTTCTAAGGTGGAAGGAAGTAGGTAGACTGACTCAACATAAAGTAAAAGAAATGCCCTTCTACGAGGGAAGCATTGATTGCTATATTTGTGCTAGAGCTTTGGTTTTGAAAACATAAAGAGAGCATAAAAGTAAAGTTTTGAGAGGTGTTTGTTGTTGTCAACGAATGGTAGTGGGCACTCTAACCCCCTTGCCAGACAAACCTTCAAAGAGCGGCTCCCATTTTATTTTATTTTTGGGTGGCACTCCTTTCAACCTTTCTTTCACAAACCATGGCTAACCAAATCCTCGGGTGCCTGCCAACAATCTCATACCATGAAGGAGTGCCTTTTTATTTTAGTTTTATTATGATGACACTCCTCCCAACCTTTGCTTACACAAGCCATGGCTAACCGAATCCTTCGGGTGCCGTCCAACAATCACATACCATGGAGGAGTGTCTGTTTTTTTGTTAATTAATTTGGGACTGGGAATCCCATTGCCAGCTCTTTTTGCAAAATTATTGGATAAGTGGATGAAGCCACTAGTCCATTGGTGAAAATTGCCCAACAAGAATGAAAGATAAACACCACATACTTCCTCATGAGCTATAAAACATTAACACAAATTGAGAAGCATTTTGAATTGTTTAAAGGTAGCACTCAAGCAATTTACTTTGGAATGGCAGGAAATACCACATAGTAGGTAGGTATGGTGGACACAAATGGCATAGTGGTTGGCTCAAGGATTTTGGATGCATGAGAAGTATTCCCTCTCGATACAAGGCTTAGGCTAGCAAGGTTGTTTGAAGCAAACACAAGTATGAACCGGTACAGCAAAACTTACATAAGAACATATTGCAAGCATTATAATACTCTACACTGTCTTCCTTGTTGCTCAAACACTTTTACCAGAAAATATCTAGACCTTAAGAGAGATCAATTATGCAAACCAATTTTAACAAGCTCTACAGTAGTTCTCCACTAATAGGTTTAAACTACATGAAAAAAATTAATCATGATCTACTTGAGAGCTCAAAACAATTGCCAAGTGTCAAATTATCCAAGACATATGAGGCATTTTCTTTTTCCAACCAAATAATAATAAGTGTTGTAGCTTCCAACTTTTATCATTGAACATTAGAAGTAAAACGAAGAACAAGTGTTCATATGAAAAAGCGAAGCGTGTCTCTCTCCCAATCAAGGATTGCTAGGATCCGAATTTATTCAAACACAAACAAAAATAAAACATACAGACGCTCCAAGTAAAGCACATATGATGTGACCGAATAAAAATATAGTTTCAGGGGAGGAAACCTGATAAGTTGATGAAGAAGGGGATGCCTTGGGCATCCCCAAGCTTAGATGCTTGAGTCTTCTTGAAATATGCAGGGATGAACCACGGGGGCATCCCCAAGCTTTGACTTTTCACTCTTCTTGATCATAAATCATCCTCCTCTCTTGACCCTTGAAAACTTCCTTCACACCAAACTTCTCATAAACTTCATTAGAGAGGTTAGTACTCAAAAAATTTGAATCCACCTTGGTCCTGTAGTGGCACATTGCAAGAACTCAATAAAACATTAGCTACAGCTCTCTATGTCTAGAAAATCTCGCTTAAAGTCCACAAGAGACAATGCAAAAAAAACAGAGACAGAATCTGCCAAAACAGAACAGCCAGTAAAGACGAATTTTAATAAAATGCTTCCGTTGCTCAAATCAGAAAACTCAAAACTAATGAAAGTTGCGTACATATCTGAGGAACACGCACGTAAATTGGCATATTTTTCTGATTTTCCTACAGAGAAAACAGCCCAGATTCGTGACAGATAGAAATCTGTTTCTGCGCAGAAATCCAAATCTAGTATCAACCTTCGATTAGAGGCTTCACTTGGCACAACAAAACACAAAACTAAGATAAGGAGAGGTTGCTACAGTAGTAAACAACTTCCAAGACACAAATATAAAATAAAGTACTGTAGCAAAATAACACATGGGTTATCTCCCAAGAAGTTGCTTTCTTTATAGCCATTAAGATGGGCTCAGCAGTTTTAATGATGCACTCGCAAGAAATAGTATTTGAAGCAAAAGAGAGCATCAAGAGGCAAATTCAAAACACATTTAAGCCTAACATGCTTCCTATGCATAGGAATCTTGTAAATAAACAAGTTCATGAAAAGCAAAGTAACAAGCATAGGAAGATAGAACAAGTGTAACTTCAAAATTTTAAGCACATAGAGAGGTGTTTTAGTACCATGCAAATTTCTACAACCATATTTTCCTCTCTCATAATAATTTTCAGTAGCTCCATGAACAAACTCAACAATATAACTATCACATGCAGCATACTTTTCATGATTTCCAAACATATAATTCTTATCAAGTTCAAGAATAGCGGGATTAAAACTTTCAAACTCACTTTTATCAATAACATAACATGATTGATCAATATCAAGAGATATGGGACTCATAGAATAAGTAAAGAATTCTCCAATCCCATTTTCATTAGTAGTACTATTAATATTATCAAGTAACATAGGACCATCATCTAGAGCTTTATCATAAACATTTGCCAAACAAAATTCTTTAGTACGATGCATTTCGACATCAGGCACAAACAAAGCATTATCATAAAATTTATCAAAGTAGCATGGATTATCATAAATAACAGTAGTATAATTATTCTCGCAAGTATTACTCATAGGTACTATTTCAAGAGAATCCACAGGAACATAACATTCAACCTCTTTCGGTAAGCATGGAGGACAATCAAATAATGTAAGAGATAAAGAGTTACTCTCATTAGAAGGTTGGCATGGGTAGCTAATCCATTCTTCCTCCTTTTGTTCGTCGCTCTCCTCTTCTTTTTCATCCAATGAGCTTTCAAGTTCATCCATTTCCTCCTCTTTTTCATCCAATGCGCTTTCAGGTTCATCAATTTCTTCTTCCACCGGTTCCTGCAAATTGTGAGTGCATTCTTGTGCATTAATGTGTCTCTCTTTATAATCAAGGATATAAGGATTCCTACTGTAGCATTCTATGCAAGAATTAAGGATAGTAGAGACATAATCTTTAAGGTCCTTACAAATAGCACAAGTTTCATAATTCTCAACCATGAAGGATTCTATCTCGGAGGCTCCCATAAATAAGACAAATTGTTCTACCTCTTCGAACCCATAATGAATATAGCAATCCCTATTATAGCTCTTAATAAAATATTCCTCACTAAAGCCACATTGAAATTTAAGATGTTTAGTATCCTGTCGAGAGTAACAGTTTATATCATGGCGTCTAAGCAAGATTCTAGCAATTGTATTTAATTTTTCCATCATAGCACTCATTACTTTACCAGTTCTTGATTCTCTATAACAATTATAACATTCCATAAGCTCCAAGTAGGTTGTTGGTTCTCCCATAATAGCAGTTTTTAATTTTTAGGTTTTTCAAATTTTTATGGATTTTTGGGTATATGAGAAAAATAAAACAAAACTGGAATAAACTAGACAAAAGTAAACTAATCAAAGTAATACTAGACAGAAATAAACTAAGCACAAGTAAACTAGGAAAAAGTAAACTAAGCAAAACAAAATAAAATAAAACAGAGAGAGAGGTAGAGTGTACTCCCCAGGTGAACTTATGAGTAGAGCTATGCCTCCCCGGCAACGGCGCCAGAAAACAGTCTTGATGACCCACAAGTATAGGGGATCGCGATAGTCTTCGAGGGTAGTATAACCCAAATTTATTGATTCGACACAAGGGGAGGCAAAGAATACTTATAAGACTTAACAACTGAGTTGTCAATTCAGCTGCACCTGGAAAAACACTAGCAACAGGGGTGATGTGAAAGTAGCAGTAATATGAGAGCAGTAGTAACAGAATACAAAGAGCGATAGCAATATGAGAGCGATGGCACCAGAAGATAGTTGATACTACTTCCAATGACATGTAGAACAAGTATATTATGATGAGAGATGGACCGGGGTTCCCAGCGATCTACACTAGTGGTAACTCTCCAATAAGTGACAAGTGTTGGGTGAACAAATTACAGTTGGGCAATTGATAGGAATCAAAGCATTAAGACAGAACATCCAGATTATTAATTATGTAGGCATGTTTTCCAATTATAGTCGTACGTGCTCGCAATGAGAAACTTGCACAACATCTTTTGTCCTACCAGCCGGTGGCAGCCGGGCCTCAAGGGAAACTACTGGATATTAAGGTACTCCTTTTAATAGAGTACCGGAGCAAAGCATTAACACACCGTGAAAACATGTGATCCTCACATCACCGCCATCCCCTCCGGTTGTCCCGATTTCTGTCACTTCGGGGCCATTGGTTCCGGACAGTGACATGTGCATACAACTTGTAGATACAATCTAAGCAATAATTATAGAGCTCAAATCTAAGATCATGCCACTCGGGCCCTAGTGACAAGCATTAAGCATAACAAGATTGCAGCAACAATAACTTCACAAACTTTATAGATAGACTAATCATAATGTATCATCCATCGGATCCCAACAAACACAACACCGATTACATCAGATGAATCTCAATCATGTAAGGCAGCTCATGAGACCATTGTATTGAAGTACATGGGGGAGAGTATACCGACATAGCTACTGCTAGAACCCGTAGTCCATGGGGGAACTACTCACGGAGCATGATGGAGGCGATGGCGTTGATGGAGATGGCTTCCGGGGGCACTTCCCCGTCCCGGCATGGTGCCGAAACAGAGAGTTCTGTCCCCCGAATTGGAGTTTCGCGACGGTGGCGGCGCCCCTGGAGTCTTTCTGGAGTTTCGTCAATCGGTGCGGTGTTTTTAGGTCGAAAGGGATTTTATAGGCAAAGAGGCGGCGCAGGGGGGCACCTGGGGGCTCCACACCATAGGGTGGCGCGGGCCCAGGCCAGGCCGCGCCGCCTTATGGTCTGGTGGCCCTCTGGCCCCTCTCCGACTCTTCTTCGGTGTTCTGGAGCCTTCCGGGAAAAATAGGAGGTTTGGCGTTGATTTCGTCCAATTCCGAGAATATTGCCCGAACAGCCTTTCTGGAACCAAAAACAGCAGAAAACAGGAACTGGCACTGTGGCATCTCGTTAATAGGTTAGTTCCGGAAAATGCATGAAATCATCATAAAGTGCAAGCAAAACATGTAAGTATTGTCATAAAACAAGCATATGGAACGACAGAAATTCTGGATACGTCGGGGACGTATCAGCATCCCCAAGCTTAGTTCCTGCTCGTCCCGAGCAGGTAAACGATAAAAAGAATAATTTCTGTAGTGACATGCTACTTACATAACCTTGATCATACTATTACAAAGCATATGAAATGAATGAAGTGACTCAAGGCAATGATCTATAGTTGCTAACAAGTAGATAACATATAGCAAAAACTTTTCATGAATAGTACTTTCAAGACAAGCATCAAAAGATTGCACAAGAGTTAACTCATAAAGCAATAGATTCAAAGTAAAGGCATCGAAGCAACACAAAGGAAGATTTAAGTTTCAGCGGTTGCTTTCAACTTTCAACATGTATATCTCATGGATAATTGTCAACATAAAGTAATATGATGAATACAAATATGCAAGTATGTAAGAATCAATGCACAGTTAACACAAGTGTTTGCTTCTAAGGTGGAAGGAAGTAGGTAGACTGACTCAACATAAAGTAAAAGAAAGGCCCTTCTACGAGGGAAGCATTGATTGCTATATTTGTGCTAGAGCTTTGGTTTTGAAAACATAAAGAGAGCATAAAAGTAAAGTTTTGAGAGGTGTTTGTTGTTGTCAACGAATGGTAGTGGGCACTCTAACCCCCTTGCCAGACAAACCTTCAAAGAGCGGCTCCCATTTTATTTTATTTTTGGGTGGCACTCCTTTCAACCTTTCTTTCACAAACCATGGCTAACCAAATCCTCGGGTGCCTGCCAACAATCTCATACCATGAAGGAGTGCCTTTTTATTTTAGTTTTATTATGATGACACTCCTCCCAACCTTTGCTTACACAAGCCATGGCTAACCGAATCCTTCGGGTGCCGTCCAACAATCACATACCATGGAGGAGTGTCTGTTTTTTTGTTAATTAATTTGGGACTGGGAATCCCATTGCCAGCTCTTTTTGCAAAATTATTGGATAAGCGGATGAAGCCACTAGTCCATTGGTGAAAATTGCCCAACAAGAATGAAAGATAAACACCACATACTTCCTCATGAGCTATAAAACATTAACACAAATTGAGAAGCATTTTGAATTGTCTAAAGGTAGCACTCAAGCAATTTACTTTGGAATGGCAGGAAATACCACATAGTAGGTAGGTATGGTGGACACAAATGGCATAGTGGTTGGCTCAAGGATTTTGGATGCATGAGAAGTATTCCCTCTCGATACAAGGCTTAGGCTAGCAAGGTTGTTTGAAGCAAACACAAGTATGAACCGGTACAGCAAAACTTACATAAGAACATATTGCAAGCATTATAATACTCTACACTGTCTTCCTTGTTGCTCAAACACTTTTACCAGAAAATATCTAGACCTTAAGAGAGATCAATTATGCAAACCAATTTTAACAAGCTCTACAGTAGTTCTCCACTAATAGGTTTAAACTACATGAAAAAAATTAATCATGATCTACTTGAGAGCTCAAAACAATTGCCAAGTGTCAAATTATCCAAGACATATGAGGCATTTTCTTTTTCCAACCAAATAATAATAAGTGTTGTAGCTTCCAACTTTTATCATTGAACATTAGAAGTAAAACGAAGAACAAGTGTTCATATGAAAAAGCGAAGCGTGTCTCTCTCCCAATCAAGGATTGCTAGGATCCGAATTTATTCAAACACAAACAAAAATAAAACATACAGACGCTCCAAGTAAAGCACATATGATGTGACCGAATAAAAATATAGTTTCAGGGGAGGAAACCTGATAAGTTGATGAAGAAGGGGATGCCTTGGGCATCCCCAAGCTTAGATGCTTGAGTCTTCTTGAAATATGCAGGGATGAACCACGGGGGCATCCCCAAGCTTTGACTTTTCACTCTTCTTGATCATAAATCATCCTCCTCTCTTGACCCTTGAAAACTTCCTTCACACCAAACTTCTCATAAACTTCATTAGAGAGGTTAGTACTCAAAAAATTTGAATCCACCTTGGTCCTGTAGTGGCACATTGCAAGAACTCAATAAAACATTAGCTACAGCTCTCTATGTCTAGAAAATCTCGCTTAAAGTCCACAAGAGACAATGCAAAAAAAACAGAGACAGAATCTGCCAAAACAGAACAGCCAGTAAAGACGAATTTTAATAAAATACTTCCGTTGCTCAAATCAGAAAACTCAAAACTAATGAAAGTTGCGTACATATCTGAGGAACACGCACGTAAATTGGCATATTTTTCTGATTTTCCTACAGAGAAAACAGCCCAGATTCGTGACAGATAGAAATCTGTTTCTGCGCAGAAATCCAAATCTAGTATCAACCTTCGATTAGAGGCTTCACTTGGCACAACAAAACACAAAACTAAGATAAGGAGAGGTTGCTACAGTAGTAAACAACTTCCAAGACACAAATATAAAATAAAGTACTGTAGCAAAATAACACATGGGTTATCTCCCAAGAAGTTGCTTTCTTTATAGCCATTAAGATGGGCTCAGCAGTTTTAATGATGCACTCGCAAGAAATAGTATTTGAAGCAAAAGAGAGCATCAAGAGGCAAATTCAAAACACATTTAAGCCTAACATGCTTCCTATGCATAGGAATCTTGTAAATAAACAAGTTCATGAAAAGCAAAGTAACAAGCATAGGAAGATAGAACAAGTGTAACTTCAAAATTTTAAGCACATAGAGAGGTGTTTTAGTACCATGCAAATTTCTACAACCATATTTTCCTCTCTCATAATAATTTTCAGTAGCTCCATGAACAAACTCAACAATATAACTATCACATGCAGCATACTTTTCATGATTTCCAAACATATAATTCTTATCAAGTTCAAGAATAGCGGGATTAAAACTTTCAAACTCACTTTTATCAATAACATAACATGATTGATCAATATCAAGAGATATGGGACTCATAGAATAAGTAAAGAATTCTCCAATCCCATTTTCATTAGTAGTACTATTAATATTATCAAGTAACATAGGACCATCATCTAGAGCTTTATCATAAACATTTGCCAAACAAAATTCTTTAGTACGATGCATTTCGACATCAGGCACAAACAAAGCATTATCATAAAATTTATCAAAGTAGCATGGATTATCATAAATAACAGTAGTATAATTATTCTCGCAAGTATTACTCATAGGTACTATTTCAAGAGAATCCACAGGAACATAACATTCAACCTCTTTCGGTAAGCATGGAGGACAATCAAATAATGTAAGAGATAAAGAGTTACTCTCATTAGAAGGTTGGCATGGGTAGCTAATCCATTCTTCCTCCTTTTGTTCGTCGCTCTCCTCTTCTTTTTCATCCAATGAGCTTTCAAGTTCATCCATTTCCTCCTCTTTTTCATCCAATGCGCTTTCAGGTTCATCAATTTCTTCTTCCACCGGTTCCTGCAAATTGTGAGTGCATTCTTGTGCATTAATGTGTCTCTCTTTATAATCAAGGATATAAGGATTCCTACTGTAGCATTCTATGCAAGAATTAAGGATAGTAGAGACATAATCTTTAAGGTCCTTACAAATAGCACAAGTTTCATAATTCTCAACCATGAAGGATTCTATCTCGGAGGCTCCCATAAATAAGACAAATTGTTCTACCTCTTCGAACCCATAATGAATATAGCAATCCCTATTATAGCTTCATAAAGGAGAACTACCTCAAGCAGGGTCAGATCGTCGGCGGAACCAGATGCTTCATGTGGGGAGTTACCGAGGAGCGAGGCGTGCGTCCGGCCCATCTTCAGATCTTGCCAATGGACGTAGGGGTCCGGGTCCACCACGTCCAAAGGGCGCTTCCGGCAAGGGCCTCGCCGATCCGCTTCGATGCGGGGGAAGCGGTCCTTGGCCTGAAACAAATGAAAAGAAGGTTAGCCACAGCATAAAAGTTACCGGTAAACCGACCCGACTAGCGTAATCTCTTACTTCTTGGGTCGGAGGGTTAGTGGAACTGAGAGGCCGTAAGCCCCATTCCCAGTCATCCGGCATAGCAGTCTGGAAGATATGCTTAGCCTTGAGGACTATATCCTCCTTGCTGAGAGGATGGTCGGTGATCTTGGTAGGATCACCGGGACCGTACATCTCGCTCATCTTGTGAGCCCGGCGCTTAAGAGGAAGCACCCGGCGCGAAATGAAGGCGCGGATGATGTCGTCGGAGCAGATGTTGGTCTCCTTCCTCAGCTTCTCCATGAAGCGCACTACCCGGTTCGTCTCGACGAAATTCGTCCCCGGATAGAAGCTCCAGTTGACCTTTTTGGGCGGCGCCGGATTAAAAGCCGGTAGATTGACGAGATCTGCGGCGCCGTCGTTCTTCACGTAGAAGAAGGTCCCTTGCCATAATCGGCATGACTCGAGACCAGAAAATTTGAAGAAGGGGCTCCCTTGGCGGGAGCCGATGATGCAAGACCCGCATTGTACGGGGGGTTTGGGTTTAGGAATGTCCATGCCCTGAACGGAGTTAATCCGAAGAGCAAAGAAGCGGGCAAACGTCTCACGAGTGGGACGAATGCCGATGTAGGCCTCCATAAAGGTGGCATAACAAGAAAGATAGAAAACGGCGTTGCCGGGAAGATGGTGAGGTTGGAGTTGGTAAAAATCAAGGAAATTCCGGAAGAAATCGGAGGCGGGAAGGCCGAAGCCACGCTTGAAGTGAGCAAGAAAGACGACGTACTCTCTGGGTCGGAGTACCGGTTGGATCTCGTCGCCGGGAAGCCGGCAGGATACCCCTTCCGGTATCCTTCTGGACCGGTAAAGCCAGTCGATTTCGTGTTGGGTGACGTCGGAGCCTCTCCAGGCTCCGCGTGTGATACCGGAGAGGTCCACCCCAGAGGCTCGGCTAGAGCTGCCGGTCTCTTGATCGTTGCCGGCATCAGTATCCATCCGGGCTAGGTCGACAGTTAGCCCGTCGGAAGATTTGCTATGCTGGATACTAGAGGATGACGCGGAGGAGGACTCTTCGCTAGATTTACCTCCGCGCGAAGATCTACGAGTAAGAGAAAAAGCAAAAGAAAAGAGGAAGTAAATATTCTACCGGCCCAAGATCTAGAAAGCGAGGAAAAGAGGGGTAAATGCAGATTGAGCCTAACCTGAGGCGGCGGAGTTGCTGAGGAAGGAGTTCGCCGGTGGAGCGGCGAACTAGCAGTTGCTGAGGAAGTCCGGCGACGGAGAGGCGAAGAAGAGCTTGGCGAAGCACCAATTCTGCAACTTCGAAGGAAGCACCGCGAGGATTCTCCGCGCGGCGAAGTTCGGTGAGGTCCGGCGGAGCAGCGACGGAGGTTCGCCGGGCGGCAAAGCTCGGGCGACGAACAGGAGCGACGAAGACGCAGAGGGCGAAGAGCTCTGTGCGCGATGAGATGGGGAATGCGAAGAAAGGAAGAAGAAGGAGCGGTTTCTCTTTATAAAGGACTAGGAAAATTGCCCGTGCGTTGCACCGGGAAAGAGAAAAAATTCAGTTTAGAGATATGTAGGGAGAGTAGGAATAATGGAGGAGTGCCCTAATATATAGATCTTTATTGATGATGTTGAGGCTGAATAGGAGGATGACCATGCAGAGGTGGATGTGGACTCCGGAGGCCGCTCACTCAAACCCTCAACCAAGCTAGCCATGTGGTGCCTTCGACACACAAGGATAAGCGTCTAACACAACTGCAACAACGGGGCGACGTGAAGGAGACATGCGAGCTGAGGTGGCAGATGAAGGGGGCAGGGAGACGTGACCATGTCCGGACAAGCAGCCCTAGCCGACAACGTAGATACTACCATATTTATTCATTTCTATTTCCATATTAGTTTATTTTTGGATTTATAATGCATTATTACTTTATTAGTCAAGTGTATCACGAGAATACCATGTTCTATTTTCTCCACTTTATATATACATTTCCAAGTTTTTTGCTATTATATTAAAATCATTTAAATTTTGCAACATAAAGTAGGATAAATTAATTATGAATTTATTTATATGTATATACAAAGTGTGCAATGTCTTCCATTGACTCAAATATGTACATCGACTCAAATAAGACATACTAATCTTATGTTGTATTTCCATTGTAATTTTCCACCAAAAAAACAATGCAAGCTTACTTGGATTGTTAATACTTATCGAGTCTTGCACTTGGCATGCTTAGGAACTCCTTTTGAGAGGCTAAGTTGGCAAGTCGGCTACTACGTTTGGCTGGATCTTAACTGAACATTGACTTTCGTACATACAAGATCACAAGAGACACGCATCAGTACAACACGGCAACACGCAGGTTGTAAACTTCAGATCCAATCCCCTACTAAATCTTAATACATGCATCCATAGTTCCATACACATACGATGTTCTGAACTTCAGATCCAATCACCGCATAGGAAAATCTAATCAAAACCGCTGCCGATGTCTACAGTTAAAACAGGAGTCTGGAGCAGGAGCACCAAATCAAAGATCCAAGAAAGCGAAAAAAACGAAGATCTGAGAAAGCACAATTGTGAGCTGCAGCCGGGTGAGTCAGGGAAGACCAAACAGCGAGAGTAGAATAGTCGGTAGAAGTTCCAGCCGTTGAGGAACGGCGACGCCACGAAGGGCATCCACCGACCACCGATCCACGGCCATGCAGCCGGGGCTGTGCTATTCGGCAGTGGATTCACGGCAGGCGGCGGCCGCTCGAGAGGCGGATCAGAGAAGCTGGCAGAGAATGGGCGCTATAGGTAGGTGGCCGGGGCGGCGCAGTGGAGGAAATATCCTGGAAAACGGCGTGATCGGTTAAGGAGGCAGTGCTGGCGCGGTGGACGAAGGAAAGCGAAAGGTCACGACGCTAGCGGGTTTATTTGGGCAGCGAAAGGTTACTTTGACTTACCGGTGGCAGATTATGTAATTTAGACGAAAATTGAGGATAAGAGAAAAACGGACCAACTAGAAACCTTATTTTCTTTATTATTAGGTATAGGTATAGACTAGCAAAAGTGCCCGTGCGTTGCACCGGGATAATCAAACGCTACAGAAAAGCATCAGTGTTGGTCATATTTTCTTATATTCATGACAACCCATAGTCATACCTACTCCCTATATACCGGTTTATTGAGCTTACCTTGCCCTTGCCCAGCGCTGCGACCTAGGTACCTATCGATTGGTTCGGGAATTCTTAAAAAGAAAGAGAAAATCTCTTTCTTTTCTATTGATCGAAGCAGTAATTAATGATGGAAGACAAAAGATGCGTGAACGCCTGCGCGTTAAATTAGCTCCTTTGATCTGCATGCAACAAAACAAAAGGGAACTCGTGCATGCATTGGTCAAACCCAATTAATGGAGAGAGACGATCGCTGCTTTCCAATAATAACCCCAATCAAAACACCTATTAATTAGAAAATCTAGCCCAATTTCTTGGGACTTTCCTAATTTTATTATAAGCCTAGTAAACCGGTATGGAGGGAGTATTAAAATTGGGTTCCAAGCTCCTTGCTGCAACGACTTGTAATACCGCAAAATTGGTTTTGATGATGTGTGCCATCCACAAATTTATTAAGATATGAATTGTAACGAATTTATAGGTAGTGAACACATAATATTTTTCTAAAGATTCCAAAATTTAGTATTCCAACAACAATGGCTGCGTGTTGCCATGGCTGAACAAATTACAAATTTTACTAAGATATATATCAAATGATAAAGATTTTTTTCGAAGTAAGTCCGTGCAGTACCGGCGAATTTATTGATGACTCTGCACTTCTCGAAACTGAAATCCTTGTACGCTAGGTAGTTTGCTTGCAATTTTTTCATTATCACACAGACTATTCACTTCACGTCAACATGTATTTGAGGTTTATCAAAAAAAAAACATGTATTTGTGGTTTTATACAACCGTTAAATGTGCGCCGCCTGAAATTGTTAGAATGTAGTCCCAAGTTTGGACCGGTGTACTTCCCTAATAAAATAGCCAGATGATTGAAAAAATGTAAATAAATTTTTAATCAAAAACCTACATGAGCTCTTGAGTAAATCATGGTTACTACCGAGACGCATTTTGTTTCTCAATCAAGATCGTGTACTTCTCAATTTTATTTTACTACCCAAAGTTCCTCCTGGAAATAGGCTTCCGCCCCGCTATATATTAATATAGCAACGAACCGAAACAACAAGCACCTGTTCCCAGTAGAGTATATATGCAGTATTCAGAACCAGAACATATGAACAAACATGTATAGAGCACCTGTTAAGAATTAACACCTGGTTGATTCAGAGCCCTGAACGAAGCGTTGACCATGGCCTTCAGCGGGCGCGGACGCAAACCATGGGAGCCATGCGCGAGATCTATGCTATCTCGTCATCAAAAAGAATCTGATGGAAGAAAGTGACATCGGAAGAAACATGGAGAATCCATGGAGATTCGACGCGCGCATCTTCCTCGCGGATGGCGCCAACGAGCACGAGCTAGCTGGAGGACAAAGAGGTACGGGACCTGCGCTATGGAAACCTCTTAGCATCCTGTTTTCCAAAGAAATCCATGGGCATGGCAGTCATTGTGCGGCCCCGGTAATTGACAAACTCACGTGCGTGAACTAATCCGGGGTCATGTCCTGTGCCGCTGTGATATTCATGCACGCCTGAGCGAGGAAGCGTACCCGTCATCCATGGTGATGATGTATCTCCCGTCGGAGGTTTACTGCGCAGATGCTGTCTGTACCGGGCGGACATGGTGATGGTGCAGGCGTGCAGCGGCTCCCGACGGCGGTGAACTGCGCCTGCATGTACTTGTATTCCTGATTACCGCACAGGAGGCGTTCAAAGTCGGAGCCAACGTCGCTGTCCGGATCGGCATCGACATCCTCGTGCTTCGCCACCATGCTCTAGCAGGCGTCTACACGGACAGAGGAAGAAGTACGCCCACGTGGGGAGGTGCAGCGGCACCTCGTCTCAATAGCGGCAGAACGCCGAGATACCGGCAGTCACGGCGATACGGGGTGAAGGGAGGTGCAGCGGCATACTTGGCAAGATCAGCAGAACGCCTATATGGCGGTACTCATGGCAAGACGGCGAGTTTGCGTTGAAGTCAACAGAACACCGAGAGATTCCGGTGAAGTTGCAGAACGGCGATCGAGACGGCCGTCTCGGCGGACTTGAGCAATCGACTTGAGCCAGGATTGCTCATAGTGCTTCGTCGATTGTATGTTTATAGGTGACTTGGACTGATCGAGTCCTTGCATAATTCAATTATTAGGACAAGGGAAGGTGCTGGCCTCGACCGATCAGGATTCTACTCGTTGTATGCCATGGCTCTTGGCTAGGCCGAGCCAAAGGTGCTAGCCTCGCGGTAGCGTACGAACATAAAATGGAAGTGTTATTATCTATCGACCTTTCGTGTCCTTGTCAAACTCCTCTGCAGCCTCCCGATCCAACGAAACTAACAGTGGCTAAGATACGATGGGTTTTTTGTTTTTATAGATTGACGTTTCGTATCCTTGTCGAGCTCCTGCCGCGTCTTCCCATGAAACAAATTTCAGAGAAACTACGACGGACAAAGACGTAAAATCGGTTGGACGAAAGCGCCTTAAGACGGACCAAACCACGGAAACGTTAGCTCCTTTATTATTAGGTATAGATAGGAAAAATGCCCGTGCGTTGCCACGGCGGTACAAATTTAGACCTAAATACGCTGATAATAAATAAGTATCTTAAATTTGCAAAATATTTTTGTATCTTAATGAATTGACTAATGTCTTAGTTGAAAAGAACTCAACCATAGTCCTTTTTTTTTGTTATTTAGATACTCCGCTCTAACTATATGAATCAATTGTGTGAATCGTATGTCCATGAGCTGGAGCCTACATGCCGGTTCTTTTTTTGGGACCAATAAAAACTTCATTGTATAGCATCCGGGTAAAATCCTCCCTAACCATAGTGTCAGAGGTTACATGAACAACTTTCAGATAGAAACCTAAAGAGCTGCTGATTCTATGATGATCAACCAAGCTATAAGGTAATCCTTAGAATCTCTTTTTAAGAAAAGACAGTGAAATAACGTGGTTGTTAGACATCCTTGCTTGATGTCATTTATCACGGCTTAGAACTTATGCCAACTGCCGTATGCTCGCTTTGCCAACCGTTGATTCCCTTCTTCCACACGAGAGCCATCTTACTCGCCTTCCAAACGCCAATCCCTTTCTTAAACATAGGAAAATTTCTCAAATCTTCTATTGTGCCAGAAATTCTAGGTGAGTTGAGATGAGAAATTTGCATTCTTCTATAAATAAAATCTTATTTCAAGGAGTACCGAAATTATCCAGGGTCTAGAAAATATTGAATAAAAATCAGCCAGATCACAAATGGGATTGCTCTGGCTACATATGAGAAAAGGAGAAGTGTTTATCTACGATGATTGCTTTAAGTCTAGAGGAGCTGCGCCAGGTCACTGTCACAAATAACGAAGATACTCTTTTGTTTACCTATCTTTACGTCTGATGAAATCAGTTGCACGCCAGGACATGAAACAACACCAAGGTTGCGTTGGTCTCACACAGCTTGAGTTTCGCCGAGACAAAACGTCGAGAATGGCAGTCTTGCTAGTCGAGCCGAGACGCACGTACTGAACTTGGTTTGCACAACTCCAGAGGCGCGTTCGATTGTAGAGCTCAACTTAGTTTGATTTGGATGTCGATCTTATGGAACATCTGATGCATAATCAACTAATCCACTTGCTGATTGGAATTCCCTTCCTCCGCACGTGGTATATGTACAACAAAGCGGAGAACCAAAATCCTATTCTTTTCCTTCTCTCCCATCTTCTCCATTGGTGCTTGCTCCGTGCTGTCTTGCTGGTTCTGATCTGCATCTTCTCTCCCATCTTCTTCACATGAACTCCCGTCCCACTCTCCACTCTGGCTTGCGACGATGGTGGTGATGCCCTACACTCCTTATGTATGCCCTGCTAGAGCCGACGGGAGTTGCTTGGGCGAGGCTGCAACATCGGGGAGCATACATCGGGGAGTTGCTTGGGCGCGGACGTGCGCCAGAGGACATCTGACACAACGTATGCCATGGTGCAGTTCATGAGTGTCGTGTCCGGCGGCCATCTGGCCACCGCGTGATGCAGCTGCGACCTGCAGGAACTCCCGTCCTACTCAGATGGCACCTCTCGCGTATACCCTGCTACACCCGACGGGATCGCTTGTGCGAGGTTACAGCATCGCGCGAAAGTTCCGCTTGGACGCCATCGAGACGAGGCTGGACAAATCGACGGGGCCAGGCGCATACGTGTATATATAGGGGTGGCTTTGGCTTGCGGGGCAGGAAGGAGATTGGGTTTGGCACGTCGCACGCGCACTGCTTTGTGAGTGCGTCAACGACACGGTCTCATGGTTTAACCCGGAGATCAAACGAAACGTTTATTTTAACTTATAGGTGGCAAAGGGGTAAATATTATCACCTTTGAGGGCAAATTTGATGACGTACCAAACCAAACCAAACCACGGAAACAATCCTCCCTTTATTATTAGGTATAGAAGAGGAAGAAGTGGGCCGAAAATCGCCGGGCCGCGACGGTTCGCTCCGCGGGCCGCCACGTGGCACAGCGATACACGCGCGGAAAACAGAAAGCCACACGGAAGCCACACGGATCCGGAATGGTAGCCAGGATCCATTGCCAGCGATTTTTGCGGCGCGAAAGCCGAAGGAAGTGACCCCGACATCAAGGCGTGGCCATGTGGCGCATGTCACTGACAGGCACTGTACCCGAGAAATTCTCGACTTCGCCGAGGAGAGGTTTAATGACTAAGATACCGGAGAAATAGATACCGGAGAATACCTTGCAAAGAGAGATCACGTGAGTCCGGGCAAAGATGCCGGATTCAAGCTAACCGCCGGAAAGATTAAACCGGTACCGTAAATGTGAGAACCTGGCATGGTCTGTTGGATAGAATCCACCAGACTATACCAGCTTCGGGGACTAATGTTGGGGGGATGACCCCCGGTATGCCAAAGGCATGCCAAACCGGATGGTTTGAGCCATCAAGATACCGGTTTAATGTTTATACCGGAACACAAAGATAAGTGTTTGGCTAAGCAAAGCCAGGCCGGTATCCCCAAGAGGGGTATACCGGGACCGGATGAAGAAGACACCGGGCTACCGGTAAGAGGAGCATGTCGGCAAGACTGGTCAAAGATTCTCTTCAGAGCTAGAGGACAAGGATGAGCTAAGCAAAATAGCTTTAAACGAAGCCCTAGCGCCAAAGAGGAAGATGACGCTGAAAGAAGCCGAAGGACGTCAGCTTCCCTGATTAAAGAAGACCCCGGCGTCATCTATGATTAAAGTTACTTTGTAAAGTAGTTTGTCCAGTCAAAGATGCCATTAGGGTTTCTTGCTCTGTAAGCCACCCTCTCCCCTATATAAGGAGAGGGGGCACACCCGTATCCGGGATGGTCGAGCGGTAGATGAACCTTGTAACCAGAAACCTGGATCCTGTTGAGATCAATGAAGATAGTGATCTAGAGCAGTTCTTCCTTGTGTGTTTCTTCTTGTATCCCTGCCTTTGGCTGAGTTCTTGAGGAAAGCATCCGGAAGTTCATCCCATCTAATCACAAACCCTCACCCGAATCCTCTAGCGTCCATTCGGCCCCAACTCAAGCCATCCCATGGCATCTGCTCGTTCACCACGACGACAGCCATTTACAGTTGATGACTATGTTGATGAGATAGATTGCGATGTGTTGCCATTGGAGGTGTGCAGATTGCTACTTGGACGTCCTTGGCAGTTTGATCACAATGTGACACATGCTGGGCGAGCAAATACATATTCTTTTATGCATGGTGGCAAACAACGGACTTTGAAGCCTAGGGGTGATGATCATATCAAGTCCGATGTGGAGTTAGTGGTGCGTAAGGAGAAGTTGCACAAGCCCAAAGTGCAGCTAGAGGTGCATGATGTTCCGAGCATTGATGTTGGTGATGTTTCAGCCATGCCTGTAGATGATAAGCCAGTTCTTGTTGGTGACAAGCCGGATGAAGCTACACTTATTGTTGATGTGGATGTTGCAGCATGTGGTACAGTTCCAGTTTGTGTTGATGCTAGTATGCAGACTGATGATGTTTGTGTTGATGATGTTCCTGTACATATGGCGCAGATGCGCGTGGGAGGAGTGGGAGGCGAGAAGGTTAGCGAAGCCAGTGCTGATGGTGTTTCAGACCGGTCACAGGCCCGGTCCAACCAGACCAGGCACCGGGTGAGCCCGGTTCAGACCGGCTTATGTGCTGATGCCGACCGGAGCGTGTTCTGTGAGACGTCGCGACGTCCCGGTCAGGATCCGGTCCCAGACCCGGTCACAACCGGATCGACTGGTCGCATGCCCGGTCAACCGGCATCTCGACCTGTCACATCCCGAAATTTTTCTAAATTTTGGAATGTCAAATAAAAATAAATTTAATGCTTGATTGTTTGAACTTGATTGAAAATTCACAAAGAATTAAAACTTTTTAAAGTTATTTACAGGTTAATCCCAAAATAGTGTTTTTAAAGACTTTTGGTTTTAAAGTATTTTAAAAATCAAACATAACCTTGCTTTCAAAGTTTTCAAATTCTTAATGGATTTGTATTTGAGAAAACAAAATCCTAGAAAACACTATTTGCAAAATATTGCCCAAGTAGTCATATATGCCAAGTGCATATGATTATTATTTTATTTCAACTAATGGATTTTAAACAAGTTTCTTATTATCCTAAAACGCTATTTTGATTTTTACAAGTTTTAAGAAATTCGTTTGGTATACACATGTTGAAAACTAGCTCATATGGCCATAATGGCATAATTGTAATAAAATAATGTAAAATAACAAAATCCAAAATTTAAGGTGTTATGTTATCCTATAATGAGCAAAATGATTTTACAAATTTTTAGAAATTTATTTAAGTCAATTTAGTTTCCTAAATTAAAAGTTATGAAAGAAACAAGTAAAAAGAAAAAAAAAAGAGAAAGCCGAATTGCGCCGGCCAGCCAGGCCCAGTCAGCCGACCGGCCCAGCCGAAGCGAAGCCAGGACCGAGTCGGTCGTGTCCGCGTATGTGCTGGCAAGGATTTTCGTTTTGGCAAAAACCTATCTACACTTAAACGCGTTTTTCTTGAGCTACACAACTCCGAATTCATATCCGTTTGTTTCTACGCGTTCCTAACTTCGAGACCCACCTTTTCCACCGATTTATGCTCTATATAAAGCCAGCTCCACGTTGTAGTTTCGTTTTCCCTTTCCTCCTCTCGAAACCCTAGATCAATGAAATCTTAACTCGTTGTTTTGACCACCAAAACCACCTTAAATCGCTTCGGGTTCTACACGAAAGTTGTAGATCTCGTCGAGATCTTTCAATCCCGACCAATCTCATCTCTTTTCGTCCACCATACACGGATAATTTCGCATCGCAAGGCGTCATATCTGACAAAGGGAATTCTCAATTAGTTCGTGCTCGTTCCACGAAATCCACGTGAGTATGTAGATCTGATCATCCTCTACAACTTCCATGTTGGAAGTTTTTCAATTTGAAGTACCAATTTGTCGCTCATCTACAGATCTATTTCGAGTCAATCGGAGCCAAATCGAGTTTCAAAACGATCTCGAATCGTCATGACTTCAACACGGAAACTGTTCATCTCGTCAAGATCTTTCAATTGCCGCAAGTCTCATCTTGTTTCGTTCACCGAGCAAGGAGAAAAACGTATTACAAGATTCAGATCTTATAAGGTATAACCCAGATCTTGTCAAACTCATTATACCGTTGTAAAAAGTAATTTGTGCGTTAGATAGATCTATTAATTCTATACAAATTTGATGTAGTGAGCAATTTTTTCTGTCAACTTGATGACCTCATCATGACATCAGCATAGTCAACTCAGTCTGGTCAAAGTCAAACTACAGTCAGCGGTACAATCAGCAGTACAGTCAGTGGTACAGTCAGCAGTCAACTATACAGTCAGCAGTACAGTCAACGTCTCAGTCAAACTCGGTCAAACCCGTTTTGAATTTAAATTTTAAATGTCAGATTATGTGTCCAACTTAGAAATTCATTATAAAATCATCCAGAGGTCGAAAATTTGCAAATTTTATATCGTTGGAAAGCTTATAACCTGTAGAATCCAAATATGCAAGAATACTATATATGTTATGTAATAGTTTTCGAATCATAATTCAAATGATTTAATTAATCCTTTTTCACTATAAAAATTATATCAAATAATCTACTGGTCCAAAATTAACAATTTTGTAGTCTCCGGAATCCTTAGAACATGTGGAACATCATGGAATCAGAAAATATCAAAGTTGTTATGTGCACAAACTTGGTGCGTTCAAATTCATTCAAATCACTATTCTGATCATAACTTCAGTTCTAAAAATTATTTCGGAGTGAACCCAATTGCATAAGTCTTGTTTTACAGTACCCCATCTAATAGCACCACCGTCCAAAATAATTGAATCACTTTGCAAATATTCAAATTCAAATATGAGAATTTCAGTATATATCCATTATCGATTTCTATAATCATTTCTCAACATGATTCTTCTGTGAAGGTGAAACTTATGATCACATCCACACACCAATACCACTAGACACTCTATCTTGAATCAATATCGTGTCTATCCAAATTGTTTTTCATTCACTCCTTTAACTAATTTAAAACTATTCAACTTAAAAATGAGTAATTTGAGTAATTCCATATATCATTAGTTTATATCCAAGCCTATGTGTAACTCATATTATCTTGGTAAGTGTTGTCACACTTTACTAAACGATATTTTGAGTTGCGCCATTTTGAGACTCATGTGATTTATCACATGGATCATTCCAATTTTTCCATTCTTGAGTAGCAAATGACCATATGTTCTTGTCAATCATTTTCTTCTGAGTACTTAACTTGGATAATCATTTTCTTTCCAAGTCTTTGACACATTCATTCAATATCTTATATTCATATCTTGCAAGCCAATCCTCATGCCATACCTTAGTACCATAGAGCGATTTACGATGGTTGTCTTGTTTGATTTTGATGTTGTTGTTGAATGGTGTTTTTATGTTGTGCTATATTCTATGTTATAGTTTATACGGAGAGGCACGTATTTTGATTAAGAGAAGTGAACGCGATTTGACTACCAAAAAGGCAAGTGACATTCAAATCCTACTTATTTTTTTATATATGCATTAGTGATTTGAAACTAGTATGCATGGTAGGATTTTGATTTCAAAAGAAAAGTATTATGCTATGCTTAGAAAACCCTAGTAGTGTGTAGCTACTCCTGAACCTGTTGATAGGATACTTTATTTCTGCTCTGCAACATCAAATGCCAAATGTTGTTTCATTGTTTTGATTTTGATGGTTTGAAAAGTGAAAATTAACAACCTTAATGAAACACCTGGGTGGATTGGTTGATTGGTGGGCGGCTGCTCAGGTCCACGCCCCTAGTGGGCTGAAGTGGTGAATCCCTCAGAGTTCGTATTTGTAGAGTGGTCGCTTTTGACTGCACACCTGGTTTTCACCAGGGGATCGTGTGGGGGTTTACTACCTATAAGGGGTTTTAAGCTTGTGAGTTCCACTTGTGGTTGGCCACCCAAGATTAAAGAGATTATTATGTCGTCCATGTTTTAGTTAGCTTCCAGTGCAGCCTTATGGTATTATGGGCTCTGCCAAGATTAATTAAGTTGTGAGGATTCAACTTGTGGCTAGACAGTGGGTGGAGGCGACGACCAAGGGAACGGGTCTAGTTTGTATGGTTGGATTCTTCTTCTGAAAGATCTTGTCTCATTCTTCTCTTGGGAAGGGTGGGTCGTAAGGTGAAAGTGCACAACCTCTCGAGAGTTAAACCTAAGATCTCAGCCGTGTCCCCGGTTATGGACAATTTGAGCTTCTAGGCAAGGAATGTACGGAATAATCTCATCACCTTTTCTGAATGTATTTAAAATTTTATCAACCTTGGAAAACTCATGGGAGATGTAACCATGTGATTATTCTGAAACCCATGGAGGATTTAACCATGGTGTGATTTCATAATGTCATTCAAAGATTTTCAAAAATGTTTTGTTTTAAAAAAATGTAGGATAAAATTGGCTATATGCAAATTTGCCCAAGACTCCACTAGCCAAATATCATGTAGATAGTCATGCCTAAAAACTGCCACCATATAAGTGTCATTTGCCAGTACATCATTGTACTAACCTCCATTCGTGGGGTGCATATTCAAACGTGCAGGATTTTCTGAGGAGAAGTACGTGGTAGGATCTCGAGTCTACATTCCAACATGACTGCCTGTGGCACATGAAGAAGATGAAGGCTCATTGCTGATTTACTTTCCGCTGTGTTTAATTCTGAGCTAGTCCATGTGACTATGCAATTTGTAAGGTTATATTGTACCCTCTGGATCAATGATGTAGTAATTTGATACTATTGCAATGATTACTATATTTTGTAATGTGTGTGCTATCAGTGATCCCGGGAATAGCATTGTACACAGGTATCTTGCCTTTATTAAAAGGTAGGGTGCTACAGAATGGTACCAGAGCATAGTGTTGCCTGTAGGATCGAGACCCTAGGTCTGGATTAGAAATAGGAAGACCCTAGGATGAAAAATTTGTTTAATACTATTTTCAATTAAAAAGATGTTTGGATTTTGAACCTCTTATATTCTCATCTACTTCATCTTCAAAATTGTTTTCCTCTCACTTTAGATGACCACCTTATCAAAACTATCAACAAGGACCGATGATGACTTTGTACCTGAAGTGAGGGACTGCTGCTTCATGTGACATTCTTCAACTTTGCTAGAAGTGTTGCATGGGAGATCAATGAAGAACTTGTAGAAAGACTTCGATGCAGACTGCAGAACACATGAAGATACACCGAAGGAGTAGAATAGAAACTTGAAACATCCAATATAGAAATAGACCAGACCACCATTAGTTCTCTTTTATTGAACCAACGATATCGTAAGAAAGCATTAATCATTCCAAATTGAAGTATGACGACCATACTAGTTATTTGGTGTTTGAAACATATTACTTGATGCTTGTTAGATGTTGTTTGTAAGATGATTTGCTTTGATTTGTTATGTTTGGGTAGGAATCTTCTATAGAATCTTTCTATCTATTCTCCTCTATACCCAACCCAGAGAATGTTTTCTCGGCAACTTGCCCTGAAGACAACAGTAGTGAAACCAACCTAGATGTTTCCTATCAGATGAAGAAGCATAAGATGTGAGATACGCAAAACCCTAGTTAAGGATCGATAGAAGTGTTTTCAAACAATTCAATAATGGGGAGTGAAACATTGATTCAATTCTCCATGGAAGTTTTTATCAAACTTGTGAGGTTGACCAAGTGTTAGTATGCGAGATTCAATAAATCAAATACAGAGTAATGATCTGGGTACAGGATGGATTGATCACCATTCCTACTACTCTTATTATTTGCTTTCGTAATATTGACTTTGCGAATCTAGGGAGACATACCTACAAGAGAGATGTCGACGAATAAGCCTAAACCTTAGGGTGGATAAATATTATACCCTTATAGTAGGCAAGTGCTGCCAACCGTAGGACTACGTTTAGTTTGAAGATCTAGCCACTAGATGAAGAGTGGTGGAAAGTTGTCGAAGACATCAAGAACCAAAAGATGAAAGATGTCATGAAGTTTACACAAATCTTGGCCTCCTGATTGACCTAAAGACTGACCCCTCATTGTCAAAATTAGTTCGACCAACCATTTGGATTAGAAGCCGTACTATGAAGGAACCGTTTAGACTCACCTTGGAGATATATGTTGTTCATTATATGTGAATAACAACTACCTATTGGATATTAACTCAGAAGCCCTAAGCCATAGATGTTTTCCAAATATGACCTGTTGTCAATTCATATCCTCGGATGTGCCAAGTCATATCCAAGATGAGCTTAGCCTAAACCCAAGACCTAAGACTACCTAACAAAAGTATCTTTTAAGGGTGGTAGAAGCCGTACCCTTGGATTATGGTTTTACATCAAATGCCGCACGAGATGGTAATTCGAGAAGGAATCACAAGGAGTTCCCCCATGAGAGTACTCAAGTAAAAGATAATACCCATGGAATGAGTACCCTCATATGAATGGATACAGTTGATGGTATAACCGTATAGGGTTTCGCGTAACGTTTTCAAAGCCCAAGGTCAACTTTCGAAATCTCCTCGGAGATGTTTGAAAAGGAAGCAATACTGAGCATGAACCTATTAGAAGACTTGAACCCCAACCTTTTCTTTCTAGCCTTTCTCCAATCTCGAGGACGAGATTTCTTTTAAGGGTGGTAGTCTGTCACATCCCGAAAATTTTCTAAATTTTGGAATGTCAAATAAAAATAAATTTAATGCTTGATTGTTTGAACTTGATTGAAAATTCACAAAGAATTAAAACTTTTTAAAGTTATTTACAGGTTAATCCCAAAATAGAGTTTTTAAAGACTTTTGGTTTTAAAGTATTTTGAAAATAAAAAATAACCTTGCTTTCAAAGTTTTCAAATCCTTAATGGATTTGTATTTGAGAAAACAAAATCCTAGAAAACTCTATTTGCAATATATTGCCCAAGTAGTCATATATGCCAAGTGCATATGATTATTATTTTATTTCAATAATGGATTTTAAACAAGTTTCTTATTATCCTAAAACGCTATTTTTATTTTTACAAGTTTTAAGAAATTCGTTTGGTATACACATGTTGAAAACTAGCTCATATGGCCATAATGGCATAATTGTAATAAAATAATGTAAAATAACAAAATCCAAAATTTAAGGTGTTATGTTATCCTATAATGAGCAAAATGATTTTACAAATTTTTAGAAATTTATTTAAGTCAATTTGGTTTCCTAAATTAAAAGTTATGAAAGAAACAAGTAAAAAAGAAAAAAAAAGAGAAAGCCGAACTGGGCCGGCCAGCCAGGCCCAGTCAGCCGACCGGCCCAGCCGGAGCGAAGCCAGGACCGAGTCGGTCGTGTCCACGTATGTGTTGGCAAGGATTTTCGTTTTGGCAAAAACCTATTTCCACTTAAAGCGTTTTTCTTGAGCTACACAACTCCGAATTCAGATCCGTTTGTTTCTACGCGTTCCTAACTTCGAGGCCCACCTTTTCCACCGAACTATGCTCTATATAAAGCCAGCACCACATCACAGTTTCATTTTCCCTTTCCTCCTCTCGAAACCCTAGATCAATGAAATCTTAACTCGTTGTTTTGACTACCAAAACCACCTTAAATCGCTTCGGGTTCTACACGAAAGTTGTAGATCTCGTCGAGATCATTCAATCCCGACCAATCTCATCTCTTTTCGTCCACCATACACGGATAATTTCGCATCGCAAGGTGTCAGATCTGACAAGGTCTAGAAATATTTAAAACAGACGAATCATGTATCTTCCCCCTAACCATAAACTTTGTCTTGTAAATTTAAAAACATGGAAATTTAAAACATGGTTTTGGGTTTCAAACATGGAAATTTAAAAAACCTCCCAAAATCTTCATTTTAGAGTGACTAAGAAGGATCCAGGCTTACCCTTTTCATTTTCATGTTTTAAACTTGTTCAAATCTTGGTCAAACTTAGGATTTGACCAAGATTCAAATGGGCATAAAAATACTTAGAAGTCTAGCATGAAGAAAAATGGTTTTGGGTTTCAAACATGGAAATTTAAAAACCTCCCAAAAGCTTCATTTTAGAGTGACCAAGAAGGATACAGGCTTACCTTTTCATTTTCATGTTTTAAACTTGTTTAAATCCTGGTCAAAACTAGGATTTGACCAAGATTCAAATGGGTATAAAAAAATAAAAAACGCACATAGCCTTTTTATGCCATATTATAATGCATGAGCATTCAAGTTGATAAACATGGTCTAGACATATTCAAAATAGAAAAATCATGTATCTACCCTGGCCCTAACCTTAAACTCTGTATTATGGAGTCAAGCATGTGAAGAGAAGTGGTTTTGGGTTTCAAACATGGAAATTTCAAATTGATGAACAAGGTCTAGGCATACTCAAAACAGAAAAAGCATGTATCTACCCACTAACCATAAAGTCGGTCGATCTTATGAAGTCTAGCATGAAGAGAGAAGTCTTATTGGTTTCAAACATGCATGCATGGAAATTTCAAGAACCTCCCAAAAGCTTCATTTTAGAGTGACTAAAAAAGATCCAGGCTTGCCTTTTCATTTTCATGTTTTAAAATTGTTTAAATCTTGGTCAAACCTGGCTAGTATTTGACCAAGATTCAAATGGGCATAAAATTCAAAAAAACCAGAAAAATGAAAAACCAAAGCACATAGCCGTCTTATGTCATATATAGTAAGCATTCAAGTTGATCAACAAGGTCTAGACATATTCAAAACAGAAAAAGCATGTATCTACCCCCTCACCCTTAACTATGTCTTATGAAGTCAAGCATGAAGAGAAGTGGTTTTGGGTTTCAAACATGGAAATTTCAAGAATCCCCCAAAGCTTCATTTTAGAGTGACTAAGAAGGATCCAGGCTTACCTTTTTTATTTTCATGTTTTAAACTTGTTCAAATCTTGGTCAAACCAAGGATTTGAATAAGACTCAAATGGGCATAAAAATTCAAAAAAAATCAAAAAAAAAATCAAAAACCAAAGCACATAGCCTTCTTATGTCATATATAGTAAGCAACATTCAACATGATGAACATGGCCAGTCTAGACATATAGTAAGTAATATGTATCTAAAAATGATTTTTGGGATTTATAGGACGAAGTTATAACACACCTACATTTCAAATTGGAATTACTTTCAATAAATCAGCATAAAGTCATTTAAATGTGTGAAACTAGCTAGAAAGCACTAAAAAACGTAAAGAGTTGGGAATTTTCACTAATACGTGGCCTAATTTATCTTAAAAATGTAGAGGCGCCATTTTAAGCCGTATCTTATGTATTGTCATCTAGAAAATGAAAATTGAGTTTTTTATACCGAAAAGTTGAAAAGTCTAGTCAGCAACATTGTTGGGAATGGCAAGATGTACCACCATGCCCAATTTGGGCACATTATAACAAACTATGCCACAAATATGGCCATAACTATGCCATTTGTTGGCTTGAAACCCATGAATCTTCATACACGATAGTCCGTATTGTGAAGACATTTTGTTTTTTACTACCCTATCACAGGTTTCTTATTTTCCCTGTCAACTAGTACACCTATAAGCACTCAATGCGGAAGGGTTTCATTTTTGAGGTTTTCTTCATTTTCATTTATTTATTTCAAAACCAGGTAAAAATGGTCGAAATGATTATCCCTGCAAAGGGGTCACTATTTGTAGGCAGCACATGTGTTTGCCCGTCCAGTGAAACTCGGAGGAAGAGGGATCACACGGAAGGAGATGAAGGGAGAGAAGTGAGGGGGGCCCTCTTATTTATGGTGTCTGACCTTTTTCAGGGTTTGTCAGTGCGCAGGAGGTGCGAGCGAGCGAGGCCGATAATGAGAGAGATGTTTTTTCATTTTTTTGAGAGAGAGGGACAACCGAAGGATCCTGAAGGACTCGGACTTCCAATACGCACCAGAGCACAGTTCACAACAAGACACAGAATAAACAGGAAATTTCATCTAAATCCCTAACTTTTACAAAGATGGGAGTTTGCCTACCGACCGCACATGACTTGTGCTCACTGAAGTGTGGGACCTCACGCATGGGAACCACACGTAAGTGACAGACCTGCTGGTGTAATAACTCGGGTGATCATTATACTGTATTAGTACAAAGTTTCCTATGGATTCAAGGGTAGGAAAGCCAAGTTAACTCATTTACATGACATTATTTTTTCCATGAAGCCAAGTTAACTCATCTATCAATTGGTACATTTTGGTTATATTCGAAATTTTACTTGAAACTTGTTGTTCATGCCATTTTACTACTCGCCTAAAACTTTTCCCGCGCGTGAAGGGAGGGGGGTGGGCATGATGCTACCCTGAATTTTTGTGACCCCCAAAAACTAGCAAATACGAGAGAGGCATCCAAAGAAACACACTCGTCCCCTACCACCCCCCCAATTTGAAATCCAGCCAAAGGTGGACCAAAAAAGGCAATTGAAAAGCATGGATTGTTCATCTTTTTCTATATAGTTAGGGTTAGGGTTCATGGTTTATAGAGATGCACATATTTTCATTTCACATTTGTGATGTACAATAATACATAGGTAAGATTCCAAGCATGACCTTTGTTAGATTAACCTTTAACGCACTACAAGAAAAGTTGCCATGGCCGACGAAGTTGAAGTCGCGCCGTGGTTGCTGGTGTACCATGGCCGACGGTTTTGGGTCTGTCCGTTGTGCATGTCAAAACGTTTTTTTTCTCGTTTTTGAGGCCACCTAGCCCGACGAAAACGGCCAAAACGTTGTGTATGGTGGCCCGGGACGTGGTGCATCTCGAATTCTCGGGTTCGCCGGCCGAGTCAACGCAAATCCGCACCGCCGAGGGATGTAGGGCCCAGATGGCAACCTCTCTGGCATTGTTTTTTTTCTCGATCGCGCCATCTCGTTCAACGCTCTCCGATCGAGCTGTTTACGATGCAGGATCATGGGTCCCGCATGTCATCCTCTATGAACCAAAATTCTTTCTATTCTTGGATTTTTTTGACCCCCTGATTTCTGGCTACTTCCTTTTTCTTTTGATCCCTTGCCGCCTTGGAAACGTTGACACCGCTGCTGCTAATTGGGACCCGCATGTCATCCTCTATGAGCAATCAACTTTCTTTTCTTGGAGTTTTTTTTGGCACCTCAAATTTGGTCACTTGCCTTTTTCTTTCGATCCCCTCCCGCCTCTCAAACGGTGATATCGCTGCTGCTAAATGGGACCCGCATGTCATCCTCTATGTACTATAAAACTTTCTTTTCTTGGATTTTTTTGGCACCTCATATTTGGTCACTTACCTTTTTCTTTCGATCCCCTGCCGCCTCTCAAACGGTGAGACCGCTGCTGCTAAATGGGACCCGCATGTCATCCTCTATGTACTATAAAGCTTTCTTTTCTAGGATTTTTTTTGGAACCTCATATTTAGTCACTTGCCTTTTTCTTTCGATCCCGTGCAGCCTCTCAAACGGTGATACCACTGCTGCTAAATGGGACCCGCATGTCATCCTCTATGTACAATCAAGTTTCTTTTCTTGAATTATTTTTGGCTCCTGATATTTGGTCACTTGCATTTTTCTTTCGATCTCATGCCACGTTGAGGACCCTGCAGGCTCATGGGACCCGCATGTCATCCTCTATGTACAATAAAATTTCTTTTCTTGGATTCTTTTTGGCTCCTGATATTTGGTCACTTGCCTTTTTCTTTCGATCCCATGCATCCTCTCAAACGGTGATACCGCTGCTGCTAAATGGGACCCGCATGTCATCCTCTATGTACACTCAAGTTTCTTTTCTTGAATTATTTTTGGCTCCTGATATTTGGTCACTTGCATTTTTCTTTCGATCTCATGCCACGTTTGAAACGTTGAGGAACCTGCTGGCTCATGGGACCCGCATGTCATCCTCTATGTGCTATAAAAGTTTATTTTCTTGGGTTTTTTTTCACCCTCTGATTTTTGGCTATTTTCTTTTTCTTTTGATCCCCTGCCGCCTTGGAAACGTTGAGTAAACTGCTGACTCATGGGACCCGCATGTCATCCTCTATGTACAATCAACTTTCTTTTTCTTTTGATCTCAAGCCGCATTTGAAACGTTGAGACCGCTGCTGCTAATTGGGACCCGCATGTCATCCTCTATGTACAATAAAGTTTCTTTTCTTGGATTATCTTTGGCTCCTGATATTTTGCCACTTGCCTTTTTCTTTCGATCTCATGCCGCCTTTGAAACGTTGAGTAAGCTGCTGGCTCATGGGTCCCGCATGTCATCCTCTACGAACAATAAAAGTTTCCTTTCTTGGAGTTATTTTTGACCCCTAATTTCTGGCTATTTGCCTTTTTCTTTTGATCTCCTGCCCCCTTTGAAATGATGAGGACGCTGTTGGCAGGTCGGTCCCACATGTCATCCTCTGTGAACAATAAAAGTTTCCTTTGATGGATTTATTTTGAACCCCTAATTAATTTCGGGATATTTCCTTTTTTTCCTTTGATCCCCTGCCGCCTTGGAATCGTTGAGGATGTTGCTGCCTCATGGGTCCCGCATGTCATCCTCTCAGAACGGTAAATATTTCTTTTCTTGGATTTTGTTTACCAAATGATTTTTGGCTAATTTTTTCTTTCGATCTCCTGCCGCCTTTAAAACGTTGAGGACGCTGCTGGCTCACGGGTCCCACATGTCAGCCTCTATGAACAATAAACGCTGAGGATGCTGCTGCCTCATGGGTCCCGCATGTCATCCTCTTAGAACGAAAATGTTTCTTTTCTTTGATTTTGTACCAACATATTTTTGGTTTATTTCTTCTTTCTATCCCCTGCCGCCTTTAAAACGTTGACGACGCTGCTGGCTCATGGGTCCCCGATGTCAGCCTCCCCGTACAAGAAACATATGATATCTTGATTATTTTGCAGACAATAAACAGTGTATTGCGCTCTGAGCTATATCAAACGGATAATTAAATCTTTATTTTTACATAAAAGAAACTTGTATGTTGAATCTCCTTGTTTTTTTGTCTTTGCGAAGCATAGGACTTTCCTGTTTTTTTTAGAAAATTCGGAACTTTCCTGTTTTGGAGTGGGCTGAAATTGTACGAGTCAAAAGGCCAAGCAGGATAGTTCGAAGGCCCAGATGTCTAGATGCAGCCCAATTGAAATCTTTCTTCTTGGATTTTTTTCACCCCCTGATTTCTGGCTACTTCATTTTTTTTTTGGTTCTGTGCCGCCTTGGAAACGTTGCGACCGCTGCTGCAAAATGGGACCCGCATGTCATCCTCTACGTACAATAAAATTTCTTTTCTTGGATTATTTTTGGCTCCTGATATTTGGTCACTTGCCTTTTTCTTTCGATCCCGCGCAGCCTCTCAAACGGTGAGACCGCTGCTGCTAAATGGGACCCGCATGTCATCCTCTATGTACAATCAAGTTTCTTTTCTTGAATTATTTTTGGCTCCTGATATTTGGTCACTTGCCTTTTTCTTTCGATCTCATGCCACGTTTGAAATGTTGAGGAACCTGCAGGATCATGGGACCCACATGTCATCCTCTATGTACTATAAAATTTTCTTTTCTTGAATTATTTTTGGCTCCTCATATTTGGTCACTTGCCTTTTTCTTTCGATCTCATGTCACGTTTGAAACGTTGAGGAACCTGCTGGCTCATGGGACCCGCATGTCATCCTCTATCTATACCTAATAATAAAGGGAAAAGTGTTTCCGTGGTTTGGTTCGGTTTGGTACGTCGTGAAATCTTAACCGTCCACTCGTGAAATCGCGTCCGTTCGTCAAAAATCTTCCACCCGATCCCACGAAACGCACCCGTCATCCGCTGTCTCCTTGTCCCGATCGGGATTCAGCACAGGATTAGAGTCCCACACGGACATGATTCCTGCAGAGCTTTAAAGGAGGACATCAATCGGTCAAACCGCGAACTCGATTGATTCGATTTCCACTGAAGCAACGCCGAGAAGCTCTGCCGGCCATGGTGCCTAGCTCCCACGGCCTGATTTTCTATCTATATATACGTGATGAGATCGTGTAGACACGTGAGACTGAGAAGACAAGATCGAATCGAATATACTGGCGACAGACTCCTCCTGGTCGATGGCTCGATGCACCCCGACCATGGGTTCCCGGCCGGTTGCGGCACCCCGATCATGCACTCCCGTGCAGGCGGCGTCGAACGTCCGCTCCGCCGCTGCCGGACTCCTGCCAGCGGGCCGGCCATGATATCACGTGTCCGTTCCGTGGGTTCCTCCTTGCTGCTCGCGCAGTGTCATCGTCGCCAGGATTTGAGGAGGGTTCTTCTGCTGCTCGCAAGTCGAGGGGGGCCTCGACCCTAATCGGGCCGGCAGGAGCCGCGGAAACTCGGGAACGCCATGACCTGGCGCTGCTGCGGATGACAGGAAGCTCGCCCAGCCAAAGTCGACGCAGAAATCAGCGAGTCGGCGAAACTGTAAGCAGGCTGGATCTCCGCGTTGAGCGTCGAGCTAGGAGCCTGCGACAAGAGTTTCTCCGCAAGGTACCACGATCCAAGTGCAAGAGATCAGCAATACCGTAATAGCTACGAGTATCTGGTGCGGAGGAAATCAACTGGATGGCCTCCCTATGGCGAACGGCGGCTGATGTCAAGTTAGCCGAGTTTGGTTACGAATGAGAACGGGAGGATCCCGAGGTTCTACAAGGGTAAATTCTGTCCACATCAATGTCATGCCCTTGTCCTTCTCGTGGATGTGTCTTCGTGCCGCCGTGAGACATGGGAGACATGGAAATCCACTGTCGGATGGCTGCTATTGACACTACGCTGAACTCAGACTGAGAAGGCAGCAAGCCACCACGGCATGATCGGAACGACTTGAAGCGCGCTACGAGGCCCTCTGCAATGCTGCGATCTTGGCATCGGGCCGCCTCCAACTATAGCAAAAATAATTGACGCGTCAAGCCAGCTCCTCCCTCTCCTTTTCAATCGGCCACTTCGGCGGATCGTCTCGACGGTGGCCTTCGGCTCCGACGCGCCAAAACCGAGGCTTCTCCTGGCAAGAACAATTCGTCGAAAACAATTGAAAATATATGTGAGCATGGATGAGGAGGCAAGCTGATATGTCTTGAAAATATATGTCTTGACTTGGCTGATGGTGCCATCGGGAGCTCACACACATAGGGGCTTGAGCAGTGCGACGACGCGGGCGCTGACATCGACTGCCCGTGAGGTCCTTCTTCCAGGTCGCGCTGCCGCTGATCGTGAGGAGGGCGACCACAGTGAGCTCGCTAGCGGCAGAGGTGGTTCGAACCGAGGGCGATGGGCATGAGCGGCACCGCAGCGTTGGAGGCTTCCTCAGTGACTGGATTTGACTTCGATCCGAAACCCATGGAAGAGACGACATTTGATCATCTCTATATTTTTATTCGACCGCGGTGCTTTTAAGGTATATACGGAACTGTCCTTAACTTGAACTGTATAGCTCACACCAGAGCCTAGAAGCTAATACTGAAAGGAACATCCTTATGCTTGGACTGGACTTCATAGACAATTCAGCTGGAAACTGATAAACAGAACTTCGAAGCTTCAGGAGCCCTTTGACGAGAGATGAAGTGTGAGGATAAGCACCTCGTGGGGCACAGCGTTCTGTAACAATGTATAGCCTGACTTCATTTCTTTCTTCATAATAATGCACCTGAGCAAATTCTATTTTTTTTTATCAGCACCAACTTCACTCCTCTTCTCGCGGCTTAACTCCTTTTATTAAGACTAGAAACGTGACCAGATGATTCTCAAAAAAAAAGAAACGTGATGGCTCGATGCACCCCGACCATGGGTTCCCGGCCGGTTGCGGCACCCCGATCATGCACTCCCGTGCAGGCGGCGTCGAACGTCCGCTCCGCCGCTGCCGGACTCCTGCCAGCGGGCCGGCCATGATATCACGTGTCCGTTCCATGGGTTCCTCCTTGCTGCTCGCGCAGTGTCATCGTCGCCAGGATTTGAGGAGGGTTCTTCTGCTGCTCGCAAGTCGAGGGGGGCCTCGACCCTAATCGGGCCGGCAGGAGCCGTGGAAACTCGGGAACGCCATGACCTGGCGCTGCTGCGGACGACAGGAAGCTCGCCCAGCCAAAGTCGACGCAGAAATCAGCGAGTCGGCGAAACTGTAAGCAGGCTGGATCTCCGCGTTGAGCGTCGAGCTAGGAGCCTGCGACAAGAGTTTCTCCGCAAGGTACCACGATCCAAGTGCAAGAGATCAGCAATACCGTAATAGCTACGAGTATCTGGTGCGGAGGAAATCAACTGGATGGCCTCCCTATGGCGAACGGCGGCTGATGTCAAGTTAGCCGAGTTTGGTTACGGATGAGAACGGGAGGATCCCGAGGTTCTACAAGGGTAAATTCTGTCCACATCAATGTCATGCCCTTGTCCTTCTCGTGGATGTGTCTTCGTGCCGCCGTGAGACATGGGCGACATGGAAATCCACTGTCGGATGGCTGCTATTGACACTACGCTGAACTCAGACTGAGAAGGCAGCAAGCCACCACGGCATGATCGGAACGACTTGAAGCGCGCTACGAGGCCCTCTGCAATGCTGCGATCTTGGCATCGGGCCGCCTCCAACTATAGCAAAAATAATTGACGCGTCAAGCCAGCTCCTCCCTCTCCTTTTCAATCGGCCACTTCGGCGGATCGTCTCGACGGTGGCCTTCGGCTCCGACGCGCCAAAACCGAGGCTTCTCCTGGCAAGAACAATTCGTCGAAAACAATTGAAAATATATGTGAGCATGGATGAGGAGGCAAGCTGATATGTCTTGAAAATATATGTCTTGACTTGGCTGATGGTGCCATCGGGAGCTCACACACATAGGGGCTTGAGCAGTGCGACGACGCGGGCGCTGACATCGACTGCCCGTGAGGTCCTTCTTCCAGGTCGCGCTGCCGCTGATCGTGAGGAGGGCGACCACAGTGAGCTCGCTAGCGGCAGAGGTGGTTCGAACCGAGGGCGATGGGCATGAGCGGCACCGCAGCGTTGGAGGCTTCCTCAGTGACTGGATTTGACTTCGATCCGAAACCCATGGAAGAGACGACATTTGATCATCTCTATATTTTTATTCGACCGCGGTGCTTTTAAGGTATATACGGAACTGTCCTTAACTTGAACTGTATAGCTCACACCAGAGCCTAGAAGCTAATACTGAAAGGAACATCCTTATGCTTGGACTGGACTTCATAGACAATTCAGCTGGAAACTGATAAACAGAACTTCGAAGCTTCAGGAGCCCTTTGACGAGAGATGAAGTGTGAGGATAAGCACCTCGTGGGGCACAGCGTTCTGTAACAATGTATAGCCTGACTTCATTTCTTTCTTCATAATAATGCACCTGAGCAAATTCTATTTTTTTTTATCAGCACCAACTTCACTCCTCTTCTCGCGGCTTAACTCCTTTTATTAAGACTAGAAACGTGACCAGATGATTCTCAAAAAAAAAAGAAACGTGACCAGATGTTGCACCGGGAGAAAAAAAAGATTACAGTCACAGTGTTATACAAATAAGTTATGTTTATACGGTGATGATGCCCTGACCTCGGAGCCCCCGTGGAAGCGATGATGTTGGGTGAGTTCAGCGGCAAACCGTCACCGTACAAACATAACTTATTTGTATGCCACTGTGATTATAATCTTTTTTTCTCCGGTGCAACGCACAGGCATGTTTCCTAGTGTACTATAAAAGCTCATTTTCTTTGTTTTTTTCACCCTCTGATTTTTGGCTATTTCCTTTTTCTTTTGATCCCCTGCCGCCTTGAAAACGTTGAGTAAGCTGCTAGCTCATGGGACCCGCATGTCATCCTCTATGTCCATCAACTTTATTTTCTTGGATTTTTTTGACCCCCTAATTTCTGGCTGCGTTGGAGGCTTCCTCAGTGACTGGATTTGACTTCGATCCGAAACCCATGGAAGAGACGACATTTGATCATCTCTATATTTTTATTCGACCACGGTGCTTTTAAGGTATATACGGAACTGTCCTTAACTTGAACTGTATAGCTCACACCAGAGCCTAGAAGCTAATACTGAAAGGAACATCCTTATGCTTGGACCGGACTTCATAGACAATTCAGCTGGAAACTGATAAACAGAACTTCGAAGCTTCAGGAGCCCTTTGACGAGAGATGAAGTGTGAGGATAAGCACCTCGTGGGGCACAGCGTTCTGTAACAATGTATAGCCTGACTTCATTTCTTTCTTCATAATAATGCACCTGAGCAAATTCTATTTTTTTTATCAGCACCAACTTCACTCCTCTTCTCGCGGCTTAACTCCTTTTATTAAGACTAGAAACGTGACCAGATGATTCTCAAAAAAAAAAAAAACGTGACCAGATGTTGCACCGGGAGAAAAAAAAGATTACAGTCACAGTGTTATACAAATAAGTTATGTTTATACGGTGATGATGCCCTGACCTCGGAGCCCCCGTGGAAGCGATGATGTTGGGTGAGTTCAGCGGCAAACCGTCACCGTACAAACATAACTTATTTGTATGCCACTGTGATTATAATCTTTTTTTCTCCGGTGCAACGCACAGGCATGTTTCCTAGTGTACTATAAAAGCTCATTTTCTTTGTTTTTTTCACCCTCTGATTTTTGGCTATTTCCTTTTTCTTTTGATCCCCTGCCGCCTTGGAAACGTTGAGTAAGCTGCTAGCTCATGGGACCCGCATATCATCCTCTATGTCCATCAACTTTATTTTCTTGGATTTTTTTGACCCCCTAATTTCTGGCTACTTTCTTTTTGTTTTGATCTCAAGCCGCATTTGAAACGTTGGGACCGCTGCTGCAAAATGGGACCCGCATGTCATCCTCTATGTAAATAAAGTTTCTTTTCTTGGATTATCTTTGGCTCCTGATATTTTTTCACTTGCCTTTTTCTTTCGATCTCATGCCGCCTTTGAAACTTTAAGTAAGCTGCTGCCTCATGGGTCCCGCATGTCATCCTCTACGAACAATAAAAGTTTCCTTTCTTGGAGTTATTTTTTACCCCTAATTTCTGGCTACTTGCCTTTTTCTTTTGATCTCCTGCCCCCTTTGAAACGATGAGAACGCTGTTGGCAGGTCGGTCCCATATGTCATCCTCTATGAACAATAAAACTTTCCTTTGATGGATTTATTTTGAACCCCTAATTAATTTCTGGATATTTCCTTTTTTTCTTTTGATCCCCTGCCGCCTTGGAATCGTTGAGGATGCTGCTGCCTCATGGGTCCCGCATGTCATCCTCTCAGAACGATTAATGTTTATTTTCTTGGATTTTTGACCAACTGATTTTTGGTTTATTTTTTCTCTCCATCCCCTGCCGCCTTTAAAACTTTGACGACGCTGCTGGCTCATGGGTCCCCGATGTCAGCCTCCCCGTACAAGAAACATGTGATATCTTCATTATTTCGCTCTGAGCTTTGCAAACGGATAAATTAAATCTTTATTTTTACATAAACAAACTTATATGTTGAATCTCCTTGTTTTTTGTTTTTGCGAAACATAGGACTTTCATGTTTTGTAGTGGGCTGAAATTGTACGAGTCAAAAGGCGTCCAGCACGATAGTTCGAAGGCCCAGATGGCAAGATGCATCCCAATTGAAAAATATCTTTTCTTGGATTTTGTTTTGACCCCTGATTTCTGGCTACTTCCTTTTTCTTTTGATCCCTTGCCGCCTTGGAAACGTTGAAGCCGCTGCTGCTAAATGGGTCCCGCATGTCATCCTCAATGTACAATAAAATTTCTTTCTTCGATTATTTTCGGGTCCTGATATTTGGTCACTTGCCTTTTTCTTTCGATCTCATGCCGCCTTTGAAATGTTGAGGAAGCTGCTGGAGCATGGGTCCCGCATGTCATCCTCTATGAACAATAAAAGTTTCCTTTCTTGGAGTTATTTTTTACCCCTAATTTCTGGCTACTTCCTTTTTCTTTTGATCCCCTGCCGCCTTTGAAACGTTGAAGACTTTGCTGGATCATGGGTCCCACATGTCAGCCTCTATGAACAATAAACATTTCCTTTCTTGGAGTTATTTTGTACCCCTAATTTCTGGCTATTTGCCTTTTTTTCTTTCGATCCCCAGTTGCCTTCTAAACGTAGAGGACGCTGCTGGCTCGTGGGTCCCAGATGTTAGCCTCCATGGACAATAAACCTCTCCTTTGTTGGATTTATTTTTCACCCTCTGATTTTGGCTATTTCCTTTTATTTTGATCCACTGCCGCCTTGGAAACATTGAGTAAGCTGCTGACACATGGGACCCGCATGTCATCCTCTATGTACAATCAACTTGCAAGATTTTCGAGCGAAAGAGCTTGTATTAGTGGGACCCATATGTCAACCTCTATGTACAATAAAAGTTTCATTTCTTGGATTATTTTTAGCTCCTGATATTTGGTCACTTTCCTTTTTCTTTCGATCTCAAGCCGCCTCTGAAACGTTGAGTAAGGTGCTGGCTCATGGGACCCACATGTCATCCTTTATGTACAATAAAGTTTCTTTTCTTGGATTTTTTTTACACCTGATTTTTGGTCACTTGCCTTGACGCTGCTGGCTCATGGGTCCCACATGTCAGCATCTATGAACAATAAACCTTTCCTTTGTTGGATTTATTGTTTACCCCTAATTTCTGGCTATTTGCCTTTTTCTTTTGATCCCCAGCGGCCTTTGAAAACGTTGAGGAACCTGCTGGCTCATGGGACCCGCATGTCATCCTCTATGTACTATAAAATTTCTTTTCTTGGTTTTTTTTCACCCTCTGATTTTTGGCTATTTCCTTTTTCTTTTGATCCCCTGCCGCCTTAGAAACGTTGAGTAAGCTGCTGACTCATGGGACCCGCATGTCATCCTCTATGTACAATCAACTTTCTTTTTTGGAGTTTTTTTACCCCCTAATTTCTGGCTACTTTCTTTTTCTTTTGATCTCAAACCGCATTTGAAACGCTGAAACCGCTGCTGCAAAATGGGACCCGCATGTCATCCTCTATGTACAATAAGTTTCATTTCTTGGATTATTTTTGGCTCCTGATATTTAGTCACTTGCCTTTTTCTTTCGATCTCATGCCGCCTTTGAAACGTTGAGTAAGCTGCTGGCTCATGGGTCCCGCATGTCATCCTCTACGAACAATAAAAGTTTCATTTCTTGGAGTTATTTTTGACCCCTAATTTCTGGCTACTTCCTTTTTTCTTTTGATCCACTGCCTCCTTTGAAACGTTGAGGATTCTGCAGACTAATACAAGCCTTTTCTCTCCAAGATCTTGCAAGTTGATAGATTAAATCATAGAATTATTAGGATATATTTTAAATTTCAAATCCACTTTATGAATTATTAAAAATACCGTTATCCATGTGGGTATGGAGCGATCAAGGATTTTCATATTGGGCATGAGCAGTTTCAAAAATTGGAACCCAATAATTCAAAATAAATAAAAACAACTTTTATGTATAATCTCTGCGTTTTTTTTTGCCATTCATAGGATCTGTGTTTCATTAGAAAAGGGCCGAAATTGCATGAGCAGAAAGGCCCATTTGTAGTTATTGGGCTTCGACAGCCGGAGCAAGTAGGCCGATAGCAATTACCATGTAGATGGCCGTTGGCAACCCAAAGTGAAATATTGGGCCCAACAGGGGAAGACTGAACAGTACTATTTTCTAATTGGAAGGTGGTACATGGCGTAATCCTGCCAAAAAAAAAGATGGACACGGGTTGCTGAAATTTGCCCATCTGCGCCTAATATCGCCGCCGCGGCTCCGCTTCCGCCGCCGCCATGCCTCGTCTCGCGTCGAGCTCGCGGAACTGCCGCGTCTCGGGCACGGGGTACCACGGCGTCCGCGCGCGCCCCAAAGGTACGTATTACGCGGAGATACGTGACGGCGGCGAGCGCATCGGCCTCGGCACCTACGAGACCACGCACGAGGCCGCGCGCGCGTACGACGCCGTGGCGTGGCGGCTCGGGTGCCCGCGATCGTCGATGAATTTCCATGACGTGTGGACGCGCCAGCAGGCCGAGGATCTCGCGCCGCCGCCGTACATCGTTAGACAGGAGGAACAGCGCCGCCGCCGTGAGACGGAGCGCCGTTTGTGCATCGCCGAGCGGGACGAGCGCGCGGCGCGCGAGTGGGCGGCCCGCTTCCCCGAGGACGTTGCAGCCGAGAACGAGCACTTCCGCAGTCGGAGGGTGGAGAAGGCGACGAGGCGGGCTGCGAAGAAGGAGGACCGCGCACGACGGAGGGCGGAGAAGGTGACGAAGCGGGCCTTCATCGAAGCGCAGCTCGCCGGGCCGACCACCATTGGCGAGGACGACCCCCGTTGGATTGACCTCTTCTCGTCGGATCCGGTGTCGGGCACGACACCGGACTCGTCAGATGTCGAGTTTTAGTTTAGTTTTATCGCACTACTTTGTAAAAATATGAACTACGGAGTATCTATCAAGCTAATTTTATCCTATTTTATGTCTATTTCTAGTCTTTGTTTGATCTTCTGTTTTACTGCACTCTATTTTTCATTATATTCTGTTTTTTGCGCTGCATTTATAGCGCCTCTGAAAATACGCTGTTTTAGCCCTGCATTTGGCCGCCACAGTTTGCAGCTTCCGGTGAAGCTATTACCGGCTCCATGCGCAGCATCAGCCCACAGCGCCAAAATATAGAGCCACTGCTGGAGTTGCTGTAATATGTTTGTCAGCAGGAGCTTACCTAATTAGTGAAAAAGATGTTCAGCGTGGGATTCGAAAAAAAGATCTTCATGTTTTTTTTCCTAGCGATCCTAGTTCTGACTTTTGATTGTGTTGGCTAGTGCATGTAGCTTGACACCTGTATTATGTGATCCTGATATGAGGATAAGAACACCTTCAGCTTGCATTGCTAATGGTGTCTACTGCAGCAGTGGCGTACCTTCAATGGAGACTGATGCAAGAGAGTTGGTACTGGTGAGCCTGCACTTGACATCATCGTGCCACCTGAAGTAGGTGGTGTATTGGGATTAGACTGATAAGCATAGCACCTTGCAAAGAACAAGATGATGCTAGTGTTGGTTAACGTGATTTTACACCAAAAGTTATGTATGCTCAACAGGTGCCGTACCTAGTTTGGATATTGTGTTGTTACCCTTTTGTGGTTTGGTGTTTGTCCAACAGAGAAAGCTACTCTTTTCCCGTGTAAGTGTTATTATGTGAACAAAAGTTGTATGTAAATATATATCGGTCAGAGAACCAAGATTGCATATTCTTGCCTGGTTATAACACATAAATCATAATAACAATTAAAGAGAAAAGGAACATTTGCCTTTGCAATGTGATTGTGCCAAGTAGATTAGACAACCAACCACAAACATTACAGGTCAACAGCCAAACGCATGCGAAAGTCCTAAGGTAAGCTCCATAATACATGTTGAAACCAAAAGCCTAGAAACCATAAGAAAGGTAGCTCCACATCACAGTTCCACGACAGCAGCATACTGATCATAAAACATATATCAAGTCAGGACAGCTGCACCACTGGGTAAGCATCCATGGGGTCTGGCTCAAGAGCAAAGACTGTGTGAATGCTGCAAAATGTGGCTCTTGCCTCACCCCACCCATACATCTTATCATGGACCCTTACCAAATCAGCATGAATCATCTTGACATAAACATAGCTCCTCTCTCCATGCTGATGGGATTGAACAATGCGCCAGTTGCAGTGCTTCAGCTTGTCAAACAGTATGCAGGAGATGACGAAGCATGCTGGCTGGTCTTTTGTAGTGACAATGGCTTGGAGTAGCTGGTCCTGTGAACCACCCAACTGGATCTTTAGAGCTTGAAGGACAGTCCGTGCCATATAAGCTACCGTTGCTGACTCCAGCTCGGGTTCAGGTGAATGACAGCTGACATCTTGTCCTCGAGATGCAGATCCTTCTTGATCAGATTCAGCGGAATCATCACCACTACTTACAGGTGCATCAGGTTCTACAGAAGGCACATCAGGTACATGCTCCAGTTCATAGGAGTTGGGTGGGACAGCACCGTTTGCTGAAATCTCTACAATACCAGCTCCAGGTAGACCACCAGTCTCTACAGAGGGTAAACCACCAATATCCACTTCAGAGGATTCTCGTGGCACGACACCTTTCGCTAGAGGCTCTACCCTACCAGCTCCAGGTCCACCACCAGTCAGTACTGTGGGCATAGTCATGACGGGTTCTACCAATACAAAACCTCCTTCGGGTGGCGTGGCAACTTCGGGTGCAGGATCATCAGTAGAAACTCCAGCATCAGCAGCAGTTACATCGGTCTTGACAATAGGTAAACCGTCTTGCTCCAGTTCAGAGAATTCCCGTGGCACGACACCGTTCACTAGAGGCTCTACACTAGCAGCTCCAGCTGCACCACCAGTTTGTACAGCAGGGGGTAAACCCAATCCACAACCTTCTTCATGTGGCACGATGATGCCAGGTATAGGCTCATCAGTACCAGGTCCCGCTGCATCAGTCTCCATAGACAGTAAACAAGGTGGCGTCAGAGGTTTAAAAGACTGACATGCCATTTCACCTTTGTCATCAGACAATATAGAGTTTTCTTCAACTCTATGTTTCTGCAATAATAAGCACATGAACAGAAATTAGACCAGAGCATCTAGCCATCTAACAGGGGTAGCGGCAAAACAAGCGTCGATCCATATGTTTACCTTGTCATCTGGGATATCAGAACACACCGATTTAGAAGTCATTTCACATAGCATCCGCTTTTTCGTTCCTTCCCCTACGTCCATCTGGAATAAGTAATACTATTGATCACATAAAACTAATTAATCAAATATATGCATATGTTGAGAAGTTTGCACGGCAAATTGTGGATTCTGCTTTTATCACCTACGAATCGTCGTTCTATATATTTACCTTGTCATCTGGGATATCAGAAGTCACAGAATGAGAAGTCATCTCACTAAGTATCGGTTTTTTCGCTCTTTCCCCTCCATCCATCTGCAATAAGAAGTACTATTGATCACATAAAGCCAATTCATTGAATATATGCATATGTTGAGAAGTTTGCACAGCAAATTGTGGATTCTACTTCCAATCACCAAGTAATCTCGTGAGAAATGCATGATCAAGATATGTTTCTCCCTCTTGATCGACATCTGCATCTCCATTAAGACTAATCATCGTGCGATGGTGCTCTTCAGAAGAGCGCATACACTTCCAATCACCAGACAAGCAAAAAATTGTTGATTCTAGTAATGCTTAATCAGCAGTGGCCATGGAACGACCACAGATCGACCAAGCAAAAAAAAAAATCAACAGCCTACTGACCACCAGGCAAAACAAACTAGGCCCATACATGGCCTCACAAATCATCATCAAACATCGATCAAACTAGCAAGTTTGAACATGGATTACTGATGGCGTGTATTTCACACGTTTGTTGGGCAACCCCAAGAGGAAGGTATGATGCGCACAGCAGCAAGTTTTCCCTCAGAAAGAAACCAAGGTTTATCGAACCAGGAGGAGCCAAGAAGCACGTTGAAGGTTGATGGCGGCGGGATGTAGTGCGGCGCAACACCAGGGATTCCGGCGCCAACGTGGAACCTGCACAACACAACCAAAGTACTTTGCCCCAACGAAACAGTGAGGTTGTCAATCTCACCGGCTTGCTGTAACAAAGGATTAACCGTATTGTGTGGAAGATGATTGTTTGCAGAAAACAGTAGAACAAGTATTGCAGTAGATTGTATTTCAGTAAAGAGAATTGGACCGGGGTCCACAGTTCACTAGAGGTGTCTCTCCCATAAGACAAACAGCATGTTGGGTGAACAAATTACAGTTGGGCAATTGACAAATAAAGAGAGCATGACCATGCACATACATATCATGATGAGTATAGTGAGATTTAATTGGGCATTACGACAAAGTACATAGACTGTCATCCAACTGCATCTATGCCTAAAAAGTCCACCTTCAAAGTTATCATCCGAACCCCTCCAGTATTAAGTTGCAAACAACAGACAATTGCATTAAGTATGGTGCGTAATGTAACTAGTGACTACATCCTTGAACATAGCACTAATGTTTTATCCCTAGTGGCAACAGCACAACACAACCTTAGAACTTTCTGTCACTGTCCCAGGTGTCACTGCAGGCATGAACCCACTATCGAGCATAAGTACTCCCTCTTGGAGTTACAAGCATCTACTTGGCCAGAGCATCTACTAGTAACGGAGAGCATGCAAGATCATAAACAACACATAAGCATAACTTTGATAATCAACATAACAAGTATTCTCTATTCATTGGATCCCAACAAACGCAACATATAGAATTACAGATAGATGATCTTGATCATGTTAGGCAGCTCACAAGATCCGACAATGATAGCACAATGGGGAGAAGACAACCATCTAGCTACTGCTATGGACCCATAGTCCAGGGGTAGACTACTCACACATCACACCAGAGGCGACCATGGCGGCGTAGAGTCCTCCGGGAGATGATTCCCCTCTCCGGCAGGGTGCCGGAGGCGATCTCCTGGATCCCCCGAGATGGGATCGGCGGCGGCGGCATCTCTGGAAGGTTTTCCGTATCGTGGTTCTCGGTACTGGGGGTTTCGTCACGGAGGCTATTTGTAGGCGGAAGGGCAGGTCAAGAGGCGGCACGGGGGCCCCACACCACAGGCCGGCGCGGCCAAGGGGGGGCCGCGCCGCCCTAGGGTGTGGCCCCTCCGTGGCCCCTCTTCGTCTCTCCTTCGGACTTCTGGAAGCTTCGTGAGAAAATAGGCCCCTGGGCTTTGATTTCGTCCAATTCCGAGAATATTTCCTTACTAGGATTTCTGAAACCAAAAACAGCAGAAAACAGCAACTAGCACTTCGGCATCTTGTTAATAGGTTAGTTCCAGAAAATGCACGAATATGACATAAAGTGTGCATAAAACATGTAGATAACATCAATAATGTGGCATGGAACATAAGAAATTATCGATACGTCGGAGACGTATCAATTACTAATTTATTTTCTGATAAAGTGAGTATATTAATATCGAAAGATATTGATTACACTGAGCCTCTGTAACAACGCAATACCTTACTGGTAGTACGGATGCACATGGATTCCTAATAATCCCTCTGTTCGGTTTTAATTAGTCGACGCGAGGGAGAGAAGAAAATGAACTGTCGATGCTTTCAACTAGAGTCAATTAAATACGAACGGAAGAAGTACGTAGTAGTATTGACAAATATCCGGATCTAGTCTAAAAACAAATTGGCATGTAAATCCTAGTAGTCTACTAAACTAGGATCAATACCCTAGATTAGGGTTCCAAGCGGCGTCCGCGAATCGTCCCGCAAAGCAGAAAATTAGAGCAAATAGTGGTTGAGATTAGAGCAGATTTAAAGCACTCGCACTGAAACTAGCTAGCCCGCTACCCACCCCGCTTGACACCCTGCCCTAGATGTGAATCTACACCAAATATTCAAACAAGGATGAGCAACCGCCAATAAAATTTTATCCGTACATCATCATCTCTACCATACACAAGGGTATGGTGATTTCACATACAGCCATTGTTGCCGCGGGACGAGGATGAGTGATGCGCCGCGGAGAAGGTGCCTCACGCCTCTGTCGCTGCCGCTGTCGAAGAGGAAGTCGAAGCCGCGTGATTGTGGTCCGACGCCGATATGGAGGTGGAGCTACTAGGGAAGAGGTGGAGGTGGAGGTGGAGAGGGAGTGATGGTTTGTACTAGTGGCGGCCGGTGAGGTAGTTATAAATACAGCCTCTCTCTCTTTTTTGGCAAGGAATGCAGCTTCTCTTGGAAGGCAACGAGGCAACGCACTCCAGATTTCGTATATTACTACTATATAATAATATGGGCGGAGAAATTTGGACGCATCTGTGTTGTCTTGTCAAATGAATCACCAGGATTTGCTTTTAGTACTCCAGATTTGGGCGACCCAAGGAAGTAGAGATAGTAATGTACGCCATCTAGCTACACGCTATCAAATCAAATAAATGGTCATGCCATTTACTTTTAAGATGGTGCAGCAGTTATTCTGACCAAAGAAACATGCACGTCTGCTGATTATTTTGATAGTACTACTAGTAGTACTACGGAGTAATATTTCTGATGGGTATACATTTACCGTCCGCTAGCAAAGATTGTTTGGCACATTGTTCTTATGGCTTTCAACATCACACCCCTTAATAATATTATTAATCAATGTTTGGGCAATTAATTGAGTGTGTTAATAAAAAATTAAAACCCACAAATCCAACTGTACTATTTTTAGGGCCATATGAAGGACAAGGAATGATTTTAAATGCCATATGGAGTACCTCCAACCATGTGAAATATGGTTCTGTCATGCAGGTGATACCCATGGCTTCGCATTGGATCCGTATGTTGTCCTACATACAGTCAACTATGAAGTACCACGATTTGGTTTTTGGGTGCAACCTGCTAGAGAATGATGCACGGGTTTGTACAGCCAGTACAATTCACATTAAGATTTTCTGATAGGATGTTGATGTGTATATGTAAGAATCATACACTAGAATGTCTTCTATGTTTAGATGGCTGATCTACGTTTATACTTTATGTGAACCATGAGGTTAAGACCTTTGTACTGTAATAAAGATTGCTAAATAACAGTATATATGTATGCCTCTAGGGACACTGAAACAGCCAAACAACCATGCATGTGTATAGACCGTATTTGATCAAATTACAAGAAGCACCTGGGTTCATGAAAATAGCATCAATTTATCACCTAAGTACATTAGCTATAAATAGTTAAATAGGAGTCAAGACCAACTGAGCTAACTAGTAGTATGATCCTACTATTACATAAATATCCCTAACTCTGATTGTCTTTGTTCCAGTCCAGCGCGTTGGTGTAGCTTGGGATTAACCAAAACCCCGTATGCCAGTTGGCCCCAGGACCGCTGCTTGAGAAAGAGATGCTTTGGTGGTCTTCGCCATTTAGACTGAAGCGGAAAATTTCTTGATGTGATGTGTCAAACTGAGAGCCAATGGCCTGAGGCGTGGTGTAGATGCAGTTTCTTCTTGTCAAATATCCTGGGGGAAATGTTGCACCACCCACTGGCATGAAAATCGGATAGTTCAACCCAAGGAACATAGAATAGTCTCCAAGATTAGTAACCCTTTCCCACGGGTTGGCTGGAAGTAACCGACTAGTGTCATTCGAGAATACTATGCAGGTATACCCCGAATAGCTGTGAACAGCGCGACCGCAATGGACAGAAGGGGTACTATCAAAATAAGTTGGAGCACCGTCAGCGTCAAAATCCATTACGCCACGTGGATAGACCAGGAGAAGTCTAGAACGATCTTGAGATCTTTCCAGCCACCACGTACGACTATTAGAGTCAAAATCATCATCGCCATCAAATCCAGCCGTCCACGGAAGGAATGGAGCAGGGAGCACTATAGGACCTTGAAAAAGGAAAGAACACGTCACATGAAAATATATTTCATGATTTATCTACTAGTGATATTGATTTGATATTGTATATGCCAATACTAGTACTTTATAAAATCATGGTCGAACATAAGATGGTTTGAAATATATTTCGAACATCTTGATAAAACTTCATATGGATTTAAAACATGTTCCCCAAAATATTTGTCCAAATTTTAGATGGTTTGAATATAGTACTCCTTATTCTCTAGAACCGGGGGAATATAAACAAATGAAAGTCTTTATCAATATTGCATGGCACCTTTATTGATTCTATTTCTACTCTACCTTAAATTTTCCACGGAGTAATAATAAAGAAACTTAATTACTAGGGGGCCTTTTTCCTACGGAACAACATGCACATTAGACCATACTAAAATTCCTATAGATGTTAAATTCTATATATGTCCATACCACAAGAGGGTTATGGTGTGCGCCTATGGAATTCCTTTAAGCCAAAAGATGCCAAGACAGTTCAACAAATAAGAGGTGAAATACTATATAAGTTACGTATATAAAAAAGATAGGGAGGAAATGTTACCAAATTGATTAGGATCCCATGCATAAACATTTCCAAGCTCAGTAACGGCGAACACAAGTCCGTTATGTATAATTGCATCGCAGTATATGGCGCCGTACTGAAACTGGTTTTCAAGAAATATCCATGTACGAGGATATTCGCCATGGAGGTAGGCAATTGCAAAGTCGAAGATTGCGACAAGGGAGAAATCTTTATACCCCCTAGCAGTTGTAGGAACTTGGCAAATAGCTATCTTCTGCAGTTGAATAGCATCACCCTGATACTCGAATATAAGTGGATTGCGTGTGGTTTCAAACTTCTTCATCAAAGATGGAAGCTTAATCTTGCGATGAGTGTAGACATTGAGGAGGTTCCACTTGCCTTTGGGGCCAACCATGGCGATCCAATCTCCATTGGCGCCTGCCCGCTCCTCATCCTTACCGTGTGGCATTAGGCAATCATAGGAGAACCTGTCCATCGGCACTAGTTTGCACTTGCTGTGCACCGGCAAATCCTCCTTGAACTCCCATGGTTTATCCGCCGGGTCACAACAGAGAACACACGGAAGGCCAAACGGCTGAGAAGCAGGCAGAGTGGTACTGTATTTGGCTGACTGAAGAATACTTTTGGAGGAACCGACTAGGGACGCGGCGGTGATGGCGTCGCACTGGCTGATGAGCACTTCAAGGGGGCCTTCCGTAAACACCTTGTGAAACAGCCCAGATCCACAGACTCTGCTCGATTTCGACATTGCAATGAGGCAGGTGGTACAATGGGGTTGGGATTTTCTTGGGAGATTTACTGATTCGAACTTTGGGAGAGAGATGGCGATCAATGGCGGCAGGTGGGGGTTTGAGTTGGAGAACAGAGGCTCTCAAACTGGGCACTGCTGGATAGGACGCGAAAGCGCCATGGCGGAGACGCAGGCGCGTGCTATGGAAGCTGGGCAGAGTGGGGATAGACGACGGAGGTGAACCGAGACGCTCCTCCTCTTATGCATATACTGCCTACTGCAGTTTCGAGGAGAGTGTGAATGTGTTCAAAAAAAGAGGAGAGTGTGAATGTGTTCAAAAAAAGAGGAGAGTGTGAATGTGTTCAAAAAAACAGGAGAGTGTGACTGTGACCCGACACCCGAGTAGGAGCAGACGGACTATAGGAGTAGCCCCATCATTACAGTCCATTAATCGTGCTTCCCACAATAAATAAGTGAAACGTCCTAGGCTTGTGTTGTCTAATCAAATCGATGGTCATGTCAGTATTATGGTGAACAAATAAAACAAATACACCAACCTTGTTCTTTTTGCAACGTACACCAACCTAGCAAGGCATCAACCTTCTCGCCATCAACTAGGACTCCGTGGCTCCATCCCACCAAAGTTGTCTCAACTTTGTAAAAAAAATACATCTATCCATCTAAATTTTAACAAAGGTGAGAAACTTTTGGTGGGACCGAGGGAGTACAAAAAAACTTTGCTACTCCATGCTAGTATCGGCCACTTTTCGAAAAGTAATTCAAATTTCAACTGAAGGCGTGCTATTTTATGGTCCTGAAAATTGCCAAAAAAAAGTACAACCAAAAAATGCAACAGATCCATGTTAAGGGGGTACACCCTATGCAGTATACATTAAGAAACTTCGAAACTTCAGCGACCTTGTAAGAATGTCCATGACAGTGCAGTTTTGCAAATTAGGAAGAGACGAAATATGAATTCAACCAAAGAAATCTAAACGAATCCTTAGACAATAGCATAGTTAACACGTTCAGAAAAAAAATGATGACCCCAAAAGACAACATTAGCAAGAAATACTCCATTTTAGTTTGAACTTGCAGTCACATACATATACTAGTAGTACTGCCAACATACTATAATACTTCGAGCTGCATTCTAGCACTCCAACTAGCTAGCTAATAATTCTGGAGTAGTAGTACTACTATACAAGTCCAAAATACATCCGAACGAACCCTACTTCGAACTAAACTACTCCCTCCGATCTTCGAGTAACTACATTGCAGTATGACTAAACAAAGATTATTGTATAACCTTCTTGTTGATGCAAACGCAGATAGGCAACACACGCTGCCCTCCATTCTGCTTCGCGTAACAGGGCGGCACCGCCAGGAAAGAAGTGAGCTGCTGCAACATGATCGAGCTAGGCGTCGGGGAGCTCGTCGGCTCGATTACCGCCATCAAGGTGTCCGTCGAGAGGTCACTGGTCCCAGCCGGCGCCGGCGACGGCGGACCAATCACCAGCAGCTGCGCCTTGTACATCGGAAACAAGCACACGGCCGACCTGATGCACACACTGGACACAATGGTGGTCGGGCTGAGCGCGCCAACGGTGATGGCGAACACGCTACCTTCTTCTTCCCCACTACCGATGAATAGGTGTCCCCGCGGTTGTACCGGAACACGAACTATGCACCAGGCGGGTATGCCATACTTGAACGTAAACACTGGGATGGAGTGGGATGCTTGGAGGTGTACCAGGAGCTCCCGCGGTGGGCCGGTGAAGCTACAGCCAGTATTGATGGCCTCTGTGCAGCCTCACGGACCATGTGGGCACGCGATATAGTGCTTGTAGGACTCTGTGGAGGCGACCAAGCTCTGGCAGCCGACACACTTGACCATTGCCCCAGATCGATTCGACGGCGGCAATCTTGCCCCAGATCGATTCGACGGCGGCAACCTCGCCGGCTGCTCGCACTTCTTGCACGGGTTCGGCGCAAGCTCGCCGACGCAGCGCCGACAGCCCATATGACCTCCCTTGCACTGCACGGAACAATGTACGTGGCATCAGTTGTCATTAAAATTTCTCACAGGTGAACCTAAGAATGAAATCGGAAGGGAGCGACCTTGGATATGGGGGGTTTGAAGGGCAGCAGGCAGAGGGGGCACAAGAAGAGGGCCTCCTCCATCTTCAGAGAAGAGTGATCGGGAAAATGAGAACGGGATGGGTTCTTTTTTTTATACATGCCTTGGAGTGGAGTATGGATACTACTACTTATAGGAAGAACTTCCTTGCTAAGAATCGGCGTCGGCCGTACGCAACCATAGATGCACCAGCGGCTCTGCAGTTTGTCAAAATAAAAGGACAGAGCTGCAGTGACTTGAAGTCTCCAAATCTCATTGTGACTTGGTGCCACCATCTACCAACCATTTGAGATCCAACGTTCCAAACTATCTCTTATTTCGAACCTAAAAACAAAAATTATTCAGAAAATTATGAAAAAAATCCAGTAAAATGTAGATGCCTTGTTCTAAAATCTGTGAATATTTCATCCCACTCGGACGACTAGCTTGTGATTAAAGAGCTTTTTACGTATACGAGCACTAGTTTAAACTAAATACTCCCTCTGATTCATATTAATTGACTTCAATATGGATGTATCTAGAACTAAAATGTGTCTAGTACATCCATATTAGAGTCAATTAATATGAACCGGAGGGAGTATATATTTGCTCACAAACCTTTGATTCAAATCGAATGAAACTTCACCAAAATATAAATCGAAATATGCACGATTAACTGGAAGTTCTTGAAATATTTCTGAGCAATTATAATAATTATTTAGTTTAAATTCTAAGTCGATCGCATACATTGGATCTGAGATGGATGGTGGATGGTGGCACCAAGTCACTGTGAGACTTGGAAGTATCAAGTCAGTGAAGCTCTATCCCAAAATAAAAGCTTCGTGAAGGGGGCAGTTTGGTTCAAAAAAGAAGACAATGCAAAGCAGTTGTCAAACAGTACCCATATAGTCAAATGTACTCCCTCTGATTCAAATGAATTGACTCAACTTTGTCTAGATATATATGGATGTATCAAGTCACTGAAGCTCTATCCCAAAATAAAAGCTTCATGAAGGGGGAAGTTTGGTTCGAAAAAAATACAGTGCCAAGCAGCTGTCAAATAGTACCATAACGTCAAATGTACTCCCTCCGATTCAAACGAAATGACTCAACTTTGTATTTTGCATGTTAAAGGTTTTTCGTAAAACTTGGCCAATCTTAACATAGTTTGCCTTTCTAAAAAAAGATATAAGCCCTAAGGCTCCTTTGATTCATAGGATGGGAAAACCATAGAAATATGAAAATCATAGGATTGAGATTTAATGGCTAGTTGAATCATATAGGAAGATGAGTTGTGTTTGATTGTGCCAAAGGAAATTTTCCATGAGGTATGACCTAATGTTTTATTCTTATAGGATTTGCACTGCAAGATTCCTGTAGGATATGTTCCTATGAATCAAACAACTAGTGTGGGAAAAATTCACATGTGATCTAAATCCTACATAATTCCTATACAAATCCTATATATGAATTTTAGTTGTTAGGTCACTTAAAATGACTTCACTTGAAGGGTTACATTTTTGTTTTTTCTGAATTAGTAGTGATGCCTAACCATATATATACCTAAACCAAGAGAATCAACATAAACTTATGTATATTAATAGTAAGCGCATATATGAATGTTTTTTATCTACAAACCCAGGGTCATATATATGTACATAGAAACATGCATATATGCTAGTTTTTGTACCTTGGTGTGTTCCTCTTTTGGGCTATCTTTTTTGTTCACCGGTTCACAACCAACGCCCTAGATTAATTTGACACTTAGAAAATAACATTTTGTTTTTGGCGCACTAACACAAATAGTAGTAGCAAAGTCAACACTGTAGAGAAGTACAAAATAAATGTGTGTGGAAAAAATTGACTTAAAGTGACCATTACAATGAGAAAAAGGGTAGAACCAAGCATTGCACAGGGAAAAAGCAGTGTAGTGCCCAGAAGAAAAAAAACAAGTTGGGCTATACTCCCTCCATCCTGAAATAATGGGTGTAGAGTTAAAATTTGTCCATAAAAGAGTGTACTTCTCGTTTTGCAATGCACTTCAAAATTTGTCCACAAAAGAGTGGTACTCCTAGTAAAAAATATTTCTTTCTCATCACGAGGGATATAGTTTCTTCACGACTAGTACGTACTACCTCCATCACAAAGCTTAAGGGTTCCTTTGATTCAAAGGATTTGCATAGGAATTTTGTAGGATTTGGTTCCTATGGAAAAATTTCCTATACATGTTGTTTGATTCATAGGAACATATCATATAGGAAAAAATCCTATAGGAATCTTGTAGTGTAATTCCTATAGGAAAAAAGCATTAGCTCATGCCTCATGGAAAAATTCCTTTGCTACAATCAAACAAACTTCATCTTCCTATAGGATTCAATTAGACATGCCATTCCAATCCTAAACCTTTCCTATTCCTATGCTTTTCCTATCCTTTAAATCAAAGGAGCCCTAAGTCTTTTTTTAAGAGTCAAAGCAAGTAAAGGTTGACGAAAATTTAGAACAATCTATCAACTAATATAATATTTTGTAGATACCATACCAAAAAAAAATCATTGTCTATGTATTGATATTAATTTTGTATTTTGCATGATAATGATTTTTGGTAAAATCTTAGTTTACCTTGACATAGTTTGAGCTTCTAAAAATAATATAAGCCTTACGCTTTGGGATGGAGGTAGTAGTATTTAGCATAATATGGTTTTCTTATTTACTACATGCATTTAGCTCATTGGAGGTGGAAAAGTTGAAGAGGAAAGTGATGGTCGATGACAGTTTCCCAATGTAATAATAAAATCCTTAATATGCCTTGAAAACCCACACGTACGCCCTTTCTAGGACAGAGGCAGTATGAGGTAATGCACCCACGCGTTGTCATCTGCCCGTTCGTGCTATGTCTCCCAAATCTTGAAATATCGTCAGTTATCCATTTCACGTCCACACTTCTCCCTCTCTCCACGGACTAGGAAAAAACCCTCTCTTCGCTTCCCCTTCCCATTCCACCGATGGAGAGCCCAACCGACGCCGTCAACGCAGCGAAAGCGAAAGCCGCGCGGCTGGCCTTAGCCGCAGAGGAGGCGTCCAGAGCCGCGACCGCAGCACGCATGGCCGCAACGGCGGCGATCATCGCCGCAGCGGATGCCAAAGACGAAGCGGAGGCCATTGCCGAAGGTCGGGCCATCGGTCGCTCATCGGCATCTGATGCTGTTGGTAGATGGGTCCACTCTCTTGGGAAGCATCCCCTAGATGATGAGGACGAGGTTGAACTCATCTTTGAACCACCGCCGCCGACCTTCGACGAGAATATCGTCGACAAGGGGGAGGAAGTATGTTCCGATTCACCTCTCTCCCTTATTCAACATAGCCCTGTATCGATTTGCGCTATGGTCTCTCCCTCTTTTTTTGCGCTATAGCATTTTGAATTAGCGTCAGAATCTTTTTAGATTCATATTCAGTAGTTGCAACTGCTACATATTTGCTTCACATCCGATTCACCTCTCTCCCTTATTCAACATAGCCCTGTATCGATTTGCTCTATGGTCTCTCCCTCTCTTTTTTGCGCTATAGGGTTTTGAATTAGCGTCAGAATCTTTTTAGATTCATATTCATTATTAGTTGCAACTGCTACATATTTGCTTCACCTGTTTATTTGGCATGTATCAGGTTGCTACTGATGAGGTTGACAGCGATGTCGAGTCGCGTCATAGGAAGGCCAGGGCCACTCTCAACAAGCTTAAGGCGGGGAAGTTCGACAAGTATTGGAGTGAACCCTGGACTGGTGCCAGGAACAGCTGCCCCTTCTGCACAAAGAGCATAAAAGTTGACTTTCAAAGCGTCCTGCAGCATGCCGAAGCCGGTGGGTCCGGCTGTCTCAAAGTTGGGGAAACTGTTAACCGATCCGGCTTCATAGCCAACCACATGGCCTATGGGCTATTCCTAAGGAAGAAATTGAACCAAGCTATCGAGACCGGTCGTGTGCCTCCTCCCAAGCCCAAGCCACCAAAGATTAAAGGTATGGGCAGCAAGAAGCAGAAGAAGCGGGACCGGGAGGAGGCGACACGAAGAAGATGGTAAATATACTCCGTAACTGCTGTGCATGTTTGTCTCTCCTACTGCTTCAAAAGCAGCATCTTTTGTTGAACTCTGTTTATGTTTGCTGCTCAGCAGTGTTTGTGGTGAACCTATTAGCTTAATTAGGGGTTGTTGAACTATATATGTCTGTGTTGAACCTTGCTTAATTAGGTTGTGTTGAACTCTGTTTGTGTTGGCGTGGGAAGGGGGCATGATGCTACCCTGAATTTGCAGGACCCCCAAAAAACTTGCAAATACGAGTGATGCATCCAAAAGGAACAAACTATTACACGGTAGACCCCAGTCTGAAAGCAAGAAATGCGATCGGGTCCTTAACAGCCACCGCCCGGATTGATCGGGGATTTTGCCTGCCTACTGCATGTGACTTGTGCTCACTGAAGTTTGGGACCTCATGCATGGGCACCACACGTAAGTGACAGACCTGTTGGTGTAAAAACTCGGGTGATTATTATACTGCATTAGTACAAAGTTTCCTATGGATTCAAGGGTTGGAAAGCCAAGTTAACTCATTTTCATGACTAAGAAGGAGCCAGGCTTACTTTTTCATTTTCATGTTTTAACTTGTTTAAATCTTGGTCAAACAAAGGATTTGACCAGGATTCAAATGGGCATAAAAATTCAAAAAAAAAATTAAAAAAATCACATAAGCTTCTTATGTCATCTAGTAAGCATTACAGTTGATCAACGAAGTCTAGACATATTCAAACCAGAAAAATCATGTATATACCCCCTAACCCTAAACTCTGTCTTATGAAGTCAAGCATGAAAAAAAGTGGTTTTGGGTTTCAAACATTGGAAATTAAAAAAAACTCCCAAAAGCTTCATTTTGGAGTGACTAAGAAGAATCCAGGCTTACCTTTTCATTTTCATGTTTTAAACTGGTTTAAATCTTGGTCAAACCTAGGATTTGACCAAGATTCAAATGGACATAACAAATTCAAAAAAATCAAAACCAAAACACATAGTCTTTTGATGTCATATAGTAAGCATTCAAGTTGATAAACAAAGTCTAGACATATTTAAACAAGAAAAATCATGTATATACTTGGCCCCTAACCCTAAACTTTGTCTTATGAAGTCAAGCATTAAGAGAAGTGGTTTTGGGTTTCAAATATGGAAATTTAAAAAACCTCCCAAAAGCTTCATTTTGGAGTGACTAAGAAGAATCCAGGCTTACTTTTCATTTTCATGTTTTAAACTGGTTTAAATCTTGGTCAAACCTAGGATTTGACCAAGATTCAGATGGGCATAACAAATTCAAAAAAAAAACATAGTCTTTTGATGTCATATAATAAGCGTTCAAGTTGATAAACAAGGTCTAGACATATTCAAACCAGAAAAATCATGTATCTACCCCCTACCCCTAAACTTTGTCTTATGAAGTAAAGCACGAAGAGATGTCATTTTGGGTTTCGGACATGGAAAATTAAAAAACCCTCCCAAAAGCTTCATTTTGGAGTGAATAAGAAGGATCCATACTTACTTTTCATTTTCATGTTTTAAACTTGTTTAAATATTGGTCAAACCTGCTAGGATTTGACCAAGATTCAAATGGGCATAAAAATTTAAAAAAAAATAAATAAAAAATTAAACCGAAAACCACTTCTCTTCGTGCTTGACTTCATTAGACAGAGTTTAGGGTTTGGGGTATATACATGATTTTTATTGTTTAAATATGTCTAGACTCCGTTGATCAACATGAATGCTTACTATAACAAGAGAAGTGGTTTAATTGACTTCGTTCACCAAGACTATAAACCAAAAATTCATGTATCTACCCCTAACCCTAAACTATGCACGAAGAGAAGTGGTTTTGGGTTTCAAACCTGGATATTTCAAAAACCCTCCCAAAAGCTTCATTTTGGAGTGAATAAGAAGGATCAAGACTTAATTTTTCATTTTCATGTTTTAATCTTGTTTAAATCTTGGTCAAACCTAGGATTTGACCAAGATTCAAATGGGCATAATTTAAAAAAATGGAAAATCAAGGCACATAGTCTTCTTATGTCATATAGTAAGCATTCAATTAAGTTGATAAACAAGCTCTAGACATATTCAAACCAGAAAAATCATGTATCTACCCCCTATATATCCCTAAACCCTGACTTATGAAGTCAAGCATGAAGAGAAGTGGTTTTTGGTTTCAAACATGGAAATTTCAAAAACCCTCCCAAGAGCTTCATTTTGGAGTGACTAATTAAGAAGCATACATGCTTACCTTTTCATATTCATGTTTTAAACTTGTTCAAATCTAGGTCAACAAACCTAGGATTTGTTGACGAAGAATCAAATGGGTATAAAATAATTAAAACCAAGGTCTGCTCATGTCATATAGTGAGCATTCAATTAAATTGATAAACAAGGTCTAGACATATTAAAACTAGCAGGAAAATCATGTATCTATATACCCCCTAACCCTAAACTATGTCTTATGAAGTCAAGCATGCATGAAGAGAAGTGGTTTTTGGTTTTCAAGAGCATGGAAATTTCAAAACCCCTCCCAAGAGCTACATATTGGAGTGACTAAGAAGGATAGATGCTTAATTTTTCATATTCATGTTTTAAACTTGATTAAATCATAGTCAAACCTAGGATTTGACCAAGATTCAAATGGGCATAAAAATTCAAAAAAAATGAAAAACCAATGCACATAGTCATCTTATGTCATCTAGTAATTAAGTATTCAATTAAGTCGATAAACAATGTCTAGACATATTCAAACCAGAAAATTTATGTATCAAGCTACCCCTAACCCCAAACACTATCTTATGAAGTCTAGCATGAAGAGAAGTACGTGGTTTTTTGGTTTCAAACATGGAAATTTCAAAAACCCTCTCAAGATCGAGCTTCATTTTGGAGTGGCTACGAAGGATACATGCTTAATTTTTCATATTCATGTTTTAAACTTGTTTAAATCATGGTCAAACCTAGGATTTGACCAAGATTCAAATGGGCATAAAAATTAAAAAAAACAATAAAATGAAAAACCAATGCACATAGTCATCTTATGTCATCCAGTCAGCATTCAATTAAGTTGATAAACAAGGTCTAGACATATTCAAACCAGAAAATTCATGTATCAAGCTACCCCTATCCCCAAACTCTGTCTTATGAAGTCAAGCATGAAGAGAAGTACGCGGTTTTTTGGTTTCAAACATGGAAATTTCAAAAACCCTCTCAAGAGCTTCATTTTGGAGTGACTAAGAATGATACATGCTTAATTTTTCATATTCATGTTTTAAACTTGTTTAAATCATGGTCAAACCTAGGATTTGACCAAGATTCAAATGGGCATAAAAATTCAAAATAAATCAAAATAAATGAAAAACCAAGGCACTAGTCTTCTTATGTCATATAGTAAGCATTCAATTAAGTTGATAAACAATGTCTAGACATATTCAAACCAGAAAAATCAAGTATCTAGCTACCCCTAACCCTAAACTCTGTCTTATGAAGTCAAGCATGCATGAAGAGAAGTGGTTTTTGGTTTCAAACATGGAAATTTCAAAAACCCTACCAAGATCAACATTTTGGAGTGACTAAGAAGGATATATGCTTATTTTTTCATATTCATGTTTTAAACTTGTTTAAATCATGGCCAAACCTAGGATTTGACCAAGATTCAAATGGGCATAAAAATTCAAAAAAAAAAAAAACAAAAAATAGAAAATCAAGGCACATAGTATTCTTATGTCACATCGTAAGCATTCAATTAAGTTGATAGACAAGGTCTAGATATATTCAAACGAGAGAAATCATGTGTCTACCCCCTAACCCTAAACTCTGTCTCATGAAGTCAAGCATGAAGATATGTGGTTTTTGGCCGGTTTCAAACATGGAAATTTCAAAAACCCTCCCAAGAGCTTCATTTTGGAGTGACTAAGAAGGATATATGCTTAATTTTCATATTCATGTTTTCAACTTGTTTAAATCATGGTCAAACCTAGGATTTGACCAAGATTCAAATGGGCTTAAAAATTAAAAAAAACAATAAAATGAAAAACCAATGCACATAGTCATCTTATGTCATCTAGTAAGCATTCAATTAAGTTGATAAACAAGGTCTAGACATATTCAAACCAGAAAATTCATGTATCAAGCTACCCTTATCCCGAAACTCTGTCTTATGAAGTCAAGCATGAAGAGAAGTACGCGGTTTTTTGGTTTCAAACATGGAAATTTCAAAAACCCTCTCAAGAGCTTCATTTTGGAGTGACTACGAAGGATACATGTTTAATTTTTCATATTCATGTTTTAAACTTGTTTAAATCATGGTCAAACCTAGGATTTGACCAAGATTCAAATGGCAAAATTTAAAAAAATGAAAAATCAAGGCACATAGTCTTCTTATATCATATAGTAAGCATTCAATTAAGTTGATAAACAAGGTCTAGACATATTCAAACCAGAGAAATCATGTATCTACCCCCTAACCCTAAACTCTGTCTCATGAAGTCAAGCGCATGAGGATATGTGGTTTTTGGTTTCAAACATGGAAATTTCAAAAACCCTCCCAAAGAGCTTCATTTTGGAGTGACTAAGAAGGATCCATAGGAAACTATGTACTAATACAGTATAATGATCACCCGAGTTATTAGAGCAACAAGTCTGTCACGTACGTAAGGTCCCACACTTCAGTGAGCACAAGTCACGTACGCTAGGTAGGCAAACTCCCAGCCATCTTCTTTGTCAAGAGAGAGGCATCAACACACACACACACTCTCTCTCTCTCTCTCTCTCTCTCTCCAATTATCCACCTCCGTTGGCTGCCGGTTTTGGCAGGTCGTTTCTAGCTCAGCTCGTAGGCCATGGTGTGCAGGCTCTGTAGCCATGGCGATTTGGTCGCGCCAAGTGGTTCGTCCCCGGCTGGGACGAGGATCAATCCGGACGGTGGCTGTTAAGGACCCGATCGCATTTCTTGCTTTCAGCATGGGGTCTACCATGTAAATCTTAGGGATTTAGAAGAAATTTCCTGTTAATTTTGTGTCCTGCTGTAAACTGCACTCTGATGCGTATTGGAAATCAGGGTCCTTCAGGATCGTTCGGTTGTCCCTCTAAAAAAAAATCTCTCTCATTCTCGGCCTTTCTCGCTCGCTCGCACGAGTCGCACCCCCCTGCGCACTGACAACCCTGCACAACAGTCAATATCACCAGAAAAAGGATAGACACCATAAATAAGTGGGGCCCCGTGACTTCTCTCCCTTCATCTCCTCCCGTGTGATCCCTCTTCCTCCGACTCCCGACCTTGCGGAAAAGAAAAATGAAATGAAAGAGTTTCACTGGATGGGAAAACACATGTGCTGCCTAGTAATAATAATAATAACGTAAAAAATCGACCTACAAATCTATTATTAAATAAGCTAAACTAGGGTTTTGCCCAGTACTACGGATCAATTTCTGAAAATCCAACTACGGGGTTCGATTTGGCCTGCTAATATAAAATTATATAATCCGAACTAGTATTCCTCTAAAAAATCATTTTGGTATGCATCGTTTGGTACTTTTCATAGCTAGAGTGCTTACTCCCTCCGTTAGCAAATAGTCTTCGTATGTCATATAGTAAGCATTCAAGTTGATAAACAAGGTTTAGACATATTCAGAAAAATCATGTATCTACCCCCTATCCCTAAACTCTGACTTATGAAGTCAAGCATCAAGAGATGTGGTTTTTGGTTTCAAACATGGAAATTTCAAAAACCCTCCCAAGAGCTACAATTTGGAGTGGCTAAGAAGGATAGATGCTTAATTTTTCATATTTATGTTTTAAACTTGTTTAAATCATGGTCAAGCCTAGGATTTGACCAAGATTCAAATGGGTATAAAATTAAAAAAACAATAAAATGAAAAACCAATGCACATAGTCTTCTTATGTCATATATATAGTAAGCAGTCAATTAAGTTGATAACAAGGTCTAGACATATTCAAACGAGAAAAGTCATGTATCAAGCTACCCCTAACCCCAAACTCTGTCTTATGAAGTCAAGCATGAAGAGAAGTACGTGGTTTTTTGGTTTCAAACATGGAAATTTCAAAAACCCTCTCAAGAGCTTCATTTTGTAGTGACTACGAAGGATACATGCTTAATTTTCATATTCATGTTTTAAACTTGTTTAAATCATGGTCAAACCTAGGATTTGACCAAGATTCAAATGGGCATAATTTAAAAAAAATGAAAAATCAAGGCACGTGGTCTTCTTATGTCATATAGTAAGCATTCAATTAAGTTGATAAACAAGGTCTAAATATATTCAAACCAGAGAAATCATGTATCTACCCCCTAACCCTAAACTCTGTCTCATGAAGTCAAGCATGCGTGAAGATAGTTGGTTTTTGGTTTCAAACATGGAAATTTCAAAAACCCTCCCAAGAGTTTCATTTTGGAGTGACTAAGAAGGATATATGCTTAATTTTTCATATTCATGTTTTCAACTTGTTTAAATCATGGTCAAACTTAGGATTTGACCAAGATTCAAATGGGCATGAAATTAAAAAAAACAATAAAATGAAAAACCAATGCACATAGTCTTCTTATGTCATATATATAGTAAGCATTCAATTAAGTTGATAACAAGGTGTAGACATATTCAAACGAGAAAAATCATGTATCAAGCCCTACCCCTAACCCCAAACTCTGTCTTATAAAGTCAAGCATGAAGAGAAGTACGTGGTTTTTTGGTTTCAAACATGGAAATTTCAAAAACCCTCTCAAGAGCTTCATCTTGGAGTGACTATGAAGGATACATGCTTAATTTTCATATTCATGTTTTAAACTTGTTTAAATCATGGTCAAACCTAGGATTTGACCAAGATTCAAATGGGCATAATTTAAAAAAAATGAAAAATCAAGACACATAGTCTTTTATGTCATATAGTAAGCATTCAATTAAGTTGATAAACAAGGTCTAGACATATTCAAACCAGAGAAATCATGTATCTACCCCCTAACCCTAAACTCTATCTCATGAAGTCAAGCATGCATGAAGATAGTTGGTTTTTGGTTTCAAACATGGAAATTTCAAAAACCCTCCCAAGAGCTTCATTTTGGAGTGACTAAGAAGGATATATGCTTAATTTTTCATATTCATGTTTTCAACTTGTTTAAATCATGGTCAAACTTAGGATTTGACCGAGATTCAAATGGGCATGAAATTAAAAAAACAATAAAATGAAAAACCAATGCACATAGTCTTCTTATGTCATATATATAGTAAGCATTCAATTAAGTTGATAACAAGGTCTAGACATATTCAAACGAGAAAAATCATGTATCAATCTACCCCTAACCCCAAACTCTGTCTTATGAAGTCAAGCATGAAGAGAAGTATGTGGTTTTTTGGTTTCAAACATGGAAATTTCAAAAACCCTCTCAAGAGCTTCATTTTGGAGTGACTATGAAGGATACATGCTTAATTTTCATATTCATGTTATAAACTTGTTTAAATCATGGTCAAACCTAGGATTTGACCAAGATTCAAATGGGCATAATTTAAAAAAAATGAAAAATCAAGACACATAGTCTTTTATGTCATATAGTAAGCATTCAATTAAGTTGATAAACAAGGTCTAGACATATCAAACCAGAAAAATCATGTATCTACCCCCTATATATCCGTAAACCCTGACTTATGAAGTCAAGCATGAAGAGAAGAAGTGGTTTTTGGTTTCAAACATGGAAATTTCAAAAACCCTCCCAAGAGCTTCATTTTGGAGTGACTAATTAAGAAGCGTACCTGCTTACTTTTTTCATATTCATGTTTTAAACTTGTTCAAATCTAGGTCAACAAACCTAGGATTTGACGAAGAATCAAATGGGTATAAAAAATTAAAACCAAGGTCTGCTCATGTCATATATAGTAAGCATTCAATTAGATTGATAAACAAGGTCTAGACATATTCAAACTAGCAGGAAAATCATGTATCTACCCCCTAACCCTAAACTATGTCTTATGAAGTCAAGCATGCATGAAGAGAAGTGGTTTTTGGTTTTCAAGCATGGAAATTTCAAAAACCCTCCCAAGAGCTACATATTGGAATGACTAAGAAGGATATATGCTTAATTTTTCATATTCATGTTTTAAACTTGATTAAATCATGGTCAAGCCTAGGATTTGACCAAGATTCAAATGGGCATAAAAATTCAAAAAGAATGAAAAACCAATGCACATAGTCATCTTATGTCATCGATCTAGTAAGCATTCAATTAAGTTGATAAACAATGTATAGACATATTCAAACCAGAAAATTTATGTATCAAGCTACCCCTAACCCCAAACTCTGTCTTATGAAGTCTAGCGTGAAGAGAAGTACGTGGTTTTTTGGTTTCAAACATGGAAATTTCAAAAACCCTCTCAAGATAGAGCTTCATTTTGGAGTGACTATGAAGGATACATGCTTAATTTTTCATATTCATGTTTTAAACTTGTTTAAATCATGGTCAAACCTAGGATTTGACCAAGATTCAAATGGGCATAAAAATTAAAAAAAACAATAAAATGAAAAACCAATGCACATATATAGTCATCTTATGTCATCTAGTAAGCATTCAATTAATTAAGTTGATAAACAAGGTCTAGACATATTCAAACCAGAAAATTCATGTATCAAGCTACCCCTATCCCCAACAAACTCTGTCTTATGAAGTCAAGCATGAAGAGAAGTATGTGGTTTTTGGCCGGTTTCAAACATGGAAATTTCAAAAACCCTCCCAAAAGCTACATTTTGGAGTGACTAAGAATGATACATGCTTAATTTTTCATATTCATGTTTTAAACTTGTTTAAATCATGGTCAAACCTAGGATTTGACCAAGATTCAAATGGGCATAAAATTCAAAATAAATCAAAATAAATGAAAAACCAAGGCACATAGTCTTCTTATGTCATATAGTAAGCATTCAATTAAGTTGATAAACAATGTCTAGACATATTCAAACCAGAAAAATCAAGTATCTAGCTACCCCTAACCCTAAACTCTGTCTTATGAAGTCAAGCATGCATGAAGAGAAGTGGTTTTTGGTTTCAAACATGGAAATTTCAAAAACCCTACCAAGATCTACATTTTGGAGTGACTAAGAAGGATATATGCTTATTTTTTCATATTCATGTTTTAAACTTGTTTAAATCATGGCCAAACCTAGGATTTGACCAAGATTCAAATGGGCATAAAAATTCAGAAAAAACAAAAAATGGAAAATCAAGGCACATAGTATTCTTATGTCACATAGTAAGCTTTCAATTAAGTTGATAGACAAGGTCTAGATATATTCAAACCAGAGAAATCATGTGTCTACCCCCTAACCCTAAACTCTGTCTCATGAAGTCAAGCATGAAGATATGTGGTTTTTGGCCGGTTTCAAACATGGAAATTTCAAAAACCCTCCCAAGAGCTTCATTTTGGAGTGACTAAGAAGGATATATGCTTAATTTTCATATTCATGTTTTCAACTTGTTTAAATCATGGTAAAACCTAGGATTTGACCAAGATTCAAATGGGCTTAAAAATAAAAATAAAAAACAATAAAATGAAAAACCAATGCACATAGTCATCTTATGTCATCTAGTAAGCATTCAATTAAGTTGATAAACAAGGTCTAGACATATTCAAACCAGAAAATTCATGTATCAAGCTACCCTTATCCCGAAACTCTGTCTTATGAAGTCAAGCATGAAGAGAAGTACACGGTTTTTTGCTTTCAAACATGGAAATTTCAAAAACCCTCTCAAGAGCTTCATTTTGGAGTGACTACGAAGGATACATGTTTAATTTTTCATATTCATGTTTTAAACTTGTTTAAATCATGGTCAAACCTAGGATTTGACCCAGATTCAAATGGCAAAATTTAAAAAAATGAAAAATCAAGGCACATAGTCTTCTTATGTCATATAGTAAGCATTCAATTAAGTTGATAAACAAGGTCTAGACATATTCAAACCAGAGAAATCATGTATCTACCCCCTAACCCTAAACTCTGTCTCATGAAGTCAAGCGCATGAAGAAATGTGGTTTTTGGTTTCAAACATGGAAATTTCAAAAACCCTCCCAAGAGCTTCATTTCGAAGTGATTAATTAAGAACCATACATGCATGCTTAGTTTTTCATATTCATGTTTTAAACTTATTCAAATCTTGGTGAAACCTAGGATTTGACAAAGATTCAAATGGTTTATAAAAATTCAAAAAAAAGGTCTTCTTATGTTGTATAGTAGGCATTCAATTAAGTTGATAAATAAGGTCTAGACATATTCAAACCAGAAAAATCATGTATCTACCCCCTAACCCTAAACTTTGTCTTATGAAGTCAAGCATGAAGAGAAGTGGTTTTTGGTTTCAAGCATGGAAATTTCAAAAACCTCCCCAAACTTCATTTTAGAGTGACTAAGAATACAAGCTTCCCTTTTCATTTTCATGTTTTAAACTTGTTTAAATTATCTTGGTCAAATCTAGGATTTGACAAGATTCAAATGGGCAAACATATGATAAGTGATGCAAATATCATTTCTAAGTGCAGGCAAACCAGCCTTTAGCTTAACATATTTCTAAGTACAAGGTTTCAGAAAATTGAGTGGGGGCGGCTGCCCCCCTTGGCTATAGTCTGGATCCGCCCATGCTATAGTTTGAGGCCATTTGGATGACGTCGAAAAAATTCTTTGATTAGAAATGGGGTTGTTCGAACCCCGTAGTTGGATTTTTTGAACCTTGATTCGTAGTACCGGGCAAAACCCTAGTTTAACCTATTTAATTATAGATTCGTAGGTCGATTTTTCTACGTACCTTTTTATTATTACTCTACTATGCAGCACATATGTGTTTGCCCGTCGAGTGAAACTCTAAGGAGAGAAGAAGGAGGGAGAGCATTATGGTGTCTCCCCTTTTTCTGCGATGATGTTGACTGTTGTGCAGGGTTTGTCAGTGAGCAGGAGGTGCGAGCGAGCGAGCGAGTCGAGCGAGGCCGAGAATGAGAGATTTTTTTTTGTGAGAGGGACAACCGAAGGATCCTGAAGGACCCAGAGACTTCCAATACGCATCCTGATGCGTCTTCTCTTGACAAAGAAAATGGCTGGGAGTTTGCGTACCTATTGCACGTGACTTGTGCTCACTGAAGTGTGGGACCTCACGCATGGGCACCACACGTAAGTGACAGACCTGTTGGTGTAAAAACCTCGGTTGATTATTATAGTGCATTAGAACAAAGTTTCCTATGGATTCAAGGGTAGGAAATCCAAGTTAACTCAGTTACATGACATTATTTTTTCCATGAAGCAAAGTTAACACATCTATCAATTGGTACATTTTGGAGTGACTAAGAAGGATCCATGCTTACCTTTTCTTTTTCACGTGTAAAACTTGTTTAAATCTTGGTCAAACCTAGGATTTGACAGAGATTCAAATGGGCGGAAAATTCAAAAATAAAACAGAAAAATGAAAAGCCAAAGCACATACGTAGTTTTCTTATGTCATATACTAAGCATTCAAGTTGATAAACAAGGTCTACACATATTCAAACCATACAAATCATGTATCTACCCCTAACCCTAAACTCTGTCTTATGAAGTCAAGCATGAAGAGAAGTGGTTTTGGGTTTCAAACATGGAAATTTCAAAAACCTCCCAAAAACTTCATTTAGAGTGACTAAGAAGGATAAATGCTTCCCTTTTCATTTTCATGTTTTAAACTTGTTTAAATCTTGGTCAAACCTAGGATCTGACCAAGATTCAAATGGGCATCAAAAATAAAAAAAACAGAAAAATGAAAAACCAAAGCACATAGTCTTCTTATGTCATATAGTAAGCATTAAAGTTGATAAACAAGGTCTAGACGTATTCAAACTAGACAAATCATGTATCTACCCCTAACCCTAAACTCTGTCTTATGAAGTCAAGCATGAAGAGAAGTTGTTTTGGGTTTCAAACAAGGAAATTTCAAAAACCCTCCCAAAGAGCTTCATTTTGGAGTGACTAAGAAGGATCCATAGGAGTACTAATACAGTATAATGATCACCCGAGTTATTAGAGCAACAAGTTTGTCACTTACGTGTGGTTCCCATGCGTGAGGTCCCACACTTCAGTGAGCACAAGTCACATAGTCTTCTTATGTCATATAGTAAGCATACAATTAAGTTGATAAACAAGGTCTAGACATATCAAACCAGAAAAATCATGTATCTACCCCCTATATATCCCTAAACCCTGACTTATGAAGTCAAGCATGAAGAGAAGAAGTGGTTTTTGGTTTCAAACATGGAAATTTCAAAAACCCTCCCAAGAGCTTCATTTTGGAGTGACTAATTAAGACGCATACATGCTTACTTTTTCATATTCATGTTTTAAACTTGTTCAAATCTTGGTCAACAAACCTAGGATTTGACGAAGATTCAAATGGGTATAAAAAAATTAAAACCAAGGTCTGCTCATGTCATATAGTAAGCATTCAATTAAATTGATAAACAAGGTCTAGACATATTCACACTAGCAGGAAAATCATGTATCTACCCCTAAACTATGTCTTATGAAGTCAAGCATGCATGAAGAGAAGTGGTTTTTGGTTTTCAAGCATGGAAATTTCAAAAACCCTCCCAAGAGCTACATATTGGAGTGACTAAGAAGGATAGATGCTTAATTTTTCATATTCATGTTTGAAACTTGATTAAATCATGGTCAAACCTAGGATTTGACCAAGATTCAAATGGGCATAAAAATTCAAAAAAAATGAAAAACCAATGCACATAGTCATCTTATGTCATCTAGTAAGCATTCAATTAAGTTGATAAACAAGGTCTAGACATATTCAAACCAGAAACATCATGTATCTACCTACCCCTATCCCTAAACTCTATCTTATGAAGTCAAGCATGCATGAAGAGAAGTGGTTTTTGGTTTCAAACATGGAAATTTCAAAAACCCTACCAAGATCTACATTTTGGAGTGACTAAGAAGGATATATGCTTAATTTTTCATATTCAAGTTTCAAACTTGTTTAAATCATGGTCAAAACTAGGATTTGACCAAGATTCAAATGGGCATAAAAATTCAGGAAAACAAAAAATGGAAAATCAAGGCACATAGTCTTCTTATGTCACATAGTAAGCATTCAATTAAGTTGATAAACAAGGTCTAGATATATTCAAACCAGAGAAATCATGTATCTACCCCTAACCCTAAACTCTGTCTCATGAAGTCAAGCCTGAAGATATGTGGTTTTTGGTTTCAAACATGGAAATTTCAAAAACCCTCCCAAGAGCTTCATTTTGGAGTGACTAAGAAGGATACATGCTTACTTTTTCATATTTATGTTTTAAACTTGTTCAAATCTTGGTCAACAAACCTAGGATTTGATGAAGATTCAAATGGGTATAAAAAAATTAAAACCAAGGTCTGCTCATGTCATATAGTAAGCATTCAATTAAATTGATAAACAAGGTCTAGACATATTCAAACTAGCAGGAAAATCATGTATCTACCCCTAAACTATGTCTTATGAAGTCAAGCATGCATGAAGAGAAGTGGTTTTTGGTTTTCAAGCATGGAAATTTCAAAAACCCTCCCAAGAGCTACATATTGGAGTGACTAAGAAGGATATATGCTTAATTTTTCATATTCATGTTTGAAACTTGATTAAATCATGGTCAAACCTAGGATTTGACCAAGATTCAAATGGGCATAAAAATTCAGAAAACATGAAAAACCAATGCACATAGTCATCTTATGTCATCTAGTAAGCATTCAATTAAGTTGATAAACAAGGTCTAGACATATTCAAACCAGAAACATCATGTATCTACCTACCCCTATCCCTAAACTCTATCTTATGAAGTCAAGCATGCATGAAGAGAAGTGGTTTTTGGTTTCAAACATGGAAATTTCAAAAACCCTACCAAGATCTACATTTTGGAGTGACTAAGAAGGATATATGCTTAATTTTTCATATTCATGTTTTAAACTTGTTTAAGTCATGGTCAAACCTAGGATTTGACCAAGATTCAAATGGGCATAAAAATTCAGGAAAAACAAAAAATGGAAAATCAAGGCACATAGTCTTCTTATGTCACATAGTAAGCATTCAATTAAGTTGATAAACAAGGTCTAGATATATTCAAACCAGAGAAATCATGTATCTACCCCCTAACCCTAAACTCTGTCTCATGAAGTCAAGCATGAAGATATGTGGTTTTTGGTTTCAAACATGGAAATTTCAAAAACCCTCCCAAGAGCTTCATTTTGGAGTGACTAAGAAGGATACATGCTTACTTTTTCATATTCATGTTCTAAACTTGTTCAAATCTTGGTCAACAAACCTAGGATTTGACGAAGATTCAAATGGGTGTAAAAAAATTAAAACCAAGGTCTGCTCATGTCATATAGTAAGCATTCAATTAAATTGATAAACAAGGTCTAGACATATTCAAACTAGCAGGAAAATCATGTATCTACCCCTAAACTATGTCTTATGAAGACAAGCATGCATGAAGAGAAGTGGTTTTTGGTTTCAAACATGGAAATTTCAAAAACCCTACCAAGATCTACATTTTGGAGTGACTAAGAAGGATATATGCTTAATTTTTCATATTAATGTTTTAAACTTGTTTAAATCATGGTCAAACCTAGGATTTGACCAAGATTCAAATGGGCATAAAAATTCAGGAAAAACAAAAAATGGAAAATCAAGGCACACAGTCTTCTTATGTCACATAGTAAGCATTCAATTAAGTTGATAAACAAGGTCTAGATATATTCAAACCAGAGAAATCATGTATCTACCCCCTAACCCTAAACTCTGTCTCATGAAGTCAAGCGCATGAAGATATGTGGTTTTTGGTTTCAAACATGGAAATTTCAAAAACCCTCCCAAAGAGCTTCATTTTGGAGTGACTAAGAAGGATCCATAGGAAACTATGTACTAATACAGTATAATGATCACCCGAGTTATTAGAGCAACAAGTCTGTCACGTGCGTAAGGTCCCACACTTCAGTGAGCACAAGTCACGTACGCTAGGTAGGCAAACTCCCAGCCATCTTCTTTGTCAAGAGAGAGGCATCAACACACACACTCTCTTTCTCTCCAATTATCCACCTCCGTTGGCTGCCGGTTTTGGCAGGTCGTTTCTAGCTCAGCTCGTAGGCCATGGTGTGCAGGCTCTGTAGCCATGGCGATTTGGTCGCGCCAAGTGGTTCGTCCCCGGCTGGGACGAGGATCAATCCGGACGGTGGCTGTTAAGGACCCGATCGCATTTCTTGCTTTCAGCATGGGGTCTACCATGTAAATCTTTGTAACGCCCCAACTTTTGCAACCTTGTTTGTTTGTCCAGAGTTCAAAAATTAGGGGGAACAAAAACTTTTTATGTTCTGCATGCATTGCTTCGTTTTTGTTTGGAAATGCATGACTTTGTTTGACGAGTGATGTTTGCTAAATAGTGTTAAGTGAAATATTTCAACCCACAACTTCAAGCATCAAGAAAAACACTCATGATATGGCCGCTCTTGTATTACCTTAATCTCCTCTCTTCAAAAGTATTTGATCCTCTTTGAGAAAACATAAAACTTCTTTGCTTGGTCGTATGACCCAAAATTATATTTCTTATGATATTTCGAAAACTCTTTCCTTTTAAATGGCTATGATCACCTCAGATCATAGTATCACAAAAATGATTTTTTTTAAATTATTATTGACACCAAGTATTTGCCAAATGGCTTACTCTTACTTTGTGTGACTTCAAAAGTTTATAAAATATTTTATAAGCAGTTCTGGTTTCCTAAAACAAAATGGAATGATCTATCTGTTATTCTACTTTATGGTTCATTCTACTCCCTCTAAAACCTTCTCTCTCTTTTTGAAGCTTTTCAAAATAAGACTTTCTTATCTAGTTTAAATCTAATAAAGGCCATAAACGACAAAGCTAAATTTCAGGACTAATTGATCTGTGATCAATTATCCATGGCATTGTCCTTGTCACTAATACATCTCATCGATCTATCATTTAATGTCATCACTCCATCTATGCTTAACCTTGGTAGATGATCATTTGTTCAACAAATGAATTGTCTCCATTTAATCCCTATCTCACCCTGGCACTTGCCCTGCATCTTTGAAACAAAACTAAACTCTGAGGTTAACCCGTGATCTTATGGCAATGCCAATTTTGAAAACTGGACTTTCCCTTCGTTTGGACCTAAACACTTCCTTAAACCTCCCTAATTCTGACTTCCAGAATAATTCTAATTTTAGCCAAAGTACTTTTCAAAAACCTTTTCTTTTATAAAAATAAGAAATGATATTAATATTTTATATCATGCCATTTCCCTTCAAAAATAATTTCTACAAAATTAATTTTCTCTTTATTCTATTTTCCTATTTACCAAAGTGCATGATAATGGTATATAAGCCATTTCTTGCACTTTTCGATATCAAATAAATTATAGAAAAAAAAACCTAAGAAGCATAGTTATGCAAGTAGACCTATCTTACATCAAAATATCACTTTGTCCTTTTCAAAAATCTCCAAAGCTAGTTCTACCAAAATTCATCCAAATCTTGACCAACCCATGTAAAGTGACCTAAACAAGTTCTTTTAAATTCTGGATTTAAACGTCAACCTCTATGTCTTTAAAACACCACCCTGGGCCACCATCTAACACCATCATTCCTCCGAAACAAAAAGTGAGCCAGTGTCATATTTATCTTATTTATTTTAATCTTCACCAACATCTCTATCTCCCTAGAACTCGTCTAATCCGCTTGATGGACAAGCCATGTGCAGCTCCATCTTTTGGTCGTTATGTACACTAGATGACCGGTTGCGCTATCGCGCAAATGACATAATCAAGTTAAAATTTAAACCATAAGTTTTACCTTATTTTAATATTAAAAATTAGCTCGAAATTTAAGTACTTTAATATCTTGCAGACACATCATTCCATCAAGGTGCCATAGTAAGATATGACAATTTAAATTTAGTACGATTTCGCACTAATATTTTCAGTTTTTATGTTTTTGTATAAGCTCCTCCACTAAATTATGGTTATTGTACCAAAAGAGGGAGCATTGTAAAAGAAGCATGAAAGGATAATTACCAATTTCAAGATAAATGTATCTACTTCAAGTCAAAAGAGTTGATACCACATTTTTTTGGTTGGAAGTGTCAACTCTGAAAACATATCTGATATTGGGTTATGTGTGCGCTTCCACTTTTACGTTCTGATCGTGCTTGATGTACTGATATTATTGTTAGAAAAACACGGTGAAAGACATATTGGTGGTTCTGTTGAATCTTGGTCCACTAACGAAGAATATTTGAACCAAACAGTTGCAGGCATTATGAAAAGTATTTATGTTGTAGCATATAACGAAACAAAATGACATACAATGGAAGACTAAAAAAAATTAAAGTGTAGTCTCAAGTATCAAATAAGTGATATAGTAATGATATAAATAATAGGTAGGATTCAAAGCATCGCATTCCCTGAAAACGCATCGCAATGTAAGATCAATTCCCAAATTGCTCATTTGGGCAGTATTCGTGCGGGTGAGTGCCTATTCAAGGCACATGCTATAACCAGTAATGCGAGAAAATGGAACAATGTCCCTAACGCCACTTAGGATAATGGTCTAATTTTCATAGCGGCTCCATATAAGAAATGGATTGAGATCAAAGCTATCCCCTAGAAAAGATAATGAAATAGGATGATATAAAATTATTCATCTTGCATCACCATACTCTTTCCGCTTGATAGACGATCAACCAGATTCAGAGGATGAATATAGATGATAAAATACTCATGGGAAGGAGCAACTTCATAACTCCCATAGCTCTTGAAGCGCATGCTTCCGACAAATTTAAATGGTTCAGCATTTCTAGCATATTTTTCGGCTTGTCACATACACATATGGAATCAGCATGAAGCACCGAATGCTTATCACACTCATGGATTGAGGATGGTGACATGCTCCACCCTTTGAAGCATGTGGTATGGTGAAGGAACAAGCCACTGTTTCACAAATGTTAATAAGCCATCTAAAAAAATTATTGCCCTTATACTTTGCTACAAACAAGAATACATGAAAAACTCATCTGCTTCATTTGCCATAACTGAGTCAAACAATCATGAACTTCTACACGATGCTCTTAATACATTTCTTGAAGATTAATTACTGAATGATTTGAAGTTATGAAACCTTGTGCCAAACCGCCTCCGGATCAGGCCTGACTGCTGCCATCGTCCTTGATGATGAGCCCAAGGTAAACCGAGCACAGTGGTGTGCATGGAAAGCCGCTGTACCTAGCCATGGAGCGGCGAGATGGCGAGCAGTGGCAGGATGCAGTATCTTGGTGCTTGATTCTTCAGATGACATCGGCTCAGCGCAGTCAGTGTCTCCTCCCTCGGCGGCAGGCCACCAGTCTTTTCATGACATGAGTGAAAGTAAGCGCACTAAGGTACTCAGCTGTGGTCACATGCACCTCTGGCATGCCTGCATTTAGTTAGTTATATAAACTCCTACTTAATACCACAAATTAACTCAATTTACATATTCACTTTGAGCACTTAACATATTATTTGTAGATTTCTCTTTGCAGTTACAAAGGACCATAATATCATAAAGTTTGAGAAATAGAAAAACTAAGGTAGGTACTACATGGTGAAGCAAAAAAGATGTTCCAAATTAGCTCAGTCTACCAATCAGTGATTTCTCACACTATCTGTAACCTAATTCTGCCATTCACGATCTCCTACAATGCACAAGAGCCAAAAAAGACTCCCAACAAGAGATACAGAGAAAGTTCTAACATTTTTGAAGTCATGTAAATATCCTCATACTTTCATTCCCGGAGCGGAAAACAAAATGTAAAAAGAACATACCATTTAAAGTCAGTAAGACTAACCTACAATCGGGAGGATTGTAATTTATAGGCGTGTTCTACAATTCGAAAACACCCAATGGCTTTAGGAGCATCACGTACTCAAGAACCAATCTGCGCAATTTGGAACCAATTAATGCAGACTTTTAGCTGATTTTTTAGAGTTTTTCGTTTGGTGTCCTATTTACTACTTTAATGGTATATTTTAATAAAACACATGGCCCTGTGCATCCGAGGATGCAGAGCCCAGGAGGCTTCTTACTCCCTTTCGACATAAATTGGTGAAGGGCGTGACATCTTTTGTTTTCACCTATGAAGTTAACTGTAAAGTGTTATTCAACGGGGAAAATTAAAACAGAAGATAATTTGTCATAAGAAATGTGACACATAACCGCAAATACTGCAGGAGATATTTTGTAACTCATAAAAAGTGCTCCAAATATCAATTATAGTGAAGATAAGGTACCTATCGGAGAGCAAAAATCATACATATCCTGGAATTGTAAAAGCAGGATCAAAACCAAAACCAATCTCTGAAACAACAGACACTATCACTGCACTAAGCATCACCATAGGTGTTGAGTTGGAAAGGGGTGAAGAATCCGCATATGAAGGCCACAAAATAGACTCCGCCGCAAAAAAAACACCCAACAACAGCAGCACTGAAACATAAAATACAAGGAAATCACCTGAAAATATAAGTAAAATGGAATCACATGATGTGTGTGTATACTTGAGTTTTAACTTTGCAAAGCAGACCTGCTTATGCAATCATCAGATCACATTTAATTTTATTAGATATCTTGCCGCCGGTAATCTCAAAACCAGCCTAGGGTCTCTTCTCACACACACAAAAATAACCAGCAGACCAAACATCAATCGTTTTCTAGTATTCTGTAGCACTAAATATGAGCCCCAGGCTCTATAGTACCTTGAACAGATATAGGAAATATTTGGTTCTACTTTTACCTATCAATAATACAACAATATGGAAGTAAAGAACATAATTAACTGCAAATGGCGAAGTAAGGCAGTTGTGATCTTTATGCATATTCAGCTAAGCAATAATTCCTGAAGCATACCTATTGTTGGGCACTACAGTTTACTCTCCTAGCAAATTGGTGATGTTGATTCTCCTAAACTTCAGGGTGTTTCACTGCTTGTTGGGCGGTATGGTTTACTGCAACCCCTTGTGGAAGGGGTAGTTTAACAACGTAAAGTCAAATGGCTTTGTTACAAATTTACAACTGGTTCATAAACTGACCTATATAATATTAGGTTTGGGAAAATTTTAAAGTGATCACCTACCGAAAGAAATTATTTGCAATGGTCGTCATATTTGTTGGGCGGTATGGTTTACTGCAACCCCTTGTGGAAGGGGTAGTTTAACAACGTAAAGTCAAATGGCTTTGTTATGGGAATGTCCTCTTCCCTGAATAAATAAGCGACCATAGCCACAAATTTACAACTGGTTCATAAACTGACCTATATAATATTAGGTTTGGGAAAATTTTAAAGTGATCACCTACCGAAAGAAATTATTTGCAATGGTCGTCATATTTGATAAGAAAGTCATTGCCTAAATTATCCATAAAAGGTCTCTGATAGGAAAATATCTAGGCCATAAGAAGACCCTCAATTCAAATAAAAGAGCAATAGGTTTCACAAAATGATAAATTAATAGTCACTTAGCAATGCTGGCAGTTTATATAAACTACAACATCTCCACTACTTCAATTGCTCCTTTTTCGTCAGCTTCCTAATTTTCGAGTGTGATTGAAAGAAAATACTTGACATCCAAAGCCAACAAAACTCCATCAGTTATGACATATGTAACTATTAAATGCATGATTTACTCCCTACAAAGCTTCGAAGGCAACATAGAATAAAATAATATACAGATCATCTGATCATGCTTATAGTTCATCTGTGGATAATTAATTGTTGGTTCAGATCAATAAGAAATGCACACATGTTACAGAGCCCACATACGTAAGAAAGCAGTATATATTGGAACAACAATAAATTCTTGGTTCAGATAAATGACAAATGCAAACATGTTACAGAGCCCCACATATATAAGAAAGCGGTATATTTTGGAACAATAATTATTCCATATCTACATTCTTAAAAAGTAGACAAATTATTAGTATGAAAACTGATAGTAGGTCTGAGCTGAATAACTTCAAATACCAAGCAATGCTACTGATCTAATCTGATAATTAGGGTTCATTAGAAATTAGTATGCACCTCTGGATTAGCTTCTTACTTGGCTCTTCCAAGATACAGGAATGGATCATAGTATATTAGCAGACAAAAATATAGACATATCCAAATGGTTTTCTTATTGTTCATTTCAAGAAAAGTCCCAACTAAAGTAACTTGTTCATTTCAATAAAACCCTTAGTCCATTTCAAGCTATCATGAATGGCTGCAAAAAGACAAGTAATATATGGAGAACCGAAGACAACAGCAATATATTATTTGTTCCTATACAACACACATCAATACCTAAATTTTAATTAAGTATAGAATTGTGTTTTCTCCTTCCAAATAAATTTTTGAAAACACTCGGAAATAAATAAGGTGTGAAAGCATGTAGTACATACAGAAGAAAATAAATTCACTTCTTTTTACCTGAAATATGGAAGGGGTTGTTACCTCTGCAAACTATACATATAAATGGTAGAAAATGCATTAAATAATTGCTAGAAATAAAATACATAACGTGAAACACCTCATACTTTTACTTGATATCTAGCCCTGTAGGTAAGTCTAAGATGAGCAAGTAGCCCTAACTCCTTTTGAAGCGGAATTGAGGTCTCGCTGATATCTATATCATTTAGAAAGGCTATGCAGTATGCACATCATTTCAGTTCTTACAATAACCCTCCAATATGATCTGAATCATGTGATATAAAGTTAATTTTTGGTACAGATTTACCACGAAAGACAATAACAAACTGTTTTCTTATTTTCTTGACAAACATACACATACATGTACAGGAGACAACTTATATTGAATTTGACAACAAAAACCTTTTTTTTTTTGCGAGAGAACATATATTTTGGATTAGAACCTGGTGACATTTTCAACACGACATGGTCAATCTAAGAATACGGTATATATATTATTATCTGTTCTCAACAGTAAGAAGGAACATGAGAATGAGAACACTTTGCATCTGTTCTTATCAGCAATGAAACGGAACCAAATAATAATAAAACTAAGCATGTATTCTTAGCAGTAAAATAAACACATCTCGCATGTATTGATTCCTCTCAGGATCTGAAATACTTTGGACATCTCAGAACTTTGGGAAGAAACATAAGGGTATCAAATTAAACACTTAAACCTGATAACAAAAGCACCACTGGCTAGAATATGCACCAGGTTTAACATGCCATTAAATGAAAAAGGTAGCTGGGTACCTGAATTGCCGAGCTATACACAATTTTTTTTTTGAAAGAGCTATACACAGATCTTGACCAGATTGGATCACCCAACCACACTCACGGTCACATTCTGCTCCCAGGGAAAACCAGAATAACACACACCTAACTCTAAGTGATACCTTGCCTTCACCCATGCTGACATCTATCTCAACAATGCTACTCATTTTGAGAGAGTTGTAAAGCTACTCCTAAGCATTGCACAAACCATTGTCAGTTTTATATACTGATAGTGAAAATCTGGGATCGAGCACACCTACTATTTATCAGACCATATATTTAGTGCAAATGTGCAAATATATAAAAGTTTTCTTAAAGCAAAACGACATTGCTCACACTTTATCTCAATCATCATCTTTGAGACAGCGAATCTCAGTTACACACTATATGCAAAGTGAACCGATGAGCAAAAGTTGACTGGACATGCTGATCAACAATCTTTTTTTTTGTACCACACCCACCTAATCTAGCTTCTTTTGTAAGGACTGCAAACTAATTTTAATAGAAACACTGAAGCATAAAAGAGAACTACTAAGGAAGGAAAAAACATACAGATAGAAATCTGCAACTCACCGTCTGCAGCCCCTTCCATCTCCGTGGGCGTGGGCGCTTGGGAATATAGTCAGCGTGGTGTCCGAACTTATATAGATTCTGGGCTGCTTTGTAGTCTCCAATTTGAATCTGCAGGCCATAAAGCTCCGGCACTTATATAGAAGTATAGAACCAAAGGCACACTACAAAGATGCGTTAACCAGCCATGATACTAAATTTACATTAAGTATTACGAATAACAAACCCTTGAACTGATGCATTTTTTACACAAAGATGCGATAACCAGCCAGGCTGTTGCACCGCACTCTTCGCTCACCCTCCATTCTTTCTTTCTAGCCTGGACAATATCTCTGTAATCTACTACAATCGAAAGTAGGGCAGCGACAGTATGCTCAGTTTATCAACATGAGTTGCATTCAGAAAAAATACATATGCTTACTATGCAAAAGAGTGGTTGATTATCAGCAAATCTGATTTCATATCAGATGCTAATCAGATACGTTGGGTGGTGAAAAAACTTCGATAATAAAGATCACATTGACGTGAGAATCATAATTGAAATAAAACCAGACCTAGCGATCCAACCCACTGAATAAATCTGGAACCTAAAGCATATACGCTAAAAACTGCAAGAGAAGGCTATGATTTTCTCTGGGCTGGGAAGATCCACCTTTCCCGTTTCCTTGTGTAAGAAATAAAAGCTGACGCAGAGCACATGTCCGTGAAAATCAGGAAATTAGAACAGGGGAAAGAGATGAGATGGAAGAACTCACCTAGGGAGGTAGGTCAGACGAGCAACCGGACGGCTATTGTGCTCCGGCGAGCGGCGCCATGGCCGCTGCTCAGCGCCAGGCGCACCGGTGCCAAGGAGGAGGAGGCCGCGCGACCCTGAGGGCTCCCCGTGCCGGCCCCCCTCGTGCTTCTCGCCAGGCTGCAGCCCAAAGCCAGGCAATCAAAAATATTGATTTATCATTTTAAATATCATCAAGCTTTAGTACTCCGCCATAAAAGTTCAAATCAGAATTTGATAAGAAACTCATCCACAAACCCAACATACAAAATTCATAAGAATTTCATATTAGCAAATTCCTCTTAGAATACCCTACCAATAATTGGGTGAGCTATCTGAATTTCCTTTTTTGCAACGGAACTATCTGAATTTCAATGTGTTGTCTGATTCTCTCACGTGAAAAAACAACTACATGGATTCAATTCTAAACCTGAGTAGTTCATTTATACTTTATATGTGTAACCAACATATTATGTAACCAACTGGTTGACACATCATTGTATCACCAATATAAACAAGTGTACGATTTATTAATGATTTCATGAGATGGATAAAATAAATACAATGAGGACAAGAAAGTGCTAAAGAACTTACCAAAACAGATGCAGCAAACTCCAATCTTTACCATTTTCATTAAGCAACGGTTCCACATAATACCTTGCTTCTCATTCCACTATCATGTGGCTATAAGGAAAAGGAGAAATTACTCCAGGGCATGACAAAATTAGGTCACTTAATCATGCAAAGGGAGATGATATCAGTAAGCATTTCTTACACCTCAATGGCAAGCAACAGCCACCGACCAGCTGACATAGTTTGCAGCGAAATCCATGTCAGATCTGCAAAACGAGCAGGAAATCATCATCGGCATCAACAGACAGGCCAAATCGATTCAGAATCAAAATATATATGAGATCTAGAGCACATGAGCAAGAGCTGGCTCCTATCTCTCTCGAAGATGAAAGATAACAAATTCTAATAGTAGAACCGTACCTAAAATCAACAAGAGTGGGAGATAAGAGAGAGACAGACAGAGAGGAATAGGAAGAGAAAGAGAGGAGGGAGAAGCAAGACGAGGAACCACCGCCGGAGAAGAGAAATACACGAGGCGGCCTGGGCATCAGCGGCGGTAGAACCGGCGATAGGATGGCCTTCCCGACCGAATCATATAGCATGAGCCGCGGCTGGGTGGATCTAGCGCCGTCAGATCGAGGTGCCTCCATGGAAGAAGGGTCGAAGGCTTACATCGTGGTTGGGTCGTCCTCTCCGGGTGCGGAGGCAGGGGAGGACGAGGCGGGGGAGGCGTCCTTAACCGGAGATCGCGAGCCCCACCGGCTGATGTCCTTGAGGGGCTCGAGGGCGTCGGCGACGGCGGCGTAGTCGGCGAGGTCGAGGTGCAGATTCGTGACGGCGGGGGAGGATGGCGGGGACCAGGGCGGGAGCGGGCGGCGGGAGAGCGCGTAGACCTTCCAGGGGCCGCCGGGGGTGTCCTGCAGCGGGAGGATGTCGAGGAGGGAGGTGCCGACGATGCCGTGGATCCGACGACGAGCGCGACGCTCTGTAAGGTGGGCTCGGCCGCGGCGGCGTTCTCGTCCTGGCGCTTCTTGACGGCGCCGATGGCGCCCGCCCACCACCAGCTCATGGCGCTTGGATGGATCGGGCGGCCGGAGGAGGAGAGACGGCACGGGATTGGGGAGAGATGAGGCTTTTGATTGGCCAGCCGATTGGGCTGGGGGAGTGGTTGATCGATCTAGGGTTTCACCGTGCCCCACGCGCGTAGGAAGAGTGTGCGACGTGAAACGAGCAGCGTCCCTGCCTCTGTTCGCTGGTCCCGCACACACCTAGTCCCACCTGTCAGTCACCTGTCCAGAGAAGCAGCGGGTGAGAAAAAAGCTACCACATCGGACGGCTGCTGTCAAAAGCGGGTTGGAAATTCTACTGGCGCAGGCTAACGAGTGGTCGCGATGTTTTTGCCCCTCTCAGGTGCCTCCAACGCGCGGGTAGTCTAGGAACATTTATAGAAGGAATTGGGCAATTATCTTGTCCATTCTTGCATGACATGAAGATGGAGCCGGCCATGTGCTTGATGTGCCATATCTCTCCCCCTCTCTTTCTTCATAAGGAGTAGATTGACCTGGCATACAATTTTGCCAAGCACTAGTCACCTCCAGCCCTTGGTCTTGGTCGTCATGCATGGCCAATTTAGCACCACCTCGTGCCCACTCTTTCTTGGCACGGGAGGAAGTTGGCAATGCCATTCATGGGCATCCGATGCCATAGTAGCATCTCTATCCCTCCATCCCTCTCTAATCTTGTCGACCATGCCAGCACCACCACAACACTGCCCTGACTTCTCCAATCCGAGCTACAGTAACCCTTTGGCAGGTTTTTTAGAAAACAGGCAACAAGGCCCGACTTTAAATTAATAAAGCCACACGGTAACAAGGATTAGATACAGACTACTGGGCATTACAGCTTAGCCAGCACGAAGTTCACATAGCAGCACAAACATAAAGCAACAGATAGATCTCGGCAGCAGTGGCGGTGAAGTCCGCGCCCCTGACCCTCCCGAGGGACAGCCTACTTCTTCACACCGCCGGTGGAGGCTTCAACTGCACGTACAGCTCCCTTAGCTCGCGCGCCATCCAGCTTAGCCCCTCCTTTTCTCTTGCCTTGGCTTTTAGGCTCCACAGCTGCAAGAAAATAATGGTTTTGTAAATAATGTCAGCTGGGTTAGAAATAGTTTTCTTCTCAATCGCAAGCTTGTTGCGCACATGCCAAAGGGCCCAAGACTGGGCTAAAAAGAGCACCCAAAGTAGCCTCCTAGGATAACCGGAAAAACCAGAGAGGATGGCATGGAACTGAGCAAAATTGGTAGGACACCAGTTGCACCCGAGCAGCTGGCGTAAGACGGACCAGGAAAACGTCGCCAAGGAGCAGGCGAAGAAGATGTGGCTAGCGTCCTCCGGAGCACCACACAAGGCACAGAGGCCATTGGAGGGACCATGTCTGGTGAGAATCTGTTGTCCCGACGGCAGCTTGTCAATGGCCAATTGCCAGGAGAAGATCTTAATTTTTAGCGGGAGCCTGGCTTCCCACATGTCCTTGGAATGGGCAACTGTCGCACCCTTCGAAAGCTGAGCGTACATCGATTTAACTGTGAACGAGCCATGTTGATCCAGGTGCCAAGAAACCTTGTCTTGACCAGTGCCAAGATGCACAGAAGTTAACAGTGCTTGCAGCTCCCCCCATTGGCGAGCTCCATCCGGATCCAGGGATCGGCGGAAGCGGACCTGCAGGGAATGATGCTGCAGGGCCTCAGCCACCGAGATGTCTTGATTGTCGCAGATGGCGAAGAGCGTGGGGAAGGAATCCATGATGGGCCCCCGCCCAATCCACCAATCTTTCCAAAAATTGGTGCGGAAACCATTCCGGACCTCATGCTTTGCGCCCACTTTGAATAGATGTTTGATTTTGTGCAAGCTTTTCCAGAACGGTGACCCATCGTGGCCCGAGCCCGAGAAGAGGTCAGATGCGTCAACATACTTGGCGCGGATGATACGGGCCCAAACCGTGTCCTCGTCCTGATAGAGCCTCCAAATCCATTTGAGGAGGAGAGCCAGGTTCATGTTCTTGGTATTAAGCAGGCCTAGGCCCCCCACCTCTTTGGGTCTGCAAACCGTTGGCCAATTTACAAGGTGATATTTCCTCTTGGGACCGGCCCCTTCCCAAAAGAACTTGGATCGATGAGAGTCGAACCTCGCGTGAATCCCATCGTGGAGGAGGAACAGACCCATCGCAAAAATGGGGAGATTGTCGAGGCAGGAGTTAGACAAGATTAGCCTCCCCCCGGAGGACAAAAGTCTACCCACCCAGGGTTCGATCTTGGCAGCCAGCTTTCGGACAAGGAACAGCCATTGCTCAAGCGTTAACTTCCGGTCCGAAATAGGCAGCCCTAAGTAGATGAACGGGAAGTTGCCTAGTTTGCAGTTCAGCTTGTTGGCAATGACGTTTCTTTCGCTGATACGCTGCCCCAGCACAAACACTTCACTCTTATGATAATTGATCTTGAGCCCGGACATATCTTCGAAGCACATCAGAAGGAATTTGAGGTTCGCGATATCCTCATCCGATCCCTGGATGAGGATAAGCGTGTCGTCGGCGTACTGAAGGTGCGTAATGCCCCCTGGCAGGAGATGTGGGACTAAACCATTGATGTGGCCGGCGGAAGCAGCGGCTGAAAGGATCACAGACAGCGCCTCCCCGATGAAATTGAAGAGCAGAGGGAGAGGGGATCCCCTGTCGGACCCCTCTCTTATTCCTAAAAAACGGCCCCACCTCGCCGTTGATGGAGATAACGGTTGTCCCCGGAGACAAGTTGCGATATCTGTGAATATACCCAGCATCAAAACCTTTGCGGCGAAGTACTTCCCCGTGAAGTCCCAGTTAACCCGATCATACGCCTTTTCGAAGTCCAATTTGAGTAGCACCCCACCGTGCTTCCTCTTCCCGATATCGTGGATGATCTCCATCGTGAGCCAGGGGACCATCCAGATGTTTACGCCTTAATGAAGGCCGTTTGATTCGGGGAGATAATTCTGTGAGCAATAGGATCAAGTCTGGAGGCGTAAGCCTTGGAGATGATCTTGAAGACTACATTGATCAGGGCAATCGGACGATATTGTGAGATATGTTCCGCCCCAGGAACTTTCGGAATGAGTGACAAGATACCAAAGTTAAGTCTTGCAATGTCAATGCGCCCCAGCACAAAGTCATTGAGGATATGCAAAATACCAAGCTTGACCTGAGGCCAAAAACGCTTGAAGAAAACAACCGGGAAGCCGTCCGGCCCTGGAGCGGTGTCGGTCTTCATCTCCTTGATAATGGACTCAAGCTCAGCTTCAGAGAAGGTGCAGGCCAGGCTCCCATTTTCCTCTTCAGAAACGCGGGCTTCCTCACCCCAAGAGGAAGGCGCCAGACCACACACCCTTGGAGCCGAGGAGCCGAGCAGGTGCCTGTAGAACTCATAAACGTGCTCTTGGATCAGTTTAGGGTCCGAGATATCTCCATTGTCCGTCCTAAGCTTAGAGATATGGCACTTTCTTCTTCTCCCGTTAGCAACGGCATGAAAGTAAGCCGTGTTCGCGTCGCCCTGCAGAGCCCACCTAACTCTGCCGCGTTGACGCCAGTGTTCTTCCTCCAATTTGTAAATATGGAGAAGCTGCTCCTCCAAGTGGTACCTTGAGGCCCAAGCATCCTCGTCCAGGCCTGTGGCGTCGGCCAGCACGTCCAGTTCCGCGATCTGGGTCAGCAAAGCAGCTTTCTCGGCCTTGGTGTCCCTACCCAGGTTCTGATTCCAGCCTCTGAGGAATTGTCTAAGCCCTGTAGACATAAAGTTCCACCAATCAATGATGTCACGTCCGCCCACCTTGGTCAGCAATCTCTCCCACGAGTGCTGAACTAAGGGGACGGGTTCCCCTTGGAGAGCATGAGAAGGAGAGAAAGAGAGGCCGGTGCATGCATGCATCTCTCCAGATTTTGGAAAATCTTTGCTGCCACCCTCACCCTTCCTATCGACCTTATTCCAACACCCTCCTGCACGCCCCTGCACCCATGCTGTCTTCTCTAGCAACGCCCTAGCCCCTCTCTTCCTTTCCTTGCTCACGATGGACACCAAAAGGAAGATGCCAGGGAAATGACCACACCAGACCCTTAGGCTGCGCCAGTAGGCTCCCAAGTCACTTCTCACTGTGCAGCGCATACTCCCAAGGCAAGCCTGGCTTCACACTGGCTTGCCCGTGCCTCCCCATCTCGTGGTCACCACGGCTGTGGACGCCCCGGCGTTCCCGCTCATCCCCTCCTCTCCTGTCACCTCCTTTAGCCTAAGCATGCAAGGCACACCACCTTGACCCCATCTAGTGCCCCAGCACCCTCCCTTCTGCTCTCTTTGAACGGATACCACCAATCGAACACCTATGAGCACCCGTCGACACCACCCCGTTCTGAGCAGCACAACACGCGTCTCCCTCTACCTTCAGTTGCAAGGCACCCGAAACACCTCCCCATCCACGACGCCACCGTCTCCCTACTCAATCGCATTCGTGCACGCGTCGATTCCGAGCCGTACACTAGGTCCGCCGTGCATCGCATCCCACCCAGTTTTAACTCGACCCTGAGCTCCCCTTCGCCCTAGGTTGTCCCATTTCTATCTTCTCACTCCTATATGAACCTCTCAGAACAGCAGAATATGGAGCCCCGCTCCTCTCTTTCCTCGTCGGCGGAGAAGAACCGAGCCGGAGCTCGTCGGTCCGCCGCTCGTCGTGGCCGTGGCAGTCTCCTCACTCTGCCCTCTTCATGTTCGTGTTTCTCCACCTGTGATGGTGTGAAATTCCTTACCGTGTCCTTGCTGGTGTCCAGATGCTCGCGTGGAGGCTGTCATCGTCGAGTGTTGACCGCGGCACCTCCACCATGGTCGTCGACCTTGCCGGCGCCTGGGAACCGCTCGTGCCTGCCCTCTACGCCGACTCAAGCCTCTCCAGATCGCCGCACCATCGTCTCCACCAGGCCCTCGGAACTTCTGGAAGTCGCCGACGTCCGGTTTCCGTCCGCGTCGACGACGTACTCCGCTTCGTCCAAGACGACGTACGGGGGGCCGCCTCTGCACGCGTACCTCGCCGTAGCAACGCCGACATCCCGCTTCTGTCCCCGGCGCCGTCGACGACGGCAACTCCGTCCGCGCCGGCGACCGGCAGCACACCGCCTGTCCACGTCGCCGACTCTCCCTCGCCTCCTCTGCCGATCCCCGCCGTCGCCGTGGTGCTGTTCGTCCCGACGCGGCCGTACGTCTCCGTCCGCGCGCGCAACCTACAGCCACGTCTGCGCGTCCAAGGCAGCTAGAGCTGGACGCATCTCGTCTCCACCGTCATCCCCATGACTTCCTCGTCGTTCCAGCGTCCCAAGGTGAGCCTTTGTCCCGCCTCCGTCGTGCGTATCACGGTCGCGCCGCCCGACTTCGGTCTTTGCGTGAGAGAGCGCTCAGAGCCGCAGATCATCGATCTGATGATCGCATGCGCCATGCTGGGCCATAGCACCTTATCACCAGCGTGCGCGCAGCTGGTGCTGTTAGGTCGACCAGCACTACTCCGTTAGGTCTGGCCATTTTGGCCCAGCTCGTTTTCTTTTTCCCTTTCCTGACAGCCAGATCTGTTCTAGGTTTAAAATCATCAAATATTTCTGGAACATCCTATTTCTATGATTCAAAATTTTGTAGCGTTATATCTTAAAATACTGACCACCTCAGACAAAAACCATCCACGTATCGTTCCTATATATCTAACAGTAACTAAAATGGTAAAGACATGCAGTGGCAATATATATTCAAATATGGGAGTTTTAAATAGAGTTCGTGCCAAAGCAAATTTTGGAGTAATCTACAATGCAAATGAACACAGTTTGACACTGGTTTGCATGCATAGAACGTAAGTATATGCATGTGATCCGGGGATCAATTTTACGCAAGATCTGCGTTTAGAAAAATCTTGCGGAACCTAATAAAAATATTTTGTAGTGAAACCACTTTTTATAGTCTCAATCTGATGTTGGTAACAACATATCCAAAACTCAGATTTTTCTGAGCATCAGAGAATGTCTGGGAATAAAAACCCCATAAAACCCTCTCTGGTCATTGTATATATATTTAAAATTAATCTGTAAGTCGAAATTTTGCAAACTAAATTTTGTGAAGTTTTGTGAGGGATTATCTACCTTTAGGTGTAAGTCTTGCTTGCATATTCAAAACGTTGATCTGTGATCAAAAAAAAGTGAAACCGTGTTATTTCTGTTTTTGTAAATTCGTTTTAAATTTATATTAAAATGGTTTTGAATCAAACCCAGTGCAGGAAGATTCTATTTGTTGATATATACCTGGGCGGCTGGGCATATGCTTTGTATCCTGAGGTGACAACCAGAAATTTTCTTTGTACATTTTAAGACTTATGTCCTATTTTCTAAGCAAAATAAATGTTTTTTCTCTAACTAAAAATGACTTAGTTTATTATTGCGTAGGCTTAGGATTAGTTAATACTTGATATAGCTTGTGTATTTATTTGATAATGCTTATGAGTGCTTGTTTGTTTAAGTCCCCCTCGTGATGTTTTTTTTTCTCCTTTTATTTTGCGACGTTAGAATGCGATCACTATCGGAGAAGAATGAGAGAATCTCGGTGGGGATCTCGAAGAGGAAGGAAGAGCAGAAGTTCGTGAAGAAGAAGTCCAGGGACAAATAGCCAACCAAGGCAAGCCACCTCTTGATGCATACCTTATCCTAATTGTCTTACTCTTGCATTATTATAGGTTTTATAAATTGCATGTGTTTTTTTATTTATGTGAGTGGTTATATCCACTCGGAGTTTTATTATTCCACCCTTACGGGTGCTGCCCCTCGTTGATACCTACTGGACAATCTTGGTAGCGATTTGGTGCTTAACACCTTATGCTCTCTTTGTCGCCGCTTTTCAAATAAAGTTGGACTATAGGTTGGGAGCCCTTTTGAAAAAGAAATTTGGAAAAAGGTTTTAAAGAAAATGAGTTCTTTGAAAACCTTGGAATGGGGCAACCCTACCCAAGTGGAAATTTTTATGAAAAGGTTTTGAGAAAGATGGTGCTGAAGGAAAAATGAGGAACTTTTGTTTTCAAAAATCTTTGTTGACTGCGTACACAACCGGACCTAGCCAGTACAACCACATTACCCTTTAGTGGGACGGGGCGTAGCGTAGAAGTTTGTCTCGCCTTAGTCTGGGTCCTGCAAGTGTAAGGGGTAGTCCGAGCATGGACACCTATCGACCGGGCCTTCCCGACGTACTGGGACGCCTTTCCTTCTTTTCAGATGGTAGGGGTACAACCTATGAGCTCCCATTGAATAATGCCCCGCAGTTGGGCGGCATTCCGGAGGGTCGAGCTGGTCGGGGAATTTGCTACTCCTGGGTAAACGACCCCTCAGACTCTGGTGTTGGGAGGTACCACTCTAGGCGGCATGTCTTAGGCTAAGGCGAGCAAGCGAAAAACTGCGATCGGTTATCCGAACCTCGCGTTTTGACACTTGGTGAACCAGGGATGATCCCGGCGGATTTATCGGATCTTGTGGGGAAAGTGTACAACCTCTGCAGAGTGTAAATCTATTCGAATAGCCGTGTCCGCGGTTATGGACGTGGGAAAGGCGATGCGGAGTATCAAAGAAGGATTTTGTTTTATTAAAGAGTTTTTCCAAAGGGTTTGGAAAAGGATACCAGTGGGACTGGTGGAAAAGTACCTGGGAGGTACGGTGGAAAGTTGGAAAAGTTGTTTTGCCCATATGAGATGGCCGGGAAGGAAAAATGGGTCACCCTTACCTATTAGTCTTCAAAAGAAACTTGTTTTCAAAAAGGTTTTCAACAAAGATATAGAGATGTCATACTCTCGAGAGAAACTATCTCTCACTCCTTGTAACCTTAGAATAGTGCCTGTTCCTTGCTACTGCCAAATTGAATATCCTTTACTTCTCTCTAAGGTGGTTTGCGAGTACAATTCATAATGTACTCATGGCTTTGTTCCTGGCTATTTACTTGGCCAGACTTGGTGGAATCCGACAGATGAAGAAGGAGTCGACGACGTCTATGCGAGCTAGGAACGTCTTCCTAGTCAGTTGCCTGTAGGGTTATGGCATGACTTGGGCCATGCGAACGCTTTCGTCAAGTATTTCATTTGTGTGATTGTTGATCTCCTGCCATTATGGCTCTTATGTAAGTATTGGTCATGTGACCTGTTGTAATCTTTTTATTCGGTACTGTAATGGATGGTGTATTTGATACCAGTTCGGTTATGCTTTCACGACACACTGATCATGGGGATCGTGAATGTGTATGCATAACGGGTGTTTCGGACAGCTAGTTCGGGGCCCCACAGAGCTGGTATCAGAGCCATCCTGACTGTAGGAGACCTTAGTTAGCATGGACGATAGTTAGGAAAATAGTATTTTCGGTAAAACTATTTATGAACTAAAGTGTTCTAAGTAGTTGGAAGCCTAGCTTCAACTTTTCTTATCCTTTCAAAACTTCTCATTCTTACCTGGCTCTCTGCTTTACAAAGAGTTTGAAAACTTCTGATTCTGCTATCTCATCCTCTTCCAAACCAACATATTGGACGATGTCCCCAACTCAGACTCGGAGACTCGAAGCCGAAGATGGATCAACACTTCAGGAAGTCTCAAGTATCTCCGACTGCAGCTATTGAAGATTGGATGCCGACTTCGTAGTAAGTGTATATGGATAATAAGATCATGTCTTTGGTTGTCACCAAAGTCTGTCAAGGAGTTGACCTTGTTCCTCTTTGAACTTGCACTTTTGCAGTCGTCAAGGATCAAGTCCTCAATTCTTGACTAGTAATTTTTAGGCCCATCACAAGTCGATGTCATCGATGGAGATCTTCAGCAATTACCCCTCCGAGTAGAGACCAGAAGATCTACGCAGCTTTCGCCCCCGACTCAACATCGACGACTCAACATCAGGTCTACTTCACCACCAACTGCTACAAGAATCAATGTTGAAGTCAATATCAGCAAAATGAAGATGTCTGCATCTCTGACCAACCCAAGCCTATAGGATGGATAGGACAAACTCAATTGCTTCGATTGAGCTACCCCCTCGTATCATGCATTCTTGGGTACTTAAAGTACCTCGATTGGTTTTCATGATTGCTTGTGGTTCTGAATTTGCTGCTTGAGTGCTTGTGATTGCTTGTTGAGTGAATGTTTGTTTTGGCCTTTCGGCCTGGAAAATCCTTGTTGTGTGCTAACCTTGTTTAGGAACCCCCCCTAAGTTGTTTTTCTTAGCATCCGCTCCAGTTCCTATTAGAGATTTTAACTGTAGTTGGCGAAGTAAACGAGAAACCCTAACTCCAACTTGGGTAACAACTACATGCACCTCGTTTTCCCGTAGCACCCAACTTCATTACGACATTCAAACCACGACAACCCGCGACACCAAGGAAGAAGAAGCCAGTGCCTTCAAGATCGACTGCAACTTTGCGAGAAGATGAAGACATACTAATTTTGTCTAACCATAGAGCATAATCGCGCTAACCTTGAGGTTATCTTCTTAAAACCTCAGCCCAACTCACCTTCTAACAACCTAAGTGAGTCGTAGCACCGAAGCCAAGTTACTCTGCAAGGTCCATCTGGTCCTCATCAAGTGAAGCCTTTGAAGAAAATTCAAGACTCAAGATTTGGTGTACTTTAATAAGCACCAACCCTAAAGCTGAAGACTATCTTCGACGATTGCTGCTGCTTTATGTGAAGACCCACCAGGAGTTCCGCTGAATTACTAACTTAACGAGCGCCTTACAGAACAGTAAATGTTGTGCGTGCCTCTTGAAGCTGAGGAATGCACTCCGCCCTGAAGATTCTTCAACTCAATACGGGAGATCGATGACTTCTTCAAATGCGCCTGACAGGACCCCATGGCAGAAGCTCTGACTTTTCTGAACCCCGTTGAACAATCTTAAGGGTGGAAGACCTCGTCTTCCACTAAATGTTTAAGCTAACCCTAAAATTTTCGATATGTCTAAAACACCGTTTGGATGCTCTAACTCTACCGAAATCGTGGACCCCTCTAGGATCGTTAGGAAGTTTCATAACTAACATCTACATAGAAAAGTCAACCTCTTCACGAAACTTGTCCTCGGCGGAAATCGACTCTTTCTCTCAGAAGTTGAAGCAGTGGCCTTGTCAACAAAGACACGTCTACCTGAAGTGGAGTTTAATTTTAGTCAACCCATAAAACCTCTCTTGTCCTACGCTTAGTAATCTCGGGACGAGATTATTTTAAGGGTGGAAGACCTGTAACGCCCCAACTTTTGCAACCTTGTTTGTTTGTCCAGAGTTCAAAAATTAGGGGGAATAAAAACTTTTTATGTTCTGCATGCATTGCTTCGTTTTTGTTTGGAAATGCATGTCTGACTTTGTTTGACGAGTGATGTTTGCTAAATAGTGTTAAGTGAAATATTTCAACCCACAACTTCAAGCATCAAGAAAAACACTCATGGTATGGCCGCTCTTGTATTACCTTAATCTCCTCTCTTCAAAAGTACTTGATCCTCTTTGAGAAAACATAAAACTTCTTTGCTTGGCCGTATGACCCAAAATTATATTTCTTATGATATTTCAAAAACTCTTTCCTTTTAAATGGCTATGATCACCTCAGATCATAGTATCACAAAAATGATTTTTTTTTAAAATTATTTTTGACACCAAGTATTTGCCAAATGGCTTACTCTTACTTTGTGTGACTTCAAAAGTTTATAAAATATTTTATAAGCAGTTCTGGTTTCCTAAAACAAAATGGAATGATCTATCTGTTATTCTACTTTATGGTTCATTCTACTCCCTCTAAAACCTTCTCTCTCTTTTTGAAGCTTTTCAAAATAAGACTTTCTTATCTAGTTTAAATCTAATAAAGGCCATAAACGACAAAGCTAAATTTCAGGACTAATTGATCTGTGATCAATTATCCATGGCATTGTCCTTGTCACTAATACATCTCATCGATCTATCATTTAATGTCATCACTCCATCTATGCTTAACCTTGGTAGATGATCATTTGTTCAACAAATGAATTGTCTCCATTTAATCCCTATCTCACCCTGGCACTTGCCCTGCATCTTTGAAACAAAACTAAACTCCGAGGTTAACCCGTGATCTTATGGCAATGCCAATTTTGAAAACTGGACTTTCCCTTCGTTTGGACCTAAACACTTCCTTAAACCTCCCTAATTCTGACTTCCAGAATAATTCTAATTTTAGCCAAAGTACTTTTCAAAAACCTTTTCTTTTATAAAAATAAGAAATGATATTAATATTTTATATCATGCCATTTCCCTTCAAAAATAATTTCTACAAAATTAATTTTCTCTTTATTCTATTTTCCTATTTACCAAAGTGCATGATAATGGTATATAAGCCATTTCTTGCACTTTTCGATATCAAATAAATTATAGAAAAAAAAACCTAAGAAGCATAGTTATGCAAGTAGACCTATCTTACATCAAAATATCACTTTGTCCTTTTCAAAAATCTCCAAAGCTAGTTCTACCAAAATTCATCCAAATCTTGACCAACCCATGTAAAGTGACCTAAACAAGTTCTTTTAAATTCTGGATTTAAACGTCAACCTCTATGTCTTTAAAACACCACCCTGGGCCACCATCTAACACCATCATTCCTCCGAAACAAAAAAGTGAGCCAGTGTCATATTTATCTTATTTATTTTAATCTTCACCAACATCTCTATCTCCCTAGAACTCGTCTAATCCGCTTGATGGACAAGCCATGTGCAGCTCCATCTTTTGGTCGTTATGTACATTGGGCAATTATCTTGTCCATTCTTGCATGACATGAAGATGGAGCCGGCCACGTGCTTGATGTGCCATATCTCTCCCCCTCTCTTTCTTCATAAGGAGTAGATTGACCTGGCATACAATTTTGCCAAGCACTAGTCACCTCCAGCCCTTGGTCTTGGTCGTCATGCATGGCCAATTTAGCACCACCTCGTGCCCACTCTTTCTTGGCACGGGAGGAAGTTGGCAATGCCATTCATGGGCATCCGATGCCATAGTAGCATCTCTATCCCTCCATCCCTCTCTAATCTTGTCGACCATGCCAGCACCACCACAACACTGCCCTGACTTCTCCAATCCGAGCTACAGTAACCCTTTGGCAGGTTCCCCTTGGAGAGCATGAGAAGGAGAGAAAGAGAGGCCGGTGCATGCATGCATCTCTCCAGATTTTGGAAAATCTTTGCTGCCACCCTCACCCTTCCTATCGACCTTATTCCAACACCCTCCTGCACGCCCCTGCACCCATGCTGTCTTCTCTAGCAACGCCCTAGCCCCTCTCTTCCTTTCCTTGCTCACGATGGACACCAAAAGGAAGATGCCAGGGAAATGACCACACCAGACCCTTAGGCTGCGCCAGTAGGCTCCCAAGTCACTTCTCACTGTGCAGCGCATACTCCCAAGGCAAGCCTGGCTTCACACTGGCTTGCCCGTGCCTCCATCTCGTGGTCACCACGGCTGTGGACGCCCGGCGTTCCCGCTCATCCCCTCCTCTCCTGTCACCTCCTTTAGCCTAAGGCTGGTGCCATTGCGGGCGGTAGCGGGGGCGTTAACGGCGGCGATGGGGCGAAGAGAGGCGGGAGGCGGGCGAGACGAGAGGGAGGGGCGCGGCGGGGCGCCGGCGCTATCGCCCGCTCCCGCCCGGCTGCCGCCCGCGTTGGCGGCGAGAGCGAGGCGGGAGAGGGGCGAGAGGCGGGGCGGCGCGATGGCGACGCGGGCGAGAGGAGGGGTGAGAGGCGGGGCGACGCGGGCGAGAGGTAGAAGAAGACGACCTGGTCGGTTTTTTTTTTCTTTCCTTCTTTTATTCTTTAAATGTCAGTTTTTATTTTATTTTCTTTCCTTCTTTTATTTTCTTTCCTTTTTTTACTCTTTCAGTTCAAAATACAAACACAAGTACACACTTGTCATATAGGCTATTTAGAAAAACAAGAAACATAATTTGTATTTTTATTAATTATTATGTAATCGGTAACATTTTTAGTTGAATAATTTTCTTGCATTATTTTTAATGTCTACAAAAATTCGAGTGAAATAACTTAATGTGAAAAAGAAATGGTGATGTGGAGGAGAGAGAAGTGAGAGATGGCACTATAGCCCGTGCATTGGCACCGTGGGGTGAGAGTGGGGTGAAAGTGGGGTGAGAGTGAGGGAAAAAGCTGACGTGGCGGGTGAGAGTGAGGTGAGGCATTGGCACCAGCCTAAGCATGCAAGGCACACCACCTTGACCCCATCTAGTGCCCCAGCACCCTCCCTTTTGCTCTCTTTGAACGGATACCACCAATCGAACACCTATGAGCACCCGTCGACACCACCCCGTTCTGAGCAGCACAACACGCGTCTCCCTCTACCTTCAGTTGCAAGGCACCCGAAACACCTCCCCATCCACGACGCCACCGTCTCCCTACTCAATCGTATTCGTGCACGCGTCGATTCCGAGCCGTACACTAGGTCCGCCGTGCATCGCCTCCCACCCAGTTTTAACTCGACCCTGAGCTCCCCTTCGCCCAAGGTTGTCCCATTTCTATCTTCTCACTCCTATATGAACCTCTCAGAACAGCAGAATATGGAGCCCCGCTCCTCTCTTTCCTCGTCGGCGGAGAAGAACCGAGCCGGAGCTCGTCGGTCCGCCGCTCGTCGTGGCCGTGGCAGTCTCCTCACTCTGCCCTCTTCATGTTCGTGTTTCTCCACCTGTGATGGTGTGAAATTCCTTACCGTGTCCTTGCTGGTGTCCAGATGCTCGCGTGGAGGCTGTCATCGTCGAGTGTTGACCGCGGCACCTCCACCATGGTCGTCGACCTTGCCGGCGCCTGGGAACCGCTCGTGCCTGCCCTCTACGCCGACTCAAGCCTCTCCAGATCGCCGCACCATCGTCTCCACCAGGCCCTCGGAACTTCTGGAAGTCGCCGACGTCCGGTTTCCGTCCGCGTCGACGACGTACTCCGCTTCGTCCAAGACGACGTACGGGGGGCCGCCTCTGCACGCGTACCTCGCCGTAGCAACGCCGACATCCCGCTTCTGTCCCCGGCGCCGTCGACGACGGCAACTCCGTCCGCGCCGGCGACCGGCAGCACACCGCCTGTCCACGTCGCCGACTCTCCCTCGCCTCCTCTGCCGATCCCCGCCGTCGCCGTGGTGCTGTTCGTCCCGACGCGGCCGTACGTCTCCGTCCGCGCGCGCAACCTACAGCCACGTCTGCGCGTCCAAGGCAGCTAGAGCTGGACGCATCTCGTCTCCACCGTCATCCCCATGACTTCCTCGTCGTTCCAGCGTCCCAAGGTGAGCCTTTGTCCCGCCTCCGTCGTGCGTATCACGGTCGCGCCGCCCGACTTCGGTCTTTGCGTGAGAGAGCGCTCAGAGCCGCAGATCATCGATCTGATGATCGCATGCGCCATGCTGGGCCATAGCACCTTATCACCAGCGTGCGCGCAGCTGGTGCTGTTAGGTCGACCAGCACTACTCCGTTAGGTCTGGCCATTTTGGCCCAGCTCGTTTTCTTTTTCCCTTTCCTGACAGCCAGATCTGTTCTAGGTTTAAAATCATCAAATATTTCTGGAACATCCTATTTCTGTGATTCAAAATTTTGTAGCGTTCTATCTTAAAATACTGACCACCTCAGACAAAAACCATCCACGTATCGTTCCTATATATCTAACAGTAACTAAAATGGTAAAGCCATGCAGTGGCAATATCTTTACTATTAAATGGGAGTTGGTCGTTTGACACTCAACGCACTTTGGTGGTCGTCATTAAAAGCATCCGGACCGTCCAATATAATCTCACGGTCTCCGTTTAAATCGGATCTAATTTCGTAGCAATCATGGTATAATCAATCACGCTATTAATTAATTAGGAAAGATATATTTCCTTTCTCCGGAAAAATCTCAGACATTCCAAATGCTCAAGGGAATTATGGTCTCAATCAATCACGGTCTTATTCCAACGCTCCGCTAATTCAGCTTACAATCAAATCAAATCAAATAAGAAAATCTCGTTGGTCTTATTTCCTAAAGCTATCAAATCAAATATTTACTTTCCTTGTTATCAAATAAAGTCACATATATTGAATTATTGATGTAAAAAAAGTAAGACCCGCCACTCGCCATGGCCCTGATCGCTAACGCGCACACACCACAGATCTCAAACCCCGACGGACGGGACTTCCAAAACACAGCGGCCGCTACCGCTCCTCCCAGATCCCAGGTGCTCGCGATTCCTCTCATCAACAATGTTAACGCCCTGAACTGATTTGGCCAGGGAAGCCGCTCAACACCGCCACGCACGCGATACAACAGTTTGACGCCTCGATGCCGCCGTGGAGGATGTAAGTAGGAGGCAACATCTCCATGCTGCAGCCCAATTCCGGCGAACAACACGTCCTGAACGCCGCCGCCTTCGAGTCATTTTTGGACCGACCAAACCTGTTGAGTTACTCGGGCCATGTTAGGTATTTCCTATCCAAATATCTTCTCTAAAACAAATTGTGCACTGTTCATTCCCATGGTGAAATGATTCAATTCGTTAGAGACAAGAGTGTCTAATTGTTATTTGAAATTGAGTATGCTAGGCACTATTCCTGAACTCTATTCTTTCGATTAGCAATTTGCACTTGAGTTTAATGGTCACTCAACACTATATCAAGACTTGGTAGTTTAATGTTCCATATCAGAGGCAAATTAAACTCCAGAGGGCGAAGCAAGTAGTAAGCACAACAATGACGAACACTTTGGTAGAAAGATTCAACGAAGGGCATTGGAGATGTCATGGGAAAGGCCAGTCACCTTGGCAGTGTGGTCGCCACTGAGTTTGCTAAAGTACTTATAAGCTTTTTTCCATGCACATTTTTATACTGGAAAATCTTTCCATAGACTGAAATGTGCTACAAAAATTTGAGCATCCAGGAACCTTGCATGCATGCAGTTTCCTCTTCTAATTAATGGCCTTCTCAAATTCGTTTTGACAGCAATGCTCGCCCATGATGTAAGGCATTGGCGAGGAAGCCTGCATCTTTCTGGATGTTACCACTGGCAATGATTGATGCACCCCGACGAGGAAGGCTCTGCATACGAGAGCATTTGCACAATCCTAGCCTCCTAGGAGGTCGGTGTGGCCGGCGAGAACAGGCGTGTGCCAAATATAGCCGGGTGTCCGATCGACAACTCTAATTTCACAGAGCACCGAGTCACCGACGCCTAGACCCTGAAAGAATAACTCTGGTACGTGTGCTGCTAATTGCTTCGGTTCTTGATTGATTCAGATGAATAACCTGCATCTTCATCTGCAAAGAAGGAGGAGTGTGTACAGTCAAGGTATGTAATCCACTCAATTTTTTAGTTTCGGATTGGCTCGTATAACTCGGTTATTTTGCTTTAATTGATGAAGTTCAGTTTATAGAAAGATGCCAATCATATCAGTCAAGATGAGTGAGCTTTTTTGTTCTTATTACTTTGTGTGTTATGTATGTGAACTACTAAATATTTTAAGTGTGATCACTTCCTTCTTTAATCAAGGATAATTTCTCCACTAATTGGTTTTGTTTTTGTGTTGAAATGTGGTACTTTGGCACAAGTATCCAGATTACACTATATGATATTATAAAATTTAATTAGCATAGTCCTCTTACCTTGGTTTTTTAATACTGGTACACCACTTTCTAAATATCTTTAATCAAGATGAGCATTTTCAAGTCTATCATTGAAAATTGTATGCATCAGATGTAAAAAAGCAACAACATCAGTCTATGTATATTATTTGTATCTCCTTTCCTATAAGCATGAGAGAGAAAATGATTACTGATATGAATTCGTCAAATGTGTGGCTATGTATTACTCATATGTACTACCAATTATAGAATTTTTTTTCTGTCAATTATTTTCCAAAGGTTGCTGATATTTATTCTAAATTAATTTCCCTCAGTTTCAAGATTTATCTTTTCTTCCAGGATGAGAAATGGTATGGTTCTAAAGAAGGGTGAATATCAATACCACATATATCTTGGGGGTCACAGTCATATGCTCGTACTCAGAGTTTGCATAACCATCTTTCTTTTTGCACATTGCAAAAACAACCACAATCATCAGAAAAGCATAACTATATGTAAGACATAACTTAAGTGCACCATTACCCAATTTTTTACAAGTATTATCAAGTTGTTGTGCAAGACTGACAAAAGTATATCGACCAGATGACAACAATGAGATACAGTTAAGCTCCAATTGAAAAACTGGCAGGTTGACTGAGAGATTAGGATGTACTGGATTGTTCCTCCAATATTGCCTCAGTTTTATTACTTATTTAAGTGTATTTGATCTCGGTGACGAAAAAGTACGTCTTAAACTCTGGAATGGCTTTGCATTTTCCATGGCGTCAAGTGATTTTATTTTGTATCTCAACAACAAGGCCCTGCCCTGGCTCACTTGATAAGATAATCGAGTAGGCTAAAGCTCTTTGGAGTGTGGTTAGTCACTTTCAGTCTCTGATGTTACCTTTGTGCTTTGTTTGGGATCAGAAGTTATGAATCCAATCAAGTTTTGAGTCAAGGGATATAGTTCACACAAGCTCGGCTTCGTTTATAATATTTGGTGATATGTGTTTCTTGTCTGCTGAGAGTTTATATAGTAGTATTAAACAACAAACACATAACCTACTGGAAGTTCTTGTATTGGGAACAATAGCCATCAGTCTGTTGAGCTTATATGTTTCCCTTAAGAGTTACTGTGGGAGTCTCAGATAGAGATGTATCGGCTATGATGGAATGGTCATCAAGTCTTCATGCCATAGGAACTACCAATACCAGAATAATTTGTTATTTAATTGTGGATATATTTCTTGATATTTTTGTCCAGTATCCTAGCAAGAGTTCTGCACATATGTCAAGTGATATAATTGATATTTTTTCAATATTTTTGTCCATTCTTGATTTTCTCAATAACTTTCTATGAACAGGTTCATGAGTCTACTTTTATAAGCTAAGTTGAGCTTTTTTCTATGAATTAGTGAAGAAGGAAGCACTTTTTTATGTTGTGCTCTTTGGATGTTCGCTACCTGACAAGTTTAACACTTTTTTTTGTTGTTGTTGTAGAAAGATTATATCTTCTACTGAATGCGGCCTCATGATATGATGGATGTTTCATGCCATTAGTACTAGCTGGTTGGAAAAAAAAGAAAACTCATGTTAAAAAGGTAACGATGCAAAGTTCTATATGTACGAAACTTCTTCGCAGAGGTATTCAGCTACTGAGTAAAGTAGTGTGTGTTTGTGACAAAATAAGATTTTTCTTAACGGGTAGTTACAAGAATCGCTTTTCACTCGATCGGGTGAGTGTATACCTTTTGAGAATGCACCACTGTGTCCTACCATGATGGTAAAAAAAATGTTTTAACAACCAGCAATAGCTACGAAAAGGAAATTATATAGATTTGTTATCCATACTCAATGGGTTTGAGAGAAGATTTTAGGAGGTTGCATGTTATCGCTATTGAAAGTATATATTGCTATCATTTTTTCATGGCCAACATTTTCCTCATTATTGAATGGAATTTCAGTTTGCATTGGTATATGTTCACGTCTGGAAAATAAACTTGAGGACCATAGCAACGCACGGACATTCAACTAGTATATTCAAATATGGGAGTTTTAAATAGAGTTCGTGCCAAAGCAAATTTTGGAGTAATCTACAATGCAAATGAACACAGTTTGACACTGGTTTGCATGCATAGAACTTAAGTATATGCATGTGATCCGGGGATCAATTTTACGCAAGATCTGCGTTTAGAAAAATCTTGCGGAACCTAATAAAAATATTTTGGAGTGAAACCACTTTTTATAGTCTCAATCTGATGTTGGTAACAACATATCCAAAACACATATTTTTCTGAGCATCAGAGAATGTCTGGGAATAAAAACCCCATAAAACCCTCTCTGGTCATTGTTTATATATTTAAAATTAATCTGTAAGTCGAAATTTTGCAAACTAAATTTTGTGAAGTTTTGTGAGGGATTATCTACCTTTAGGTGTAAGTCTTGCTTGCATATTCAAAACGTTGATCTGTGATCAAAAAAAAAGTGAAACCGTGTTATTTCTGTTTTTGTAAATTCGTTTTAAATTTATATTAAAATGCTTTTGAATCAAACCCAGTGCAGGAAGATTCTATTTGTTGATATATACCTGGGCGGCTGGGCATATGCTTTGTATCCTGAGGTGACAACCAGAAATTTTCTTTGTACATTTTAAGACTTATGTCCTATTTTCTAAGCAAAATAAATGTTTTTTCTCTAACTAAAAATGACTTAGTTTATTATTGCGTAGGCTTAGGATTAGTTAATACTTGATATAGCTTGTGTATTTATTTGATAATGCTTATGAGTGCTTGTTTGTTTAAGTCCCCCTCGTGATGTTTTTTTTTCTCCTTTTATTTTGCGACGTTAGAATGCGATCACTATCAGAGAAGAATGAGAGAATCTCGGTGGGGATCTCGAAGAGGAAGGAAGAGCAGAAGTTCGTGAAGAAGAAGTCCAGGGACAAATAGCCAACCAAGGCAAGCCACCTCTTGATGCATACCTTATCCTAATTGTCTTACTCTTGCATTATTATAGGTTTTATAAATTGCATGTGTTTTTTTATTTATGTGAGTGGTTATATCCACTCGGAGTTTTATTATTCCACCCTTACGGGTGCTGCCCCTCGTTGATACCTACTGGACAATCTTGGTAGCGATTTGGTGCTTAACACCTTATGCTCTCTTTGTCGCCGCTTTTCAAATAAAGTTGGACTATAGGTTGGGAGCCCTTTTGAAAAAGAAATTTGGAAAAAGGTTTTAAAGAAAATGAGTTCTTTGAAAACCTTGGAATGGGGCAACCCTACCCAAGTGGAAATTTTTATGAAAAGGTTTTGAGAAAGATGGTGCTGAAGGAAAAATGAGGAACTTTTGTTTTCAAAAATCTTTGTTGACTGCGTACACAACCGGACCTAGCCAGTACAACCACATTACCCTTTAGTGGGACGGGGCGTAGCGTAGTAGTTTGTCTCGCCTTAGTCTGGGTCCTGCAAGTGTAAGGGGTAGTCCGAGCATGGACACCTATCGACCGGGCCTTCCCGACGTACTGGGACGCCTTTCCTTCTTTTCAGATGGTAGGGGTACAACCTATGAGCTCCCATTGAATAATGCCCCGCAGTTGGGCGGCATTCCGGAGGGTCGAGCTGGTCGGGGAATTTGCTACTCCTGGGTAAACGACCCCTCAGACTCTGGTGTTGGGAGGTACCACTCTAGGCGGCATGTCTTAGGCTAAGGCGAGCAAGCGAAAAACTGCGATCGGTTATCCGAACCTCGCGTTTTGACACTTGGTGAACCAGGGATGATCCCGGCGGATTTATCGGATCTTGTGGGGAAAGTGTACAACCTCTGCAGAGTGTAAATCTATTCGAATAGCCGTGTCCGCGGTTATGGACGTGGGAAAGGCGATGCGGAGTATCAAAGAAGGATTTTGTTTTATTAAAGAGTTTTTCCAAAGGGTTTGGAAAAGGATACCAGTGGGACTGGTGGAAAAGTACCTGGGAGGTACGGTGGAAAGTTGGAAAAGTTGTTTTGCCCATATGAGATGGCCGGGAAGGAAAAATGGGTCACCCTTACCTATTAGTCTTCAAAAGAAACTTGTTTTCAAAAAGGTTTTCAACAAAGATATAGAGATGTCATACTCTCGAGAGAAACTATCTCTCACTCCTTGTAACCTTAGAATAGTGCCTGTTCCTTGCTACTGCCAAATTGAATATCCTTTACTTCTCTCTAAGGTGGTTTGCGAGTACAATTCATAATGTACTCATGGCTTTGTTCCTGGCTATTTACTTGGCCAGACTTGGTGGAATCCGACAGATGAAGAAGGAGTCGACGACGTCTATGCGAGCTAGGAACGTCTTCCTAGTCAGTTGCCTGTAGGGTTATGGCATGACTTGGGCCATGCGAACGCTTTCGTCTGAAGTATTTCCGCTGTGTGATTGTTGATCTCCTGCCATTATGGCTCTTATGTAAGTATTGGTCATGTGACCTGTTGTAATCTTTTTTATTCGGTATTGTAATGGATGATGTATTTGATACCAGTTCGATTATGCTTTTCACGACACACTGATCATGGGGATCGTGAATGTGTATGCATAACGGGTGTTTCGGACAGCTAGTTCGGGGCCCCACAGAGCTGGTATCAGAGCCATCCTGACTGTAGGAGACCTTAGTTAGCATGGACGATAGTTAGGAAAATAGTATTTTCGGTAAAACTATTTATGAACTAAAGTGTTCTAAGTAGTTGGAAGCCTAGCTTCAACTTTTCTTATCCTTTCAAAACTTCTCATTCTTACCTGGCTCTCTGCTTTACAAAGAGTTTGAAAACTTCTGATTCTGCTATCTCATCCTCTTCCAAACCAACATATTGGACGATGTCCCCAACTCAGACTCGGAGACTCGAAGCCGAAGATGGATCAACACTTCAGGAAGTCTCAAGTATCTCCGACTGCAGCTATTGAAGATTGGATGCCGACTTCGTAGTAAGTGTATATGGATAATAAGATCATGTCTTTGGTTGTCACCAAAGTCTGTCAAGGAGTTGACCTTGTTCCTCTTTGAACTTGCACTTTTGCAGTCGTCAAGGATCAAGTCCTCAGTTCTTGACTAGTAATTTTTAGGCCCATCACAAGTCGATGTCATCGATGGAGATCTTCAGCAATTACCCCTCCGAGTAGAGACCAGAAGATCTACGCAGCTTTCGCCCCCGACTCAACATCGACGACTCAACATCAGGTCTACTTCACCACCAACTGCTACAAGAATCAATGTTGAAGTCAATATCAGCAAAATGAAGATGTCTGCATCTCTGACCAACCCAAGCCTATAGGATGGATAGGACAAACTCAATTGCTTCGATTGAGCTACCCCCTCGTATCATGCATTCTTGGGTACTTAAAGTACCTCGATTGGTTTTCATGATTGCTTGTGGTTCTGAATTTGCTGCTTGAGTGGTTGTGATTGCTTGTTGAGTGAATGTTTGTTTTGGCCTTTCGGCCTGGAAAATCCTTGTTGTGTGCTAACCTTGTTTAGGAACCCCCCCTAAGTTGTTTTTCTTAGCATCCGCTCCAGTTCCTATTAGAGATTTTAACTGTAGTTGGCGAAGTAAACGAGAAACCCTAACTCCAACTTGGGTAACAACTACATGCACCTCGTTTTCCCGTAGCACCCAACTTCATTACGACATTCAAACCACGACAACCCGCGACACCAAGGAAGAAGAAGCCAGTGCCTTCAAGATCGACTGCAACTTTGCGAGAAGATGAAGACATACTAATTTTGTCTAACCATAGAGCATAATCGCGCTAACCTTGAGGTTATCTTCTTAAAACCTCAGCCCAACTCACCTTCTAACAACCTAAGTGAGTCGTAGCACCGAAGCCAAGTTACTCTGCAAGGTCCATCTGGTCCTCATCAAGTGAAGCCTTTGAAGAAAATTCAAGACTCAAGATTTGGTGTACTTTAATAAGCACCAACCCTAAAGCTGAAGACTATCTTCGACGATTGCTGCTGCTTTATGTGAAGACCCACCAGGAGTTCCGCTGAATTACTAACTTAACGAGCGCCTTACAGAACAGTAAATGTTGTGCGTGCCTCTTGAAGCTGAGGAATGCACTCCGCCCTGAAGATTCTTCAACTCAATACGGGAGATCGATGACTTCTTCAAATGCGCCTGACAGGACCCCATGGCAGAAGCTCTGACTTTTCCTGAACCCCCGTTGAACAATCTTAAGGGTGGAAGACCTCGTCTTCCACTAAATGTTTAAGCTAACCCTAAAATTTTCGATATGTCTAAAACACCGTTTGGATGCTCTAACTCTACCGAAATCGTGGACCCCTCTAGGATCGTTAGGAAGTTTCATAACTAACATCTACATAGAAAAGTCAACCTCTTCACGAAACTTGTCCTCGGCGGAAATCGACTCTTTCTCTCAGAAGTTGAAGCAGTGGCCTTGTCAACAAAGACACGTCTACCTGAAGTGGAGTTTAATTTTAGTCAACCCATAAAACCTCTCTTGTCCTACGCTTAGTAATCTCGGGACGAGATTATTTTAAGGGTGGAAGACCTGTAACGCCCCAACTTTTGCAACCTTGTTTGTTTGTCCAGAGTTCAAAAATTAGGGGGAATAAAAACTTTTTATGTTCTGCATGCATTGCTTCGTTTTTGTTTGGAAATGCATGTCTGACTTTGTTTGACGAGTGATGTTTGCTAAATAGTGTTAAGTGAAATATTTCAACCCACAACTTCAAGCATCAAGAAAAACACTCATGGTATGGCCGCTCTTGTATTACCTTAATCTCCTCTCTTCAAAAGTACTTGATCCTCTTTGAGAAAACATAAAACTTCTTTGCTTGGCCGTATGACCCAAAATTATATTTCTTATGATATTTCAAAAACTCTTTCCTTTTAAATGGCTATGATCACCTCAGATCATAGTATCACAAAAATGATTTTTTTTTAAAATTATTTTTGACACCAAGTATTTGCCAAATGGCTTACTCTTACTTTGTGTGACTTCAAAAGTTTATAAAATATTTTATAAGCAGTTCTGGTTTCCTAAAACAAAATGGAATGATCTATCTGTTATTCTACTTTATGGTTCATTCTACTCCCTCTAAAACCTTCTCTCTCTTTTTGAAGCTTTTCAAAATAAGACTTTCTTATCTAGTTTAAATCTAATAAAGGCCATAAACGACAAAGCTAAATTTCAGGACTAATTGATCTGTGATCAATTATCCATGGCATTGTCCTTGTCACTAATACATCTCATCGATCTATCATTTAATGTCATCACTCCATCTATGCTTAACCTTGGTAGATGATCATTTGTTCAACAAATGAATTGTCTCCATTTAATCCCTATCTCACCCTGGCACTTGCCCTGCATCTTTGAAACAAAACTAAACTCCGAGGTTAACCCGTGATCTTATGGCAATGCCAATTTTGAAAACTGGACTTTCCCTTCGTTTGGACCTAAACACTTCCTTAAACCTCCCTAATTCTGACTTCCAGAATAATTCTAATTTTAGCCAAAGTACTTTTCAAAAACCTTTTCTTTTATAAAAATAAGAAATGATATTAATATTTTATATCATGCCATTTCCCTTCAAAAATAATTTCTACAAAATTAATTTTCTCTTTATTCTATTTTCCTATTTACCAAAGTGCATGATAATGGTATATAAGCCATTTCTTGCACTTTTCGATATCAAATAAATTATAGAAAAAAAAACCTAAGAAGCATAGTTATGCAAGTAGACCTATCTTACATCAAAATATCACTTTGTCCTTTTCAAAAATCTCCAAAGCTAGTTCTACCAAAATTCATCCAAATCTTGACCAACCCATGTAAAGTGACCTAAACAAGTTCTTTTAAATTCTGGATTTAAACGTCAACCTCTATGTCTTTAAAACACCACCCTGGGCCACCATCTAACACCATCATTCCTCCGAAACAAAAAAGTGAGCCAGTGTCATATTTATCTTATTTATTTTAATCTTCACCAACATCTCTATCTCCCTAGAACTCGTCTAATCCGCTTGATGGACAAGCCATGTGCAGCTCCATCTTTTGGTCGTTATGTACATTGGGCAATTATCTTGTCCATTCTTGCATGACATGAAGATGGAGCCGGCCACGTGCTTGATGTGCCATATCTCTCCCCCTCTCTTTCTTCATAAGGAGTAGATTGACCTGGCATACAATTTTGCCAAGCACTAGTCACCTCCAGCCCTTGGTCTTGGTCGTCATGCATGGCCAATTTAGCACCACCTCGTGCCCACTCTTTCTTGGCACGGGAGGAAGTTGGCAATGCCATTCATGGGCATCCGATGCCATAGTAGCATCTCTATCCCTCCATCCCTCTCTAATCTTGTCGACCATGCCAGCACCACCACAACACTGCCCTGACTTCTCCAATCCGAGCTACAGTAACCCTTTGGCAGGTTCCCCTTGGAGAGCATGAGAAGGAGAGAAAGAGAGGCCGGTGCATGCATGCATCTCTCCAGATTTTGGAAAATCTTTGCTGCCACCCTCACCCTTCCTATCGACCTTATTCCAACACCCTCCTGCACGCCCCTGCACCCATGCTGTCTTCTCTAGCAACGCCCTAGCCCCTCTCTTCCTTTCCTTGCTCACGATGGACACCAAAAGGAAGATGCCAGGGAAATGACCACACCAGACCCTTAGGCTGCGCCAGTAGGCTCCCAAGTCACTTCTCACTGTGCAGCGCATACTCCCAAGGCAAGCCTGGCTTCACACTGGCTTGCCCGTGCCTCCCCATCTCGTGGTCACCACGGCTGTGGACGCCCCGGCGTTCCCGCTCATCCCCTCCTCTCCTGTCACCTCCTTTAGCCTAAGGCTGGTGCCATTGCGGGCGGTAGCGGGGGCGTTAACGGCGGCGATGGGGCGAGAGAGGGGCGGGAGGCGGGCGAGACGAGAGGGAGGGGCGCCGGCGGGGGCGCCCGGCGCTATCGCCCGCTCCCGCCCGGCTGCCGCCCGCGTTGGCGGCGAGAGCGAGGCGGGAGTGGGGCGAGTGGCGGGGCGGCGCGTTGGCGACGCGGGCGAGAGGCGGGGGGGGAGGCGGGGCGACGCGGGCGAGAGGTAGAAGAAGACGACCGGGGCGGTTTTTTTCTTTCATTCTTTTATTCTTTAAATGTCGCTTTTATTTTATTTTCTTTCCTTCTTTTATTTTCTTTCCTTTTTTTACTCTTTCAGTTCAAAATACAAACACAAGTACACACTTGTCATATAGGCTATTTAGAAAAACAAGAAACATAATTTGTATTTTTATTAATTATTATGTAATCGGTAACATTTTTAGTTGAATAATTTTCTTGCATTATTTTTAATGTCTACAAAAATTCGAGTGAAATAACTTAATGTGAAAAAGAAATGGTGATGTGGAGGAGAGAGAAGTGAGAGATGGCACTATAGCCCGTGCATTGGCACCGTGGGGTGAGAGTGGGGTGAAAGTGGGGTGAGAGTGAGGGAAAAAGCTGACGTGGCGGGTGAGAGTGAGGTGAGGCATTGGCACCAGCCTAAGCATGCAAGGCACACCACCTTGACCCCATCTAGTGCCCCAGCACCCTCCCTTTTGCTCTCTTTGAACGGATACCACCAATCGAACACCTATGAGCACCCGTCGACACCACCCCGTTCTGAGCAGCACAACACGCGTCTCCCTCTACCTTCAGTTGCAAGGCACCCGAAACACCTCCCCATCCACGACGCCACCGTCTCCCTACTCAATCGTATTCGTGCACGCGTCGATTCCGAGCCGTACACTAGGTCCGCCGTGCATCGCCTCCCACCCAGTTTTAACTCGACCCTGAGCTCCCCTTCGCCCAAGGTTGTCCCATTTCTATCTTCTCACTCCTATATGAACCTCTCAGAACAGCAGAATATGGAGCCCCGCTCCTCTCTTTCCTCGTCGGCGGAGAAGAACCGAGCCGGAGCTCGTCGGTCCGCCGCTCGTCGTGGCCGTGGCAGTCTCCTCACTCTGCCCTCTTCATGTTCGTGTTTCTCCACCTGTGATGGTGTGAAATTCCTTACCGTGTCCTTGCTGGTGTCCAGATGCTCGCGTGGAGGCTGTCATCGTCGAGTGTTGACCGCGGCACCTCCACCATGGTCGTCGACCTTGCCGGCGCCTGGGAACCGCTCGTGCCTGCCCTCTACGCCGACTCAAGCCTCTCCAGATCGCCGCACCATCGTCTCCACCAGGCCCTCGGAACTTCTGGAAGTCGCCGACGTCCGGTTTCCGTCCGCGTCGACGACGTACTCCGCTTCGTCCAAGACGACGTACGGGGGGCCGCCTCTGCACGCGTACCTCGCCGTAGCAACGCCGACATCCCGCTTCTGTCCCCGGCGCCGTCGACGACGGCAACTCCGTCCGCGCCGGCGACCGGCAGCACACCGCCTGTCCACGTCGCCGACTCTCCCTCGCCTCCTCTGCCGATCCCCGCCGTCGCCGTGGTGCTGTTCGTCCCGACGCGGCCGTACGTCTCCGTCCGCGCGCGCAACCTACAGCCACGTCTGCGCGTCCAAGGCAGCTAGAGCTGGACGCATCTCGTCTCCACCGTCATCCCCATGACTTCCTCGTCGTTCCAGCGTCCCAAGGTGAGCCTTTGTCCCGCCTCCGTCGTGCGTATCACGGTCGCGCCGCCCGACTTCGGTCTTTGCGTGAGAGAGCGCTCAGAGCCGCAGATCATCGATCTGATGATCGCATGCGCCATGCTGGGCCATAGCACCTTATCACCAGCGTGCGCGCAGCTGGTGCTGTTAGGTCGACCAGCACTACTCCGTTAGGTCTGGCCATTTTGGCCCAGCTCGTTTTCTTTTTCCCTTTCCTGACAGCCAGATCTGTTCTAGGTTTAAAATCATCAAATATTTCTGGAACATCCTATTTCTGTGATTCAAAATTTTGTAGCGTTCTATCTTAAAATACTGACCACCTCAGACAAAAACCATCCACGTATCGTTCCTATATATCTAACAGTAACTAAAATGGTAAAGCCATGCAGTGGCAATATCTTTACTATTAAATGGGAGTTGGTCGTTTGACACTCAACGCACTTTGGTGGTCGTCATTAAAAGCATCCGGACCGTCCAATATAATCTCACGGTCTCCGTTTCGTCGGATCTAATTTCGTAGCAATCATGGTATAATCAATCACGCTATTAATTAATTAGGAAAGATATATTTCCTTTCTCCGGAAAAATCTCAGACATTCCAAATGCTCAAGGGAATTATGGTCTCAATCAATCACGGTCTTATTCCAACGCTCCGCTAATTCAGCTTACAATCAAATCAAATCAAATAAGAAAATCTCGTTGGTCTTATTTCCTAAAGCTATCAAATCAAATATTTACTTTCCTTGTTATCAAATAAAGTCACATATATTGAATTATTGATGTAAAAAAAGTAAGACCCGCCACTCGCCATGGCCCTGATCGCTAACGCGCACACACCACAGATCTCAAACCCCGACGGACGGGACTTCCAAAACACAGCGGCCGCTACCGCTCCTCCCAGATCCCAGGTGCTCGCGATTCCTCTCATCAACAATGTTAACGCCCTGAACTGATTTGGCCAGGGAAGCCGCTCAACACCGCCACGCACGCGATACAACAGTTTGACGCCTCGATGCCGCCGTGGAGGATGTAAGTAGGAGGCAACATCTCCATGCTGCAGCCCAATTCCGGCGAACAACACGTCCTGAACGCCGCCGCCTTCGAGTCATTTTTGGACCGACCAAACCTGTTGAGTTACTCGGGCCATGTTAGGTATTTCCTATCCAAATATCTTCTCTAAAACAAATTGTGCACTGTTCATTCCCATGGTGAAATGATTCAATTCGTTAGAGACAAGAGTGTCTAATTGTTATTTGAAATTGAGTATGCTAGGCACTATTCCTGAACTCTATTCTTTCGATTAGCAATTTGCACTTGAGTTTAATGGTCACTCAACACTATATCAAGACTTGGTAGTTTAATGTTCCATATCAGAGGCAAATTAAACTCCAGAGGGCGAAGCAAGTAGTAAGCACAACAATGACGAACACTTTGGTAGAAAGATTCAACGAAGGGCATTGGAGATGTCATGGGAAAGGCCAGTCACCTTGGCAGTGTGGTCGCCACTGAGTTTGCTAAAGTACTTATAAGCTTTTTTCCATGCACATTTTTATACTGGAAAATCTTTCCATAGACTGAAATGTGCTACAAAAATTTGAGCATCCAGGAACCTTGCATGCATGCAGTTTCCTCTTCTAATTAATGGCCTTCTCAAATTCGTTTTGACAGCAATGCTCGCCCATGATGTAAGGCATTGGCGAGGAAGCCTGCATCTTTCTGGATGTTACCACTGGCAATGATTGATGCACCCCGACGAGGAAGGCTCTGCATACGAGAGCATTTGCACAATCCTAGCCTCCTAGGAGGTCGGTGTGGCCGACGAGAACAGGCGTGTGCCAAATATAGCCGGGTGTCCGATCGACAACTCTAATTTCACAGAGCACCGAGTCACCGACGCCTAGACCCTGAAAGAATAACTCTGGTACGTGTGCTGCTAATTGCTTCGGTTCTTGATTGATTCAGATGAATAACCTGCATCTTCATCTGCAAAGAAGGAGGAGTGTGTACAGTCAAGGTATGTAATCCACTCAATTTTTTAGTTTCGGATTGGCTCTTATAACTCGGTTATTTTGCTTTAATTGATGAAGTTCAGTTTATAGAAAGATGCCAATCATATCAGTCAAGATGAGTGAGCTTTTTTGTTCTTATTACTTTGTGTGTTATGTATGTGAACTACTAAATATTTTAAGTGTGATCACTTCCTTCTTTAATCAAGGATAATTTCTCCACTAATTGGTTTTGTTTTTGTGTTGAAATGTGGTACTTTGGCACAAGTATCCAGATTACACTATATGATATTATAAAATTTAATTAGCATAGTCCTCTTACCTTGGTTTTTTAATACTGGTACACCACTTTCTAAATATCTTTAATCAAGATGAGCATTTTCAAGTCTATCATTGAAAATTGTATGCATCAGATGTAAAAAAGCAACAACATCAGTCTATGTATATTATTTGTATCTCCTTTCCTATAACTGTAACAGAGAGAAAATGATTACTGATATGAATTCGTCAAATGTGTGGCTATGTATTACTCATATGTACTACCAATTATAGAATTTTTTTTCTGTCAATTATTTTCCAAAGGTTGCTGATATTTATTCTAAATTAATTTCCCTCAGTTTCAAGATTTATCTTTTCTTCCAGGATGAGAAATGGTATGGTTCTAAAGAAGGGTGAATATCAATACCACATATATCTTGGGGGTCACAGTCATATGCTCGTACTCAGAGTTTGCATAACCATCTTTCTTTTTGCACATTGCAAAAACAACCACAATCATCAGAAAAGCATAACTATATGTAAGACATAACTTAAGTGCACCATTACCCAATTTTTTACAAGTATTATCAAGTTGTTGTGCAAGACTGACAAAAGTATATCGACCAGATGACAACAATGAGATACAGTTAAGCTCCAATTGAAAAACTGGCAGGTTGACTGAGAGATTAGGATGTACTGGATTGTTCCTCCAATATTGCCTCAGTTTTATTACTTATTTAAGTGTATTTGATCTCGGTGACGAAAAAGTACGTCTTAAACTCTGGAATGGCTTTGCATTTTCCATGGCGTCAAGTGATTTTATTTTGTATCTCAACAACAAGGCCCTGCCCTGGCTCACTTGATAAGATAATCAGAGTAGGCTAAAGCTCTTTGGAGTGTGGTTAGTCACTTTCAGTCTCTGATGTTACCTTTGTGCTTTGTTTGGGATCAGAAGTTATGAATCCAATCAAGTTTTGAGTCAAGGGATATAGTTCACACAAGCTCGGCTTCGTTTATAATATTTGGTGATATGTGTTTCTTGTCTGCTGAGAGTTTATATAGTAGTATTAAACAACAAACACATAACCTACTGGAAGTTCTTGTATTGGGAACAATAGCCATCAGTCTGTTGAGCTTATATGTTTCCCTTAAGAGTTACTGTGGGAGTCTCAGATAGAGATGTATCAGCTATGATGGAATGGTCATCAAGTCTTCATGCCATAGGAACTACCAATACCAGAATAATTTGTTCTGTCGAATTGTGGATATATTTCTTGATATTTTTGTCCAGTATCCTAGCAAGAGTTCTGCACATATGTCAAGTGATATAATTGATATTTTTTCAATATTTTTGTCCATTCTTGATTTTCTCAATAACTTTCTATGAACAGGTTCATGAGTCTACTTTTATAAGCTAAGTTGAGCTTTTTTCTATGAATTAGTGAAGAAGGAAGCACTTTTTTATGTTGTGCTCTTTGGATGTTCGCTACCTGACAAGTTTAACACTTTTTTTTGTTGTTGTTGTAGAAAGATTATATCTTCTACTGAATCTGGCCTCATGATATGATGGATGTTTCATGCCATTAGTACTAGCTGGTTGGAAAAAAAAGAAAACTCATGTTAAAAAGGTAACGATGCAAAGTTCTATATGTACGAAACTTCTTCGCAGAGGTATTCAGCTACTGAGTAAAGTAGTGTGTGTTTGTGACAAAATAAGATTTTTTTCTTAACGGGTAGTTACAGTAACTGCTTTTCACTCGATCGGGTGAGTGTATACCTTTTGAGAATGCACCACTGTGTCCTACCATGATGGTAAAAAAAATGTTTTAACAACCAGCAATAGCTACGAAAAGGAAATTATATAGATTTGTTATCCATACTCAATGGGTTTGAGAGAAGATTTTAGGAGGTTGCATGTTATCGCTATTGAAAGTATATATTGCTATCATTTTTTCATGGCCAACATTTTCCTCATTATTGAATGGAATTTCAGTTTGCATTGGTATATGTTCACGTCTGGAAAATAAACTTGAGGACCATAGCAACGCACGGACATTCAACTAGTATATTCAAATATGGGAGTTTTAAATAGAGTTCGTGCCAAAGCAAATTTTGGAGTAATCTACAATGCAAATGAACACAGTTTGACACTGGTTTGCATGCATAGAACGTAAGTATATGCATGTGATCCGGGGATCAATTTTACGCAAGATCTGCGTTTAGAAAAATCTTGCGGAACCTAATAAAAATATTTTGGAGTGAAACCACTTTTTATAGTCTCAATCTGATGTTGGTAACAACATATCCAAAACACATATTTTTCTGAGCATCAGAGAATGTCTGGGAATAAAAACCCCATAAAACCCTCTCTGGTCATTGTTTATATATTTAAAATTAATCTGTAAGTCGAAATTTTGCAAACTAAATTTTGTGAAGTTTTGTGAGGGATTATCTACCTTTAGGTGTAAGTCTTGCTTGCATATTCAAAACGTTGATCTGTGATCAAAAAAAAAGTGAAACCGTGTTATTTCTGTTTTTGTAAATTCGTTTTAAATTTATATTAAAATGCTTTTGAATCAAACCCAGTGCAGGAAGATTCTATTTGTTGATATATACCTGGGCGGCTGGGCATATGCTTTGTATCCTGAGGTGACAACCAGAAATTTTCTTTGTACATTTTAAGACTTATGTCCTATTTTCTAAGCAAAATAAATGGTTTTTCTCTAACTAAAAATGACTTAGTTTATTATTGCGTAGGCTTAGGATTAGTTAATACTTGATATAGCTTGTGTATTTATTTGATAATGCTTATGAGTGCTTGTTTGTTTAAGTCCCCCTCGTGATGTTTTTTTTCTCCTTTTATTTTGCGACGTTAGAATGCGATCACTATCGGAGAAGAATGAGAGAATCTCGGTGGGGATCTCGAAGAGGAAGGAAGAGCAGAAGTTCGTGAAGAAGAAGTCCAGGGACAAATAGCCAACCAAGGCAAGCCACCTCTTGATGCATACCTTATCCTAATTGTCTTACTCTTGCATTATTATAGGTTTTATAAATTGCATGTCTTTTTTTATTTATGTGAGTGGTTATATCCACTCGTAGTTTTATTATTCCACCCTTACGGGTGCTGCCCCTCGTTGATACCTACTGGACAATCTTGGTAGCGATTTGGTGCTTAACACCTTATGCTCTCTTTGTCGCCGCTTTTCAAATAAAGTTGGCCTATAGGTTGGGAGCCCTTTTGAAAAAGAAATTTAGAAAAAGGTTTTAAAGAAAATGAGTTCTTTGAAAACCTTGGAATGGGGCAACCCTACCCAAGTGGAAATTTTTATGAAAAGGTTTTGAGAAAGATGGTGCTGAAGGAAAAATGAGGAACTTTTGTTTTCAAAAATCTTTGTTGATTGCGTACACAACCGGACCTAGCCAGTACAACCACATTACCCTTTAGTGGGACGGGGCGTAGCGTAGTAGTTTGTCTCGCCTTAGTCTGGGTCCTGCAGGTGTAAGGGGTAGTCCGAGCATGGACACCTATCGACCGGGCCTTCCCGACGTACTGGGACGCCTTTCCTTCTTTTCAGATGGCAGGGGTACAACCTATGAGCTCCCATTGAATAATGCCCCGCAGTTGGGCGGCATTCCGGAGGGTCGAGCTGGTCGGGGAATTTGCTACTCCTGGGTAAACAACCCCTCGGACTCTGGTGTTGGGAGGTACCACTCTAGGCGGCATGTCTTAGGCTAAGGCGAGCAAGCGAAAAACTGCGATCGGTTATCTGAACCTCGCGTTTTGACGCTTGGTGAACCAGGGATGATCCCGGCGGATTTATCGGATCTTGTGGGGAAAGTGTACAACCTATGCAGAGTGTAAATCTATTCGAATAGCCGTGTCCGCGGTTATGGACGTGGGAAAGGCGGTGCGGAGTATCAAAGAAGGATTTTGTTTTATAAAAGAGTTTTTCCAAAGGGTTTGGAAAAGGATACCAGTGGGACCGGTGGAAAAGTACCTGGGAGGTACGGTGGAAAGTTGGAAAAGTTGTTTTGCCCATATGAGATGGCCGGGAAGGAAAAATGGGTCACCCTTACCTATTAGTCTTCAAAAGAAACTTGTTTTCAAAAAGGTTTTCAACAAAGATATAGAGATGTCATACTCTCGAGAGAAACTATCTCTCACTCCTTGTAACCTTAGAATAGTGCCTGTTCCTTGCTACTGCCAAATTGAATATCCTTTACTTCTCTCTAAGGTGGTTTGCGAGTACAATTCATAATGTACTCATGGCTTTGTCCCTGGCTATTTACTTGGCCAGACTTGGTGGAATCCGACAGATGAAGAAGGAGTCGACGACGTCTATGCGAGCTAGGAACGTCTTCCCAGTCAGTTGCCTGTAGGGTTATGGCATTGCTTGGGCCATGCAAACGCTTTCGTCTGAAGTATTTCCGCTGTGTGATTGTTGATCTCCTGCCATTATGGCTCTTATGTAAGTATTGGTCATGTGACCTGTTGTAATCTTTTTATTCGGTATTGTGTATGCATAACGGGTGTTTCGGACAGCTAGTTCGGGCCCCCACAATCTTAGGGATTTAGACAAAATTTCCTGTTAATTTTGTGTCCTGCTGTAAACTGCGCTCTGATGCGTATTGGAAATCTGGGTCCTTCAGGATCGTTCGGTTGTCCCTCTAAAAAAAAAATCTCTCTCATTCTCGGCCTTTCTCGCTCGCACGAGTCGCACCCCCCTGCGCACTGACAACCCTGCACAACAGTCAATATCACCAGAAAAAGGATAGACACCATAAATAAGTGGGGCCCCGTGACTGCTCTCCCTTCGTCTCCTCCCGTGTGATCCCTCTTCCTCCGACTCCCGACCTTGCGGAAAAGAAAAATGAAATGAAAGAGTTTCACTGGACGGGCAAATACATGTGCTGCCTAGTAATAATAATAATAACGTAAAAAAATCGACCTACGAATCTATTATTAAATAAGCTAAACTAGGGTTTTGCCCAGTACTACGGATCAATTTCTGAAAATCCAACTACGGGGTTCGATTTGGCCTGCTAATATAAAATTATATAATCCGAACTAGTATTCCTCTAAAAAATCATTTTGGTATGCATCGTTTGGTACTTTTCATAGCTAGAGTGCTTACTCCCTCCGTTAGCAAATAGTCTTCGTATGTCATATAGTAAGCATTCAAGTTGATAAACAAGGTTTAGACATATTCAACCAGAAAAATCATGTATCTACCCCCTATCCCTAAACTCTGACTTATGAAGTCAAGCATCAAGAGATGTGGTTTTTGGTTTCAAACATGGAAATTTCATTTCTAAGTGCGGGCAAACTAGCCTTTAGCTTAACATATTTCTAAGTACAGTACAAGGTTTCAGAAAAATTGAGTGGGGGCGGATGCCCCCCTTGGCTATAGTCTGGATCCGCCCATGCTATAGTTTGAGGCCATTTGGTTGACGTCGAAAAAATTCTTTGATTAGAAATGGGGTTGTTCGAACCCCGTAGTTGGATTTTTTTGAACCTTGATCTGTAGTACTGGGCAAAACCCTAGTTTAACCTATTTAATTATAGATTCGTAGGTCGATTTTTCTACGTACCTTTTTATTATTACTCTACTATGCAGCACATATGTGTTTGCCCGTCGAGTGAAACTCGGAAGGAGAGAAGAAGGAGGGAGAGCATTATGGTGTCTCCCCTTTTTCGAGCGATGATGTTGACTGTTGTGCAGGGTTTGTCAGTGAGCAGGAGGTGCGAGCGAGCGAGCGAGTCGAGCGAGGACGAGAATGAGAGATTTTTTTTTGTGAGAGGGACAACCGAAGGATCCTGAAGGACCCAGAGACTTCCAATACGCATCCTGATGCGTCTTCTCTTGACAAAGAAAATGGCTGGGAGTTTGCGTACCTATTGCACGTGACTTGTGCTCACTGAAGTGTGGGACCTCACGCATGGGCACCACACGTAAGTGACAGACCTGTTGGTGTAAAAACCTCGGTTGATTATTATAGTGCATTAGAACAAAGTTTCCTATGGATTCAAGGGTAGGAAATCCAAGTTAACTCATTTACATGACATTATTTTTTCCATGAAGCAAAGTTAACACATCTATCAATTGGTACATTTTGGAGTGACTAAGAAGGATCCATGCTTACCTTTTCGTTTTCACGTGTTAAACTTGTTTAAATCTTGGTCAAACCTAGGATTTGACAGAGATTCAAATGGGCGGAAAATTCAAAAATAAAAACAGAAAAATGAAAAACCAAAGCACATACGTAGTTTTCTTATGTCATATAGTAAGCATTCAAGTTGATAAACAAGGTCTACACATATTCAAACCATACAAATCATGTATCTACCCCTAACCCTAAACTCTGTCTTATGAAGTCAAGCATGAAGAGAAGTGGTTTTGGGTTTCAAACATGAAAATTTCAAAAACCTCCCAAAAACTTCATTTAGAGTGACTAAGAAGGATAAATGCTTCTCTTTTCATTTTCATGTTTTAAACTTGTTTAAATCTTGGTCAAACCTAGGATCTGACCAAGATTCAAATGGGCATCAAAAATAAAAAAAAATCAGAAAAATGAAAAACCAAAGCACACAGTCTTCTTATGTCATATAGTAAGCATTAAAGTTGATAAACAAGGTCTAGACGTATTCAAACCAGACAAATCATGTATCTACCCCTAACCCTAAACTCTGTCTTATGAAGTCAAGCATGAAGAGAAGTTGTTTTGGGTTTCAAACATGGAAATTTCAAAAACCCTCCCCAGAGCTACATTTTGGAGTGACTAAGAAGGATAAATGCTTAATTTTTCATATTCATGGTTTAAACTTGTTCAAATCTTGGTCAAACATAGGATTTGACCAAGATTCAAATGGGCGTAAAAATTCAGAAAAAACAATAAAATAAAAAACCAATGCACATAGTCATCTTATGTCATCTAGTAAGCATTCAATTAAGTTGATAAACAAGGTCTAGACATATTCAAACCAGAAAATTCATGTATCAAGCTACCCCTATCCCCAAACTCTGTCTTATGAAGTCAAGCATGGAGAGAAGTACGCAGTTTTTTGATTTCAAACATGGAAATTTCAAAAACCCTCTCAAGAGCTACATATTGGAGCGACTAAGAAGGATAGATGCTTACTTTTTCATATTCATGTTTTAAACTTGATTAAATCATGGTCAAACCTAGGATTTGACCAAGATTCAAATGGGCATAAAAATTCAAAAAAAAATGAAAAACCAATGCACATAGTCATCTTATGTCATCTAGTAATTAAGCATTCAATTAAGTTGATAAACAATGTCTAGACATATTCAAACTAGAAAATTTATGTATCAAGCTACCCCTAACCCCAAACTCTATCTTATGAAGTCTAGCATGAAGAGAAGTACGTTGTTTTTTGGTTCAAACATGGAAATTTCAAAAACCCTCTCAAGATCGAGCTTCATTTTGGAGTGACTACGAAGGATACATGCTTAATTTTTCATATTCATTTTTTAAACTTGTTTAAATCATGGTCAAACCTAGGATTTGACCAAGATTCAAATGGGCATAAAAATAAAAAAACAATAAAATGAAAAACCAATGTACATAGTCATCTTATGTCATCTAGTAAGCATTCAATTAAGTTGATAAACAAGGTCTAGACATATTCAAACCAGAAAATTCATGTATCAAGCTACCCCTATCCCCAAACTCTGTCTTATGAAGTCAAGCATGGAGAGAAGTACGCAGTTTTTTGGTTTCAAACATGGAAATTTCAAAAACCCTCTCAAGAGCTTCATTTTGGAGTGACTACGAAGGATACATGCTTAATTTTTCATATTCATATTTTAAACTTGTTTAAATCATGGTTAAACCTAGGATTTGGCCAAGATTCAAATGGGAAAAATTGAAAAAAAAAAATGAAAAATCAAGGCACATGGTCTTCTTATGTCATATAGTAAGCATTCAATTAAGTTGATAAACAAGGTCTAGACATATTCAAACCAGAGAAATCATGTATCTACCCCCTAACCCTAAACTCTATCTCATGAAGTCAAGCGCATGCATGAAGATATGTCGTTTTTGGTTTCAAACATTGAAATTTCAAAAACCCTCCCAAGAGCTTCATTTCGAAGTGATTAATTAAGAAGCATACATGCATGCTTACTTTTTCATATTCATGTTTTAAACATATTCAAATCTTGGTGAAACCTAGGATTTGACCAAGATTCAAATGGGTATAAAAATTCAAAAAAAACAAAAAAGGTCTTCTTATGTTATATAGTAGGCATTCAATTAAGTTGATAAACAAGGTCTAGACATATTCAAACAAGAAAAATCATGCATGTATCTACCCCCTAACCCTAAACTCTGTTTCATGAAGTCAAGCATGAAGATATGTGGTTTTTGGTTTCGAATATGGAAATTCAAAAACCCTCCCAAGAGCTTCATTTTGAAGTGACTAAGAAGCATACATGCTTACTTTTTCATATTCATGTTTTTAACTTATTGAAATCTTGGTGGAACCAAGGATTTGACCAAGATTCAAATGGGTATAAAAATTCAAAAAAACAAGGTATTCTTATCTTATATAGTAAGCATTCAATTAAGTTGATAAACAAGGTCTACACATATTCAAACCAGGAAAATCATGTATCTACCCCCTAACCCTAAACTCTGTCTTATGAAGTCAAGCATGCATGAAGAGAAGTGGTTTTTGGTTTCAAGCATGGAAATTTCAAAAACCCTCCCAAGAGCTTCATTTTGGAGTGACTAAGAAGCATACTTACGTGCTTACTTTTTCATATTCATGTTTTAAACTTGTTCAAATCTTGGTTAAACCTATGATTTGACCAAGATTCAAATGGGTATAAAAAATGAAAACCAAGGTCTTCTTATGTCATATAGTAAGCATTCAATTAAGTTGATAAACAAGGTCTAGACATATTCAAACCATAAAAATCATGTATCAAGCTACCCCTAACCCCTAACTCTGTCTTATGAAGTCAAGCATGAAGATAAGTACGTGGTTTTTTGGTTTCAAACATGGAAATTTCAAAAACCCTCTCAAGATCGAGCTTCATTTTGGAGTGACTACGAAGGATACATGCTTACTTTTTCATATTCAGGTTTTAAACTTGTTTAAATCATGGTCAAACCTAGGATTTGACCAAGATTCAAATGGGCATAATTTAAAAAAAACAAAAAATGAAAAACCAAGGCACATAGTCTTCTTATGTTATATAGTAAGCATTCAATTAAGTTGATAAACAAGGTCTAGACATATTCAAACCAGAGAAATCATGTATCTACCCCCTAACCCTAAACTCCGTCTCATGAAGTCAAGCATGATGATATGTGGTTTTTGGTTTCAAACATGGAAATTTCAAAAACCCTCCCAAGAGCTTCATTTTGAAGTGATTAATTAAGAAGCATACATGCATGCTTACTTTTTCATATTCATGTTTTAAACTTATTCAAATCTTGGTGAAACCTAGGATTTGACCAAGATTCAAATCCGTATAAAAATTAAAAAATAAAATAAAAAACAAGGTCTTCTTATGTTATATAGTAAGCATTCAATTAAGTTGATAAATAAGGTCTAGACATATTCAAACCAAAAAAATCATGTATCTACCCCTAACCCTAAGCATGTATCTCGTTGTTTGCGCTATGATACAATATCTACCTATGTTACACTAATCTCCTCTCTCCTACTTAATTAGCTGCCACATCAGCAGTTTTGTGGGACCAATGTGTATGATACTAGCTATGATACTAGCACTATCATGTGGGTACCTAAATCTCGAGTCAAAGTTTGACACGAAACCGATGTGGACTTTATTAATGGTGGAAGGGAGTAATAATCATAAGCACATTATTATTATTGATTGAACAACATTTTATTTGATGTGCCATAAGAAGTTTAGAAACTCCTAGCTCCTGGAGGTGGCGTTTTGGCACACGCGTGCATATGCACCCATTATTGAAAATAATAAAAAAACAATTATATAAATGTTAAAAAAATCTGACATAATTTTTTTGGTATACATTGTGACATCCTATGTTCGTTCATAAGTTTTTGTGGAAAAACAACATTTTGTGTGGTGTGTACAAAAAAGGCAAAAAATGTGCTGTACGTAGTCGTGTTACAGCATCAAAATTTGTCTTTTTTACAGGAAAATTTTAGTTTAGAATTTTTTGACACTTTGAAATGTGGATTCACATAATGGATTCCTCTACCTCGACCCCCTTGGATTCCTGAACAGACTTACAGTACTACTAGTAGGGCCTACCATTTTTTATTATTATTACCTACTGCAGCCAAAATTTAATCTCATCGAGCGGTAAAATTCCCCGCCAACGCCCAAATATCTCGCGCCGCAAAGTTTCAGATCTGCGAATATTTTTTCCCCTCAAAAGAAGGACTGCGAAATTCCCTTTTTCTCCTCTATCGCCCAGCTTCGCCCTAGTTTCGCCCGCAAGCCCTCAGAGAAATCGCCCCTCTTACCTACCTCCCACCTTCACGGCCGCCGCACCGGAAAATCACCGCCGCACTTCGCCGTTCAAGCTGCCACGGCTTCAAACCTCGAGGCTGCCCTATCCGCTTGATCCGCACCTACTCCGGCGTCCACTGCACCGTATCTCTTTCACCGACTCTATCGACCACCGCACCTGACCAGCTTCGCCGACACCAACGTCCCCGTGCACTGCACATCATCTGCTTCACCGACCTTCTACTTCGGCCGGCGCGCTGAACACTTCATCGACCGCCCAGCATGTCCTTCTCCGACCCCCCAAGATCTGCTTCCTCGGCACCCACCGCAATAGCAGTCCCCTCGCCGACCTCCACGTCACCCATAAGAACGCGGAACACGTCTAAACGCCGCCCAGAAATAGGTAACCAGACATCCCTGCGCGTTTTGTTCTGTTAGGAGTATTGCAGCTGACTGTATTTCTGAATTCTTGCTATATTTTTAACTTACAAGTGCTTTCGTTGGTAACCACCTCATCCTTTAGATTTAAACACGACGCATAAGTATTTTTTCCCTGACCTAACCCACCCATTTGCTGAAACTCTACATGGTATCAGAGCCTAGGTTTCCTTCCTGCTAGTGCTAGCCGCCCCAAACAGTACCATACAAGTTCTTCCTTTGACCACAAAAACCACCGTTGAGATGTAGAAATCCCGGCGGCGGGAGGCCACATCAGGTGCTCTGCGTGGGTTGCGGCTATCACACACAGCGATGTGAGTTGTGTGAGATCGGCGGCTGCTCGCGCGGGGACAAAGAAGAGGGTGAAAATCGTTTTGGTTTAGAGAGAGAAGAGGAAGTTAATCCGTGGCAGAGAGATCTGGATCCGTGCGAGGGGGAGATGTTGGAGGCGTGCGGAGTGAGCCGAGCCTTTGAGCGCAGGGCAGAGCCGGAGGTTGGTGCTGGACGTTGACCAGCGCGAGCCGGTCGATGTGGCCAGGTGCGGTCTGCCAGGTTGGCCAGGGCGCGCAGACGAGGCGCCATCCGAGTGGAAGTGAGGAGAAAATGGAGATGTGAGGCTATGAGGATATGTTGTGATGGAGTTGATGAGGCTGCGGTTGAGTCGTGACGGAGTTGATGAGGCTGCGGTTTAGTAGTGATGGTGATGGTTGTGGATATGTCCAGGGGAAAGGCATGCGTGCCTGAGGTGAGACTGGTTGAGGCCTGACCGGGGGATAGGCATGGGTGCTTGAGGAGTGGATGGTTGAGGCAGGAGTTGGCTGGGGGTTTGTGGGAGAGACGGAAGAGGTCAGTGGCCGGGCAGTGGAGAAGAGAGGCTGAGGACATTGAGGCGAGTGTGGATGGTTCTGCGGAACTTGTGTGGTGAGGCAGCCGGGGTTGTTGAGGACGTGTATGGTTAGGAGTTGTGCCTATCCCAGATGGTTGAAGCTGGATGTCTTCGCTGCTGATGAAGAGATGAATCGAGATGACAAGATGATGGAAAGTGCAATGCTGTCATGTATCCTAGGAGTTATGCTGAAAGTTCATTACTCGTCGTTGTCATATGTGTCATGTTGTTGTTGCAAGATGGCCATGGTTGTTTACCCATGATCATCTTGAGGGGGTGTGTTGGACCATGAGTGAGTTTAGTAGTAGCGCTGTAGTAATATTGTATCCAGTGTGAGGCCCATAGAGGCCCATGTCCAGTGGTATTGTAACCCTAACTCAGATGATATAAATACAGAGTGTGGTGGTCTGAGTGATTTAACCCACCCATTCGCTGAAACTCTACAAAATATGAGCCACCAATCATGAACCGTTGAATGCTCTACATGTCCACGATTGACAACAACAAAGCCTTTATTCCCAAACAAGTTGGGGTAGGCTATACAAGTCCACCATTGACACGATTACAATTTCTCACTATTTGGCCGTAGGCTACTGCTCTAGTTACATCATGTTTGATATCTTTCTGCGATCCTGTATTACATGTTTATGCACGTCATAATGCTTCTACTACTGTTTGGTGTCAATTTAATTATAGCAAATCCTTGACTCGTAACTGTTTGTTGTTATTACACGTGCAGCAGGCACATCTTACACTCAGAAACGTAGAGTAAAGCTCGCCCATAATCATGTAAGTACCTGCTGTTTTTTGTATATTGCTTAATGCAAACTTCTATATCTTGGATCACATTTACATTTACAATTGGCCTCTCCTTCATGCAGAGGAGAAACAGTGAGGCACCAGGTTCTTCTGTCCAAGTACCTGATGAGGCCCGTGTGACTCAAAAAAAGCTCAGGTAAGTTCCCTGTTTTTTTTTTGAATGTTAATTTACCTCCTGTGCGTAGTTCAATTGCATCATTTTTCTGTATGTTGCACTACCTAAGTTGCCTAATGGAATCTAATAAAATATAAACAATTACCATATGGAACATTGCACACTGCCTTTGACCCATCTGGCATCCGACATGCCTGGGTATAAGTTACATGATTTGGCTATGTTAAACAAGTCCTGAAATTCTATTATGTTAATTTTTTGCCTATTGCTTCATTGAGTTTGCCTGTTGTTCCATGGCTAGTGCCTGAAGTTTGATAGAAATGATCCTAGCTGAAATGATGCACTTTGTGTTTTTTTATTGCTTTATTCCTAACCTAGCTTCCTATTCTACTTGAAACATGATTGCTTTATTCCTAACCTAGCTTCCTATTCTACTTGAAACAAGATTGCTTTATTCCTAACCTAGCTTCCTATTCTACTTGAAACATGATTGCTTTATTCCTAACCTAGCTTCCTATTCTACTTGAAACATTGTGAAAAAATAGTTATATTACTTGTTTAAATGTCTAGCTTTGTTTTTCTGAGTCCCATTGACATGATGTGGTATATCCATATTCAAATGATCTGGCTGTTTATATAATACGCTCCATGTTCAATTGCTTCATTCATTTTCTAGTAATCTACTAGTAAGTAGCACGTGCTTTGCACGTCACGACATATATAATTTTAAAATATATTTCCATATTTTATTTGATGTTGATAATTATTATTTTTTGCTAAAATTACTCACAAAGCCTAAAGTTTGGCTTTTGAAAAACTAATACACCCTAAAAGAAGTAATGGAAGGAGTAATATGTGAGTTCACTACAATTAAGTTTTTTAGTCAGTATGAAATAGAAGTATACCCTAATACGAAAGTGACAAAACTTTTTCATGGACACCCCATTAGGATTATGTATATTTTTGTGATTAGAGTCGAGAATTTTTAAGGATCTATCTTACCTTTTGCGACATGCATATTGCACGGCAAGACTATCTAATTTATATATTTCTACTCCGTACCATATTTTTTGAAATTTAAAATACATTATCCAATATCTATGTATAAATTTACTACCTCAATACTTTTTATGTGACCCACACATGGCCACCGTTAGATTTTATATCAAAACTGGTTTGTCATGGAAAAAAAAGTTAGACCTTAATATGAGTAAATACGAAATATTAGTACTAAATTAATATATAATATTTTATCAGCCTTGGTTGGTGGACCAATGAACTTCGTATCTTCGAGCTTGAAGATGGTTCTTGTAACATAGTAATTGCTATTTGTTTTCCTAGCACAGAATTATATATCAATATCTTCACATAACCATGTACGATGAAGATGATATTTTTCATAACACAGTGCCAATGTAGACGATGGCTTGTGCTTCTATAAACTCCCAAAACAAAAATGTTTTCTTGAGTAAAACAAAAGAACGGCTGAGATTAAATGATACATGTTTGGTATTAGGGGTGAGATGGCTGAGATTAAATGATACCATGATACTCTTTCGGGGATTACACTATTTTAAATTTTGATGGTATATGAAAGCTAAAGCCTTAGATTTTGTTGGCAAGTGAATGTTGTCATTGGCCCTGTTATGGATTTTGCATTTCTATTGCCACTACTTGTACTGACATCTCGCTTCATTCGTGTTTAATTCGGTCCCGTTGGTACTCGAACCCGGGTGGGCTGGCTGTGCACTCGCAAGCCTTGCCACTGAGCTAGCACTCAGTTCTCAGATTAAGCAATGCCTCGTTATGCTTAATTTAAATGTTATGGCACTTCATACAAGCCATACAATTAATTGTTGCATTGACCTTCTACGTTGTCGAAGGAACTATCTGAGTCATGCTTAAATCAATCATACATTATTTTCCTAATTGTATCCAATCCAACATGCACATGTTTTGACTGTATTTGGCTATTTGCTAGATTTCTTCTGTGCAGTGACCTGGCTTCGTTATTGGGCACATGATGTCTAGTTGCTTGGTTCATTGTATACATCATCGCCATGATCTAGTTTGGTTTGTTCTAAGAGGCATGTGGCTTAACTGGTTTCTTTGTTATATCTGCCCATGGTTCTTTCAAAATTATGTCAACAGTGCTGTTTGTTTGCCGTGTATTGTATTGCATTTTAACTTGTTTTGTCTTAGTTTCAGCCTGCAAACAAAGCTGCAATGTCAGTAGGGACAACCCATTTATCAAGTGTTGCGGTCATTTCACAGAGCAGCAGTGACAGTGGCATGTGCTCTCATTGGTCCACTGAGTCCAGTACACCAACCGTTCCAGAAGAAATAGATGTACGAGGCTCTATTTTGGATTGCTTGCTATGTTATATCAGCTCAATGATGCTCTTGAAATTGGAGGTCTTTTATTGCATCATATGATGTTGTAACTTGTTTTATCTAAATTTCAGGCTTCAAATAAAGCTACAAAGCCAGAAGCAAGGGCCAATGCCTCAAGTATTGATGTTTCACAAAGCAGCAGTGAGAGTGCATATTGCTCGCATAGGCCCATGGTATCTATTGCTCAACTTAATCCGGCACAAAGAGATTTGGGGGATGCACTCCAAGAGGCAGTTGATATATTTGGGCGGGAAAACAAAGATACTGATGAAATAATTGCCAACACACGCCAAGAGATACATGAATTGAAAAATAGGCAAACTTTGACAGAAAATGTTCTAAAGAATCTCCTATGCACTTGTCATGGTAAGCCAGTTGTGATGTGTCTGGGAATTGAAGGTGTCTAAATGAACTTTGATTACATTGTTCACCAAGTGGATTACTTGATGCCAATGCTGTAATTACTTACTGCTCAAAATTTTGTTCAAAATTTCGTGGTCTGTAATAATTGCAAATTTTGTTGTTGTACTAAAATTAGATATGTTCCATGTGGCTGCTGTATTTTGTGTGAAATAATATCCTGTTGTGTACTTCAATTAAACCATAAATCGGCTGCATGCTGAAAATTTGAATCTGAGCCCATGTGTGAACTGTTTTCTGCTCGTAATGCAATAAAGGCTGTTTCTTCGAAGACTATGAACATGGTAGCCCATTAATAATACCTTAATAATTATGCCTGCTAGCAAGATAGATGGTCCTTATTATAGTCAGGCATGCCAACTTGTATGATTAAAAGTCGTTCCTACACATTAAATCTACCATCTGCATTTTTCTCTGTAATAACTTTTCTTTTTACACAACTCAAAACTTGTCATGCTAATATGAAATTCGAGATGGCAAAACATGGGAAAGATAAAGATATCACCAAAAACTCTTTCCTGCGAAATGCTCGGTTTTGAAGCCCAAGTCCAAGTCTTTCTCTGCTCAAGTTTTGGAGGAACAACTCCAAGTAGAACGAGTTGCAACAGCTATGCTAAGAACAAAAGTTGACATGTTGAGATCGAGATTAGAAGCATGTGATGCCCTACTGCACGAGGCCAATCAAGTTCGTTATAATCTCCCAAAGACTAAGAAAATGCCATAGATAATTGGAGATGAACACTACATAGTGAGTACATTGGTCTTGTGAAATGTTTCCTTAGATTATGGCACCTTTCCTACTTTTGTTGGTGGATGCATTTATCTGCGGTTGGGATCAACTTGGTAGTTGTTTCTGTGGATGTTATATAAATTAATTGCATAGCCTTTTTCAATCAGTTCGAACTTAAATGGTATCATAGCCAAGGTCTCAAGTTTGAATTGTCGAACGTGTGGCTTAATTTAATCTCAGTCGGGCGGCAAAATCTCCCACCAATCCTGAAATATTTCAAACACATTTTTGAATTGGATTAAGAAGATAGGGACAGAGATCCAGTGCCCCCACGTTCACAGGGCACAACGTGACCTGAGGCTTCCCATCCACCATTCGTTTCAATCCAACGGCAAGGAAAGCAACAACGTGACCCGATTAATTTCTGCTGAACTGAAGAGCTGCAGTGTTCTCTCGAACCTGAAGAAATAGAGAAGGGAACATAAGATGATTTCGGTCCGAGCGCATTTGGCTTGGCCAAAAATGCGTTTGGTAAACGCTCCAGTGGAGCGACGCATAGTGACTGGGCCGTTCACAGCGACGCAAACATGCCTAAATATGCGCCTCAGATCCATCGCGCGGACGCTGCGTGGACGCGTAAAGTGTCCGCTCGCGTCTGGCTGACGTTTCGTTGGGCCCGCCTGGAAGTGACCTAGCGTCGATGCGTCTTCTCAGCGGCGCCGCTTCGGCAGTCCGCAGTCGCGTAAAATGGCGATGCCTCGCGTGGCACAAGCTGTCACCTACCTCTGCGAATGGCGATGCCATGCGTGCTGCGGCCGCCGCGTGCCTCCGACCTATATAAACAGGAGCGCACACATATCATCTCCTCCCACACTAAACAGCGGTGAGTAGGAGGTTGAGCGACATCGGCTAGGGTTTAGTGTGGGAGGAGACGATATGCGGACACCCCTGTATATATATGTCGGAGGCAGGCGACGGCCGCTGCACGCGTGGCGTCGCCATTCGCAGAGGTAGGTGACGGCGCGCGCCACGCGAGGCATTGCCATTACGCGGCCGCAGACTGCCGAAGCGGCGCCCTAAGAAGACGCATCGACGCTGGGTCACTGCCAAGCGGGCCTGACGAAACGTTCGCCAGACGCGAGCGGACACTTTACGCGTCCACGCATCATCCGCGCGACGGATCCGAGACGCATATTTGGGCATGTTTGCGTCGCTGCGAACGGCCCAGTCACTATGCGTCGTCCCGCTGGAGTTTGTACCAAACGCATGTTTGGCCCGGCCAGATGCGCTCGGAACCGAAATCATCTTCTGTTCCCTTCTCTATTTGTTCAGGTTCGAAAGAACATAGCAGCTCTTCAGTTCAGCAGAAATTAATCGGGTCACGCTATTGCTTTCCTTGCCGTTGGATTGAAACGAATGGTGGATGGGAAGCCTCAGGTCAGCTGCGCCCTGTGAACGTGGGGCCACTGGATCTCTGTCCAGAAGATAGATGATGATCATGGTAGTAACCGGTATTTAATGTGATGATGATTTGATTTTGCACTCGGCCATGAACAGAGGTACTAGTACGGTCTCACAATTTTTTATCATTATAGTTGGACCTTAGCCAAATTCAAAATCTCATAGCGGCAAAACTTCCCGCCCACAAAATACAAAAATTTCACACGCTTCCAAATTCCCATTCTACCCCTGTGGAGATGACAGCAAAGTCGGTTGGTGGGGGGGGTCTGCCCGTCATTTTTTGGATCACCACCTCCCTAGCCCGGAAACCCTCCCAAAAAAAATTAATTTCCCTCAGACCACCCACCGGAACTTCCCAAGTCCCTCTCTCCCACCTCCACGACCACCGCACCGGAACATCCCCGCCAGACTTCCCTGGCCTACCCGAGGCCTCGCGATCCTCGTCATCCGGCTGCCTGCCGGAGCCGCTTCATCGACGCCATCATCAACCGGACCGGATCATCCCCACCGAACCTCGAAACCATATGCTCATCCAGCAGTCTACCGCAGTCGCTTCAGCTGCGGTATCGTCCACCCCACCGGAGCCGCTTCGCCGGATCCGTCGTCCACCGCATCGGATCTTGCTCACCGACACCGCTGTGCATGAACCGGATCTGCTTCACCGGCGCCGTGCATGATCTAAACTCTTGTACTGTCGCTTTTCTATTGCTTGCCTGCAAGTTCTTGTTTAATCTTGGGGGAACCTATTTGTGCTAACGACGCGCCGTTACGTTTTTGCAGATGAGATGAGTAACCATGAAGTGTAATGGCCGTCTCTCCAACCCCAAGTAGCACATGTTGCGTACTTCATCACCGGATCTATCAACCCCAGGAAGATCTGCTGTGACTCCCACAGAGTGCTTCTCCTAATGTAAGTCCCTTGTTTTAGCGCCATGTTCTGGGTTCAGATGCTTGTTTGTCTGAAGATCTTTTAGTTCATTCCTAGCTATGACTGTAACACCTTGCTATTTTCTAGTTCATTGCTAACTTTAAGCGGTTGAACATTTTGGTTTGCATTCCCTGCTCTGTAGATGTAGCCATCATAACTTCTATCTTGCTCAGTCGTTGTTACAAAAATTATAGGTATTATAGTAACATCCTGCTATTATTTAGTTCATGGCCAATTTTAAGTAATTGCACATGTTGGTTCGCATTCCCTTCTCTATAGCTTTTGGCATCGTAATTTCTATATTTGGTTTACATTGCCTGCTCTGTAGATTTAGCCATCATAACTTTATCTTGCTCAGTCGTTGTTACAAAAATTATGGCCTGCTACTATGTTGTTTGTGCCAATTTTTTACTCCATGAACATGTTGGCTTGCATTCCCTGTACTACAGGTGATGCCATTGTTTTGTATCTACTTCATTGTAAGCTAACAAAGTAAGGACTTAGTTTGGCATGCTATCACTCTGCTATCTAGCCTGTAGTACAAATAAACTTGTCATATTACTAGATAATAATTTTGCGTGCCATCTTGTTCTTCAAAAGCTGCATTATTGACTTGTTTCTCTGACTTTGCATGACGCTCACATATGGAATGCTGAACATATTGGTTTGCATTCCCTCTTATACAAGTTCACAGGTGATCCCACTATATTCTGTATCTGGTCAATCCTAAGCTCCAGCATTAACTATCCTCTATGTGTTGCTCATTACAAGTTTATATCCCGAAACATCTTGATTTGCATCCCCTTCACTATAAGTTCGGGAGTATTATTTAGTTCACGGCCAAAATGAAGTAATTGCACTTGGCACATGTTGGTTCACATTCCCTCCTCTTTAGCTTTTGCCATCGTAACTTCATCTTGCTCAGTCGTTGTTACAAAATTTATAGCCTGCTACTATGTTTGGTTTACATTCCCTGCTCTGTAGATGTAGCCATCATAACTTCATCTTGCTCAGTCGTTCTTACAAAATTTATAGCCTGCTACTATGTTGTTCATGACAATTTTGTACTCCCTGAATATGTTGGTTTGCATGGGACTCGACAGTAGTAAGTCTGCTGTTTCATTCTAACATGCTCTGTTATATTGGCTGTTGGTATGCGGCATGCACTCTTTGTTTGCTTATTGTGCGCATTACAATGATCTTGTTATAACGACGAAATGATGACTTCCAAATTCTTTGGCAAACAATATTGTATTGTATTTGCCTTTCCATTGTTGCTGTCTTAACTTGTAATGTCTTTGTTTCAGATATAGGTGTTGCATGGACAACTTAAAATATTGCCGGATCGCTTCATTGTATTGCTAGGTTTAATTACCATTCAATTTCGCTTGGTTCTGTAATATTTTTTCAAAGCCTTGCAGCTGATGTAATATTTAGTTAGTTTTTATAGTTCTTTCGGGCATTTTTTCTTTGGTGCTTGTGGTAAGTGAGGCTATCCGACAGAAATCAATGCTGCGTAAATATTCTAAGTATCTAAATCACGAATTCCCATCCCTTAAACGGCCCAATTAAGCGAAATCACATATGTGCCGGCCCGCAAAATCCTAAAGCGCCTATTATGCCGGCATATAAACAGCAACTAAACGGGCTGGCCCACTTACTTATTGGGCCAGCCCACTTGATTTATGGTGGACCCCACACACTAATTGGGCCGGCCCACTTACTATAAGGTGGACCCCACAAACTACTGGGCCGGCCCACTAACTAGTTGGGCCAGCCCAATTGCTTTTGTGGTGGACCCCACATACTAAATGGGCCGGCCCTTTAAGAGGAAAGTGGGACCCACTTGTGCTTTTGTCCCAGCCCACTATCTTGTTGGGCCGGCCCACTTGCTATATGGTGGACCCTACGTTCTAAATGGGCCGGCCCTTTAACAGGAAAGTGGGACCCACCTGTGCTTTTGGCCCGGCCCACTATCTTGTTGGGCCGGCCCACTTGCTACATGGTGGACCACACATACTAAATGGGCCGGCCCTTTAAGAGGAAAGTGGGACCCACCTGTGTTTTTGGCCCGGCCCACTTGCGTGTTGGGCCGGCCCACTTGCTATATGGTGGACCCCACATACTAAATGGCCGGCCCTTTAACAGGAAAGTGGGACCCACCTGTGCTTTTGGCCTGGCCCACTATCTTGTTGGGCCGGCCCACTTGCTATATGGTGGACCCCACATACTAAATGGGCCGACCCTTTAACAGGAAAGTGGGACCCACCTGTGCTTTTGGCCCGGCCCATTTGATCTAATGTGGACCCCACGTACTAAATGGGCTGGCCCGATAGCAGGAAAGTGGGACCCACATGCTAATTGGGCCGGCCCAATAACTTCTTGGGCCGGCCAACTTGCTTTAAGGTGGACCCCACTTGGTAAATGGGCCGGCCCGATAACAGGAAAGTGGGTCCCACATGTTTTGCGGGCCGGCCCTTTTGCCTGTTGACCGGTCAAACGAGTGCATTCGGTCTGGCCCACATGCTTAGTGGGCCGGCCCATTAATCTTTTGACCAGTCAACCTTAGAGGTTAGGCCCGGCCCACGTAACTAATGGACCAGCCCAGCTATATAGTTGACCGGTCAAACTAAGTCAGCTGGCCCGGCCCGCAAACTTAATGGGCCGGCCCGCTTAAGACGTGGCAGGCCTCGTGTGGGCCTACCATCTACCACGGGGTTTCAGCGGTTAACGCCATTAATCGCGATTAACGGCGTACGCCACGTGTCGGTTGCATGACGTCGGCGATCAACGGGCTCCCGGAAACACTTCTGCAACGGTCCGATTTTCCGTGGCGGAAGGGCGCCCAAGCGCGACGGACCGAAAAAATCGTCGTAGGACTTTGCCTGACGCAGTTTCGACAACAGAACCCATATCGTCGGGTTAGGCCCATAGGCGACAAAAAATACTCCTTAGCGGACGATTTTGAGACGTTGTCTATCAGAACTTTTCTTGTAGTGACGTGTTCTGTCACCATTAGATTCAAATGGGCATAAACATTCAGAAAAAATCAAAAAAATGAAAAACCAAAGCACATGGTCTTCTTATGTCATATAGTAAGAATTGAAGTTGATAAACAAGGTCTAGACATATTCAAACAGAAAAATCATGTATCTAGCTACCATCTAATCCTAAACTTTGTCTTATGAAGTCAAGCACGAAGAGAAGTGATTTTGGGTTTCAAACATTGACATTTCAAAAACCCTCCCAAAAGCTTCATTTTGGAGTGACTAAGAAGGATACAAACTTACCTTTTCATTTTCATGTGTTAAACTTGTTTAAATCTTGGTCAAACCTAGCTAGGATTTGACCAAGAGATTCAAATGGGCATAAAAATTAAAAAAATGAAAAACCAAAGCGCATGGTCTTCTTATGTCATATAGTAAGGCATTCAAGTTGATAAACAAGGTCTAGACATATTTAAACTAGACAAATCATGTATCTACCCTTTAAGAAGGATCCAGGCTTACCCTTTTCATTTTCATGTTTTAAACTTGTTCAAATCTTGGTCAAACTTATATTAGGATTTGACCAAGATTCAAATGGGCGTAAAAATACTTAGAAAAATCATGTACGTATCTACCCCTAACCCTAAACTCTATCTTACGAAGCCAAGCATGAAGAGAAGTGGTTTTGGGTTTCAAACATGAAAATTTCAAAAACCTCCCAAAAGCTTCATTTTAGAGTGACTAAGAAGGATCCATGCTTACCTTTTATTTTCATGTTTTAAACATGTTCAAATCTTGGTCAAACCGTACGTACCTAGGATTTGACCAAGATTCAAATGGGCATAAAAATTCAAAAAAAATGAAAAACCAAAGCACATAGCCTTCTTAATATGTCATATAGTAAGCACTCAAGTTTATAAACAAAGTCTAGACATATTCAAACCAGAAAAATCATGTATATACCCCTAACCCTAAACTTTGTCTTAATTATGAAGTCAAGCACGAAGAGAAGTCGTTTTGGGTTTCAAACATGGACATTTCAAAAACCCTCCCAAAAGCTTCATTGTGGTGTGACGTACTAAGAAGGATACATGCTTACATTTTCAACAACCCCCCAAAAGCTTCATTATAGAGTGACTAAGAAGGATCCAGTCTGGCGGGCTTACCTTTTATTTTCATGTTTTAAACTTGTTTAAATCTCGGTAAAATTAACCTAGGATTTTACCAAGATTCAAATGGGCATAAAAATACTTAAAAAAATCATGTACGCGTATCTACCCCTAACCCAAAACTCTATATTACGAAGTCAAGCATGAAGAGAAGTGGTTTTGGGTTTCAAACATGGAAATTTCAAAAACCTCCCAAAAGCTTCATTTTAGAGTGACCAAGAAGGATACAGGCTTACCTTTTCATTTTCATGTTTTAAACATGTTCAAATCTTGGTCAAAAAATGAAAACCAAAGCACATAGTATTCTTATGTCATATAGTAAGCATTCAAGTTGATAAACACGGTCTAAACAAAGATACATGCTTCCCTTTTCATTTTCATGTTTTATACTTGTTTAAATCTTGGTCAAACCTAGGATTTCACCAAGATTCAAAATGTGCATCAAAACTAAAAAAAATAGAAAAATTAAAAACCAAATTAAAGCACATAGTTTTCTTATGTCATATAGTAAGCATTAAAGTTGATAAACAAGGTCGATCTAGACACATATTCAAACAAGACAAATCATGTATCTATACCCCACTACTAGGAAAAGGCCTAGCCGTAAGACTGCCAGCAGTGGCGCACCATGACTGCCGTGCGCCACTACTACTTAGCAGTGGCGCACCACAAAACGGTGGGCCACTGTTACAAAAGTAGTAGTGGCGCACCTCGATTGCGGTGCGCCATAAGTAAGTGGTGACAGGAGTCTAGCTCCTCCCCCAAACTAGTAGTGGCACACGTCTCTGTGGTGCGCCACTGCTACATTTCTTACCTATGGCGCATGTTTGTGAGGTGCGCCACTGCTAGGACGTGTCCAGAGCCCGTTTAGAGATGATAGGCTTAGCAATGGCGCACTTAGGTGGTGCGCCACTGCTACATAGGTTACCTATGGCGCATGTCATTATGTGCGCCACTGCTAGGGGGTGGCCAGAACCCATTTAGAGATAGCAGTGGCGCACGGCTCGGTGGTGCGCCACTGCTAACCTGGGACCATTTTCCTGCTTTTAACCCCTCCACTCACATGTGCCACCCACTTTCCCCAAACACTCTTCCACCACCACCTCCCACCAAATCTGGATCTGGTCGTGTTGCCCCTCCTTCCCACCTCATTTTCACCTCTTCATTCACCAAAATTAAGTTGGTAAACTTAAATTTCTTCATAGGTAAGTAATGGTGAAGCTTTCTTAGCTCAATACCCTACTCAATCTCAACTTTTTACCTCATCCAACACTCTAGGTCTCGCCGTATCGGTAACTTTGTTGGTTTTATGCTTTGTGTGTGACCGGTTCCGATATGATCGTCTTGCACACGTGCATGTGTGTTGTATGCGAAGCCTCCGGATCCATGTGTGTTGTATGCGAAGCCTCCGGATCCACGTGCATGTGTGTTGTATGCGAAGCGTCACATGCATGTGTGTTGTATGCGAAGCCTCCGGATCAACATGTGTTGTATATGCGAAGCCTCCACACATGTGTTGCATGTGTTTTTGTTTGCAGGGATTTGAAATGCGATGGAGTTGCCAATATTTTGCCGAAACATTGATTCATTTCCGTTTCGGCGAATGTTGGGCATACTACGCATATACATATGTCCTATTTTTAGGGAAGGTCATGCCAAAATTTTCTTTTGGTATGCTAAGATATCCATTTTCTCTATACCCGCAGGCGACCATGGTCCGCATGATGAGCGAAGGCGTTGTGGATAGGTTTTTGAAAGCCGCGACAGCCGAGATGATTAGAAATAACCAAAAGGAGATAAGATGTCCGTGTCGAAGATGCAAGCTGACGAGCCTTATGGACCCTAAAGCCGATATGGTGCGGGACCACCTTCTCATGCGTGGTTTCATGGATGGCTATCGGTGGGAAGGCGACGAAGATGATTATGAATTTGTCCATGGGATTTCAACAACAAATAAGGAAGGAGGTGATCAGGATGTAGAAGATCTCGGACATGATCAGGATGTAGAAGATCCTGGAGATGATCATGATCACAATGTAGGTGATCCTGGACCTGATGATGAGGAAGATCAAGATGGAGGTCATCATGACGATCATGAAGATGAAGACGATGGACCATCGTTGATGGACTGGGTGCAGGACCCTTATCTTCAAGAGCTGCTTCTCAAGCAGACGAGTAACGCAAGAGCTGCCGCCCGAGAGAAAGCCAAGATGGATCAACTGGAGGTAGACGCGGTTACTCCATTGTATGAAGGATGCACGCCGGAGGATACCCGCCTGAAAGTAACGCTCATGGCTCTGGAGATGAAGGTAAAGCACAAAATGACCGACACATCCTTCAACGACAACATGTTATTCTGGCAGGAACGTCTTCCCAAAGGTAACACGTGTCCGACTAGTATCGAGGAGGCCAAGAAAATCGTGTGTCCTCTGGATTTACCGCATGTGAAATACCATGTGTGCTTGAACGATTGCATCATTTATCGGAACGAGCATGCAGAGTGTACCATATGTCCGGTGTGCGGCGTCAGTCGGTACAAGAAGGGGAAGAAAGCTCCTCGGAAGGTGGTGTGGTACTTTCTGATCACTCCTCGTCTACAGCGGTATTTCGCGGATCCTAAGCAAGCAAAGCTAATGCGCTGGCACGCGGAGATGAGGAAGGGAGAAGATGACGCAGATGATCCGAAGAAAAAGAAAAAGGACAGGATGTTGAGATACCCTTCAGATGCTAGCCAGTGGAATGCGTTGAACCTCGAGTACCCAGAATTTGGGGACGATCCTAGGAACATAAGGCTGGGTGCGAGCACCGATGGAGTCAATCCATTTGGCAGCCAGAGCAGCACGCATAGTACCTGGCCCGTGTTTGTGTGGATGTACAACCTCCCCCCTGGTTGTGCATGAAGAGGAAGTACATTCAAATGAGTATGCTAATTGAAGGGCCGAAACAACCAGGGAACGACATCAATCTGTATATGGGGCTTCTGAAAGAGGAGCTAGCCACGCTATGGGACGCGCCTGCCAACACGTGGGACGCCGCCGCAGAAGAATATTTCCCTATGAGAGCCGCGTTGCTCACGACGGTGCACGACTTTCTCGGTTACAGATATGTCGCGGGGCAGGTGGTCCACGGATTCAATGCATGCGTCAGGTGCATGGACGACACAACGTACCGCCAGCTAGATAGAGATCCTGGGTCCTCGAAAACGGTGTTCATGGGACATCGAAGGTGGCTTCGCGAGGACGACCCATGGAGGAAACGCAAGGATCTGTTCGATGGTCAAGACGAACCACGAAGACGGCCACGTACGAGAAGCGGTGAGCAAATAGACGAGCTATTGAAAAATTGGAAAGAGTGCCCACCGCCGGGAAAGAAGCGAAAGGCGCCGGAGCCGCTGCTTAAGGTATGGAAGACGCCTCCAGCTGCCGACTTCACCGAGACTCAGCCGATAGCCGAGGTGAGAAGTGTTATCAGTCCTAACACACTGAAGAAGGCTTGCGAAGAGGAGAATGGAGTCCCAATAAATACGAAGCCGAAGGGACGGAAAAGAAAGAATAAGAACGACAAGTCTGCTAGCCAGCCGGCACCGATCCGTGCTCAGGACGGGCCACCAGTGCCCAAGAATATCGAGTCGAGGGTGCATGTGTCGGGTGAGCGGATGCTAATTCAAAGATTGTACGATGCTGCACCCGGTCCTATGCGATCTCTGGTTGACGGTATTCAGTTTATGGAGGAGCGGCATATCAGGGAGAAAGATCATGGATACCCAGTGTATGTTGCGAAGGTGCCCTCGGGCCATGGCTTTGTCGATAGTGGCTACGCGGAGAAGATCTTCCTGCGGTATGATGACATCTTCGCCATGCTGAACAGTTATCCGCTGCACTACACCTTCATTCGCCTATACTCGCTCAGCAAGGCGATGCGGATCATTAGAAACAACATCCCGGACATCGCGATAGCCGACCCCTTCTACATGCGTGCCGTCCACTTGGCCACCGCTGGAGACCGGGCAGTCGCGAGTGGATACCTCAAAGACTTCTTCCTAGCGAACCAGAAGAAGTGTAACCTCCTCCTGCCTGTATTTCCCGAGTAAGTCACCCCTCACCGTACCGGTCTTAACTCGTGATTTTTTTAGATTTCAATCGTCATGTTCTTAAACATTATGTGTTCTACGCAGAGACAAAACCTGCACACTCATCTCCATAACCCCGAAAAATTCTGTGGCCACATACCTCGATGCGGACGGTGAGTCAAAAACGGACTACACGAATGTCAAGGCCGTACTTGATGATGCTCTCAATGGCTACGTCAAAGCGAAAGGCCACATGCAGAGGCCAAATGTTAGGTACGGGAAGCATGTGTTCAAGCACCAAACAAAGTTTCCCTGCGTCAAGAAGCCGCCTTCTAGTAACAAGGATGCCTACTACGCCCTCTATCACATGGATAAGTTCATACGGGACCAGCAGCAGCTTATGCTACCTGAGCATCTCAGAGACTGGGCCAACAAATTGTCGCGGGTCCCTAATGACGGCATCAAGCAAGACTTCTTTCGCATCCAAGTAGAGTTCTGTGAAATCATCTTTCAAGATGTCATTAGAAGCGCGGGGGAGTTCTATGCCGGCTATCAGCCGTCGAACAGTGAAATAGACACAATGCTCCAAATGCAGGGTGACGACTACCGCTCATGGATGTGCTTGAAGAAAGGCGGCGGTTTTATCCACGCTCCTAAGTCCACATAGCCGAGTCTTGATGTGCGAACCTAGTTATGTAGTTGTGAACTAAAGACGAGCTTGTGTTGTAATAAACTTTATCCAGCACTTTACTTGCATGTCTGTTTAATTACTAGTTCGACTATGTTTGTGAACTTATATATATGGCTCTGTCGTTTTCCGCACTTGATTTGGTCGTTAATTTTGTTTGCATATGCCGATGATTAGAATGGTTGGTCACTTGTACACTCGGGGGTGGAGCAAGCAAGCCTGGTGTGATGGCACAAATATCCATGTCTTGTGCATCCTACCTGGCCTCGCTTACTCCATCCCTGAATGTTAAAATTTGTTTTGACCAACAATGTATGAGGCCCTCGTCATTCCATTTGCTTTGGTTTTTCAGAATGCCGATGATTAGAATGTTCTGTCAACTGTACACCCCGGGGTGACGCAAGTGAGCCTGGTGTGATGGCACAAGTATCAATCTCTTGTGCATCCTACCTGGCCTCACTTACGCCATCCCGGGATGTTCATATTTGTTTCGACCAACAATGTATGAGGCCATCGTCATTCCATTTGCTTTGGTTTTTCAGAATGCCGATGATTAGAATGTTTGGTCACCTATACACTTGGAGGAGGGGCCAGTGAACCTGGTGCGATGACACAAATATCAATCTCTTGTGCATCCTACTTGGTTTCACTGACGCCTTCTCTAAATGTTCATATTTGTTCCGACCAACAAAATATGAGGCATTCCATTTAGTTCATAATAGCTACTTGTCTCTTATTTGAGTTGGCACTTCTTAATTGCATTGCCCTTTCTTCCATTTTAGTGCCGATGATTAGAATGTTCGGTCAACAGAGGACCCCGGGGTGACACAAGTGAGCCTGGTGCGATGGCACAAGTATCAATCTCATGTGCATCCTACCTGGCCTCACTTACGCCATCCCGGGATGTTCATATTTGTTTGGACCAACAATGTATGAGGCCATCGTCATTCCATTTGCTTTGGTTTTTCAGAATGCCGATGATTAGAATGTTTGGTCACCTATACACTTGGAGGAGGGGCCAGTGAACCTGGTGCGATGACACAAATATCAATCTCTTGTGCATCCTACTTGGTTTCGCTTACCCCTTCTCTAAATGTTAATATTTGTTCCGACCAACAAAATATGAGGCATCCCATTTAGTTCATAATAGCTACTTGCTCTTATTTGAGTTGGCACTTCTTAATTGCATTGGCCTTTCTTCCATTTTAGTGTTGATGATTAGAATGTTTGGTCAACTGTACACTCCGGGAGTGGCCTTGGCGAGCCTGGTGCGATGACACAAATATCAATCTCTTGTGCATCCTACCTGGCCTCGCTGACACCATCCCGGGATGTTCATATTTGTTTGGACCAACAATGTATGAGGCATTCCATTTAGTTCATACTAGCTACTTGTCTCTTATTTGAGTTTGCACTTCTTAATTGCATTGGCCGATGATTAAATTTTGTGGTCACTACACTTGGGGGAGGCGCTAGTGAGCCTGGTGCGATGACACAAGTATCAATCTCTTCTGCATCCTACTTGGTCTCACTAAAGCCTTCCCTAAATGTTAATATTTGTTTGGACCAACAATGTATGAGGCTCTTGTCATTCCATTTGCTTTGGTATCTCAAAATGCCAATGATTAGAATGTTTGGTCAACTGTACACTCCGGGGTGACGCCAGTGAGCCTGGTGTGATGGCACAAATATCAATCTCTTGTGCATCCTACCTGGCCTCACTGACGCCATCCTGGGAGGTTCATATTTGTTTCGACCAACAATGTATGAGGCATTCCATTTAGTTCATACTACTTGGATCGTTTTTGAGTTTGCTCTTATTTGTTGCAAACATCTATGAGCGTGCACTAATGTTTCTTTGGCTTGTTCATATATGTGCAGATATGACGTGGTATGTCGTGTACAAGGGCAAGGTTCCCGGAGTCTACAACGACTGGGAGGAGTGTCGGAGACAGGTTCACCGTTTTAGCGGTAACAACTACAAAGGGTACACCACTAGAGCGGAGGCCGAAGGCAGATACGCACGCTATCTGGCGGGAGAGAGGACGGAGCGGAGGAGGAACCGGATGAAGACCACTTTCATCGGGACGGTGCTAGTAGTGACTCTACCTCTCTTCTATGTGATGCTAGTTTAGATGATCGACCTTGTGTAACCACTAGCTCATTTGTGACTTGTAACACCGTAACTTGCATTGTAACCTCTTCTCTAATGTGAATGCTTGTGAATCATGTGGGGCTAATGTGAAGAACTATGTATAGATAAGCTGTGCTGTTGTTTATATGCTGTTATATATCCTGTATTGTGCTATTGTACTATCATATACACCTGTATAAATACATGCCAAGATACAAAAAAAATCGAAATCTTAGCAGTGGCGCACTAGTGGACCATCTGTGGCGCACTACCACTAAGTAGCAGTGGCGCACTGCTCTGGATCCAGTGGCGCACTGCCCTGTGATCCTCTCCGAGACTAGCAGTGGCGCACCAGGATAAGCAGCAGTGGCGCACGTCCTGGAGAGGGCAGTGGCGCACGTACTCACGCAGCAGTGGCGCACCTCCTCGCTGGACCAGTGGCGCACGCAAGATGGTAGCAGTGGCACACCTCTTCTATACACAGTGGTGGCGCACTGCCTCTGACCAACAGTGGCGCACCACTTTGGAGTAATAGTGGTGCACTGGAGGACATGTCAATGGCGCACCAGGCAGTGCGCCACAGGTATCCAGGCTAGTAGTGGCACACCCCTAGTGCGCCACTACTAGGAGTTAGCAGTGGCGTGATAACAGTGGCACACCACTAGTGCGCCACTGATGGCTATATGTGGTGCGCCACTGAAAGCCTTTTTTTCTAGTAGTGCCCCTAACCCCTAAACTCTATCTTATGAAGTCAACAGCATGAAGAGAAGTGGTTTTGGGTTTCAAACATGGAAATTTCAAAAACCTCCCAAAAGCTTCATTTTAGAGTGACTAATATAAGAAGGATCCATGCTTACCACCTTTTCATTTTCATATTTTAAACTTGTTTAAACCTGTGTCAAATTAAACCTAGGATTTGACCAAAAGATTCAAATGGGCATAAAATTCAAAAAAAAAAAAATCAGAAAAATGAAAAACAAAAGCATATAGTCTTCTTATGTCATACAGTAAGCATTCAAGTTGATAAACAAGGTTTGGATATATTCAAACCTAGGCAAATCATGTATCTACCCCCTAGCCCTAAACTCTATCTTATGAAGTTAAGCATGAAGAGAAGTGGTTTTGGGTTTCAAACATGAAAATTTCAAGAACATCCCAAAAACTTCATTTTAGAGTGACTAAGAAGGATACAGGCTTACCCTTCTCATTTTCATGTTTTATACTTGTTTAAATCTTGGTCAAACCTAGGAATTGACAAAGATTCAAATGTGCATCAAAATTTAAAAAAAATCAGAAAAATTAAAAACGAAAGCACATAGTTTTCTTATGTCATATAGTAAGCATTAAAGTTGATAAACAAGGTCTAGATATATTCAAACAAGAAAAATCATGTACCTACCCCTAACCCTAAACTCTGTCTTATGTAGTCAAGCATGAAGAGAAGTGGTTTTGGGTTTCAAACTTGGAAATTTCAGGAACCACCCAAAATATTCATTTTAGAGTGTCTAAGAAGGATCCATGCTTACCTTTTCATTTTCATGTTTTAAACTTGTTTACATCTTGGTCATAGCTAGTATTTGACCAAGATTCAAATGGGCATAAAATTAAAAAAATGAAAAAATGAAAAACCAAAGTACATAGTCTTCTTATGTCATATAGTAAGCATTCAAGCTGATAAACAAGGTCTAGACATATTCAAACCAAACAAATCATGTTTCTACCCCTAACCCCTAAACTCTATCTTATGAAGTCAAGTATGAAGAGAAGTGGTTCCAGGTTTCAAACATGGAAATATCAAAAACCTCCCAAAAGCTTCATTTTAGAGTGACTAAGAAGGATCCATGCTTACCTTTTCATTTTCATATTTTAAACTTGTTTAAATCATTGTCAAACCTAGGATTTGACCAAGATACAAATATGGGCACGAAATAAAAAAAATCAGAAAAATGAAAAACAAAAGCTCATATATAGTCTTCTTATGTCATATCGTAAGCATTCAAGTTGATAAACAAGGTCGAGATATATCCAAACTAGACAAATCATGTATCTACCCCATGTTGATCTTATGAAGTCTAGCATGAAGAGAAGTCGTTTTGGGTTTCAAACATGGAAATTTCAAGAACATCCCAAAAGCTTCATTCTATCTCTGAATTTGGCTCATCCGCTAAATCTCGCAAAGTATAATGATAAGAAAATTGCTGACACTGGTGCGCGCGAGGAGATTTATTTGTGTGTGTGCTGAGCTGTTAGGCCTAAGCCGAAATCCACAGCTAAACGAGGCCTTAGCTTAACACATAAAAAAAGTGTTCAATCTCGCCCACAATGTCCTCTTCTTTCCTCTTCCTTTATTGGAACTTGTTTTGCAGACAAGGAAAGTGGCACGTGTAATGTGAGTAATAAAACCCTCTTAGCCAAAATCAACTACGAGCAAGATTTTCTGTATTGTAGATGCCCCAATTGACTCTCATCCCCAATGTAGTCTTTTTTTATGTCAGTATAGACTTATTTACTGGATGTATACTATCATACATGGCATGCATTTGCCTAATGAGCAGCATTGTATAGCCGTTCTAGCCAACCCGATCAATCTGTCAAGCTTCATGCACGAGATGCCATGATTAATTTACTCCCTCGCTCCGATCCATATTTCTTGGTGCTAAAAAGAATGTGAATCGGAGGGAGTACTTTTCTTAGATAGTACTATATCAGTTCAAAAAAAAAGTACAGTACTACTACATCACAAATGCATCAAAAGAGTACTACTGTAAATCACAAGACCACGACAGTTGTACTAGTAGAGTTTAATGCTGAACTTCCAAAGGGGAATAAGATTACACATATGAACTTTAAACAGGACCAGGAGCATCAGGGCCAGCAGCAGGGGCGTTGACCGGCAACAAACCAGGCAAGACGCAAGGAAGAGGCCATATGCTGCGTGCTTGGCCTTGATTGCAGGGTGGTGATTCTTCGATGTACTAACGCCGCTCGCCATGTATTCACGCCGTACCAGTTCCGCGTCGCCCGCGAGCAGATCGAAGCGATCCCGCACGCCGGACACGCTCGAGGAGGCGTGGCGGCTCTAGTGCAAGCAGTCCGCCGCCGGGAGTCAGCGCGCGGCGTGCAGGTACGGCGGCTCCCTGTACATGCCGTCGTCGCTCCGCGAGTTCACCCCGGGCGGGCTCTGGTACAAGGCGGATCCGCCGCTCAAACCGATGAGCGGCCCCGTCTTCAACAAATGGTGCGCCGACTGGGAGAGGAACCGCCGGTCGAAGGTGGCGTGGGAGGTGAGCACCAGCGGCGGATTCGTGCCGCCAGCCGGCGAGGAGGCTGAGGAGGCGGAGGAAGGGGAAGACCCCCTCTTCTTGAAGGCGCTGGCCGAGTCCCTCAAGGACGATGCCGACAAGAAGAGGGCGGAGGAAGGGGAAGACCCCCTCTTCTTGAAGGCGCTGGCTGCGTCCCTCAATGACGATGCCGACAAGAAGAGGGCGGAGGAAGAAGACAAGGCGGCGGCCATCGCCGCCGTGAAGGAGAAGGAGGCGCGGGAGGCGGAGGAGAACGCGACCATCATCTTCCTCGACGACTAGATAGGTTAGAAGTCGCGATAAGGATCGCGCAATTCTGTATGTATGATCTGTATGTATGATCAACTATGAGTTATGAACTATGAACTATCAAACCAAACCACATAGTTTTTTATGTCATATAGTAAGAATTCAAATTGATAAAACAAGGTCTATACATATTCAAACTAGACAAATCACGTATATCTACCCCTAACCCTAAACTCTATCTTATATGAAGTAAATCATGAAGAGAAGTGGTTTTGGGTTTCAAACATGGAAATTTCAAAAACCTTCCCAAAAGCTTCATTTTGGAGTGACTAAGAAGGATGCAGGCTTACCTTTTCATTTTCACGTTTTAAACTTGTTTAAATCTTGGTTAAACCTAGGATTTGACCAAGATCAAATGGGCATAAAAAATCAGAAAAAATCAAAAAATGAAAACCAAAGCACATAGTATTCTTATGTCATATAGTAAGCATTCAAGTTGATAAACAAGGTCTAAATATATTCAAACCAGACAAATCATGTATCTACCCACTAACCCTAAATTATGTCTTATGAAGTCGATCAAGCATGAAGAAGAGTGGTTTTGGGTTTCAAACATGGAAATTTCAAAAACCTCACAAAAGCTTCATTTTAGAGTTACTAAAAAGGATCCATGCTTACCTTTTATTTTCATGTTTTAAACATGTTCAAATCTTGGTCAAACCGTACCTAGGATTTGACCAAGATTCAAATGGGCATAAAAATTCAAAAAAATTGAAAAACCAAAGCACATAGCCTTCTTATGTCATATAGTAAGCACTCAAGTTGGTAAACAAGGTCTAGACATATTCAAACCAGAAAAATCTTGTATCTACCCCTAACCCTAAACTTTGTCTTATGAAGTCAAGCACGAAGAGAAGTCGTTTTGGGTTTCAAACATGGAAATTTCAAAAACCTTCCCAAAAGCCTCATTTTGGAGTGACTAAGAAGTATGCAGGCTTACCTTTTCATTTTCATGTTTTAAACTTTTTTAAATCTTGGTTAAACCTATGATTTGACCAAGAGCAAATGGGCATAAAAATTCAGAAAAAATCAAAAAATGAAAACCAAAGCACATAGTATTCTTATGTCATATATTAAGCATTCAAGTTGATAAACAAGGTCTAGACATATTCAAACCAGAAAAATCATGTATCAACCCTAACCCTAAACTCTGTCTTATGAAGTCAAGAATGAAGAGACGTGGTTTTGGGTTTCAAACATTGAAATTTCAAGAACACCCCAAAAGCTTCATTTTAGAGTGACTAAGAAGGATCCAGGTCGAGCTTACCTTTTATTTTCATGTTTTAAACTTGTTCAAATCTTGGTCAAACCTATGATTTGACCAAGATTCAAATGGGCATAAAAAATGAAAAACCAAAGCACATAGCCTTCATATGTCATATAATAAGCACTCAAGTTGATAAACAAGGTCTAGACATATTCAAACCAGAAAAATCATGTATCTAACCCTAACCCTAAACTCTATCTTATGAAGTCAAGCATGAAGAGAAGTGGTTTTGGGTTTCAAACATGGAAATTTCAAAAATCTCCCAAAAGCTTTATTTTAGAGTGACTAAGAAGGATCCAGACCGGGCTTACATTTTATTTTCATATTTAAACTTGTTCAAATCTTGGTCAAACCGTACCTAGGATTTGACCAAGATTCAAATGGGCATAAAATTTCAAAAAAAATGAAAAAAATGAAAAACCAAAGCACATAGCCTTCTTATGTCATATAGTAAGCACTCAAGTTGATAAACAAGGTCTAGACATATTCGAACCAGAAAAATCATGTATCTACCCCTAAGCCTGAACTTTGTCTTATGAAGTCAATCACGAAGAGAAGTCGTTTTGGGTTTCAAACATGGAAATTTCAAATACCTTCCCAAAAGCTTCATTTTGGAGTGACTAAGAAGGATGCAGGCTTACCTTTTCATTTTCATGTTTTAAACATGTTTAAATAAGGAAGCGTGGTTCTGAAACCTCATACACATTGTTGCAAAAGTAATTACATCACCTAAACAATACTACTAGTTCATAATTCTAAACTTATGTACAATCTTGGAAACATATAACTCCAGCCTAGTTCACCAATTATCATCATCCCTCTTGATGCGCTTGCCGGTGCCGCTTGTTGCCTCCCATGGGTTGGCAGTCCAAGTTCTGCACTCGTTCGCACTTCGTGTGTCGGGAATCCTTGTTGGAGCTTCCCAACCAGATACAGGCCCTGCCCTTGCTAGCTCACCACATCCAGCCGTTGCCCTAGCTTGCTCACCATGTGAACCGCCATCCCACAGAGACCCCGAAGTAGGCTCGCACGGGTACTTTATCCATGGTGGCATATTCTTCGGATCAAATGGTATGTTGTACCTAAAGCAATAAGATACAAATTCCCAGTAGGTTGTCCTGACAAACTGCTTCTTCTCGTCGCGCCAGGCAGGGGGAAGAGCGGCCAACCTAGCCGCTTCCATGCAATCCGGGCAAACCACTTCCCTTGGAATTGGTTGTGCTTGACGCTGCCCATCATTGATTTTTTTGAGTCGCCTGTACAACTCATAACTGACATACCCATTAATCGCAGCATACCTCAAGTTTACTTGAGGCAATGGCATGCACTCCCATTGATCGTGGCTGCTAGTAGGGAACTTGGTCTTCATGTCTTTGTAAGATGGGTCAATGATGGCGGCTGCCAAATCACCCATGCCAGTCCTATTGCCAGGACCATTGAAATTGATCATATCCTGAATGTCAATCCAATTATGTTCAGGAATTTTAATGCCATCTCTAGCAAACCTTCTAGAGTCACCTCTGATGTTAACAGTTGTGAAACAAATTCCTTTATGTTGAAGGAATTCTTGCAGTGCCAGATTGTCAGGACTCCTGCATGTTAACACAAATCAATCTTGTAAGATCGTATATGCTGAAATAGTACACATATTTTTCTTCCAGTAAACTGTATACTTGTTGCAGTGAAACAATGATTTTGCATTAGTGATACACATCAAAATAACATGAATTATTGTTGCGACTATATGATCTAATTATTTAAGTGTCAAGTTAAGATTCAATTACTATATGTTAATATCTTGACATCCATGCCGATTATCGGTGAGTATGAGTACATGAAATTTGTGCAAATTTTGAGTACCAAAATCATGAAACTAGATATCGTGGTCAATCCAAAAAAATTACAAGTTTGTTGGATATTACGTTCCAGACCACATTTTTCATACAAGTTAGAACCTAGTCTATTTCGAAATAGAAAAGCAGATCCAAGATAAAGGAAGAGTTTCTATATTAAAAAACAAAAGGATAAAGGAAGGCATGTGAAGAACATACCTGCAGAAATGGTACACCAGGACGTGGTCGTCCATGGCCAACTGAACGACGGCGGTACTTACTTGGTGATGACCCACAAGTATAGGGGATCGCAACAGTCTTCGCGGGAAGTAAAACCCAATTTATTGATTCGACACAAGGGGAGCCAAAGAATACTTGAAAGCCTTAACAGCGGAGTTGTCAATTCAGCTGCACCTGGAAAAAGACTTGCTCGCAAGAGTTTATCAGTAGTAACAGTTTATAGCAGTAGCGGTAGTAAAATAACAGCAGCAGAGTAGCAAAGACAGCAGTAGTGATTATAGTAAACAGCAGGATTAAAATACTGTAGGCACAGGGATGGATGACGGGCGTTGCATGGATGAGAGAAACTCATGTAACAATCAAAGCAGGGCATTTGCAGATAATAATAAAACGGTGTCCAAGTACTAAGCAATCCATAGGCATGTGTTCCGTATATAGTCGTACGTGCTCGCAATGAGAAACTTGCACAACATCTTTTGTCCTACCAGCCGGTGGCAGCCGGGCCTCTAGGGAATCTACTGGATATTAAGGTACTCCTTTTAATAGAGTACCGGAGCAAAGCATTAACACTCCGTGAACACATGTGATCCTCACATCACTGCCTTCCCCTCTGGTTGTCCCAATTTCTGTCACTTCAGGGCCTCGGGTTCCGGACAGCGACATGTGTACACAACTTGCAGGTAAGATCATAAAACAATGCATATCATCATAAAACAATAACATGTTCATATCTGAAATCATGGCACTCGGGCCCTAGTGACAAGCATTAAGCATAACAAGTTGCAACAATATCATCAAAGTACCAATTACGGACACTAGGCACTATGCCCTAACAATCTTATGCTATTACATGACCAATCTCATCCAATCCCTACCATCCCCTTCAGCCTACAGCGGGGGAATTACTCACACATGGATGGGGGAAACATGGCTGGTCGATGGAGAGGCGTCGGTGGTGATGATGGCGATGATCTCCTCCAATTCCCCGTCCCGGCGGAGTGCCAGAACGGAGTTTCTGGTCCCGAGACGGAGTTTCGCGACGGTGGCGGCGTACTGGATGGTTTCTAGCGACTTCGACTTCTCCTCTCGCGTTTTTAGATCAAAACCCTTAAGTAGTCCAGAGGGGGGGCGTCAGAGGCTGGCCGAGGGAGCCACACGCTAGGGCGGCGCGCCCCCCTCCAGGCCGTGCCGACCTATTGTCTGGGGGGCCTGGGCCTCCCCCAGGTCTGCCCTTCTGGCTCCGTGATTCTTCTGGAAAAATAGGCCCTTTGACATAAATTCCGAGGATTTTCCTGAAAGTTGAATTTCTGCACAAAAGCGAGACACCAGAGCAATTCTGCTGAAAACAGCGTTAGTCCGTGTTAGTTGTTGACACGCGTACAGCACGCGACCGTTGGGAACCCCAAGTGGAAGGTGTGATGCGTACAGCAGTAAGTTTCCCTCAGTTAGAAACCAAGGTTTATCGAACCAGTAGGAGTCAAGAAGCACGTTGAAGGTTGATGGCGGCGAGATGTAGTGCGGCGCAACACCACGGATTCCGGCGCCAACGTGGAACCTGCACAACACAAACCAAGTACTTTGCCCCATCGAAACAGCGAGGTTGTCAATCTCACCGGCTTGCTGTAACAAAGGATTAGATGTATAGTGTGGATGATGATTGTTTGCAGAAAATAGTAGAACAATATTGCAGTAGATTGTATTTCAGTATAGAGAATTGGACCGGGGTCCACAGTTCACTAGAGGTGTCTCTCCCATAAGATAAACAGCATGTTGGGTGAACAAATTACAGTTGGGCAATTGACAAATAAAGAGGGCATGACCATGCACATACATATTATGATGAGTATAGTGAGATTTAATTGGGCATTACGACAAAGTACATAGACCGCTATCCAGCATGCATCTATGCCTAAAAAGTCCACCTTCAGGTTATCATCCGAACCCCCTCCAGTATTAAGTTGCTAACAACAGACAATTGCATTAAGTATTGCGCGTAATGTAATCAGTAACTACATCCTCGAACATAGCACCAATGTTTTATCCCTAGTGGCAACAGCACATCCATAACCTTAGAGGTTCTTGTCACTCCTCCAGATTCACGGAGACATGAACCCAGTATCGAGCATAAATACTCCCTCTTGGAGTTACAAGCATCTACTTGGCCAGAGCATCTACTAGTAACGGAGAGCATGCAAGATCATAAACAACACATAGACATGAATTGATAATCAACATAACATAGTATTCTCTATTCATCGGATCCCAACAAACGCAACATATAGAATTACAGATAGATGATCTTGATCATGTTCGGCAGCTCACAAGACCCGACAATTAAGCACAATGGGGAGAAGACAACCATCTAGCTACTGCTATGGACCCATAGTCCAGGGGTAGACTACTCACACATCACTCCGGAGGCGACCATGGCGGCGTAGAGTCCTCCGGGAGATGATTCCCCTCTCCGGCAGGGTGCCGGAGGCGATCTCCTGAATCCCCCGAGATGGGATTGGCGGCGGCGGCGTCTCTGGAAGGTTTTCCGTATCGTGGCTCTCGGTACTGGGGGTTTCGCGACGAAGGCTATTTGTAGGCGGAAGGGCAGGTCAGGGGGCCACACGAGGGGCCCACACTACAGGTCGGCGCGGCCAGGACCTGGGCCGCGCCGCCCTAGGGTGTGGCCACCTCGTGGCCCCACTTCGTCTCCTCTTCGGTCTTCTGGAAGCTTCGTGGCAAAATAGGACCCTGGGCGTTGATTTCGTCCAATTCCGAGAATATTTCTTTACTAGGATTTCTGAAACCAAAAACAGCGAAAACAGCAAGAATCGGCACTTCGGCATCTTGTTAATTGGTTAGTTCCAGAAAATGCACGAATATGACATAAAGTGTGCATAAAACATGTAGATATCATCAATAATGTGGCATGGCACATAAGAAATTATCGATACGTCAGAGACGTATCAGCATCCCCAAGCTTAGTTCCTGCTCGTCCCGAGCAGGTAAACGATAAACAAAGATAATTTCTGGAGTGACATGCCATCATAACCTTGATCATACTATTTGTAAAGCATATGTAGTGAATTCAGCGATCAAAACAATGTAAATGACATGAGTAAACAAGTGAATCATATAGCAAAGACTTTTCATGAATAGTACTTCAAGACAAGCATCAATAAGTCTTGCATAAGAGTTAACTCATAAAGCAATAATTCATAGTAGAGGCATTGAAGCAACACAATGGAAGATTAAGTTTCAGCGGTTGCTTTCAACTTGTAACATGTATATCTCATGGATATTGTCAACATAGAGTAATATAACAAGTGCAATATGCAAGTATGTAGGAATCAATGCACAGTTCACACAAGTGTTTGCTTCTTGAGATGGAGAGAAATAGGTGAACTGACTCGACAATAAAAGTAAAAGAATGGTCCTTCAAAGAGGAAAAGCATCGATTGCTATATTTGTGCTAGAGCTTTGATTTTGAAAACAAGAAACAATTTTGTCAACGGTAGTAATAAAGCATATGTATCATGTAAATTATATCTTACAAGTTGCAAGCCTCATGCATAGTATACTAATAGTGCCCGCACCTTGTCCTAATTAGCTTGGACTACCGGGATCATCGCAATGCACATGTTTTAACCAAGTGTCACAAAGGGGTACCTCTATGCCGCCTGTACAAAGGTCTAAGGAGAAAGCTCGCATCGGATTTCTCGCTATTGATTATTCTCAACTTAGACATCCATACCGGGACAACATAGACAACAGATAATGGACTCCTCTTTTATGCATAAGCATGTAACAATAATTAATTTTCTCATTTGAGATTGAGGATATTGTCCAAAACTGAAACTTCCACCATGGATCATGGCTTTAGTTAGCGGCCCAATGTTCTTCTCTAACAATATGCATGCTTTAACCATAAGGTGGTAGATCGCTCTTACTTCAGACAAGACGAACATGCATAGCAACTCACATGATATTCAACAAAGAGTAGTTGATGGCGTCCCCAGTGAACATGGTTATCGCACAACGAGCAACTTAATAAGAGATAAAGTGCATAAGTACATATTCAATACCACAATAGTTTTTAGGCTATTTGTCCCATGAGCTATATATTGCAAAGGTGAAGAATGGAAATTTAAAGGTAGCACTCAAGCAATTTACTTTGGAATGGCGGAGAAATACCATGTAGTAGGTAGTTATGGTGGACACAAATGGCATAGTGGTTGGCTCAAGTATTTTGGATGCATGAGAAGTATTCCCTCTCGATACAAGGTTTAGGATAGCAAGGCTATTTGAAACAAACACAAGGATGAAGCGGTGCAGCAAAACTGACATAAAAGACATATTGAAAACATTATAAGACTCTACACCGTCTTCCTTGTTGTTCAAACTCAATACTAGAAATTATCTAGACTTTAGAGAGACCAAATATGCAAACCAAATTTTAGCATGCTCTATGTATTTCTTCATTAATAGGTGCAAAGTATATGATGCAAGAGCTTAAACATGAGCACAACAATTGCCAAGTATCACATTACCCGAGACATTATAGCAAATTACTACATGTATCATTTTCCAATTCCAACCATATAACAATTTAACGAAGAAGAAACTTCGCCATGAATATTATGAGTAGAGCCTAAGGACATACTTGTCCATATGCTACAGCGGAGCGTGTCTCTCTCCCATACAATGAATGCTAGGATCCATTTTATTCAAACAAAACAAAAACAAAAACAAACCGACGCTCCAAGAAAAGCACATAAGATGTGATGGAATAAAAATATAGTTTCAGGGGAGGAACCTGATAATGTTGTCGATGAAGAAGGGGATGCCTTGGGCATCCCCAAGCTTAGATGCTTGAGTCTTCTTGATATATGCAGGGGTGAACCACCGGGGCATCCCCAAGCTTAGAGCTTTCACTCTCCTTGATCATGTTGTATCATCTCCCTCTCTTGATCCTTGAAAACTTCCTCCACACCAAACTTAGAACAACTCATTAGAGGGTTAGTGCACAATCAAAATATACATGTTCAGAGGTGACATAATCATTCTTAACACTTCTGGACATTGCACAAAGCTACTGAAAGTCAATGGAATCGAAATATCCATCGAACATAACAAAACTGGCAATGCGAAATAAAAGGCAGAATCTGTCAAAAACAGAACAGTTCGTATTGACGAATTTTATCGAGGCACCAGACTTGCTCAAATGAAAATTCTCAAATTGAATGAAAGTTGCGTACATATCTGAGGATCACTCACGTAAATTGGCATAATTTTCTGAGTTACCTACAGAGAATTTTGCCCAGATTCGTGACAGCAAAGAAATCTGTTTCTGCGCAGTAATCCAAATCTAGTATGAACTTTTCTATCAACGACTTTACTTGGCATAACAAAACACTAAACTAAGATAAGAAGAGGTTGCTACAGTAGTAAAAAACTTCCAAGACACAAAATAAAAACAAAGTACTGTAGTAAAAACATGGGTTGTCTCCCATAAGCACTTTTCTTTAACGCCTTTCAGCTAGGCGCAGAAAGTGTGTATCAAGTATTATCAAGAGACGAAGTGCCAACATCCTAATTTGTTCTAATAATAGAATCAAAAGGTAACTTCATTCTCTTTCTAGGGAAGTGTTCCATACCTTTCTTGAGAGGAAATTGATATTTAATATTACCTTCCTTCATATCAATGATAGCACCAACAGTTCAAAGAAAAGGTCTTCCCAATATAATGGGACAAGATGCATTGCATTCAATATCCAAGACAACAAAATCAACGGGGACAAGGTTATTGTTAACGGTAATGCGAACATTATCAACTTTCCCCAAAGTTTTCTTTGTAGAATGATCAGCAAGATTAACATCCAAATAACAATTTTTCAATGGTGGCAAGTCAAGCATATTATAGATTTTCTTAGGCATAACAGAAATACTTGCACCAAGATCACATAAAGCATTACAATCAAAATCTTTGACCTTCATATTAATGATGGGCTCCCAACCATCCTCTAGCTTTCTAGGAATAGAGGCTTCACGCTCTAGTTTCTCTTCTTTAGCTTTTATGAGAGCATTTGTAATATGTTGCGTGAAAGCCAAATTTATAGCACTAGCATTAGGACTCTTAGCAAGTTTTTGCAAGAAATTTATAACTTCAGAGATGTGGCAATAATCAAAATTCAAACCATTATAATCTAAAGCAATGGGATCATCATCCCCAATGTTGGAAAAAATTTCACCAGTTTTATCACAGGCAGTTTCAGCAGTTTTAGCAGTTTCAGGCAGTTTCTCGCGCTTTGCATTAGAAGTGGAAACATTGCTAACACCAATTCTTTTATTATTAATAGTAGGAGGTGCAACAACATGTGTAGCATTAGCATTACTAGTGGTGGTGATAGTCCAAACTTTAGCTATATTATCTTCTTTTTCATTTTCTTCTCTTTCCCACCTAGCACGCAATTCGGCCATCAATCTTATATTCTCATTAATTCTAACTTGGATGGCATTTGCTGTAGTAACAATTTTATTATTAAGATTTTCATTAGGCATAACTTTCGATTTCAAAAGATTAACATCAGCAGCAAGACTATCGACTTTAGAAGCAAGTATATCAATTTTCCCAAGCTTTTCTTCAACAGATTTGTTAAAAGCAGTTTGTGCACTAATAAATTCTTTAAGCATGGCTTCAAGTCCAGGGGGTGAATTCCTATTATTGTTGTAAGAATTCCCATAAGAATTACCATAGCCGTTGCCATTATTATAAGGATATGGCCTATAGTTGTTACTAGAATTGTTCCGGTAAGCATTGTTGTTGAAATTATTATTTTTAATGAAGTTTACATCAACATGTTCTTCTTGTGCAACCAATGAAGCTAACGGAACACTATTAGGATCAACATTAGGCCTATCATTCACAAGCATAGACATAATAGCATCAATCTTATCACTCAAGGAAGAGGTTTCTTCGACAGAATTTACCTTCTTACCTTGTGGAGCTCTTTCCGTGTGCCATTTAGAGTAATTGATCATCATATTATCAAGAAGCTTTGTTGCTTCACCAAGAGTAATGGACACAAAGGTACCTCCAGCAGCTGAATCCAATAGGTTCCGCGAAGAAAAATTCAGTCCTGCATAAAAGGTTTGGATGATCATCCAAGTAGTCAGTCCATGGGTTGGGCAATTTTTAACCAAAGATTTCATTCTTTCCCATGCTTGTGCAACATGCTCAGTATCTAATTGTTTAAAATTCATTATGCTACTCCTCAAAGATATAATTTTAGCAGGGGGATAATATCTACCAATAAAAGCATCCTTGCATTTAGTCCATGAATCAATACTTTCTTAGGCAGAGATAGCAACCAATCTTTAGCTCTTCCTCTTAATGAGAAAGGGAACAATTTTAATTTTATAATGTCACCATCTACATCTTTATATTTTTGCATTTCACACAATTCAACAAAATTATTAAGATGGGCAGCAGCATCATCAGAACTAACACCAGAAAATTGCTCTCGCATAACAAGATTTAGTAAAGCAGGTTTAATTTCAAAGAATTCTGCTGTAGTAGCAGGTGGAGCAATAGGTGTGCATAAGAAATCATTATTATTTGTGGTTGTGAAGTCACACAACTTAGTATTTTCAGGAGTACCCAGTTTAGCAGTAGCAAATAAAGCGAACTAGATAAAGTAAATGCAAGTAACTAATTTTTTTGTGTTTTTGATATAGCAAACAAGATAGCAAATAAAGTAAAACTAGCAACTAATTTTTTTTGTATTTTGATTTAGTGCAGCAAGCAAAGTAGTAAATAAAACTAAGCAAGACAAAAACAAAGTAAAGAGATTGGGATGTGGAGACTCCCCTTGCAGCGTGTCTTGATCTCCCCGGCAACGGCGCCAGAAATTTAGCTTGACACGCGTACAGCACGCGACCGATGGGAACCCCAAGTGGAAGGTGTGATGCGTACAGCAGTAAGTTTCCCTCAGTTAGAAACCAAGGTTTATCGAACCAGTAGGAGTCAAGAAGCACATTGAAGGTTGATGGCGGCGAGATGTAGTGCGGCGCAACACCACGGATTCCGGCGCCAACGTGGAACCTGCACAACACAAACCAAGTATTTTGCCCCAACGAAACAGCGAGGTTGTCAATCTCACCGGCTTGCTGTAACAAAGGATTAGATGTATAGTGTGGATGATGATTGTTTGCAGAAAATAGTAGAACAGTATTGCAGTAGATTGTATTTCAGTATAGAGAATTGGACCGAGGTCCACAGTTCACTAGAGGTGTCTCTCCCATAAGATAAACAGCATGTTGGGTGAACAAATTACAGTTGGGCAATTGACAAATAAAGAGGGCATGACCATGCACATACATATTATGATGAGTATAGTGAGATTTAATTGGGCATTACGACAAAGTACATAGACCGCTATCCAGCATGCATCTATGCCTAAAAAGTCCACCTTCAGGTTATCATCCGAACCCCCTCCAGTATTAAGTTGCTAACAACAGACAATTGCATTAAGTATTGCGCGTAATGTAATCAGTAACTACATCCTCGAACATAGCACCAATGTTTTATCCCTAGTGGCAACAGCACATCCATAACCTTAGAGGTTCTTGTCACTCCTCCAGATTCACGGAGACATGAACCCACTATCGAGCATAAATACTCCCTCTTGGAGTTACAAGCATCTACTTGGCCAGAGCATCTACTAGTAACGGAGAGCATGCAAGATCATAAACAAAACATAGACATGAATTGATAATCAACATAACATAGTATTCTCTATTCATCGGATCCCAACAAACGCAACATATAGAATTACAGATAGATGATCTTGATCATGTTCGGCAGCTCACAAGACCCGACAATTAAGCACAATGGGGAGAAGAAAACCATCTAGCTACTGCTATGGACCCATAGTCCAGGGGTAGACTACTCACACATCACTCCGGAGGCGACCATGGCGGCGTAGAGTCCTCCGGGAGATGATTCCCCTCTCCGGCAGGGTGCCGGAGGCGATCTCCTGAATCCCCCGAGATGGGATTGGCGGCGGCGGCGTCTCTGGAAGGTTTTCCGTATCGTGGCTCTCGGTACTGGGGGTTCGCGACGAAGGCTATTTGTAGGCGGAAGGGCAGGTCAAGGGGTGTCATGAGGGGCCCACATTACAGGTCGGCGCGGCCAGGGCTTGGGCCGCGCCGCCCTATAGTCTGGCCACCTCGTGGCCCCACTTCGTCTCCTCTTCGGTCTTCTGGAAGCTTCGTGGTAAAATAGGACCCTGGGCGTTGATTTCGTCCAATTCCGAGAATATTTCTTTACTAGGATTTCTGAAACCAAAAACAGCAGAAAACAGCAACTAGCACTTCGGCATCTTGTTAATAGGTTAGTTCCAGAAAATGCACGAATATGACATAAAGTGTGCATAAAACATGTAGATATCATCAATAATGTGGCATGGAACATAAGAAATTATCGATACGTCGGAGACGTATCAGTTGTATCCAAAATACACAAATTAGAGGCAAAACAATAGCAAAAGTGTTCGGGAAAGTAGATACGTTTTGGACGTATCAACTCCCCCCAAGCTTAGCTCATTGCTTGTCCTCAAGCAATTCAGTTAACAACTGAGTGCGATAAAAGAACTTTCACGAACACATTTGCTCATATGATGTAAATATTCTCATGATATGGACAAGTACTTAGGCAATTCATAATAAGATACATGCAAATAAGATCATCTAATAGCTATGTCAATCATGGAAAGGTACCAACAGATTAATAATAAGCATCATAAATCATGTCTATCAGCAGGATTGGAATGTTCATAAAAGGATATGATAAAGTGGTATCTCGCTTGCCCGTATTTGTACAGCAAAACATAAATGCTCGGGCACCTTGGAAGTTCATGGAAGGACTAGAAGTAGAGATTGTCAAAGATAAAAGCATCAAAGTTATACCACAATTAATCACATTTTGAGACAAGCATATTATACTAAGAATGAAAGTTGTGCTCTCAAGAAGGTGCTCAAAGAAAGGATGGTAACTCAACATAAAAGTAAAAGATTGGCCCTTCGCAGAGGGAAGCAGGGATTAACATGCGCTGGAGCTTTTCATTTTTAAAACAGGAGTAAAATTATTTTGAGAGGTGTTTGTTGTTGTCAACGAATGGTAATGGGTACACTAACTACCTCGCCAACCAGACTTTCAAGAGCGGCTCCCATGAAGGACGTTATCTCTACCAGCAAGGTAGATCATCCCTCTTCTCTTTTGTTTACACACGTATTTTAGTTTTATTATGGGTGACACTCCCCCAACCTTTGCTTACACAAGCCATGGCTAACCGAATTCTCGGGTGCCTACCATCAATCTCATACCATGGAGGAGTGTCTATTTGCAAAATTAAGTTGCTTACTGATGAATCAGAGCAAAACATGTGAAGAGAATTATTAATGAAGTTTGATTAATCGGGGCTGGGAACCCCATTGCCATCTCTTTTTGCAAAATTATTGGATAAGCGGATGTGCCACTAGTCCATTATGAAAGTCTGTCAAAAGTAAATGACAAGGTTGAAAGATAAACACCACATACTTCCTCATGAGCTATAAAACATTAACACAAATTGAGAAGAATTTTGAAGGTTTAAAGGTAACGCATGAGAATCTACTTGGAATGTTTGAAATGCCATGCATAGGTATTTATGGTGGACACTTTGGAATAACTTGGTTTTCAGGGGTTTGGAAGCACGAGCAGCGTTCCCGCTCAGTACAAGTGAAGGCTAGCAATAGACTGGGGAGCGACAATCAAGAGAGCAGTAGCTGTCATAATCAAGCTTGCGGCAAAATAAATTAACGGAGGCATAAAAGTGATACAAGAACTCTGAGGCAAAGTAGATCATCGAGGCTTAATTGACTTTTGTTCAGTCATATGCATGCGTGAGCATGTGCCAAGTCGATTCAAGTGAATTATTCAGAGGAGGATACCACAATGTCATACCTATTTATGAATAAAACAATGCAAGCAAACATCCATGACATGCTACTCATATTAATAAACTGGAGCTAAACATGAGAGATCATGAACTACTAGACTTTCTTAAATGACATATACCTCACATGAACCAACTAAGAATTCTCACATGGATGAGTATATGTACAAAAATGAAAACAAATAGAGTTCATACCAGCCTCTCACCACAATCGAATTGTCGTAGATCGTCATTATTGCCTTTCACTTGTGTAGCTTGAATAATATGGAATGAAAACCACGCTCCAGCCACCGAAGACCATTGAACTCATAATGAACTTTACAAAACCAAAGAAGAACATCAAATATTTTTGGTGTTTTCGAATTGGAAACAAGAACAAAAGGAAACAAGCAGACAAAGCAAAATCTTTTTGGATTTTCTTATAGCAAACCAACGATAGCAAATAAAGCAAAATAAGAGCAAGAAACCAAAATAAACAAATGGTGAAGAGAAACAACAGCAATATTTTTGGTCTTTTTGTGTTTTAGGAAAGAAACAAAGCAAAAACAAGAAAATGAAAACTAGAAGAGTCACATAAACACAAAGCAGCAGGAATTCGTCAAACTTGACAGTAGTACAGTAATTGATTTTTAGGAAATTCTTCCGCTGCCCAGATCGAAAAGTGTTCAACTAATGAAAGTTAGATAACAACCTGGGGAACATGCACAAAAATTGGCTTCGCAAAATAACGTTCTGGCTGTTTTTGAGATTTTTTTTGGTAACAGTCCAGAATCTGTTTTCAGGCAGCACTTCCCCAAATATCATCTCCCTCTTATTAGAAAACCACTTTAAGAAGCTAAACAAGTATATACAAGTATCCATAAACTATAATATGCAAAGAATGAGTGATGCCGGTATACTTCCCCCCAAGCTTAGGCTTTTGGCCTAAGTGGAGTTCAACCCCACCGAGGGTCAGGGTTCCACGCCGGTCGATCATACATGGCGTAGTTATAATAAGGTCCCGGTGCAGAAGAAAAGGGTGGAGGCTCCTCATGCCAAAAATGTTGATGCGAAGAGCTTGCTGCATCGGATGATGATTCGAGGTGTTCCTCGGCCTCATCCGTGCCGTCTCTTGCATGATGGCCATCTTCCTTAGTTTTTCAGTTTTCTTAGTTGTTCTCCAAGTTTTCTTGTAAAATGTTTTCTTGTAAGACAGGTTACTCAAATTAGACAGATCAGAAACAAATTCATGCTTAATCATGGAGACTATGTCAAGTTTCTCTATGGAGAGCGGAATATCAAGATGGTGAGGTTCTACACCATGCATAGCTAATAAACGAGAGGCGATGAGACCTCCACAAATTCCGCCCTTCTCACGGTTAGTAGCAAGTCTATAGGCTATCAAAGCACCCAAATTATAAGTCCTATCACCTTGTAATCCAGCAGCTAGAAAAGCTAAATCCTGGATAGATAACTTACTTGCATTCTTTCTAGCAAGAACGCACTTGGTGATGAAATAAGCAAAGTAGCGAATAGTTGGGAGTTGAATACTACTGATTTTACCACCATCCTCTGAGAAGCTTCTTCCATGACAAATCATCTTGTAGAGATTCAAGAGCTCTTGCGGTGATCCCCTTATCTTCTCGCATGATCCCCATTGTGGCACTCTAATTGCTGCACAAAAATCATCGAAAGGCAAGTTGACAGTTTTATTATAAATTTTGTACCGAACCATGGGGTTAGATTGAGACCAATTGAATTCAAAATCTTGCACTATAGACATAGTCAGTTTTGCATATTGGTATGATTCACCAACAAAAAAACCATCCAACCCTGCACTGGAGATTAGATTTTGAACATCTCGCAAGATTCCTGCACTCCTCATAAAATCTGTGCACGGGTAGTAAGAAGGGTATACTCCCTCTTCGCGGTTAACTCTCATAACTTTTTGCACCTCCAATTCTTGTTGATTTAGTTGATGGCTATTCCACTCCATTTTCTGAAATTTTTCAACAAACAATATAAAATTTGATTTGGTGACATATAATTGAGGGAAACTACTATAGGAACTTGCTAGAGTACTAAACATGCATCAAAACTAATTTCTATAACTTAGAACAAGCATGCAAGCTCACTAAACATGTTACCTACAGCAGCAAAATATTCAAGATATACTCAACCAAGGTCTTGAGCAGAAACGCGAGTGAGAGAAAGCTGGTGCGAGTTTTTTCGGGAGAGAGAATGAGATGGGAGAAAGAGATGAAGTGGTGGGGCAAGGAGGGCCCCACACAACAGGGTGGCGCGTCCCCCTTTGCTGGTCGCGCCGACTGGTGGGGTGCCACCCTGGGGTGCCCCACTGGTCATCCCCAGGTGCTCCCAGGTGCCTCTTCAAAAAATAAGACCAACGGTATAATTTTTGTGAATTTTTGAAAACTTTGAAAAATGCACATTTCTGTGTGTCAAATTTATTATTACTGGCAGAAAAAGATTTTTGAAATCTCTAATTGACTAAAGAACTTTGCAAAACAAAAGTGCTACAGCAAGTAAAACAAGTGGAGGAAGAAAGAAATGTTGTTTAGCTCCTCTATGCATATAAAAAGTATTTGTTAACAAGGTTGATCAAGTCTTGCCACCAAATAAATTTTACATAGCATAAGAAGAAATAAACCTCAAATCAATCATGTTACCTTGAATTGTATTGATATGGATCCAATCATAATATTTTGATATCCTTCTTTAGGCTCATATATAGGACAATCAATAGCTCCAACTTTGATAGTTCTCACATTAGAAATGGTATTAACTCCACATACTTTATCAATCCTCTTGGGAAAATAAACGGTATGCTCCTTGTCATCAACATTGAAAGTAACTTTTCCTTTATTGCAATCAATAACAGCCCCTGCGGTGTTAAGAAAAGGTCTCCCAAGAATAATAGACATATTATCATCTTCAGGCATTTCCAACACAACAAAATCAGTTAATATCAAGTAGTTATTAGTAACTTGAACAGGAACATCCTCACATATACCAACAGGAATAGCAGTAGATTTATCAGCCATTTGCAAAGATATATCAGTCGGTATCAACTTATCTAAATAAAGTCTCTTGTAAAGAGAAAAAGGCATAACACTCACACCTGCTCCCAAATCACATAGAGCAGTTCTAACATAATTATTCTTGATAGAACAAGGAATAGTAGGTATACCTGGGTTGCCCAACTTCTTTGGAACTTTGCCATTGAAAGAGTAATTAGCAAGCATAGTGGAAATCTCCTCATTAGGAATTTTCCTTTTGTTGGTGACAATATCTTTCATATACTTTGAATAAGGAGGAAATTTAATAGCATCAGTCAAAGGGATTTGCAAGAATAAAGGTTTCATCCAATCGCAAAATTTATTATAGTGTTCTTCTTCCTTTGATTTTAGTTTCTTAGCAGGAAAAGGCATTTGCTTTTGCACCCAAGGTTCCCTTTCATTACCATGTTTCTTAGCAATAAAATTTTCTTTAGTAAACTTTTTATTTTTAGCATGCTTTTCAGGTTCATCTTCAACTTCTTATTTATCAGAAGCATCATTCTTATCATTATCCTTATCATGTTCATTACCACTTTCAGTTTCAGCATCAGAATTAGAAATACTATTAGGATCATTAACAGGTTCAGAGGATTCTACAACATTTTTGTATTTCTTCTTCTTTTTCTTAGAAGGAGCACTAGGTTCAATTCGTTGAGAATCTTGTTCAACTCTTTTGGGATGCCCTTCAGGATATAGAGGATCCTGGGTAGAAACACCGCCTCTAGTTGTTACTTCATAAGCATGTTTTTCTTTAGAATTATTTTTTAATAAGTCATTTTGCACTTTAGTGAGTTGATCAATTTGAGTTTGAATCATATGAAATTTTTTAACAAGCATCTTAACATCATTTGAGGTTCTCTCCACAATATCATGCAAATTGCTAATAGCTCGAGAATTTTCCATTAAATGATTCTCTACTCTCATATTAAAATTTTATTGCTTAACGATATAATTATCAAACTCATCTAAGCATTGAGCAGGAGATTTTGAATACGGAATATCTTCCCTACTAAAGCATTGAAGAGAGTTTAACTCAATCATGGATGAAGGGGGAATTATCTTGCATAAATCTTCTATGGGAGGTAAGTTCTTCACATCTTCAGATTTAATACCTTTCTCCTTAAGAGATTTCTTGGCTTCCCTCATATCTTCATCATTTAATTTAATTAAACCCCTCTTCTTCAATATCAGCGTTGGAGTTGGTTCAGGTGTAGCCCAATCATCATGATTTCGGCCTATTTTAGCCAATAATTCTTCAGCTTCTTTCGGAGTTCTTTTCCTGAAAACACAACCAACACAACTATCCAGGTATGCCCTAGATTCAATGGTTAGTCCACTATAAAATATATCAAGTAAATCATGCTTTTCCAAATCATGTCCAGGTCGAGCTCTAATAAGAGAACAAAATCTTGCCCATCCTTCAGGCAATTTCTCTCCATCTCCCTGGTCAAAGCTATAAATTTTCTGAAAAGCGGCATGTTGAGCACTAACACGAAAGTATTTCCGAAAGAATACATCAAGCAAACAACTTGGACTATCAATAGAACCAGGAGGCAAATTATTATACCAAGTTTTAGCATCATCCTTTAATGAGAAAGGAAAAAATTTAGCAACAAAATAAGTACGCATCTTGACATCATCAGAAAACAAGCTACTCAAAGTAGAAAGTTCATTCATATGTTCTACAACACTTTCTTTTTCAGTACCACAAAAGGGTGTTTTCTCTACAATAGCTATATGAGATAGATCAAGAGAAAAATCATAATCTTTATCCTTAATGTTTATAGGAGATGTGGCAAATTTAGGATCAGGAGATAGCTTATATCTAACAGTATGTTGTGCACGCAACTTTTTAATTTTTCTTGCATCAGTAGTAGCATTGCATTTATCAATAAAATCATCATCAAGTTCCACATAATCCTCATCAGGATCATCACTAGAGTATTCAACAGACTCAGGTGAATTAACAGGTGTAGCAGCATTTTCATTAGGAGTTTCAGTATTTTCAATTTGTCTAGACCTAGCAATTGTAGCATCTAGAAAGGATCCCAATGAACCACTATCATCAAGCACAGCAGAAACATCATCAATATTATGAGAATTTTCAGATTCAGCAGTAGTACCAGCAAGTGAAGCTAGTGGTGGTGAAACAAGTTGACTTATCACAGATGGTGAATCAAGAGCAGCAGAGGTACTCAGAGTTGTACCTTTTCTTGTAGTGGATGGTAATATGGCGACTTTAGGATCGCGAGATTTACCCATGATGGAGAATTTGCAGTGAACAATATCAATCCAAGTGAACTTCCAAATAAAGCTATGCTCCCCGGCAATGGCGCCAGAAAATAGTCTTCGCGGGAAGTAAAACCCAATTTATTGATTCGACACAAGGGGAGCCAAAGAATACTTGAAAGCCTTAACAGCGGAGTTGTCAATTCAGCTGCACCTAGAAACAGACTTGCTCGCAAGAGTTTATCAGTAGTAACAGTTTTATAGTAGTAGCAGTAGTGAAATAACAGCAGGAGAGTAACAAAGACAGCAGTAGTGCTTATAGTAAACAGCAGGATTAATATACTGTAGGCACAGGGATGGATGACGGGCGTTGCATGGATGAGAGAAACTCATGTAACAATCAAAGCAGGGCATTTGCAGATAATAATAAAACGGTGTCCAAGTACTAAGCAATCCATAGGCATGTGTTCCGTATATAGTCGTACGTGCTCGCAATTAGAAACTTGCACAACATCTTTTGTCCTACCAGCCGGTGGCAGCCGGGCCTCTAGGGAATCTACTGGATATTAAGGTACTCCTTTTAATAGAGTACCGGAGCAAAGCATTAACACTCCGTGAACACATGTGATCCTCACATCACTTCCTTCCCCTCCGGTTGTCCCAATTTCTGTCACTTTGGGGCCTCGGGTTCCGGACAGCGACATGTGTATACAACTTGCAGGTAAGATCATAAAACAATGCATATCATCATGAAACAATAACATGTTCAGATCTGTGATCATGGCACTCAGGCCCTAGTGACAAGCATTAAGCATAACAAGTTGCAACAATATCATCAAAGTACCAATTACGGACACTAGGCACTATGCCCTAACAATCTTATGCTATTACATGACCAATCTCATCCAATCCCTACCATCCCCTTCAGTCTACAGCGAGGGAATTACTCACACATGGATGGGGGAAACATTGCTGGTCGATGGAGAAGCGTCGGTGGTGATGATGGCGATGATCTCCTCCAATTCCCCGTCCCGGCGGAGTGCCAGAACGGAGTTTCTAGTCCCGAGACGGAGTTTCACGACGGTGGCGGCGTACTGGATGGTTTCTGGCGACTTCGAATTCTCGTCTCGCGTTTTTAGATCGAAACCCTTAAGTAGTCCAGAGGAGGGCGTCAGAGGCCAGCCGAGGGGGCCACACGCTAGGGCGGCGCGCCCCCCCTCCAGGCCGCGCCGGCCTAGTGTCTGGGGGGCCTGGGCCTCCCCCAGGCCTGCCCTTCTGGCTCTGTGATTCTTCTGGAAAAATAAGCCCTTCGACATAAATTCCGTGGATTTTCCCGAAAGTTGAATTTCTGCACAAAAACGAGACACCAGAGCAATTCTGCTGAAAACAACGTTAGTCCGTGTTAGTTGTATCCAAAATACACAAATTAGAGGCAAAACAATAGCAAAAGTGTTCGGGAAAGTAGATACGTTTTGGACGTATCAGGAACATAGAAGTACACTCTTTCATGGACAAAGTTTGAGGCTAGATGTCCACTTATTTGAGGACGGAGGGAGTATGTATGATACTAGTCTATGATACTTCCCTTTGTGACTAGTCTAAGTGCTTTTGCACAATGAACACTAGCTATGCACAGACCTCAAAAAACACTTCTACATCATTCTACTATTCACAATTTCTTTTTCTAATAGAACTACGTACCATTGTTTTTAATATAATCTTGTGACGAGAGTATATATTTCTAAAATAGTTATTTATGTTTCGCATAAGCTCAAAGAGGGGTACTTAATTATGAGAGACATCTTTCAACTAATACGTTGTAGGAGTACTTTAATTATGTGAGCTATCGTGTGAAATGCATACTAGAACGAGTACAGAAGGTGTTTGATAACATTACAGGCCACACGCCCAGTGTAGCCTGCATTGTAGGAGCATTACATCAATTTAACAACTACGGAGGAGTAGCCTAGGTAGAGATAACAGGCAAAGGAAATAGTTCAACAGATAGTACAAAACAACTACGGAAAGGGAGTAGCCTAGGTAGAGATAAACCTGCAAATGAAATAGTTCAACAGATACAAATCTTGCATTACAACACGAGTATTACATAAAGTACATCAGCCCTTCTTTCTGGACCTGTGACGCGAAGGCAGGTTCCATTGCCGGGCGTTGGCGAAGCTTGGGATGAACCACAACGGAACCTGCCGCCATGTCCATCTAATGTTGGTTTGGAAACCAACAGTGCAGTCTTCAGAATTCAAACTGAAGCGGCAAATTTCTGGAGAAGGAGGATATGCAAGGCCTACTGCATGGTGCGATGTGTAAATAGAGTTGCTTCTCGCCATATTTGGATGGTCATGTTCTGCCCCGTCTTCTACTGGAATGATAATCGGATAGTTCACTCCAACAAAGAGAGAATATGATCCAAGGGAAATAATCCTCCTCCATGGCCTCGGTGGCATCAACTGACTGGTGTCCATGCTGTACACCTCGCAGCCAAGTAAACCCTTACCATACACGCTAATAGTGCGACCATGACGACCCTCAGAGGTAGCAGCAGCAGGTAAAATCCGAACCAGTCCAGTATAATCCCGCCCATCAGTAACGCCCCAGGTATGGACCAGAAAAAGTCTAGAACCATCAGGAGATCATGCTAACCACCAGGAGCCAAGATTGTACCGACCTTGTTCATCAAGTTCTGGCGGAATAGGTGCCGTGCTGATCAACAAAGGACCTTGCAAAGGAAAGCATAGCTTGAAGTCAGTTCAGCAAAACTTGATTAGTTCATTACATACATGAATAATGATACTAGCTAAAATACTGCCTCCGATCCAAATTAATTGACTCAACTGGATGTATCTAGCTAGATATGCACAAATTAATTGACTCAAGTTTGTCTAGCTAGATGCATTCGCTAGACAAAGCTGAGTCAATTTGATTTGGATATGAGGGAGTACTTTATTTTGACTCAAAGGCATATCGCTGCTGATTTTGATTGAATATAGAGGGGGAAAGGTACAGGCATGACACGAAAACTGCACAACAAAAAGAAAAAGGCTAAACCTAAATCTGAAACTAGCAGGTAATAGTGAAAACACATCATATGAGATGAGAAAAATTACCCCAAGAAAGTTGATTCCATGCATAAACTTCGCCTGTCTGAGTTACAGCAAATACAATACCCTTGTGGATGATTGCATCGGAGTAGCCGAACGCTAAGAACTGTCCATGTGCTAGAAGCACAGTGGAGGACTGCAATTGCCGCGTTGAAGATGGCAAGAACAGAGAAACTAGTATAATTTGAAGCAGTTGTTGGAACTCGACAAATAGCTATCTTCAGCAGTTGAAGATGTTGATCACTAGACTCGAACACAAGTTTATCCGGGGTGGATTTAAACTCACGTATTGCTGGTAGAGGAATCCGGCGACCAGTGTACACATTGACAAGCTCCCAATTCCAGGGGAAGCCAAGAAGAGTGATCCAATATCCATTCGCGCCCGCCCACATGCCCGTACCACCATCTGGAATCACGGCATCGGAAGAGATCCTGTCCAGCGGTGTCAGTTGGCACAATGTACCCTTGCGCTCTTTCGAATCCTGCTGCTCGCCCTTCTGCGCACCCTGCTGCTTGAACTTGACGACGTGGGAGAAGGGATTGTGCGCGTAGGGTACCTGAGTTTGGTGAGTATGAAGAACACAGGGCAAGCCAAACGGCTGAGATGCAGGCAGAGCTACACTTTGTGTTGCTGAATCATGATAAAACTTGCATGAACCGACGCGGCTCGCGGCGGTGATGACATCCCATCGGGATGCGATTTCTTCAAAGGGGCCATCAGCAAACACCCAAGAACTGCCACTCTCATTGATCGATCTCGCCATTGGAAGGATGCGGTCAAGTGGTGTGGGGGTGTGGGAGTGGGACGCTGGAGTTTGGGTATGAGTTATTGGAGGACAGTGCGAGCGGCAGCTGGTAGAGCGATATGGATAAAAGTCCACAACTCCTACTAGTACCATTAAACAGGTGGCTCGAGATGATCCGAAAAAGGCATGGCGGCGGCGGTGCAGGGGCTGCTAGTGTAGGCGGGGTCACCAGAGAAGATGGAGATGAAGAAGACGGAGAGGCAGGCAAAAAAAACAATTTTAATTGAAATCAATATACGAGTACTACGGGCGTGCCTTCTCTCTCTGGTCTCTGCTGCACTTACTGCACCTGTCGTGAAGGCGTGTGACCCGAGAAGAAGCTAATGTATTGTATAGCTGTCCTTGCACGCCGTGGAGCTGTATTTTGTCTCATCAAATCAGCTCTGGACAATTTCAGCATAGAAAAGATCCTTTGCCATCATCATGATATATTACCACGGGCCCACGGCAGTGCACCTTGTACTACCATATACTGTACTGCTCTATATGTTGCACAAACCACCACTTGGACATTTTTTTTTGCAGTTTCCACCATGTGGTGGTCTAATATTTTGCAAATTTCACCACTTGGTTATCTAATCAGTTAGTTAGTCATGTTGATAGCAAAATCGACAAGTGGGTTCAACATGTCAATGCTCCAATTAATGTTTTAGAAAAAATAGATTTTTCAAAATTCATACTTCTTTTATTTAGATATTTAAAAATGCTTATTCATTTATTTCAACAAATATTGTGCGGTCTTGAATTTTTTCAAACAAATATTATGGCATCGGGTTCGGGACTCCTGATAAGGACTGGTCGTGGTACGGGAACCCGAAATGAGGCCCACAACATGGTCGAGAGTGGCAAGGAACCCGTCGAGGTGGATGAACTCGGGAAACCTTGGTAGAGGTAGGGATCTTGAGGAGACCATTAGGGTTAGCCTACCCCCCAATAAGCGTATGAGCGAAAAAAATTCACATAAGTAGTAGCTATTATTAAAATTTCACAAATATTACGCGCTATTGAATATTTCAAAAGTATTGTGGCGTCACGTTGGCCTTGCCCGAATTTTACCTTTTAGGCTGGATGTCACGAGCATGATCACTCAACCAACAGGGTCCAAACATATATATACAATTGGGCTCCTCGAGCGTACACCGACCAGATTGTCGTTGAAACTGGATCATATAGTGTCTATAGGATTGATGTCCTAAGGAAATATTCCAACAACGGAAGCCGTTTGATTCGTTGTATTATATTCCTTAGAAATCTTGTTGGGCTTGTTTGGTTCGAAGAAAATTCATAGAAATTTTGTGGGATTCAAATCTCAGTGGCTCCTTTGATTCTTGAATACATGATAATTCATACTAATGCACGTGTTTTTTTGTGTAGCACTACAACCAAAGAACATGCAATTCAAATTTGTGTGATTTCTTTCATATAGGATTAATTCAACATGCAATCATATTCAATTCCTGCATTATTTCTATTTTAATATTTTGTACACATCATGCATGCGACCCAAACAATGCGTGCATGGTGTGGGGGGGTTGTTTCGTTGCAAAAGCAGTTGGTCACACCACAAACAAACAAACATGCAACAATTAATCTAAATTCACGTGGTTTCCCCGCGATGCAACCAAACAATATTCGATGAAACTAAGTATGCCATAAACATATACAATACACAACATAAAATTTGGCTGCTTTGATTATTCGCAAGATTTTCAAAGTGCAGGAATATGAAAATTGTATGATTAGAGAGTGATGATCATCTTCAAATATCAGGATTGAGAAACAACGGTATTTGGATCCAATAACGTTTGATTACGTGTGAAAACCAAAAGAAATAATAACATACGGTTACACAATGAAGGATTTTTGTTTTTATATAAAAATGTATTGTCAATGAATTCTGAAAATTGCAATCCTATGAATTAAACAATCAGAAATCGTGTCAGACTAATTCCTATGATTCGAGATTCTAGTACGGAGTATGATTTCTTTGAAGGGGCGCAGAGGGACGTGGGTAGCAATGTCGGGTCCCTGTCTTGTCTGTATACACTGTACTTACGTCAGACTAGTGTTGCTCAGGAAGTCTTAATCTGTCGTACTCTGAAGCTAGATGCATCACTGTTTCCAGTCTAACACCAGAAATTCTCAACTCGTCTCCAGTCTCTGTCCTCGTTTTTTTGGCAAAATAGACAGAAATAACCCAAAGTCAAAAAGATTGGGAAAAACAAACTTTCGACATACTTGGGTTATTTTTGTTCAAATTCTCGTTTTTTTCTCTTGGCTCCCCTACCCTTGAATCCATGTCACTTACGTGTGTTGCCCATGCGTCAGGTCCCACACTTCAGTGAGCACAAGTGACGTGTTGTACGTACGCAAACTCCCAGCGATCTTCTTTGTCAAGAGAACACGCATCAAGATTCAAGACCCGGTCGCATTTCTTGCTTTCGGCCTGGGGTCCTTGATACGTCTCCGACGTATCGATAATTTCTTATGTTCCATGCTAGTTTTATGACATTACCTACATGTTTTGTTCAAACTTTATGATGATTTTATGCGTTTTCTGGAACTAACCTATTGACGAGATGCCGAAGTGCCAGTTCCTGTTTTCTGCTGTTTTTGGTTTCAGAAATCCTAGTAAGGAAATATTCTCGGAATTGGACGAAATCAACGTTCAGCATCTTATAATTGGATGAAGCTTCCAGAACACCCGAGAGGAACCAGAGGGGGGCCACAGGGCCACCAGATGACAGGGCGGTGCGGCCCAGGCCTTGGTCGCGCCCCCTAGTGTGTCACCGCCTCGTCGACCTTCCGACTCTGCCTCTTCGCCTATTTAAAGGTCCCTGACCTAAATCTTCGAGACGGAAAAGCCACGGTACGAGAAACCTTCCAGAGCCACCGCCATCGCGAAGCCAAGATCTGGGGGACAGGAGTCTCTGTTCCGGCACGCCGCCAGGACGGGGAAGTGCCCCCGGAAGGCTCCTCCATCGACACCACCGCCATCTTCATCACCGCTGCTGTCTCCCATGAGGAGGGAGTAGTTCTCCCTCGAGGCTAAGGGCTGTACCGGTAGCTATGTGGTTAATCTCTCTCCTATGTACTTCAATACAATGATCTCATGAGCTGCCTTACATGATTGAGATTCATATGAGTTTTGTATCACTATTCATCTATGTTACTCTAGTGATGTTATTAAAGTACTCTATTCCTCCTCCACGGTGTAATGGTGACAGTGTGTGCATCGTGTAGTACTTGGCGTAGGTTATGATTGTGATCTCTTGTAGATTATGAAGTTAACTATTGCTATGATAGTATTGATGTGATCTATGCCTCCTTCATAGTGTGATGGTGACAGTGTGCATGCTATGTTAGTACTTGGTGTAATTGCAATGATCTATCATGCACTCTAAGGTTATTTAAATATGAACATCGAATGTTGTGGAGCTTGTTAACTCCGGCATTGAGGGTTCGTGTAATCCTACACAATTAGTGGTGTTCATCATCCAACAAAAGAGTGTAGAGTATAGCATTTATCTATTCTGTTATGTGATCAATGTTGAGAGTGTCCACTAGTGAAAGTATGATCCCTAGGCCTTGTTTCCAAATACTGCTATCACTGCTTGTTTACTGTTTTACTGCATCTCTACTTCCTGCAATATTACCACCATCAACCACACGCCAGTTGTAGCATCAAGTATTTTCTGGTGCCGTTACTGCTGCTCATATATTCATACCACCTGTATTTCACTATCTCTTCGCCGAACTAGTGCACCTATTAGGTGTGTTGGGGACACAAGAGACTTCTTGCTTTGTGGTTGCAGGGTTGCATGAGAGGGATATCTTTGGCCTCTTCCTCCCTGAGTTTGATAAACCTTGGGTGATCCACTTAAGGGAAAACTTGCTGCTGTTCTACAAACCTCTGCTCTTGGAGGCCCAACACTGTCTACAGGAAAAGGAGTGTGCGTAGACATCAGTCCTCCATGTAAAAGTTAGGGCTTTTGTTTTTCATTTTTCTATTTTTTAGAATTTTATGACCATTTGATTCTTGGTCAAATCCTAGGTTTGACCATGATTTAAACAAGTTTCAAACATGAAAATGAAAACGTAAGCTAGGATCCTTCTTAGTCACTCTAAAATATATGAAGCTTTTGGGACGTTCTTGAAATTTCCATGTTTGAAATCCAAAACCAATTCTCTTCATGATTGACTTCATAAGACAGAGTTTAGGGTTAGGTGTAGATATATACATGATTTTTCCGATTTGAATATGTCTAGACCTTGTTTATCTACTTGAATGTTTACTATATGACATAATTAAGAAGGCTATGTGCTTTGGTTTTTCATTCTTTAGTTTTTTTGTCTGAATTATTATGACCATTTGAATCTTGGTCAAATCCTAGGTTTGACCTAGATTTAAACAAGTTTAAAACATGAAAATGAAAAGGTAAGCATGGATCCTTCTTAGTCACTCTAAAATGAAGCTTTTGGGAGGTTTTTGAAATTTCCATGCTTGAAACCAAAAACCACACTTCTCTTCATGCTTGACTTCATAAGACATAGTTTAGGGATAGTGGTAGATACATGATTTGTCTGGTTGCAATATGTCTAGACCTTGTTTATCAACTTGAATGCTTACTATATGACATAAGAAGACTATGTGCTTTGGTTTTTCATTTATCTTTTTTTTTTGAATTTTATGCCCATTTGAATCTTGGTCAAATCCCAGGTTTTACCAGGATTTAAACAAGTTTAAAACATGAAAATGAAAAGGTGTAAGCATGGATCCTTCGTAGTCACTCTAAAATGAAGCTTTTGGGAGGTTCTTGAAATTTCCATGCATGTTTGAAACCCAAAACCACTTTTCTTCATGCTTGACTTCCTAAGACAGAGTTTAGGGTTAGGGGTAGATACATGATTTTTCTGGTTTGAGTATGTCTAGACCTTGTTTATCAACTTGAATGTTCACTATATGTCATAAGAAGACTATGTGCTTTGGTTTTTTATTTTATTTATTGTATGCCCATTTGAATCTTGGTCAAATCCTAGGCGGTTTGAACAAGATTTAAACAAGTTTAAAACATGAAAATGAAAGGGAAGTCTATATCCTTCTTAGTCACTCAAAAATGAATGAAGCTTTTGGGATGTTCTTGAAATTTCCATGTTTGAAACCCAAAACGACTTCTCTTCATGCTAAACTTCATAAGATCGACCGAGTTTAGGGTTAGGGGGTAGATACATTATTTGTATGGTTTTAATATGTCCAATCCTTGTTTATCAACTTGAATATGCTTACAATATGACATAAGAAGACTATGTACTTTGGTTTTTTATTTTTCTGATTTTTTTTAATTTTCTGCCCATTTGAATCTTGGTCAAATCCTAGTGTTGAACATGATTTAAACAAGTTTATAACATGAAATGAAAAGGTAAGGATGGATCCTTCTTAGTCACTCTAAAATGAAGCTTTTGGGATGTGTTCTTGAAATTTCCATGTTTGAAACCCAAAACGACTTCTCTTCATGCTAGACTTCATAAGATCGACCAAGTTTAGGGTTAGGGGTAGATACATGATTTGTATGGTTTGAATATGTCCAAACCTTGTTAATTTATCAACTTGAATGCTTACTATATATGACATAAGAAGACTATATGCTTTTGTTTTTTCATTTTTCTGATTTTTTATGAATTTTATGCCCATTATTTGAATCTTTTGGTCAAATCCTAGGTTTGACAAAGATTTAAACAAGTTTAAAATATGAAAATGAAAATGTAAGCATGGATCCTTCTTAGTCACTCTAAAATAAATCTTTTGGGAGGTTCTTGAAATTTCCATGTTTGAAACCTAAAACCACTTCTCTTCATGATTGACTTCATAAGACAGAGTTTAGGGTTAGGGGTAGATATATACATGAGTTGTCTGGTTTTAATATGTCTAGACCTTATTTATCAACTTTAATGCTTACTATATATATGACATAAGAAGACTATGTGCTTTGGTTTTTCATTTTTCTGTTCTTTTTGAATTTTATGCCCATATATTTGAATCTTGGTCAAATCCTAGGTTTGACAAAGATTTAAACAAGTTTAAAACATGAAAATGAAAAGGGAAGCATGTATCCTTCTTAATTAGGCACTCTAAAACATGATTTGTATGGTTTGAATACGTCCAAACCTTGTTAATTTATCAACTTGAATGCTTACTATATATGACATAAGAAGACTATATGCTTTTGTTTTTCATTTTTCTTATTTTTTATGAATTTTATGCCCATTTGAATCTTTTGGTCAAATCCTAGGTTTGACAAAGATTTAAACAAGTTTAAAATATGAAAATGAAAAGGTAAGCATGGATCCTTCTTATTCACTCTAAAATAAAGCTTTTGGGAGGTTCCTGAAATTTCCATGTTTGAAACCCAAAACCACTTCTCTTCATGATTGACTTCATAAGACAGAGTTTAGGGTTAGGGGTAGATATATAGATGAGTTGTCTGGTTTTAATATGTCTAGACCTTGTTTATCAACTTTAATGCTTACTATATATATATGACATAAGAAGACTATGTGCTTTGGTTTTTCATGTTTCTGTTTTTTTTTGAATTTTATGCCCATATATTTGAATCTTGGTCAAATCCTAGGTTTGCCAAAGATTTAAACAAGTTTAAAATATGAAAATGAAAAGGGAAGCATGTATCATTCTTAGTCACTCTAAAATGAAGCTTTTGATATGTTTTTGAAATTTCCATATTTGAAACCCAAAACCACTTCTCTTCATGCTTGACTACATAAGACAAAGTTTAGGGATAGGGGTAGATACATGATCTTTCTTGTTTGAATATGTCCAGACCTTGTTTATCAACTTTAATGCTTATTATATGACATAAGAAAACTATCTGCTTTGGTTTTTCATTTTTCTGAATTTTTTTTGAATTTTGATGCATATTTGAATCTTGGTCAAATCCTAGATTTGACCAAGATTTAAACAAGTATAGAACATGAAAATGAAAAGGGAAGCCTGTATCCTTCTTAGTCATCCTAAAATGAAGCTTTTGGGTGGTTTTTGAAATTTCCATGTTTGAAACCCAAAACCACTTCTCTTCATGCTTGACTTCATAAGACAGAGTTTAGGGGTTAGGGGGTAGATACATGATTTATCTAGTTTGAATATGTCTAGACTTTGTTTACCAACTTTAATGCTTACTATATATTAGACATAAGAAGACTATGTGCGCTTTGGTTTTCATTTTTCAATTTTTTTATTTTATGCCCAATTGAAACTTGGCCAAGTCCTAGATTTGACCAAGATTTAAATAAGTTTAAAGCATGAAAATGGAAAGGTAAGCCTGGATCCTTCTTAGTCGCTCTAAAATGAAGCTTTTGGGATGTTCTTGAAATTTCCATGTTTGAAACCCAAAACGAGTTTTCTTCATGCTAGACTTCATAAGATCGATAGGGGGTACATACATGATTTGTCTGGTTTGGATATATCTAGACCTTGTTTATCAACTTGAATGCTTACGATATGACATAAGAAGACTATGTGCTTTTGTTTTTCATTTTTTTATTTTTTGTGCCCATTTGTATCTTGGTCAAATCCTAGGTTTGACCAAGATTTAAACAAGTTTAAAACATGAAAATGAAAAGGGAAGCATGTATCCTTCTTAGTCACTCTAAAATGAAGTTTTTGGGAGGTTTTTCAAATTTCCATGTTCGAAACCCAAAATCACTTCTCTTCATGCTTGACTTCATAAGACATAGTTTAGGGGTTAGGGGGTAGATACATGATTTGTATAGTTTGAATATGTCTAGACCGTGTTTATCAACTTTAATGCTTACTATATGACATATAAGACTATGTGCTTTGGTTTTTCATTTTCTGTTTTTTTTATTTGCTGCCAATTTGGTTTGACCAAGATTTAGACAAGTTTTACAAGTGAAAACGAATAAGTAAGCCTGGTTCCTTCTTAGTCACTCCAAAATGTACCAATTGATAGGTGTGTTAACTCTGCTTCATGGAAAAAATAATGTCATGTAAATGAGTTAACTTGGATTTCCTACCCTTGAATTCATAGGAAACTTTGTTCTAATGCACTATAATAATCAACCGAGTTTTTACACCAATAGGTCTGTCACTTACGTGTGGTGCCCATGCGTGAGGTCCCACACTTCAGTGAGCACAAGTCACGTGCAATAGGTACGCAAACTCCCAGCCATTTTGTTTGTCAAGAGAAGACGCATCAGGATGCGTATTGGGAGTCTGTGGGTCCTTCTGGATCCTTCGGTTGTCCCTCTCACACAAAAAAATCTCTCTCATTCTCGGCCTCGCTCGACTCGCTCGCTCGCACCTCCTGGTCACTGACAAAACCTGCACAACAGTCAACATCATCACCCGAAAAAGTGAAGACACCATAATTCTCTCCCTTCTTCTCTCCTTCCGAGTGATCCCTCTTCCTCCGAGTTTCACTCGATGGGCAAACACACATGTGCTGCATAGTAATAATAAAAAGGTAAAAAATCGACCTACGAATCTATAATTAAATAGGTTAAACTAGGGTTTTGCCCAGTTCTACAAATCAAGGTTCAAAAAAATCCAACTACGGGGTTCGAACAACCCCATTTAATCCAAGAATTTGTTCGACCTCATCCAATGGCCTCAAACTATAGGGTTAGCATCTAGTGCAGTATGTGTGAACATGTATGCACTATGTGTGCTATAACTTGTATGTCTTTCAAATTTGAACCAAATTTGAATAAGTTTGAAATATTTGAAATGGGGCTTTTGGCTTAAACGTTTGAAACCCAAAACGACTTTGGTTTTCCATTCTTTAGATTTTTTGTCTGAATTATTATGCCCATTTGAATATTGGTCAAATCCTAGGTTTGACTAAGATTTAAATAAGTTTAAAACATGAAAATGAAAAGGTAAGCATGGGTCCTTCTTAGTCACTCTAAAATGAAGCTTTTGGGAGGTTTTTGAAATTTCCATGTTTGAAACCAAAAACCACACTTCTCTTCATGCTTGACTTCATAAGACAGGGTTTAGGGTTAGGGGTAGATACATGATTTGTCTTATTTGAATATGTCTAGACCTTGTTTATCAACTTTTGAATGCTTACTATATATATATGTGACATAAGAAGACTATGTGCTTTTGTTTTTCATTTTTCCATTTTTTTATTTTATGCCCATTTAAATCTTGGTCAAATCTTAGGTTGACAATGATTTAAGCAAGTTTAAAATATGAAAATGAAAAGGTAAGCATGGATCCTTCTTAGTCAGTCACTCTAAAATGAAGCTTTTGATAGGTTTTTGAAATTTCCATATTTGAAACCCAAAACCACTTCTCTTCATGCTTGACTACATAAGACAAAGTTTAGGGTTAGGGGGTGTAGATACATGAGATAGGAAGACTATCTTGAATGCTTACTACATGACATAGGAAGACTATCTTGAATGCTTACTATATGACATAGGAAGACTATATATGTGCTTTTGGGAGGTTTTTGAAATTTCCATGTTTGAAACCAAAAACCACCACTTCTCTTCATGATTGACTTCATAAGACGAAGTTTAGGGTCGATAGGGGGGTAGACACATGATTTGTCTGGTTTGAATATATCTAAACCTTGTTTATCAACTTGAATGCTTACTATATGACATTAGAAGACTATGTGCTTTTGTTTTTCATTTTTCTATTTTTTTAGAATTTTATGCCCATTTGATTCTTGGCAAATCATAGGTTTGACCAAGATTTAAACAAGTTTCAAACATGAAAATGAAAACGTAAGCCAGGATCCTTCCTAGTCACTCTAAAATGAATCTTTTGGGACGTCTTGAAATTTCCATGTTTGAAACTGAAAACCACTTCTCTTCATGATTGACTTCATAAGACAGAGTTTAGGGTTAGGGGTACATATACACATGATTTTTCTGGTTTGAATATGTCTAGACCTTGTTTAATTATCAACTTGAATGTTTTACTATATGACATAATTAAGAATGCTATATATGTGCTTTGGTTTAGATTTTTTGTCTGAATTTTTGTGCCCATTTGAATCTTGGTCAAATCCTAGGTTTGAGCAAGATTTAAACAAGTTTGAAACCCAAAACCACTTCTCTCCATGCTTCTTAGTGGCTCTAAAATGAAGCTTTGGGGAGGTTTTTGAAATTTCCATGTTTGAAACCCAAAACCACGTCTCTTCATGCTTGACTTCATAAGACGAAGTTTAGGGTCGATAGGGGGTAGATACATGATTTGTCTGGTTTGAATATGTCTAGTCCTTGTTTATCAACTTGTTGAATGCTTACTATATGACATAAGAGGACTATGTGCATTGGTTTTTCATTTTTTGATTTTCATGCCCATTTGAATCTTGGTAAAATCCTAGGTTTGAGCAAGATTTAAACAAGTTTAACATGTCAAAATGAAAAGGTAATTAAGTCTAGATCCTTCTCTTAGTCACTCTAAAATGAAGCTTTTGGGAGGTTCTTGAATTTACCATGTTTGAAACCCAAAACCACTTCTGTTCATGCTTGACTTCATAAGACTTACAAAGTTTAGGGTTAGGGGTAGATACATGATTTTCTGGTTTGAATATGTCTAGACCATGTTTATCAATTTGAATACTTACTATATGACATAAGAAGGCTATGTGCTTTGGTTTTTCATTCTTTCGATTTTTTCTGAATTTTTATGCCAATTTGAATCTTGGTCAAATCCTAGGTTCTACCAAGATTTAAACAAGTTTAAAACATGACAGTGAAAAGGTCATTAATCCTGGATCCTTCTTGATTAACCAGACAGTCTAATTAAAATAAAGCTTTTGGGAGGTTTTTGAAATTTCCATGTTTGAAACCCAAAACCACACTTCTCTTCGATCATGCTTGACTTCATATATAATTAAGACAAAGTTTAGGGTTAGGGGGTACATGATTTGTCTAGTTTGAATATGTCTAGACCTTGTTTATGAACTTGAATGCTTACTATATGACATAAGAATACTATGTGCTTTGGTTTTTTATTTTTATTTATTTTATGCCCATTTGAATATTGGTCAAATCCTAGGTTTGACCAAGATTTAAACAAGTTTAAAACATGAAAAATGAAAAGGTAAGCCTAGATCCTTCTTAGTCACTTTAAAATGAAGCTTTTGGGAGGTTTTTGAAATTTCCATATTTGAAACCAAAAACCACTTCTCTTCATGCATGACTTCATAAGATAGAGTTCAGGGTTAGGGGTAGATACATGATTTGTCTTATTTGAATATTTCTAGACCTTGTTTACCAACTTTAATGCTTACTATATGACATAAGAAGACTATGTGCTTTGTTTTTTCATTTTTTTTTAATTTTATGCCCATTTGAATTTTGGTCAAATCCTAGGTTTGACCATGATTTAAACAAGTTTAAAACATGAAAATGAAAAGGTAAGCCTAGATCCTTCTTAGTCACTCTAAAATGAAGATTTTCTGAGGTTCTTGAAATTTTCATGTTTGAAACCCAAAAAAAACTTGTCTTCATGCATGCTTGACTTCATAAGATAGAGTTGAGGGTTAGGGGTAGATACATGATTTGTGTTGTTTCAATATGTCTAAACCTTGGCTATGAACTTGAATGCTGCTTACTATATGACATAAGAAGGCTATGTGTTTTGGTTTTTCATTTTTTTCTATTTTTTAGAATTTTTTATGCCCATCAACCAAGATTTCAACAAGTTTAAAACATGAAAAATGAAAAAGTAAGTTTTGATCCTTCTTAATTATTAGTCAATCCAAAATGAAGCTTTTTTGGCAGATTTTTGGAATTTCCATGTTTGAAACCCAAAACCAATTCTCTTCATGCATGCTTGACTTGATAAGACAGAGTTTAGGGTTAGGGGTAGATACATGATTTGTCTAGTTTGAATATGTCTAAACCTTGGTATGAACTTGAATGATGCTTACTATATGACATAAGAAGGCTATGTGTTTCGGTTTTTAATTTTTTTTAATTTTTTAGATTTTTATGCCCATTTGAATCTTGGTCAAATCCTTGGTTTGATCAAGATTTAAACAAGTTTAAAACATCAAAATGAAAAAGTAAGTTTGGATCCTTCTTAATTATTATTCAATCCAAAATGAAGCTTTTTTGGCAGGCATTGTGCATATCGCCTTGAGAAACATCTTTCCGAGCTAGTGTATTAAACGTTTATTCACATATAATCAATTTTTTTACTTTATTAGTGCAAACAATGACAGAATCGGCCAAATGTGTATGATTTTTGTGAAGGTGCTACTAGAAAAACAAGATGCACTACGATGAAACATGAAAGGAGGCAAGGGGAGAGATAGTGAAGAGGTGGGAGAGACCGAGAGAGGAACCGCAAGGTAATTAAATTGGGGCCAAAACGATTCCAACTTCCTAGGCATTGACCAACTTTGCCCCTCTTAACCCAACATGGCAGTGAACCCGAGATATTTTTATTATAAGCAACAACTTCCTCTTACTCCGCTTCTCCGAAATGGTAAGAGAACCTCTCCAGCTTAAGTGACCAATCGACATAGCTATGGCCTTCCGACTTGGCTCTGGTCGCCGCGCGCGTAGTCCTACCACCGACGAGGAAGCGGAGCATCAGCGCCGCCTTCGCTTCGTCCAGCGCGCACCAAGGCATAACCCGCCCGCTCTGCACTGGCCGGTTGTTCAGCCCGCGGCGGCGGCGCTGGCCGTGGAGCCCCTCGCCAGCCGCTTCCCGTGCGGGCCGATGGATGCAGAGGCAGGGATCTCCCACGCAACCCCGCATGCGACGCCCGCTCGGCCTTGGCCAGCTTTTCCGCCCGCGCATGCCGCATGGTTTTCTTTGCCAGCAGGTGAGATCCCCTTCCCGGCCGGCACGAATGATGTGGAGGCAGGGAGCTCCCGTGGCCAGCCGCCTAATGCGACCACACTTCAAGCGTTGCCTGCCGTGGAGCCAAGCCGTTCTTTCGAAGCGCATCACGGCGAGGCCCTTTGCAGGAGCAACACCGCCAAGGAGCTCGTATATAACGTGATGTTCCCGGCACTCTATAGATGCCGGGATGCTCTGCAAGCTTTCATGCAGGCTAAGAATGCGGCGGCGGCAAATCCCAGGGACGTAGCATTGCAGCGGCGCGCCGATGAGGCTAAGGTGGCGCACGCTTTCCACTAGGTGTGCCTCGATAGGCTTAACATCCAGCACGGCTTCGTGCAACCGCCAAACGCCGCTCCAGCTAAGATAAAAAAATACTCCGGTGAGCATATCACTCCGGAGTAGAACAATCCAATTTCTAGTACTGTAGGAGTACTTTATTAGTGCACAAACCTGGCGAAATAAAAGGTGTGTTTTTTGCGTGTGATGTAAATCTAAAAATTTGAAGGTTCTAGCAAAAACATTTCTTCAAAAATATTCGATGTGTTTGCTTGGCCTTATCTATATATCCGGTGAGCATATATGGATGCCAAATCCTTTACAAACTTATATTTAACATATATGACCACATTTTTTAAGAGATCGATGTGCATGCATCTATCTCGCCATGGTAAATTAATGAAACAAGTTGCATATTTGCCAGGATTCCAAACTTCGTGAGCAGTATAGAGATCGATACCTTAATTAATTATTATGGGTAGGATGCATGCATGCATGGCCATTTTCTAGCGTTTTAAAGGATACTAGAGCTTTTCTAGGTTAATTTGCAACTATATGTATATTTGTTTTCTAGTTCTGGGCTGATCATTAAACTCAACATTGAGTTGTAGATTATGTGAAATTAGTACATGCCATAAAATATAGTAATTTTTTTATGTACCCTACGAGGTAGTACGTGTGGTGTACCCTTAATTATTAATTGGTAGACATGTACCATTGGCATGTTTGAAGAAAATTTGAATTTGGAAGAAGTTTTTAAAGTAAAATTAATGCAAGCACAAAATCATATGTGATGGTGAAATTTCTAGAACAAATTAATACAAACCTAGTAATATGAGTTTGCTTGGCTTTCTGCCCACAAGTGAGTATTGTGTGCATGTACTTTGATGCAAAATCCTGCCATACAAAACTTTATAGTTATCATATGACCTCAAGTTTGGAAGAGATCGTATTTTAAGCAACTTCACAAACAAGAGATTCTAACAATTATATGCATGCATGAAAGAATGATTTCTCTTTTTATTACTGTACAAAAGTGGCTAGATGTGTGTTATTTGTGAAAGAGGGCTACCAAATTTTAACAGTTGCACATTAATGTCATAATTCCACCTTTTGCAAGCAGTAGGGTAGACATGCTTTCCGCTTGCTAGGATGTGTTAGTGCCATCAATTTTGTAGATATAGGTTCAAGGATTTGTTGATCTTAATCTGCAACTATATATGGATTTTTAAAGCTTTTGCCTAGTAATTAAACTCATAATTGAAATAATGTAGGTTATGTAACTACATACATGCCATAAATTCTGACAGGAAATACTTGGACGTGCTTTGCGAGGGTGGTAACAAACAAGAACACAATGACCAAACTTCAAATGCCAATCCACCCACCGAGCTATACGATTGGTGTGTACAATCGATCAACTCCTTCTAATCAAATTTGAATACAATAGGCGAAGTTTAAAAAAAGTTCAAAACGAGATCAACTTGTGCATTGAGTCATCCTTTGTTATTTATTTGCTTGTAAAAATAGAAACATAGGCATATGAATGTATTCGAATAGAAAACTTCATTTTTCAACGGGGAAGGGACCCGAAGGTCCCAGAAAAACAAAAAAATTACAATAGTAGTACTCCTTTGAGAAGGTAGTAGAAGAAGGATCCTCGAAGAACCAAATGCTTTTATTATCCACAGCTATTCGGCTCTTTTCCTTCTCGTGTAAGCTATCGCGCAATGATTATGCTAATGGTCGGATGGTAGTACAACCATTCACGCAAACTTCTGCGCCCTTCGTCATGTCAGCATCGTATCCCAGTGTGCAAGCAGTCTGCTCGAATGAAATACTCCTAAGTACGTATGGTATTCCCTCCAAACACACACCACACGGTATTCCCTCCAAAGACGCATCGTCGCCCCGATCTGCTCGAATGAAATACTCCAAAATACTTCTGCGCCCTTCGTCATGTCAGCATCGTATCCCAGTGTGCAAGCAGTCTGCTATGAAATGGAGATGACATTTTGTTGAAAAGTGTCGGTGCATGCTATATATATGAGAGTTTTTACAGCATCATTCCGATTTCCACAGAATGCATTAAATTTGCACGCGATGACACACTGACAAGAGTGGTTTAAACAAGGCCATTATTTTATTATGTTATATTACTACAGTACTCCAAGGTAGCACTAGTAGCCTTCGGTTGTACTCTGCCGGTCGCGCTGCCTCATTCGACCAGACTTTATTCTTCTTCTCATATATATACAAAATACTCTCTGCCGAGGTTCGATGACCGCACCGTCTCCCCTCTCTGCGCCGCCGTCTTGGGCCGCGCCGCCATTCTCCCTGCCAAGTTCTCCCCCGTCCCCGATGCACCACCGTCAAGCACAACCGGACCGATCTTCGCAGGTATGTACATCTCCATCCTCCGACGAGTAGAGAGGTTCATCGGTCATTTTGTTCGATATAACCTTAATTTTGGGATTGCAATGTGAGTAACTTACTGGGTTTTCTAGGAAATGAAAACGGCGTCGCTCGATGCCTACACTGCGTCGGCGGATACATGGAAAGCGGAGACGGATGCTCTGCATGCATCGGCGGAGACATGTAAAGCGGATGCGGATGCGGAGGCAAAGGCAAAGGCGGTGGCTAGGACGGCCTCGGGCGCTGTGGCGCTGGCAAATGCTCGTATCGAAGCGGCATTTTGTTGGAAAGTCTTGGCGCGTGCTTCGAGAGTTGGCTGCTTTGAACGCGTCGAGAGCTTGGATGGAGACTTCATCTAAGGCGGCGCTTGTTTCATATGATCATGACTCGTCAACCCCTTTGTAAGTTCTACCTTCCCCAACTGCAATGCGGTTAGATCTGGTGGATTGGGTTTTTTGCCCAAACCAGACGTGATGATGCATTGCGATGTTTTTGTATTTTTGATGATGCATTCTGCTTCTTTTGTAATTTGGGTGATTCATTATGCTTTTTAGGTACTCCGGTTCATATTAATTGACTATAATATGAATGTATCTAGACACATTTTAGTTCTAGATACATCCATATTGGAGTCAATTAATATGAATCGGAGGGGAGTATTAATTTTTCTGATGCACTGTCCTCTTCAGGAATTTTTCATGGTGAGTTTTTTGGTTTTTTTCTGTCAACCTAGCTAATGCTCTCTGCTGTTTAGCCAAAAGTTGGATGATGCATTGTACTGTTTACATATATTTTACTCTGATGATGCATTTTGCTCTTTTAGACTTTTAGGTAATTTTTCTGATTCCTTGAGCAGTGTGGGAAATTTCGATGAAGAATTTTGCTGTCAACTTAGATGATGCATTGTGTTATTTACATTTTATTACCTATATCAAAGCTAACCCCATCTGATGTTACCACAACGTTTTGGGTCCTGTAGATGTCTCCTTTTCCTCCAATCGTGTTACACGTTAGCAATTATTACTGTAGATGCGAGATTGCCTTCCGTTGGTGCGTCCTATTTTTGTGGTATTTTTGCATTGTCCTGTTTACATTATTTTGATTTTGCTGATGCATTGTGTTGTTTACATTATTTTGATTTTGCTGATGCATTGTCCTGTTTACATTATTTTGATTTTGCTGATGCATTGTGCTGTTTACACTATTTTGATTTTGCTGATGCACCGTGCAGTTTAGGAAACATTGATGATGAATTAGATGATGCATTTTGATGTTTAGTCAAATTAGATGTTGCATTTTGTTTAAAAAATTAGATGATGCAATGTGTTGTTTACATAATTTTGATGATGCATCATGCGATTTGCGTAATCCTACCAGCTTTAGTCGAAGGACACCCACAACAATCAACAATCTGCCTGAAGATGTAGTCTCTCAGATTCTTGTCAGGCTTCCTCCCCATCCAACCTGCTTACTAGCTGCATCAGGCACCAAGAAAGCATGGAGGCAATGTATGGGAAGAAATTATTTCAGAAAGCTAACTATGTCACACAACGGAGGAAACCCGTTGCTAGGGTTTTCACCAACAACTCCGAGGACAATCGATTCATCACAGAGCATGATCTTCACCCGGCCATCTTGCAGATGCTGGCAATCCCGTCTGAAGTGAACGGTCCCAAATCTATGTCCTGCTATGCCGCGATGGTATGGTGCTACTCCATTCTAATGTATCCAGTGGGTATATATCAGTCTGGGATCCAATTAGGCAAGTTCTCACAGCGATACCAGAACCACCATTGTGGCGCAATCACGCAATTGAAAGCAGCGGCTCAATTCTCTGTTCGAGAAACAACTCTGAACCATTTACACATTGTTGCAAGTTCTCAGTTGTTTGGATAACAACTAAAAGTTATGATGCACAGGCTCATATCTACTCACCAGATTCAAAAGAATGGGAGTTTCTAGCTCGATCAACTCCGATGCTGTCAGAGATTGACCGTAGACCGGCAACTCTCATAGGGGGTATTTTGTACTGGCCAACGAAGTCTAGATATATCATTGAGCTTGACCATGCAAAGAAGGCTCTGAAATATATTCAGTGTCCTCATGAGACGCATGATATATTCATGCTTAACATTCACATCTTCAAGGGACATAATGGAGATGTTGCCCTTGCTATTATAAGAGACTTCACCCTACAAACATGGGCTAGTACAAGATCATCAACAGGCGATCACGAGTCATGGACATGTCATATAAATTTTGAATTGGTTACTTTTCTTGGCCTTGACACATCATTTCCATACAATTGGAAACATGCAGTAAGGTTACTCTGCGTATTTGAGGACAAAAATGAGCTGGTTGTAAGGGCAAAGGAGGGAGTATTCCAATTAGATATGAGCAACTGGCAGTGGAGAAAGTACAATTCTGCTAGACGTTGGTGCACTTTACATCCCTAATCAGTTAGACCGGGTTAGTCATTCATATGTAACCTTTGCATTCATTTACATATGACTTTTGCTGATCAATTTGTTCATTTCCTGACAGTAACCGACCTGATCCAGAGTGCAACATCAAGGACACGAAAAAGAACGCGCTTTCAAGAACGCATCTAATTCAAAGTTCAACATCCATAAGAGAAAAGGAAGTCGCATATGAAGGAGCAAGGCTTGTTTGGGCAAGAAGTGATATCCCAGCTTTTGTTTGGTCTGATGTCTTTTAGTTTTCGTTCTGGTGGAAATGTCGCTGCACCATTTGTTTGTACTGCAGCTCCATAGTGGTAACTGCTAGTACGTTGGCGCTGTCCGATGTCTGCTTGTTTTGGGGGCAAAAATATGCCACGAAACCTTTGTTTTATGTGATCAAACGATCATCTCTGCATGTATATGTTTGGGTTCTGATGAAACCTTTTTTGTGATCTGTACATATATTTGAGTCAGTCTGTGTTTTGTTTTATGATGGGCAGGAGTATTTTTTTTACTATACCATTGTTTATCCGAATTGTATTACTCTCTATTCAAAAAGTTAGCGGCTCACCTTTTTCCTTCAAGATACGGATGTATCTACACACTAAAAACAGATATAGATGAAACCATCTCTAGACAAAGTTTAGTCACTTATGTATGGACGGGGGTAGTATTATTTATGTTGTGCTCCCAAAACAAGCAGACGTCGGATAGCACCTATTTAAAGTTCATATGTGTAATCTTATTCCCTTTGGAAGTTAAGCATTAAACTCTACTAGTACAACCGTGGTGTACTTGTGATGTAGTAGTACTTTTTTTGAACTGGTATAGTACTATGTAAGAAGAGTACTCCCTCCGATTCACATTCATTTTACACCAAGAAATATGGATCGGAGTGAGGGAGTAAATTAAGCATGGCATCTCGTGCATGAAGCTTGACAGATCGATCAGGTTGGCTAGAATGGCAATACAATGCTTCTCATTAGGCAAATGCATGCCATGCACAATAGTATACATCCAGTAAAGAAGTCTATACTGACATAAAAAAACTACATTGGAGATAAGAGTCAATTGGGGCATCTACAATACATAAAATCTTGCTCGTAGCTGATTTTGGCTAAGTGGGTTTTACTCACATTACACATGCCACTTTTCTTGTCTGCAAAACAAGTTCCAATAAAGGAAGAGGAAAGAAGAGGACATTGTGGGCGAGATTGAACACCTTGTAATGTCTTAACTTGTAATGTCTTTGTTTCAGATATAGGTGCTGCATGGACAACTTAAAAGATTGCCGGATCGCTTCATTGTATTGCTAGGTTTAATTACCATTCAATTTCTCTGGGTTCTGTAATATTTTTTCAAAGCCTTGCAGCTTTATGTAATATTTAGTTAGTTTTTATAGTTCTTTCGCACATTTTTTCTTGGTGCTTGTGGTTAGTGAGGCTATCCGACAGAAATCATGTGCTGTGTAAATATTCTCAGTATCTAAATCACAAATTCCCATCACTTAAACGGCCCAATTAAGCGAAATCACATATGTGCCGGCCCGCAAAATCCTAAAGCGCCAATTATGCTGGCATATAAATGCCAACTAAACGGGCTGGCCCACTTACTTATTGGGCCAGCCCACTTGCTTTAAGGTGGACCCCGGCCACCCACTACTGGGCCGACCCTGTAATAGAAAAGTGGGCCCCACAAGCTTATTGGGCCGGCCCGCTAACTCGTCGGGCCAGCCCACCTGATTTACCGTGGACCCCACATACTAATTGGGCCGGCCCACTAACTTGTTGGGCCATCCCAAAAGCTTTTGTGGTGGACCCCACACACTAAATGGGCCGGCCCTTTAACAGGATAGTGGGACCCACCTGTGTTTTTGGCCCGGCCCACTATCTTGTTGGGCCGGCCCACTTGCTATATGGTGGACCCCACATACTAAATGGGCCGGCCCTTTAACAGGAAAATGGGACCCACCTGTGTTTTTGGCCCGGCCACTATCTTGTTGGGCCGGCCCACTTGCTATATGGTGGACCCACATCCTAAATGGGCCAGCCCTTTAACAGGAAAGTGGGACCCACCTGTGTTTTTTGCCCGGCCCACTATCTTGTTGGGCCAGCCCACTTGCTATATGGTGGACCCCACATACTAAATGGGCCGGCCCTTTAAAAGGAAAGTGGGACCCATATGCGTTTTTGGCCCGGCCCACTATCTTCTTGGGCTGGCCCACTTGCTATATGGTGGACCCCACATACTAAATGGGCCGGGCCTTTAACAGGAAAGTGGGACCCACCTATGTTTTTGGCCCGACCCACTCTTTTGTTGGGCCAGCCCATTAGATCTATTCTGGACCCCACGTACTAAATGGGCCAGCCCGATAGCAGGAAAGTGGGACCCACATGCTAATTGGGCCGGCCCAATAACTTCTTGGGCCGGCCCACTTGCTTTAAGGTGGACCCCACTTTGTAAATGGGCCGGCCCGATAACAGGAAAGTGGGTCCCACATGTCTTGTGGGCCGGCCCTTTTGCCTGTTGACCGGTCAAACGAGTGCATTCGGCCCGGCCCACATGCTTAGTGGGCCAGCCCATTAAAGTTTTGACCAGTCAACCTGAGAGGTTAGGCCCGGCCCACGTAACTAATGGACCAGCCTAGCTATATAGTTGACTGGTCAAACTAAGTCAGCTGGCCCGGGCCGCAAACTTAATGGGCCGGCCCGCTTAAGACGTGGCAGGCCTCGTGTGGGCCTACCATCTGCCATGGGGTTTCAGCCGGTTAACGCCGTTAACTGCCAGTTAACGGCGTCTGCCACGTGTCAGTTTGCATGACGTCAGCAGTCAACGGGCTCCCGGAAACACTTCTGCAACGGACCGATTTTCCGTGGCGGAAGGGCGCACAAGCGCGACGGACCGAAAAAAACGTGGTAGGACTTTGCCTGACGCAGTTTCGACAACAGAACCCATATCGTCGGGTTAGGCCCATAGGCGACGAAAAATACCCCTTAGCGGACGATTTTGGGATGTTGTCTATCAGAACTTTTCTTGTAGTGTACACCCCCACTCCGTCTCTCATACAACGCCCCACTCGTTTCCCACTCCGTCTCTCATACATCGCCCCAATCTTAGCATGTTGGACCAATTAGGAGTACAAAATTATGTTCTAAATGTTGCTCAAACTTTCCATACAACTAATATATAACTTATACTATGTAGGTTACACCATCGAAATAGGTATGACCATTTGAGAAATGAGAACAATAACTTGGAACCTTTCTTACTATCGAGTGGGACGTGTGATATTGGTGTGACCCTGCTTTTTTCTTCTTCTACATAATGGCTACATGATGGTTCTAGAAAGAAGTGTATGCTGTTGTGGTATCTCTTGACGCGAATCCCTCTAATCACAAGCGTTAGATTTTGGAGACCAACGGTTAGTACTGTTGTTACATGTCTAGTTCAAAACTGGTGCATTTTGTATGTTGTTGTAGTAGTCTAGTAGATAGATTCAGATGCATGGTCAGGAGTGCAAACATTTCGCAACTAGTTGAGCCCTCACCTTATTGTCGGATGTCACATTTCGAGTTTCTAAAAAAATGTAAATTCAAATCATAGTCACGGGTTATGTTGTCCTGTGCACATCTAAACATTTGTTTCAAAAGTGACCATATGTGAGCTGTGGAAAAAAGAAAAGACCAAAGTGAATAATATTCCTTAACTATTCACATATCATTTGTCTTTTTTGTGCAACCTAGAAAATTTCATTGTTTGTGATGAAACTTCACAGATGCATACTCATCTGTGACCTGTGGAGGCGTGGAGCAATACACAACATAATATATGTCCCAGTTTTGATTTTCTTCATATTTTTTAAAAGTGCAGAAGTGTGATATCCGATAATAGGATGCGGGTGCAACTAGTTGCAAATGAGATGCTATGCATGCTGATATGATATGTCTTTTGTCGTGGCCCCATCCTACTTCTGCATTTTCTTTACGGCCATATTTTAGTAGTTGCGACCTGGACGTGATCGGACTAGTCGATACACGATAGTAGTCGTAGTACTGTACAACTTCTGCATGTGGCGTACAAGATGGTTGTAGAAGCCTCTAGAGTAGTAGTACTAGCTAACGGATAGATTATATCTGGAGAAACTGACATAGCCATTGATATGACAAGACTATACCCGGATTTGGACGCATTGTAGTGGCTCCATCAATGTTCCGCTATGATGGTCAATTTTACTGCTACAGAAGATTGTCGACGCAGAGGATTCCTTGGCTTTCGCGCAAGACCCTTCCTAAAGAAGGCATCTGCTCTGGCCCGTTGATTCTATGTGGACGGTTCCAGATTGCTTTATGTGTTTTTTGTACAGTATCAGATACTAGGTTTTCCTTCCCTCCCTATTAGGGGTTGTTTGGTTTAGGGGATAGTTTTATGGGATGAGAGTATCCCCAACCACCTGGCTAGGGATAGCCAATTTTTGTTGTTTGATTGTGTAGGAATTGAGTGTAGGACGAGAGGTGGTTAGTGGTAGTATAGATTTTTTTTGTTTGCTTGAAATATTAGGGGTGGCTATAAGATGGTGAGATTATCTCTACACACATAAAATATACCACACCTCCTATTTTTATAGCCCAAAAAAATACATAACCGGTGGTATGTGAATTGATCTGGGTAAAATTATTACACAACCGTACAAATATTCAAATCCTATAGTCAAATCCTACATAACTCCTATACAAATTGTACGAATCAAAGCATATGATTTTCCCCCTATATAGCTTGTTTGATTTGAAGAATTGAATCCTCCAAAATTTCTATGTATTGTTTTCTTATACTAGTACAATCCTATAGGATTTCTAATAAGAGGTTAGACCTCTTGGAAAAATTCATATGCATCTGTGACAACTATGCTATGCATTCTCAATCTCTAGTAGAATTTTCCTTTGGCTTTCCTATGATACCATCACACACCTAGCTTTACCAATTCCCATAGATTTCTTTCCCGTAGGATTCAAGGAGTCATATTTCATAGCGATTCTCCATTTTTCTATCATATGAATCTAACATGCCCTCTCAGTTTGAGTGATGCAAAGTGGCCACTATAAGATTTATTTAGTCAGATTAATTTGTCATGCATACACTAGTTGTTTTCTATCTTTCCCTACACATGTCAATTAGCAAAATTTATAAGTAAAATCCTAAAATTCAAATAAATTGCTGAAAATTGAAAATAATATTACAGTTGTAGCAAATTACTAAATCGGTCCAGAAAATATGTACATGGCTTCAAGAATCTTTTTGCCGAACTGACTAGTCTGTAAAGAACGTCCCTTTCGTCAAACTGACATGGCCTTTGATTTGACAAGAGAACACTAATATTTTGGACCTGAATCAGAGTGGTAAAGGCGTACAGCTCGATCAATGCAATGGTATGATGGCTATGCAGCTATACCTATATAGAAGTAGACTACTAGTAGACTTTGGGACACAAAGATTTGGCTTCCGCGGCCGACCCCGAACAAGATTCTTTTAAATTGCCGATATATCTTTTCACTGACATTGAATCGCTGAAACTTGGGGTCCGCCTGTGGCAGGACCAGCCTGTCAATGGCCCAAAGTCTTATGTGCTCCCGCCCTTTGATTTTGGATGGATGGACAAGATTGCCCAGTCCCATCCCTGTCCTGTTCGTTCCAGTTTTCATCCTCCTCCCCGGGGAACCCTCCCCAGAGAGCTCTACACCGACCCCTTCTATCCCCACCTGCTTGTCCCTTCCTTCTTCCTCCAGCGATTCATCCCTCGTTCAACAAGTTGTCTAAGAAGAACATGAAGAAGAGTAAGAAGAGGAAGGAGGCGTTGGTGTCTGTGACTAAATCCGCGGTGAAATCCGTCCCGCTGAAAGTCCTGCAAACTCCGACTTTGAAAGTGTACCAGCGGCGCCGGCAGACAGGCATGTCTGCGCTTCCATCGCAAGCTCAGTCTGCTTCGGGCTGGTTGGGTCAGGTCAGAGTAATCCAGCAAGAGTCCTGGTAGGTTTTTATCGCCATGTGCTTTCTTTGCCCCCATGAAAGCAGATTACAGCAAGGCAAACAGATCCAACTATTTTTTTACCCGGGAGAACCAGCTATTTGACCGTCTTTCTTCCAGGGCCGCCCGTTCAAGTGGCGCCCTTCCTACCGATGCCGAGAAATCGCCCGTGTTTCGCCAAGATGGTGGGTACGAAGCTCCCAGGTATGTTTCCATCGCCATGCCAAAGTTCTCTGCCTTATGGCTGGCTAGCGGATCAAACAATTTAACCGTCTTTCTTCCATGGCGGCTGGTTTCAGCGCCATTCCTACCCAAGTTGAGAAATCGCTCGTTTCTCGCCAACCTCGTGGGTACGAAGCTCCTGGGTATGTTTCCATCGCCATGCCGGATTTTCGTTGAGTCCTTGCTAGCAGGCGGTGCCAACTAAACCGGCTATCATCTTCCAGGGCCGACGGTTTCAGGCTCGTGCTTTCTACCGCAGGATCCACTTCGTACTTAGCTATCGAGGACCCGTTGTTTGATGAGCACTTGTTAGCTCTCAAGAGCATTAATAATGTATGCACTATATAATATATATCCATTGCTATTTTTTCTTCCTCTTCATCTCCGTACTGCATGAGGGATTCTTTAATTCATAGGACTCCTATAAGAATTGTGTAGCATTTAGATCCTATGAGATTTTTTCCTACATTAGTTGTTTGATTTATAGGAACATATCCTATAGGAACTAACCCTATAGGAATCTAGTAGTGCGAATAATATAGGAATAAAACATTAATTCAACTAGCCATGACATCTCAATCCTATGTTTGTTCCTTTTTTCGAAATAGGGGACATACCACAGCCTCTGCATCAAAATGATGTATATGGCTGCTTTATTGCTTTCTTCAGTTCATACACAAATTATGACAACTTCTCACGGATCAGCTAGAGTCGACACAAAGATCCACCAACGAAACATAGAAAACAGCGGGTGCCAAAAAGGCAAAAACACATCAGTAAGTAATTATATGAGGAAACTGCCAGCCACCCTGGCTGTAAAAATCCCGTGCAACTGTCTCTAGTCAGTTGCACCCAGAATCCATGATATCCTGCTGATCCTCGGGCGGGAGATAAGAAACATACGGATCTAGTGAATAATCATAGGGATAACCTGCAAGAAGGGATGAGATTTGGGTTTATTAAACACGAATTCATTTTGTACATTCCAAATGGCCCATAAAATAGCGCATACACCCACTCTAATGTATACAAAATCCTATGCTTTTCCTAATCTTATGATTTTCCTATCCTGTGAATGAAAAAGGATCCCTGATTCGTTACTGGTGATTTTTTCAATGCAGGAAGGGATTATGAGATTATCGGCGACAGCCGCCGAGATCAAGGGCCAGAACACCACCCTTCATAACAGAAACCTCCAACTCTTGCATAGGTTTGGTATCCTGAATGCAGAATCAGAGATGAATGCTCAGTCTCCGGGAGAGGAGCAGCCAGTGCGCGTGTGTGCATCTTCGGCCGTGTATGTTTCCATTGTCGTGCCGCAGTTTCATCGCCTCCTTGCTGGCTGCCAAGTCCAACTACTTAACTGTCTTTCTTCCAGGGATGGCGGTTCCATCGTTGAAGAGGTTCCTATGGACAAGGACTTTGCAGCTCTCAGGCATATTGAAGAGGTTGGCACTCCATTTGTTTATTTCTCCCCCTCATCTGCACTCTGCATACTTCATTGCTGTTGAATTTGCAATGCAGGATGTGATAACACGATTCTCCGCGAAACTGGACCAGATCAAGGGCCACAACACCAACCTTCATAAGACAATCCGCCACCTCGTGGGCAGGTGCATTTTAAATCGTGCCATATCGGAGGAGAATGCTCGTTCCGTGCAATCTTCTTTTGATAAACGGTACTCAGACGTTCTCGCTGAGTGTAAGAAGTTGAAGAAGGAAGTCAAGGAACTACGCGCCCAGCCACCGATGAGTGTGGTCACTGACAAGGCTGGTCAGTGTGATTGCAACTGTGACTGTGAAAGTTTTCGACAGGAAGTGGAGTTGCATGCTGAAGATGCGCAATATTTCGAGACGAAGTACTTGAAAGTTCGCACATAGTGCGATAAGTTGAAGAAGGAAGTCGAGTGTCTCCGCTCCCAGCAGCCAACTATTGCGACATCAGGAGACTAGGGTGTGCTAATTGCAGCCAGAATTTTGCAATCGATGAAAAGTTGAATTTGGCTTTGTTGTGCAATATAGCAAGACCTGTTCCTCCTCTGCCTTCATGTTTTGGCATAATTGCTTTGTCTTCAGTATTGACTCCTGAATGCTTCGTATATTTCTGACGGTTTCTGAATTATGTACAACTTTTGTAATATTGGTCAAACTAGTTTTGACCAGGGTTTGTGTAGGGTGGTTGAATTTTTTTGGTTGGTCCAAATTGTGTTGTGTGGTCCAAATGTGATGTATCATCACACCACCATGTGCCCCGCCACCCCCAGGTTTTGGTAATGCCATTTTGATACATGCTTCATAGAAGGAACATACATTTTTTCCGTTAGGGCATGACAATTTTGAAAAATTCAAAAAAAATGGGAAGAGAGAATGGTAACATCATTTTCCATGTGATGCCCCTGTGCCAAATTTTGGTTCATTTTAAGAATGTAAGGTGATAAATTACTCGAGGAAGCTAGTTGGAGTAGACGGGCATGACAGGATTGGCATAGGGGATTTATTTTTTGAAGGATGTTATTTTTCATGGACAATATCTGACACAAACAATAAAATGTTGATGTCTTATATTTTTCTGAATGATTATGAATTACTTGTGACGTTTGGAAGTATTGGTATACATGAGCCCCACATGAAGTTAAATGGTCCAAGAAAAAAAATGTTTCGTACACGTTTCTCAGAAAGTGGAAAATCGAGTACATGCACGACTTCACGCGTCCACAACTCGATACAGAGAGTCAGAGGCTATAAAATAATCGGCCTCATCGTCTCTCGTGAGCTCGTCCTCTCCCCTCCCCCACACTGTGAAAAACCCCCATCAACTCACCGCACCTCCGAGGCATCGACTTCCTCGTTTCCAACCGCAGCAGCATGAAGACATGTCTTGCGTACGAGGCGGAGCAATCGGCGACCGCTCGCGTAGAGGATGCCTCTGCGGTAGTGGTCATCGCGGCGGGTGAGGCTTCACCGGGCACCCAGGCCGCTCGTCTCCTCTGCTTGTCTGATTCTTCGACCTCGATCGAAACAGGCGTCCTGGCCGTCGAGGAGAAGGTGGATAGCAACACCGTTGCTCCCGCCGAAGATCTGCAAGGCGTTGCAGGCCACCACGGCGAGGTCTTCCTAGACCCGGTGCTGGACGCAGACCTCGACCCCTTCAACGATTTCGGTCCAAACGTTCAGTTCCAGGAGGATGTCGAGGGTGACGACGAGGAGGTACTGCTCTTTTACCGAAACTGTCCCGATCCTCTTTGTGTCATATTACTGTTCACGTGGTTTGCACGAACCTGGTTCTTGATTGATTTGATCTCCTACCTTGTTCTTGTAGACGTACTTGATTGTACGGTTCGTACGTTCAGATTCTAGTTTAATTTCGACTAATCTGCCATGTAGTTGGCTTGATTAGTCATATAATTAATTTATGTGTTCATAACTAGTGGATTTGCAATTGTTGTGGCTTATGTTCATTGCTGTTCATAGGGTTTTCTCGTGATTTAGTATGGTTTCTTCTGCCATTTACTTGTTCTACACATTTAATTTTAGGGTTTCTAAGGTTTGCTTATGATAGTGCAGTATTTATTCGATCTGTTATTAAACACCTGATTATTATGTACTTTATAATTCACAGGAATATTCTGATGACATGGACGACAACAATGAGCGCAGGGACCAGAAGAGCCGCTACGTTCTGAAGCGGCTGAAGGGTGGTGAAATTCGTTTCCGCATGCGCGGGGAGCTATTTTGGCCATTCTGTGGCAAAATCCTCCAGAAGGACATCCGCAACCTGATCCAGCATGCGATGGGTGTAGGCCTAAGTACATCGGGGAAGCACCGCCCTACAACCAAGGCCAAGCACGCAGCATATGGCCTCTTCCTCCAGAATTACGTCTTGCCTGGCTTGTTCCCGGTCAACGCCCCTGCTGCTGGCCCTCATGCTCCTGGTCTTGTTTAAAGTTCATATGTGTAATCTTATTCCCTTTGGAAGTTCAGCATTAAACTCTACTAGTACAACCGTGGTAGTTGATACGCGTACAACACGCGTCCGTTGGGAACCCCAAGAGGAAGGTGTGATGCGTATAGCAGCAAGTTTTCCCTTAGTAAGAAACCAAGGTTTATCGAACCAGTAGGAGCCAAGAAGCACGTTGAAGGTTGATGGCGGTGGAGTGTAGTGCGGCGCAACACCAGGGATTCCGGTGCCAACGTGGAACCTGCACAACACAACCAAATTACTTTGCCCCAACGTGACAGTGATGTTGTCAATCTCACCGGCTTGCTGTAACAAAGGATTAGATGTATAATGTGGATGATGATGTTTGCAGAAAACAGTAAGAACGAGAATTGCAGTAGATTGTATTCGATGTAAAGAATGGATCGGGGTCCACAGTTCACTAGTGGTGTCTCTCCAATAAGAAATAGCATGTTGGGTGAACAAATTACAGTTGGGCAATTGACAAATAAAGAGGGCATGACAATGCACATATATGTTATGATGAGTAGTGTGACATTTAATTGGGCATTACGACAAAGTACATAGACCGCTATCCAGCATGCATCTATGCCTAAAAAGTCCACCTTCAGGTTATCATCCGAACCCCCTCCAGTATTAAGTTGCAAACAACAGACAATTGCATTAAGTATGGTGCGTAATGTAATCAACACAAATATCCTTAGACATAGCATTGATGTTTTATCCCTAGTGGCAACAGCACATCCACAACCTTAGAACTTTCTGTCACTGTCCTAGATTTAATGGAGGCATGAACCCACTATCGAGCATAAATACTCCCTCTTGGAGTTACAAGTAACGACTTGGCCAGAGCCTCTACTAATAACGGAGAGCATGCAAGATCAGAAACAACACATAGATGATAGATTGATAATCAACATAACATAGCATTCCATATTCATCGGATCCCAACAAACGCAACATGTAGCATTACAAATAGATGATCTTGATCATGTTAGGGAGCTCATAAGATCGAACAATGATAGCACAATTAGGAGAAGACAACCATCTAGCTACTGCTATGGACCCATAGTCCAGGGGTGAACTACTCACACATCACTCTGGAGGCGACCATGGCGGTGAAGAGTCCTCCGGGAGATGATTCCCCTCTCCGGCAGGGTGCCGGAGGCGATCTCCTGAATCCCCCGAGATGGGATTGGCGGCGGCGGCATCTCTGGAAGGTTTTCGTATCGTGGCTCTCGGTACTGGAGTTATTATCGACGAAAGCTTCTTATAGGCGGAGAGGTAGGTTTAGGGGTGACGCGAGGGACCCACACAACAGGGCGGCGCGGCCCCAGGCCTGGCCGCGCGGCCCTGGCGTGTCGTCGCCTCGTCGCCCCACTTCGTTTCCCTTTCGGACTTCTGGAAGCTTCGTGGAAAAATAAGATCCTCGGCGTTGATTTCGTCCAATTCCGAGAATATTTCCTTATTAGGATTTCTGAAACCAAAAACAGCAGAAAATAGCAACTGGCTCTTCGGCATCTCGTTAATAGGTTAGTGCCGGAAAATGCATAAAAATGACATAAAGTATGTATAAAACATGTGTGTATCATCATAAAACAAGCATGGAACATAAGAAATTATCGATACGTTGGAGACGTATCAGCATCCCCAAGCTTAGTTCCTACTCGTCCCCGAGTAGGTAAACGATAGCAAAGATAATTTCTGAAGTGACATGCCATCATAATCTTGATCAATACTATTGTAAGCACATGAGATGAATGCAGCGATTCGAAGCAGTGGTTAAGACAATGAGTAAACAATTGAATCATATAGCAAAGACTTTTCATGAATAGTACTTTCAAGACAAGCATCAATAAGTCTTGCATAAGAGTTAACTCATAAAGCAATAGATTCAAAGTAAAGGCATTGAAGCAACACAAAGGAAGATTAAGTTTCAGCGGTTGCTTTCAACTTGTAATATGTATATCTCATGGATATTTGTCAATGCAAAGTAATATAATAAGTGCAATAGGTAAACATGTAAGAATCAATGCACAGTTAACACAAGTGTTTGCTTCTAAGATGGAAGGAAATGGGTAAACTGACTCAACATAAAAGTAGAAGAAAGGCCCTTCGCAGAGGGAAGCATGGATTGCTATATTTGTGCTAGATCCTTTATTTTGAAAACAAGAAACAATTTTGTCAACGGTAGTAATAAAGCATATGCATTATATATAAGATATCCTACAAGTTGGAAGCCTCATGCATAGTATACCAATAGTGCCCGCACCTTGTCCTAATTAGCTCGGATTTACATGGATTATCATTGCATAGCATATGTTTTAACCAAGTGTCACAAAGGGGTACCTCTATGCCGCCTGTACAAAGGTCTAAGGAGAAAGCTCGCATTGGATTTCTCGCTTTTGATTATTCTCAACTTAGACATCCATACCGGGACGACATAGACAACAGATAATGGACTCCTCTTTAATGCATAAGCATTCAACGACAAATAATATTCTCATAAGAGATTGAGGATTGATTGTCCAAAACTGAAACTTCCACCATGGATCATGGCTTTAGTTAGCGGCCCAATGTTCTTCTCTAACAATATGCATACTCAAACCATTGATCATGATAAATCTCCCTTACTTCAGACAAGACGAACATGCATAGCAACTCACATGATTTTCAAAAAAGATAGTCGATGGCGTCCCCAGGAACATGGTTATCGCTCAACAAGCAACTTAATAAGAAATAAGATACATAAGCACATATTCAATACCACAATAGTTTTTAGGCTATTTGTCCCATGAGTTATATATTGCAAAGACAAAGAATGGAATTTTAAAGGTAGCACTCAAGCAATTTACTTTGGAATGGCGGAGAAATATCATGTAGTAGGTAGGTATGGTGGACACAAGTGGCATAGTTTTTGGCTCAAGGATTTGGATGCACGAGAAGTAATCCCTCTCAATACAAGGCTTAGGCTAGCAAGGTTATTTGAAGCAAACACAAGTATGAACCGGTACAGCAAAACTCACATAAGAACATATTGCAAGCATTATAAGACTCTACACCGTCTTCCTTGTAGTTCAAACCCTTACTAGAAAATATCTAGACCTTAGAGAAACCAATCATGCAAACCAAAATTTAGCAAGCTCTATGTATTTCTTCACTAATAGGCGCAACGTATATGATGCAAGAGCTTAAACATGAGCACAACAATTGCCAAGTATCACATTATTCAAGACATTATACCAATTACCACATGTAGCATTTCCCGTTTCCAACCATATAACAATTAACGAAGCAGTTTCAACCTTCGCCATGAACACTATGAGTAAAGCCAAGAACATTTTTGTTCATATGCAACAGCGAAGCGTGTCTCTCTCCCACAAAATGAATGCTAGGATCCAATTTATTCAAACAAAACAAAAACAAACAGACGCTCCAAGTAAAGCACATAAGATGTGATGGACTAAAAATATAGTTTCACTAGAGGAACCTGATAATGTTGTCGATGAAGAATGGGAAGGGAATGCCTTGGGCATCCCCAAGCTTAGATGCTTGAGTCTTCTTGAAATATGCAGGGATGAACCACCGGGGCATCCCCAAGCTTAGATCTTTCACTCTCCTTGATCATATTGTATCATCCTCCTCTCTTGATCCTTGAATACTTCCTCCACACCAAACTCAAAACAACTCATTAGAGGGTTAGTGCATAATCAAAATTCACATGTTCAGAGGTTACATAATCACTCTTAACACTTCTGAACATTGCACAAAGCTAATGAAAGTGAATGGAATAAAGAAATCCATCAAACATAGCAAAACAGGCAATGCGAAATAAAAGGCAGAATCTGTCAAAACAGAACAGTCCGTAAAGACGAATTTTTTAGGCGCACCAGACTTGCTCAAATGAAAATGCTCAAATTGAATGAAAGTTGCATAAATATCTGAGGATTACTCACGTAAATTGGCAGATTTTTCTGAGTTACCTACAGAGAATACTGCTCAAATTCGTGACAGTAAGAAATCTGTTTCTGCGCAGTAATCCAAATCTAGTATGAACCTTACTATCAAAGACTTTACTTGGCACAACAATGCAACAAAATTAAGATAAGAAGAGGTTGCTACAGTAGTAAAAACTTCCAAGACTCAAATATAAAACAAAAGTACTATAGTAAAATCATGGGTTGTCTCCCATAAGCGCTTTTCTTTAACGCCTTTCAGCTAGGCGCAGAAAGTGTGCATCAAGTATTATCAAGAGATGAAGCATCAACATCATAATTTGTTCTAATGATAGAATCAAAAGGTTACTTCATTATCTTTCTAGGGAAGTGTTCCATACCTTTCTTGAGAGGAAATTGATATTTAATATTACCTTCCTTCATGTCAATAATAGCACCAACAGTTCGAAGAAAAGGTCTTCCCAATATAGTGGGACAAGATGCATTGCATTCAATATCCAAGACAACAAAATCAACGGGGACAAGGCTATTGTTAACCATAATGCGTACATTATCAATCCTCCCCAAAGGTTTCTTTGTAGAATTATCAGCAAGATTAACATCCAAATAACAATTTTTCAATGGTGGCAAGTCAAGCATATTATAAATTTTCCTAGGCATAACGGAAATACTTGCACCAAGATCACATAAAGCATTACAATCAAAATCATTGACCTTCATCTTAATGATGGGCTCCCAACCATCTTCTAACTTCCTAGGAATAGAAGTTTCACGATTTAGTTTCTCTTCTCTAGCTTTAATGAGAGCATTTGTAATATGTTTTGTAAAGGCAAAATTTATAGCACTAGCATTAGGACTCTTAGCAAGTTTTTGTAAGAACTTTATAACTTCAGAGATGTGGCAATCATAAAAATCTAAACCATTATGATCTAAAGCAATGGGATCATTGTCCCCAATATTTGAAAAAATTTCAGCAGTTTTATCACAAGCAATTTCAGCAGTTTTTGCAGTTTCATGCAGTTTTGCAAGTTTTGCATTAGGGGTAGAAACGTTGCCAACACCAATTATTTTACCATTGATAGTAGGAGGTGTGTCAACATGTGAAGCATTTTCATTTCTAGTGGTGGTAATAGTCAAAACTTTAGCTATATTATTCTCTTTAGCATTTTCTTCTTTTTCCCACCTAGCACGTAATTCGGCCATCAATCTTATATTCTCATTAATTCTAACTTGGATGACGTTTGCTGTAGCAAATGACTTAATATCTTTATCTTCATTAGGCATAACTTTCGATTTCAAAAGATCAACATCAGCAGCAAGACTATCGACTTTAGAAGCAAGTATATCAATTTTACCAAGCTTTTCTTCAACAGTTTTGTTAAAAGCAGTTTGTGTACTAATAAATTCCTTAAGCATGGCTTCAAGTCCAGGGGGTACATTCCTATTATTGTTGTAAGAATTCCCATAAGAATTACCATAACTGTTACCATTATTATAAGGATATGGCCAATAGTTGTTACTAGAATTATTCCGATAAGCATTGTTGTTGAAATTATTATTTTTAATGAAGTTCACATCAACATGTTCTTCTTGAGCAACCAATGAAGCTAACGGAATATTATTAGGATCAACATTAGATCTACCATTCACAAGCATAGACATAATAGCATCAATCTTATCATTCAAGGAGGAGGTTTCTTCAACAGAATTTACCTTCTTACCTTGTGGAGCTCTTTCCGTGTGCCATTCAGAGTAATTAATCATCATATTATCAAGAAGCTTTGTTGCAGCGCCTAGAGTGATGGACATAAAAGTACCTCCAGCAGCTGAATCCAATAGGTTCCGCGAAGAAAAATTCAGTCCTGCATAAAAGGTTTGGATGATCATCCAAGTAGTCAGTCCATGGGTTGGGCAATTTTTAACCAAAGATTTCATTCTTTCCCATGCTTGAGCAACATGCTCATTATCCAATTGCTTAAAATTGATTATGCTACTTCTCAAAGATATAGTTTTAGCAGGAGGATAATATCTACCAATGAAAGCATCCTTACATTTAGTCCATGAATCAATACTATTCTTAGGCAGAGATAGCAACCAATCTTTAGCTCTTCCTCTTAATGAGAAAGGGTACAATTTTAATTTTATAATGTCACCATCTACATCCTTATACTTTTGCATTTCACATAATTCAACAATTTTTTTAAGATGGGCAGCAGCATCATCAGAACTAACACCAGAAAATTGCTCTCTCGTAACAAGATTTAGTAAAGCAGGTTTAATTTCAAAGAATTCTGCTGTAGTAGCAGGTGGAGCAATAGGTGTGCATAAGAAATCATTATTATTTATGTTTGTGAAGTCACACAACTTAGTATTTTCAGGAGTACCCATTTTAGAAATAGTAAATAAAGCAAACTAGATAAAGTAAATGCAAGTAACTAATTTTTTTTTTTGTGTTTTTAATATGGAGAACGCAAACAAGATAGTAAAGCTAGCAACTAATTTTTTTGTGTTTTGATATAATGCAGCAAACAAAATAGTAAATAAAATAAAGCAAGACAAAAACAAAGTAAGGAGATTGGAAGTGGAGACTCCCCTTGCAACGTGTCTTGATCTCCCCGGCAACGGCGCTAGAAAATGTGCTTGATACGCGTACAACACGCGTCCGTTGGGAACCCCAAGAGGAAGGTGTGATGCGTATAGCAGCAAGTTTTCCCTCAGTAAGAAACCAAGATTTATCGAACCAGTAGGAGCCAAGAAGCACGTTGAAGGTTGATGGCGGCGGAGTGTAGTGCGGCGCAACACCAGGGATTCCGGCGCCAACGTGGAACCTGCACAACACAACCAAATTACTTTGCCCCAACGTGACAGTGAGGTTGTCAATCTCACCGGCTTGCTGTAACAAAGGATTAGATGTATAGTTTGGATGATGATGTTTGCAGAAAACAGTAAGAACGAGAATTGCAGTAGATTGTATTCGATGTAAAGAATGGACCGGGGTCCACAGTTCACTAGTGGTGTCTCTCCAATAAGAAATAGCATGTTGGGTGAACAAATTACAGTTGGGCAATTGACAAATAAAGAGGGCATGACAATGCACATATATGTTATGATGAGTAGTGTGAGATTTAATTAGGCATTACGACAAAGTACATAGACCGCTATCCAGCATGCATCTATGCCTAAAAAGTCCACCTTCAGGTTATCATCCGAACCCCCTCCGGTATTAAGTTGCAAACAACAGACAATTGCATTAAGTATGGTGCGTAATGTAATCAACACAAATATCCTTAGACATAGCATTGATGTTTTATCCCTAGTGGCAACAGCACATCCACAACCTTAGAACTTTCTGTCACATCCCAGTTTAATGGAGGCATGAACCCACTATCGAGCATAAATACTCCCTCTTGGAGTTACAAGTAACGACTTGGCCAGAGCCTCTACTAATAACGGAGAGCATGCAAGATCATAAACAACACATAGATGATAGATTGATAATCAACATAACATAGCATTCCATATTCATCGGATCCCAACAAACGCAACATGTAGCATTACAAATAGATGATCTTGATCATGTTAGGCAGCTCACAAGATCGAACAATGATAGCACAATTAGGAGAAGACAACCATCTAGCTACTGCTATGGACCCATAGTCCAGGGGTGAACTACTCACACATCACTCCGGAGGCGACCATGGCGGTGAAGAGTCCTCCGGGAGATGATTCCCCTCTCCGGCAGGGTGCCGGAGGCGATCTCCTGAATCCCCCGAGATGGGATTGGCGGCGGCGGCGTCTCTGGAAGGTTTTCGTATCGTGGCTCTTGGTACTGGAGTTATTATGGACGAAGGCTTCTTATAGGCGGAGAGGTAGGTTTAGGGGTGACGCGAGGGACCCACACAATAGGGCGGCGCGGCCCCAGGCCTGGCCGCGCGGCCCTGGCGTGTCGTCGCCTCATCGCCCCACTTCGTTTCCCTTTCGGACTTCTGGAAGCTTCGTGGAAAAATAAGATCCTGGGTGTTGATTTCGTCCAATTCCGAGAATATTTCCTTACTAGGATTTCTGAAACCAAAAATAGCAGAAAACATCAACTGGCTCTTCGGCATCTCGTTAATAGGTTAGTGCCAGAAAATGCATAAAAATGACATAAAGTATGTATAAAACATGTGTGTATCATCATAAAACAAGCATGGAACATAAGAAATTATCAATACGCTGGAGACGTATCAGTAGTCTTGTGATGTAGTAATCTTTTGATGCATTTGTGATGTAGTAGTACTTTTTTTTGAACTGGTATAGTACTATCTAAGAAAAGTACTCCCTTAGATTCACATTCCTTTTACACCAAAAAATATGGATCGGAGTGAGGGAGTAAATTAAACATGGCATCTTGTGCATGAAGCTTGACATATCGATTAGGTTGGCTAGAATGGCAATACAATGCTGCTCGTTAGGCAAATGCATGCCATGTAAAAAAGTCTATACTGACATAAAAAAGACTACATTTGGGATGAGAGTCAATTGGGGCATCTACATTACAGAAAATCTTGCTCGTAGCTGATTTTGGCTATGAGGGTTTTACTCACATTACATGTGCCACTTTTCTTGTCTGCAAAACAAGTTCCAATAAAGGAAGAGGAAAGAAGAGGACATTGTGGGCGAGATTGAACACCTTTTTTTATGTGTTAAGCTGAGGATTTCGACTTAGGCCTAACAGCTCAGCACACCAAGAAATAAATCTCCTTGCGTGCACCACTGTCAGCAAAAATAACAAAATTAGCATGCAAGATTAAGAACGAAGTGAATTTAAGTAACTTGGTTAGCTTTTCAAGCAATATATTCAGAGAAAGAGCACACATGTTCGACTCAAAATAATCGTAAGAGAAGAACAATAAATCTAAGGCACCCCACTTCATCGGAAGAAGGGGTGCGACAACGCATGGATTCATACCTTGAGTCGACGCTGGCTCGTAGAAGGGCGGCCGCGCCTCGAGGATACCGGCGACGTCTCCACCTCGGTATCACATGTGATTGCTTCTCGATGGGCGGTGCGCCGCGCCATGTAGAAGATCTATCAAAAGAGGAGAGCCCGATGACGCTACTGACGCCTCAACCTTGATAGCATCGGCCTGTTGCTCTGCATTGAGATGCGCCACATGCAAGATTTAGCGGATGCGCCAATTTCAGAGATATGTCATGATCGTTGTAACAAATTTCAACGTGATGATGATTTGATCCTGCACTCGGCCTTGAACATAAGTACTAGTACAGTCTCACATTTGTTATCATTATACTTTGCGAGATTTAGCGGATGCGCCAATTTTAGAGATATGTCATGATCGTTGTAACAAATTTCAACGTGATGATGATTTGATCCTGCATTCGGCCTTGAACATAAGTACTAGTACAGTCTCAGAATTTTTTTTATCATTATACTTTGCGAGATTAGCGGATGCGCCAAATTCAGAGATAAATCATGATCATGGTAACACACTTTTCAATGTAATGATGATTTGATGTTGCACTCGACCTTGAACATAAGTACTAGTACGGTCTCACAATTTTGTATCATTATACTTTGCAAGTTTTAGCGGATGCGCCCATTTTCAGAGGTAGATCATGATCATGGTAACAAATTTTCAACATGATGATGATTTGATGTTGCACTCGACCTTGAACAGAAGTACTACTACTGTCTCACAATTTCTTTATCATTATACTTTGCAAGATTTAGCGGATGCGCCAAATTTAGAGATAGATCATGATCATGGTAACAAATTTTCAACGTGATGATGATTTGATGTTGCACTCGGGCTTGAACAGAAGTAATACTACTATCTCACAATTTCTTTATCATTATACTTTGCAAGATTTAGCGGATGCGCCAAATTCAGAGATAGATCATGATCATGGTAACAAATTTTCAACGTGATGATAATTTGATGTTGCACTCGGGCTTGAACAGAAGTACTACTACTGTCTCACAAATTCTTTATCATTATACTTTGCAACATTTAGCAGATGCGCCAAATTCATAGATAGATCATGATCATGGTAACACACTTTTCAATGTAATGATGATATGACGTTGCACTCGACCTTGAACATAAGTACTAGTACGTTCTCACAATTTTGTATCATTATACTTTGCAAGTTTTAGCGGATGCGCCCATTTTCAGAGGTAGATCATGATCATGGTAACAAATTTTCAACATGATGATGATTTGATGTTGCACTCGACCGTGAACAGAAGTACTACTACTGTCTCACAATTTCTTTATCGTTATACTTTGCAAGATTTAGCGGATGCGCCAAATTTAGAGATATATCATGATCATGGTAACAATTTTCAACGTGAGGATGATTTGATGTTGCACTCGGGCTTGAACAGAAGTAATACTACTGTCTCACAATTTCTTTATCATTATACTTTGCAAGATTTAGCGGATGCGCCAAATTCAGAGATAGATCATGATCATGGTAACAAAATTTCAACGTGATGATAATTTGATGTTGCACTCGGGCTTGAACAGAAGTACTACTACTGTCTCACAAATTCTTTATCATTATACTTTGCAACATTTATCGGATGCGCCAAATTCAGAGATAGATCATGATCATGGTAACAAATTTTCAACGTGATGATGATTTGATGTTGCACTCGGGCTTGAACAGAAGTACTAGTACGGTCACTCAAAATTTTAACATTATACTTTGCAACAGATGCAACAATTTCAGAGATAGATCATGATCATGGTAGTAACAAATTTTCAACGTGATGATGATTTGATGTTGCACTCGGCCTAGAAGAAAATTACTAGTACGGTCTCACAATTCTTTTTATCATTATATTTTGCAAGATCTAGCGGTTACACTAATTTCAGAGATAGATCATGATCATGGTAGTGACCGATATTCAAGGTGATGATGATTTGATTTTGCACTCGGCCTTGAACAGAGGTACTAGTACGGTCTCACAATTTTTTATTATTATAGTTGGACGGTAGCCAAATTCAAATTCTCATAGCGGCAAAACTTCCCGCCCACAAAATACAAAAAATTCACACGCTTCCAAATTCCCATTCTAACCCTGTGGAGATGACAGCAAAGTCGGTTGGTGGGGGGTCTGCCCGTCATTTTTTCGATCACCACCTCCCTAGCCCGGAAACCCTCCCAAAAAAAATTCATTTCCCTCAGACCACCCACCGGAACTTCCCAAGTCCCTCTCTCTCCCACCTCCACGACCACCGCACCAGAACATCCCCGCCGGACTTCCCTGGCCTACCCGAGGCCTCGCGTTCCTCGTCATCCGGCTGCCTGCCGGAGCCGCTTCATCGACACCGTCATCAACCAGACCGGATCATCCCCGCCAAACCTCGAAACCATATGCTCATCCAGCAGTCTACCGCAGTCGCTTCAGCTGCGGTATCGTCCACCCCACGAGAGCCGCTTCGCCGGATCCATCGTCCACCGCATCGGATCTTGATTACCGACACCGTTGTGCATGAACCGGATCTGCTTCACTGGCGCCATGCATGATCTCAACTCTTCTACTGTCGCTTTTTTATTGCTTGCCTGCAAGTTCTTGTTTAATCTTGGGGGAACCTGTTTGTGCTAACGACGCGCCGTTACGTTTTTGCAGATGAGATGAGTAACCATGAAGTGTAATGGTCGTCTCTCCAACCCCAAGTAGCACATGTAGCGTACTTCATCACCGGATCTATCAACCCCAGGAAGATCTGCTGTGACTTCCACAGAGTGCTTCTCCTAATGTAAGTCCCTTGTTTTAGCGCCATGTTCTGGGTTCAGATGCTTGTCTGTCTGAAGCTCTTTTAGTTCATTCCTAGCTATGACCGTAACACCTTGCTATTTTCTAGTTCATTGCTAACTTTAAGCGATTGAACATTTTGGTTTGCATTCCCTGCTCTGTAGATGTAGCCATCATAACTTCTATCTTGCTCAGTCGTTGTTACAAAAATTATAGGCTACTACTATTTTGTTCATGTCAATCTTGTTCTCCCTGAACATGTTGGTTTGCATTCCCTGTACTACAGGTGATGCCATTGTTATTTCTATATACTTCGTCGTAAGCTAACAAAGTAACCGCCTGCTATTAGTTCCTGCATGCTATCCCTCTGCCATCCTGCAGTACAAATTTATTTGAACTCGTCACAGCAGCTACTTCCATCATAATTTTGTCTGCCATCTGTTTCTTCAAAAGCTGCAATATTAACTTGTTTCTCTTAATTGGCATGGCACTCACATATAGAATAGTGAACATATTGGTGTGCATTCCCTCTTCTACAAGTTCACAGGTGATCCCACTATATTCCGTTTCTGGTCCATCCTAAGCCGGAGCATTAACTATCCTCTATGTGTTGCTCATTACAACTTTATATCCCGAAACAAATTGATTTGTTTCCCTTATCTACAAGTTTATGAGTGATGCCATTATAACTCCAATCTGTTTTATTCCTAGCTATTATAGTAACATCCTGCTATTATTTAGTTCATGGCCAATTTTAAGTAATTGCACATGTTGGTTCGCATTCCCTGCTCTATAGCTTTTGGCATCGTAACTTCTATATTTGGTTTACATTCCCTGCTCTGTAGATCTAGCCATCATAACTTTATCTTGCTCAGTCGTTGTTACAAAAATTATGGCCTGCTACTATGTTGTTTGTGCCAATTTTTTACTCCATGAACATGTTGGCTTGCATTCCCTGTACTACAGGTGATGCCATTGTTTTGTATCTAGTTCATTGTAAGCTAACAAAGTAAGGACTTAGTTTGGCATGCTATGACTCTGCTATCTAGCCTGTAGTACAAATAAACTTGTCATACTACAAGATCATAATTTCGTGTGCCATCTTGTTCTTCAGAAGCTGCATTATTGACTTGTTTCTCTGACTTGGCATGACGCTCACATATGGAATGCTGAACATATTGGTTTGCATTCCCTCTTATACAAGTTCACAGGTGATCCCACTATATTCTGTATCTGGTCCATCCTAAGCTCCAGCATTAACTATCCTCTATGTGTTGCTCATTACAAGTTTATATCCCGAAACATCTTGATTTGCATCCCCTTCACTATAAGTTCAGGAGTATTATTTAGTTCACGACCAATTTGAAGTAATTGCACTTGGCACATGTTGGTTCACATTCCCTCCTCTTTAGCTTTTTCCATCGTAACTTCTATTTTTGGTTTACATTCCCTGCTCTGTAGATGTAGCCATCATAATTTCATCTTGCTCAGTCAGTTGTTACAAAATTTATAGCCTGCTACTATGTTGTTCATGCCAATTTTGTACTCCCTGAACATGTTGGTTTGCATGGGACTCAACAGTAGTAAGTCTGCTGTTTCATTTTAACGTGCTCTGTTATATTGGCTGTTGGTATGCGGCATGCACTCTTTGTTTGCTTATTGTGCGCATTACAATGATCTTCTTATAACGACGAAATGATGAGTTCCAAATTCTTTGGCAAACAATATTGTAGTGTCTTTGCCTTTCCATTGTTGCTATCTTAACTTGTAATGTCTTTGTTTCAGATATAGGTGGTGCATGGACAACTTAAAAGATTGCCGAATCGCTTCATTGTATTGCTAGGTTTAATTACCATTCAATTTCTCTGGGTTCTGTAATATTTTTTCAAAGCCTTGCAGCTGATGTAATATTTAGTTAGTTTTTATAGTTCTTTCGCGCATTTTTTCTATGGTGCTTGTGGTAAGTGAGGCTATCCGAAAGAAATCATGTGCTGCGTAAATATTCTCAGTATCTAAATCACAAATTCCCATCCCTTAAACGGCCCAATTAAGCGAAATCACATATGTGCCGGCCCGCAAAATCCAAAAGCGCCTATTATGCCGGCATATAAACACCAATTAAACGGGCTAGCCCACTTACTTATTGGGCCAACCCACTTGCTTTAAGGTGGACCCCATCCACTACTGGGCCGGCCCAGTAACAGAAAAGTGGGCCCCACAAGCTTATTGGGTCGGGCCGCTAACTCGTCGGGCCAGCCCACCTGATTTACCGTGGACCCCACATACTAATTGGGCCGGCCCAATAACTTGTTGGGCCTGCCCAATAGCTTTTGTGGTGGACCCCACATACTAAATGGGCCGGCCCTTTAACAGGAAAGTGGGACCCACCTGTGTTTTTGGCCCGGCCCACTATCTTGTTGGGCCGACCCACTTGCTATATGGCGGACCCCATATACTAAATGGGCCGGCCCTTTAACAAGAAAGTGGGACCCACCTGTGTTTTTAGCCCGGCGCACTATCTTGTTGGGCCGGCCCACTTGCTATACGATGGACCCCACATACAAAATGGGTCGGCCCTTTAACAGGAAAGTGGGACCCACCTATGTTTTTGGCCCGGCCAACTTTCTTGTTGGGCCAGACCACTTGCTATATGGTGGACCCCACATACTAAATGGGCCGGCCCTTTAAAAGGAAAGTGGGACCCACCTGTGTTTTTGCCCGGCCCACTATCTTCTTGGGCTGGCCCACTTGCTATATGGTGGACCCCACGTACTAAATGGGCCGGGCCTTTAACAGGAAAGTGGGACCCACGTGTGTTTTTGGCCCGGCGCACTGGCTTGTTGGGCTAGCCCATTTGATCTATTGTGGACCCCACGTACTAAATGGGCCGGCCCGATAGCAGGAAAGTGGGACCCACATGCTAATTGGGCCGGCCCAATAACTTCTTGGGCCGGCCCAGTTGCTTTAAGGTGGACCCCACTTTGTAAATGGACCGGCCCGATAACAGGAAAGTGGGTCCCACATGTCTTGTGGGCCGGCCCTTTTGCCTGTTGACCGGTCAAACGAGTGCATCCGGCCCGGCCCACATGCTTAGTGGGCCGGCCCATTAAAGTTTTTGACCAGTTGATACGTCTCCAACGTATCGATAATTTCTTATGTTCCATGCTACTTTTATGATGATACACACATGTTTTATACATACTTTATGTCATATTTATGCATTTTCCGGCACTAACCTATTAACGAGATGCCGAAGAGCCGATTCTTTGTTTCTGCTTGTTTTGGGTTTCAGAAATCCTAGTAAGGAAATATTCTCGGAATTGGACGAAATCAACGCCCAGGGGCCTATTTTTCCACGAAGCTTCCAGAACACCGAAAGGGAACTAAAGTGGGGCGACGAGGCGCCGCCACACTAGGGCGGCGCGGCCCAGGGGGGGCCCGCGCGGCCCTAGTGTGTGGCCCCCTCGTCAGCCCTCCGACTCCGCCCTTCCGCCTACTTAAAGTCTTCGTCGCGAATACCCCAGTACCGAGAGCCACGATACGGAAAACCTTCCAGAGACGCCGCCGCCAATCCCATCTCGGGGGATTCAGGAGATCACCTCCGGCACCCTGCCAGAGAGGGGAATCATCTCCCGGAGGACTCTTCACCGCCATGGTCACCTCCGGAGTGATGTGTGAGTAGTTCACCCCTGGACTATGGGTCCATAGCAGTAGCTAGATGGTCGTCTTCTCCTAATTGTGCTATCATTGTTAGATCTTGTGAGCTGCCTAACATGATCAAGATCATCTATTTGTAATGCTACATGTTGCGTTTGTTGGGATCCGATGAATATGGAATACTATGCTATGTTGATTATCAATCTATTATCTATGTGTTGTTTATGATCTTGCATGCTCTCCGTTATTAGTAGAGGCTCTGGCCAAGTCGTTACTTGTAACTCCAAGAGGGAGTATTTATGCTCGATATTGGGTTCATGCCTCCATTAAATCTGGGACAGTGACAGAAAGTTCTAAGGTTGTGGATGTGTTGTTGCCACTACGGATAAAACATCAATGCTATGTCTAAGGATGTATTTGTTGATTACATTACGCACCATACTTAATGCAATTGTCTGTTGTTTACAACTTAATACTGGAGGGGGTTCGGATGATAACCTGAAGGTGGACTTTTTAGGCATAGATGCATGCTGGATAGCGGTCTATGTACTTTGTCGTAATGCTCAATTAAATCTCACAATACTCATCATAACATGTATGTGCATGGTCATGCCCTCTTTATTTGTCAATTGCCCAACTGTAATTTGTTCACCCAACATGCTATTTATCTTATGGGAGAGACACCACTAGTGAACTGTGGACCCCGGTACATTCTTTTACATCGAATACAATCAACTGCAATACTCGTTCTACTGTTTTCTGCAAACATCATCATCCACACTATACGTCTAATCCTTTGTTACAGCAAGCCGGTGAGATTGACAACCTCACTGTCACGTTGGGGCAAAGTAATTTGGTTGTGTTGTGCAGGTTCCACGTTGGCGCCGGAATCCCTGGTGTTGCGCCGCACTACACTCCGCCGCCATCAACCTTCAACGTGCTTCTTGGCTCCTACTGGTTCGATAAACCTTGGTTTCTTACTGAGGGAAATCTTGCTGATGTACGCATCACACCTCTCTCTTGGGGTTCCCAACAGACGCGTGCTGTACGCGTATCAAGCTCTTTTTCTGGCGCCGTTGCCAGGGAGATCAAGACACGCTGCAAGGGGATTCTCCACTTCCGATCTCTTTAATTTGTTTTTGTCTTTCTTTACTTTTATTTACTACTTGTTTGCTGCACTAAAATAAAACAAAAAAAATTAGTTGCTAGTTTTACTTTATTTACTGTCTTGTTCTCCATATTAAAAACACACAAAAAATTAGTTACTTGCATTTACTTTATCTAGTTTACTTTATTTACTATTGCTAAAATGGGTACTCCTGAAAACACTAAGTTGTGTGACTTCACAAACACAAATAATAATGATTTCTTATGCACACCTATTGCTCCACCTGCTACTACAGCAGAATTTTTTGAAATTAAACCTGCTTTACTAAATCTTGTTATGGGAGAGCAATTTTCTGGTGTTAGTTCTGATGATGCTGCTGCCCATCTTAATAATTTTGTTGAACTTTGTGAAATGCAAAAGTATAAGGATGTAGATGGTGACATTATAAAATTTAAATTGTTTCCTTTCTCATTAAGAGGAAGAGCTAAAGATTGGTTGCTATCTCTACCTAAGAATAGTATTGATTCATGGACTAAATGCAAGGATGCTTTCATTGGTAGATATTATCCTCCTGCTAAAATTATATCTTTGAGAAGTAGCATAATGAATTTTAAGCAATTGGATACTGAGCATGTTGCCCAAGCATGGGAAAGAATGAAATCTTTGGTTAAAAATTGCCCAACCCATGGACTGACTACTTGGATGATCATCCAAACCTTTTATGCAGGACTGAATTTTTCTTCACGGAACCTATTGGATTCAGCTGCTGGAGGCACCTTTATGTCCATCACTCTAGGCGCCGCAACAAAGCTTCTTGATAATATGATGGTTAATTACTCTGAATGGCACACGGAAAGAGCTCCACAAGGTAAGAAGGTAAATTCTGTCGAAAAAACCTCCTGCTTGAGTGATAAGATTGATGCTATTATGTCTATGCTTGTGAATGGTAGGACTAATGTTGATCCTAATAATGTTTCTTAGCTTCATTGGTTGCTCAAGAAGAACATGTTGATGTGAACTTCATTAAAAATAATGATTTCAACAACAATGCTTACCGGAATAATTCTAGGAACAACTATAGGTCATATCCTTATAATAATGGTAACGGTTATGGTAATTCTTATGGGAATTCTTACAAAAATAATAGGAATACACCCCCTGGACTTGAAGTGTAACATCCTGATTTTTACGAACTGATTTTTTTTCTAAAACAAAGGATGTTGCAACGCGCACAAATAAAGACGAATATCTGATTTGGAGTTCTTAAAATTATTTCTCAGAAAGTAATTTAATGTGAGACAAGGTTAATCTCTCCTAGCACTTTTATTTAGATTGCTTTTAGTTTATGGTTCATTTTCTTAATTGGCTCTTCTTAATATCCACTTGGACTTGCTAATGGCCGTGCACGACATGCACATGCACTGTCTTGCCCAGCGTTGCATTTTCATGCCACTTCCTTTGCCTAATCGTTTTATTCCCTTGTCCATCGCACACCTTTTACACTATTTTCTTTTCTTCACGTAACAGCAGCGTGACATTACGCAGGAAATGTAACGCTGCCCTCCTGCTCGTCTTGATCGATTCATACACACACGAACGGTTAGAATCCCATAAGTGTAGAACGTCCAGACCTAGATAGCGAGGCATTCCATCTCAGCATGCCAAGCGACGCGCTTCGTCTCTCTCTAGAAACGCTAGTGATAAACATTAGAAACTGCAGCAGAAACTGCCGCCGTTAATCGTCTTCAATCCCCATTGAATATGTCAATTAGAGCACACATTTCTCCTCGTATATACAACCCTGATGGACGCCAACACTCTCCTCTTTCATCCCATACCACTACCAGAGCCATAGACTCACACAGCAAGCCACACTCGGAAGAACGCCGCCGAACGCCGTTCGCGTTCCCGACGACTCCGACCACCAGGAGCGGAGCTGCTGCGCCAGGAGGATCACGGAACGAAGGGGAGTTCATTCACGGAACCAGAAGGCCGAGTTGCTGACCATCGACGACATCCACGGCAACGCCCTCGACTTCGGCCACCGACTTCAACCATGAACTGCGTCGCGTTCGGTGAGCACCAGCAGAAACCCTCGCACACACACGGTTGGGATAGCTATGCCTACCTCCTAGACATGGTTTTCAGCCGTAGTTTTACAGTTTGTCGAGTCGCCGGTGAACCGAATGCCACCGGATGACATCAGCGTTCTAGCACATTGCACAACTCGAATCCCCACAAGCCCAACATAGAAAGCGTGTCAAATGATTCCATAAAACTAGTAGTGGTATTAGTTTTCGTAGTTGATGGATGAATTTCGATTTTTGTGAATGCATGCATGTGTTGCCAAATGTTCATTTGCCGGTAGTCTGTAACTTGCTACATCAGCTGTAGGTTTTTCAGAGCATCTATACTAGCATAGATACATATCGTTATGTACCTATCTTATTAGATGTTTTTGGAAGTTCTTGCATGAGGATTTGTTATAAAGCTTTGATAACGTGTGTATATGATCTAGGTAACGTTTATGATTTTTTGTAAATATTGAGCTATGTTAGTTCTACCTAAATATAAGCTGGGTTGTTACTTTTAGAGTAGTCTTTCTTTAATACAAGTTGCTGATCTTGAGTTCAACCTATATAAAATGCCATATGACTAGATGAAACCAGAAGTTGTGTTCGTGTACTCTAATCCAAAGTTTATCAAACTATATTTGAAAGATTTAGTTACTATACGCATAGTAACTTGCATGTACTGTACTTGCATATAGCCTAATGTACTGCTACTAGCTTTGGTTGTTTATTCTTTGGGCACGATGCTTCTCTATAATCTGGACGTCATCTGCTAATTACATATACTAGGCATGTAGTTGTCCCTCCTGGTTAAATAGATTGGTTTATTGTTGTGGTACTGTTAGTGAGCTTAGTATTCTTAGATGCCTAGTTCGGTAGGGGTTGCTGCAGTTGCTTATAAATATCATGCCTAGATAAAATCTAATTGTAGTAAGTGTTATGTATGTCTTTGCTAATGTATTTAGCTATATCTCTGTCAGTAAGGAATTCATGACTTTCACTTGTTATTGACATGATCAGTTATAGGATAATTGCTAGATTTAATTATTGCTTTATCGTGCATCTTTTCTAGTACTAATTAGCTAGTGCTGTTTAGTATATTGTACAATTATTTCAGATCAGTTGGTTATGCCTAAATAACATTCAAGTTGTCAGAATAGTATTTAATTAATACTAGATTTTGGTTTATTGTCTAGAAGGTTATTTCGTTGTGTTTGCTTGGATCATGTTAGTGTAGTGCATATGAATTAGCTAATGTACTTCTCCTAGTCTTGCTTTTCTAGTTTGAGCAAAATGCAAGGTTATGAACCGAACTCCATCTGGTAGATTGCATGTGTTAGCTATGTAGTAGCTTTTGCAAATTAATAATACATGCTTAGATATAGATTTAATCAGTATAATTAGATGATATCTTCTCTGTATGATTTTGCACTTGTTAAGACGTGCTTAGCTATAGGTATATTTTCTGAATTTAATTATTGCCTTACATGCATCTCTTGCAGTGTTAATAAACCAGCATACAATTCTTTTATTTGCTTAATCTGGTTGGTTGTGGCTTTAATATTATGTTAATATCACCGTTACCTTATTTCATGCATGCATGCATGCAAGTTGAATATTAGATGTTGATGTTGTGTCATGCGTAAATTATTCTAATCTTAGATTATTGACCTCTGCATGTGTACTACTAGTTAGCATGAAGATTTGTTTATGCATTACATATTAAAATAGTATTGAGTATACACGTTGGCTTGATATATTTTCTAAAATAGTTTGTCACTCAATATAGAGCGATCACCACGCCATATGCCTTAGATAACCCAAATCCCGTACGAGTCATTCCGGTCTTTTTCGTGTACTCTATGTAAGCCGAACGAGCGATATGGACCTATTATTTGAATCTTTTCATTTGGATCTTATGCACTTTTCATTTGAGTTTTATTTGTTGTATTGCTTGTATTCATTGGAATTGTTATTGCTTCGATACGACGATTAGGAGGGAACGGAGAGTGGTACAATCACGATCAAGGAAGTGAAAAGCAGGAGTTTGACAACGAAGGCATGCCCTCTCATCATATTTTATCCCAATTTTACAAACTGCATGCTATTTTATGTTTTACAAATATATATGCTATTTTATTCCAGTAGCTAGCGTGTCGATTGACACACCAACCCTGATTTGCTTGTCGCCTTTTACTTGATACCCTGAGTAGAGATTATATAATAATCATGATAGAGTAGAGATGCTTAGCATGCTAAATAATCATTAGGATACTTCCTATTGCCTCTTTGGAGGAATTGATCGACCTTCGGGTGAAACATACCCTTTTGAAAGTTGATGAGCTCGTTGAGCTAGGCTGATTAGCCGTTGTTGCTTCCTCTACTCTCTCTCTTCTACTCTGGGTGAAACTTACCATCTAAACATGGCGCGGGCGACAGCTGAATCAAATGTTGAAGGAGCGATTGGCTGCCCTTCACAAGTTGGAGGGAGCAATTCGTCGTTTGTGCCGCATAAGGGTCCTAATAAGTCTTGGATTTGAAGATTGTGACAACCGTACAACCACATGCTATATGGGCACTGGCCTGGTTAAGTAAGTTAGTCAGCCTTAGGTGTTGATGTCGTCGTACCGCAGATGAGGTGGCTGCCTACGGGAGAACCTTCGGCACAGATGGGGGACCGGTTTGGGGACGTACTCTCAATAACGTGCGCCAGACCCGGTGGGCATGTCACATCTTTGGGGGATCTAGCTAAAAGACCTTGTCACGATCCCTCTGCCGGTACACCAATTGGTGTGTACCAAATCAGCGACGGCTGGTGGGCAACAAGACGGGGTTGTGTCGTGTGGGCAAAGTGTACAACCTCTGCAGAGTTAAAACTATTCGAATAGCCGTGTCCACGGTCATGGACGACACATGAATCCTTCTTGACATACAGGAACCTGTTTTGCTATTTCCCTCTTTGTCTCTCTCTCTCCTTTCCTCCTTTCCCTTGAACCTGAATCCTATGAGATAAGTGAGTTGTCGAGGACAACCACATTGATGAGAAATATTACACTCATTATAAAACATGTTTTCGTCTAAAACTGCTTTTATCAAATATATATTGCAAATAAAGCTTTTATGCAAAAGAACCTACAGCCTTCCTTTGAAGCCTCATGTAGATATATTAGGTCTTGCATCGAGGGGGCATGTGTGAGTACGAAATGTACTCATGGCAAAACTTTTGTTGATATTCAGAGTACTACAAAGACAAGGAAGACTACAACAACTACGACGACATTGAAGAGTGAGGCCTCGTGGACTACATCAACTGCCTGTGGCTGAGATGGAGTCACTTCGCGTTTTATTTATCCGCTGTGCTTTCTGATTGTAATGAATGTCACACTATGTGGCTATTCAAACTTTGTAATTAAACTTTTGTACGTCTGTAATGATATACATTTCGTTGTGTCGTCAACTTTGATCTTGGGATTGACGAGTAACACAGGAGGGTCGGAAAGTTAAGTTCAGGTTCTCACAGAAGTGGTATCAGAGCCGATGTTGACCTAGTCGCGTGGCCTTAGTTAGAATGGAAAACCTTAGTACTCGTATTTTAATAAAAATGTAGTTGACAAAAATAATAGGCTTCTTTGTTGTACTTGTCTCTCTCATTTAGCATTTACAAATTTTTGTTGCTGATCATTCTTCTCTTATTCAAATGTGCGTAGATGGCAGTACCTTCAACGCGACGTATTGAGGAGTTTGGACACCTTGGACAACAGTTTCGAGACATGTTGACGAGGTTGGGTTACGACCGTGACCCAGAAGTATCTGGACACACCATCCGCACACCGTGGAATGAGGAGATTGTTAGGGCTACGTTGGTGGCGTATCCGAACCTTGCACTGCGTGGAAGTCATGCAGGATCAAGAAGACACCAGTTCACTGCTGAAGGGGAAGACTTTGTGGATGCCACGATTCACGTGGTTGACCGAGCGATGCATGGGATGGCGGGTACCTACCAGGATGAGCTACGCAACACTCCTTTCCGGTACTTTGCCTACCGAGATGACGGAGGTGTAATCCGTCAGAACATGAGGTACCCGAATGAAGATGATCCTACGCTCGTTCGCATGACCTCGCTCAATTTTGGACTGGAGCGTCGCCTCATTGCAGTCACCGGTATGTTGGGCGATGCACGACACCTTTGCCATCACTACCAGGACCGAATTGAGACTTTGGAAGAAAGGTTGGTGGAAGCTAACACGACCATAGCTGCTATGAATGCTGCACGTGAGGCCGCGGAGACTGCTATGGAGGACGCCATCATCGATGCTCACGTGGAAAATGTGGTTGCACCGACTATGCTCATCGGCGAAGGACAAGAGGAACCATTACAGGACCCTGCACCTAATGCACTGCGGCAGAGGGCCAGGCATCATCCACGTATAATGGTTACTCGGAAGAAGAAGTGTCCTCGGGCGAAGCGGCGTCGCCTTACACTTCGAGCTATTGCGCCACAATTTCCTACTCTTCCAGCACCACCGTCAGCACAAGGGGAACAAGTTGACCAGTCCCAGGAAGAAGAGGATCCGGAGGAGATGATTCTAGCAACCCCAGAAGGAGAAGATGCAGCCGAGCCTCGCGACGGACTGCACTTTGTACCAGCACCTGCCCAGCCGTATGCAGGTCCAGAGCAGTATGGTTTTCTGGACGAGTAGTATAGCAAACCATGAGAGAGCCCTTTATTTAAAATTATGCGAGAAAACGATTAGTTTGTTTTTCCTATTTGCTTATGTGTCTAGTAGTAGATTGTACCGATCATGTGGTATATCTACTACTGTATCTTGAACCTTCCGTGTGTGAGATTTTAAGAATATTTATCTTGGATTTTCTATGGTTTTGTTTCGTTGCAATTCGTTTTGGGTTAGTTTATTTTCCACTTGTATACCCTAGTTCCAAAAGACGATATCATCGATACCAACTAAGTTTGTGGCCGCAAAGGAGGGTGACACATACGTTAACACGGTCATGGACGAGTTTTTGAAGAGAGCTTTGTGGAGGAGGAAGCGACATGGAAACGAGAAGATACCCGTTGTTAGGAGTTGCTAAATCTTTTCTCTTAGGCCGAATCTCGGGGTCGAGATTCCTTTTAAGGGGGGTAGAATTGTAACATCCTGATTTTTACGAACTGATTTGTTTTTCTAAAACAAAGGATGTTGCAACGCACACAAATAAAGACGAATATTTGATTTGGAGTTCTTAAAATTATTTCTCCGAAAGTAATTTAATGTGAGACAAGGTTAATCTAGCACTTTTATTTAGATTGCTTTTAGTTGATGGTTCATTTTCTTAATTGGCTCTTCCTAAAATCCACTTGGACTTGCTAATGGCCGTGCACGACATGCACATGCACTGTCTTGCCCAGCGTTGCATTTTCATGCCACTTCCTTTGCCTAAACTGCAGCAGAAACTGCCGCCGTTAATCGTCTTCAATCCCCATTGAATATGTCAATTAGAGCACACATTTCTCCTCGTATATACAGCCCTGATGGACGCCAACACTCTCCTCTTTCATCCCATGCCACTACCAGAGCCATAGACTCACACAGCAAGCCACACTCGGAAGAACGCCGCCGAACGCCCGTTCGCGTTCCCGACGACTCCGATCACCAGGAGCGGAGCTGCTGCGCCAGGAGGATCACGGAACGAAGGGGAGTTCATTCACGGAACCAGAAGGCCGAGTTGCTGACCATCGACGATATCCACGGCAACGCCCTCGACTTCGGCCACCGACTTCAACCACGAACTGCGTTGCGTTCGGTGAGCACCAGCAGGCACCCACACGGTTGGGATAGTTATGCCTACCTCCTAGACATGGTTTTCAGCCGTAGTTTTACAGTTTGTTGAGTCGCCGGTGAACCGAATGTCACCGGATGGCATCAGCGTTCTAGCACATTGCACAACTCGAATCCCCACAAGCCCAACATAGAAAGCGTGTCAAATGATTCCATAAAACTATTAGTGGTATTAGTTTTCGTAGTTGATGGATGGATTTCGATTTTTGTGAATGCATGCATGTGTTGCCAAATGTTCATTTGCCGGTAGTCTGTAACTTGCTACATCAGCTGTAGGTTTTTCAGAGCATCTATACTAGCATAGATACATATCGTTATGTACCTATCTTATTAGATGTTTTTGGAAGTTCTTGCATGAGGATTTGTTATAAAGCTTTGATAACGTGTGTATATGATCTAGGTAACGTTTATGATTTTCTGTAAATATTGAGCTATGTTAGTTCTACCTAAATATAAGTTGAGTTGTTACTTTTAGAGTAGTCTTTCTTTAATACAAGTTGCTGATCTTGAGTTCAACCTATATAAAATGCCATATGACTAGATGAAACCAGAAGTTGTGTTCGTGTACTCTAATCCAAAGTTTATCGAACTATATTTGAAAGATTTAGTCACTGTACGCATAGTTACTTGCATGTACTGTACTTGCATATAGCCTAATGTACTGCTACTAGCTTTGGTTGTTTATTCTTTGGCCATGATGCTTCTCTATAATCTGGACGTCATCTGCTAATTACATATACTAGGCATGTAGTTGTCCCTCCTGGTTAAATAGATTGGTTTATTGTTGTGGTACTGTTAGTGAGCTTAGTATTCTTAGATGCCTAGTTCGGTAGGAGTTGCTGCAGTTGCTTATAAATATCATGCCTAGATAAAATCTAATTGTAGTAAGTGTTATGTATGTCTTTGCTAATGTATTTAGCTATATCTCTGTCAGTAAGGGATTCATGACTTTCACTTGTTATTGACATGATCAGTAATAGGATAATTGCTAGATTTAATTATTGCTTTATCGTGCATCTTTTCTAGTACTAATTAGCTAGCGCTGTTTAGTATATTGTACAATTATTTCAGATCAGTTGGTTATGCCTAAATAACATTCAAGTTGTCACAATAGTATTTTATTAATACTAGATTTTGGTTTATTATCTAGAAGGTTATTTCGTTGTGTTTGCTTGGAACCTGTTAGTGTAGTGCATATGAATTAGCTAATGTACTGCTCCTAGTCTTGCTTTTCTAGTTTGAGCAAAATGCAAGGTTATGAACCGAACTCCATCTAGTAGATTGCATGTGTTAGCTATGTAGTAGATTTTGCAAATTAATAATACATGCTTAGATATAGATTTAATCAGTATAATTAGATGATATCTTCTCTGTATGATTTTGCACTTGTTAAGACGTGCTTAGCTATAGGTATATTTTCTGAATTTAATTATTGCCTTACATGCATCTCTTGCAGTGTTAATAAACCAGCATACAATTCTTTCATTAGCTTAATCTGGTTGGTTCTGGCTTTAATATTATGTTAATATCATCGTTACCTTATTTCATGCATGCATGCAAGTTGAATATTAGATGTTGATGTTGTGTCATGCGTAAATTATTCTAATCTTAGATTATTGACCTCTGCATGTGTACTACTAGTTAGCATGAAGATTTGTTTATGCATTACATATTAAAATAGTATTGAGTATACACGTTGGCTTGATATATTTTCTAAAATAGTTTGTCACTCAATATAGAGCGATCACCACTCCATATGCCTTAGATAACCCAAATCCCGTACGAGTCATTCCGGTCTTTTTCGTGTACTCTATGTAAGCCGAACGAGCGATACGGACCTATTATTTGAATCTTTTCATTTGGATCTTATGCACTTTTCATTTGAGTCTTATTTGTTGTATTGCTTGTATTCATTGGAATTGTTATTGCTTCGATACGACGATTAGGAGGGAACGGAGAGTGGTACAATCACGATCAATGAAGTGAAAAGCAGGAGTTTGACAACGAAGGCATGCCCTCTCATCATATTTTATCCCAGTTTTACAAACTGCATGCTATTTTATGTTTTACAAATATATATGCTATTTTATTCCAGTAGCTAGCGTGTCGATTGACACACCAACCCTGATTCGCTTGTCGCCTTTTACTTGATACCCTGAGTAGAGATTATATAATAATCATGATAGAGTAGAGATGCTTAGCATGCTAAATAATCATTAGGATACTTCCTATTGCCTCTTTGGAGGAATTGATCGACCTTCGGGTGAAACATACCCTTTTGAAAGTTGATGAGCTCGTTGAGCTAGGCTGATTAGCCGTTGTTCCTTCCTCTACTCTCTCTCTTCTACTCTGGGTGAAACTTACCATCTAAACATGGCGCGGGCGACAGCTGAATCAAATGTTGAAGGAGCGATTGGCTGCCCTTCACAAGTTGGAGGGAGCAATCCGTCGTTTGTGTCGCATAAGGGTCCTAATAAGTCTTGGATTTGAAGATTGTGACAACCGTACAACCACATGCTATATGGGCACTGGCCTGGTTAAATAAGTTAGTCAGCCTTAGGTGTTGATATCGCCGTACCGCAGATGAGGTGGCTGCCTACGGGAGAACCTTCGGCACAGATGGGGGGACCGGTTTGGGGACGTACTCTCAATAACATGCGCCAGACCCGGTGGGCATGTCACATCTTTGGGGGATCTAGCTAAAAGACCTTGTCACGATCCCTCTGCCGGTACACCAATTGGTGTGTACTAAATCAGCGACGGCTGGTGGTTAAAACTATTCGAATAGCCGTGTCCACGGTCATGGACGACACATGAACCCTTCTTGACATACAGGAACCTGTTTTGCTATTTCCCTCTTTGTCTCTCTCTCTCCTTTCCTCCTTTCCCTTGAACCTGAACTATGAGATAAGTGAGTTGTCGAGGACAACCACATTGATGAGAAATATTACACTCATTATAAAACATGTTTTCGTCTAAAACTGCTTTTATCAAATATATATTGCAAATAAAATTGGCTTTTATGCAAAAGAACCTACAGCCTTCCTTTGAAGCCTCATGTAGATATATTAGGTCTTGCATCGAGGGGGCATGTTGAGTATGAAATGTACTCATGGCAAAACTTTTGTTGATATTCAGAGTACTACAAAGACAAGAAAGACTACAACAACTACGAAGACATTGAAGAGTGAGGCCTCGTGGACTACATCAACTGCCTATGGCTGAGATGGAGTCACTTCGCGTTTTATTTATCCGCTGTGCTTTCTGATTGTAATGAATGTCACACTATGTGGCTATTCAAACTTTGTAATTAAACTTTTGTACGTCTGTAATGATATACATTTCGTTGTGTCGTCAACTTTGATCTTGGGATTGACGAGTAACACAGGAGGGTCGGAAAGTTAAGTTCTGGTTCTCACATGAAGCCATGCTTAAAGAATTTATTAGTACACAAACTGCTTTTAACAAATCTGTTGAAGAAAAGCTTGGGAAAATTGATATACTTGCTTCTAAAGTCGATAGTCTTGCTGCTGATGTTGATCTTTTGAAATTGAAAGTTATGCCTAATGAAGATAAAGATATTAAGTCATTTGCTACAGCAAACACCATTCAAGTTAGAATTAATGAGAATATAAGATTGATGGCCGAATTGCGTGCTAGGTGGGAAAAATAAGAAAAGGCTAAAGATAACAATGTAGCTAAAGTTTGGACTATTACCACCACTAGTAACGCTAATGCTCCACATGTTGCTACACCTCCTACTATCAATGGTAAAATAATTGGTGTTGGCAATGTTTCTACTTCTAATGCAAAGCCTGCAAAACTGCCTAAAACTGCTAAAACTGCTGAAACTGCTTGTGATAAAACTGCTGAAATTTTTTCCAACATTGGGGATAATGATCCCATTGCTTTACATTATAATGGGTTGGATTTTGATGATTACCACATCTCTGAAGTTATAAAGTTCTTACAAAAACTTGCTAAAAGTCCTAATGCTAGTGCTATAAATTTGGCCTTTACAAAACATATTACAAATGCTCTCATAAAAGCTAGGAAAGAGAAATTAGAACGTGAAGCTTCTATTCCTAGGAAGTTAGAGGATGGTTGGGAGCCCATCATAAAGATGAAGGTCAATGACTTTGATTGTAATGCTTTATGTGATCTTGGTGCAAGTATTTCCGTTATGCCTAGGAAAATCTATAATATGCTTGACTTGCCACCATTGAAAAACTGTTATTTTGATGTTAATCTTGCTGATAATTCTACAAAGAAACCTTTGGGGAGAGTTGATAATGTTCGCATTACTGTTAACAATAACCTTGTCCCCGTTGATTTTGTTGTGTTGAATATTGAATGCAATGCATCTTGTCCCATTATATTGGGAAGACCTTTTCTTCGAACTGTTGGTGCTATTATTGATATGAAGGAAGGAAATATTAAATATCAATTTCCTCTCAAGAAAGGTATGGAACACTTCCCTAGAAAGAGAATGAAGTTACTTTTTGATTCTATTATTAGAAAAAATTATGATGTTGATGCTTCATCTCTTGATGTTACTTGATGCACACTTTCTGCGCCTAGCTGAAAGGCGTTAAATAAAAGCGCTTATGGGAGACAACCCATGATTTTACTACTGTACTTTGTTTTATATTTGAGTCTTGGAAGTTGTTACTACTGTAGCAACCTCTCCTTATCTTAGTTTTGTTGCATTGGTGTGCCAAGTAAAGTCTTTGATAGTAAGGTTCATACTAGATTTGGATTGCTGCGCAGAAACAGATTTCTTGCTGTCACGAATTTGAGCAGTAGCCTCTGTAGGTAACTCAGGAAATTCTGCCAATTTACATGAGTGATCCTCAGATATGTACGCAACTTTAATTTAATTTAAGCATTTTCATTTGAGCAAGTCTGGTGCACCTAAAAAATTCGTCTTTACGGACTGTTCTGTTTTGACAGATTATGCCTTTTATTTCGCATTGCCTATTTTGCTATGCTTGATGGATTTCTTTATTCCATTAACTTTCAGTAGCTTTGTGCAATGTCCAGAAGTGTTAATAATGATTATGTCACCTCTGAACATGTGAATTTTGATTATGCACTGACCCTCTAATGAGTTGTTTTGAGTTTGGTGTGGAGGAAGTTTTCAAGGATCAAGGGAGGAGGATGATACAATATGATCAAGGAGAGTGAAAGCTCTAAGCTTGGGGATGCCCCGGTGGTTCATCCCTGCATATTTCAAGAAGACTCAAGCATCTAATCTTGGGGATGCCCATGGCATCCCCTTCTTCATCGACAACATTATCAGGTTCCTCTAGTGAAACTATATTTTTATTCCATCACATCTTATGTGCTTTGCTTGGAGCGTCCGTATGTTTTTTGTTTTTGTTTTTGTTTTTGTTTGAATAAAGTTGGATCCTAGCATTCATTGTGTGGGAGAGAGACACGCTCCGCTGTTGCATATGGACAAATATGTCCTTAGCTTTACTCATAATGTTCAAGGCGAAGGTTGAACTGCTTCGTTAAATTGTTATATGGTTGGAAACGGGAAATGCTACATGTTGTAAATGGTATAATATCTTGAATAATGTGATACTTGGCAATTGTTGTGCTCATGTTTAAGCTCTTGCATCATATACTTTACACCTATTAGTGAAGAAATACATAGAGCTTGCTAAAATTTGGTTTGCATGCACTACAAGAAAAGTTGCCATGGCCGACGAAGTTGAAGTCGCGCCGTGGTTGCTGGTGTACCATGGCCGACGATTTTGGGTCTGTCCGTTGTGCATGTCAAAACGTTTTTTTCTCGTTTTTTAGGCCACCTAGCCCGACGAAACCGGCCAAAACGTTGCGTATGGTGGCCCGGGACGTGGTGCATCTCGAATTCTCGGGTTCGCCGGCCGAGTCAACGCAAATCCGCACCGCCGAGGGATGTAGGGTCCAGATGGCAACCTCTCTGGCATTGTTTTTTTCTCAATCGCGCCATCTCGTTCAACGCTCTCCGATCGAGCCGTTTACGATGCAGGATCATGGGTCCCGCATGTCATCCTCTATGAACCAAAATTCTTTCTATTCTTGGATTTTTTTGACCCCCTGATTTCTGGCTACTTCCTTTTTCTTTTGATCCCTTGCCGCCTTGGAAACGTTGAGACCGCTGCTGCTAAATGGGACCCGCATGTCATCCTCTATGTACTATAAAACTTTCTTTTCTTGGAGTTTTTTTTGGCACCTCAAATTTGGTCACTTGCCTTTTTCTTTCGATCCCCTGCCGCCTCTCAAACGGTGATACCGCTGCTGCTAAATGGGACCCGCATGTCATCCTCTATGTACTATAAAACTTTCTTTTCTTGGAGTTTTTTTTGGCACCTCAAATTTGGTCACTTGCCTTTTTCTTTCGATCCCCTGCCGCCTCTCAAACGGTGATACCGCTGCTGTTAAATGGGACCCGCATGTCATCCTCTATGTACTATAAAACTTTCTTTCTTTGATTTTTTTTGGCACCTCATATTTGGTCACTTACCTTTTTCTTTCGATCCCCTGCCGCCTCTCAAATGGTGATACCGCTGCTGCTAAATGGGACCCGCATGTCATCCTCTATGTACTATAAAACTTTCTTTTCTTGGAGTTTTTTTGGCACCTCAAATTTGGTCTCTTGCCTTTTTGTTTCGATCCCCTGCCGCCTCTCAAACGGTGATACCGCTGCTGCTAAATGGGACCCGCATGTCATCCTCTATGTACTATAAAACTTTCTTTTCTTGGATTTTTTTTGGCACCTCAAATTTGGTCACTTACCTTTTTCTTTCGATCCCATGCCGCCTCTCAAACGGTGAGACCGCTGCTGCTAAATGGGACCCGCATGTCATCCTCTTTGTACTATAAAACTTTCTTTTCTTGAATTATTTTTGGATCCTGATATTTGGTCACTTGCCTTTTTCTTTCGATCTCATGCCACATTTGAAACGTTGAGGAACCTGCAGGCTCATGGGACCCGCATGTCATCCTCTATGTACTATAAAAGTTCATTTTCTTGGTTTTTTTCACCCTCTGATTTTTGGCTATTTCCTTTTTCTTTTGATCCCCTGCCGCCTTTGAAACGTTGAGGACTCTGCTGGCTCATAGGTCCCACATGTCAGCCTGTATGAACGATAAAACTTTCCTTTCTTGGAGTTTTTTTACCCCCTAATTTCTGGCTACTTTCTTTTTTCTTTTGATCTCAAGCCGCATTTGAAACGTTGGGACCGCTGCTGCAAAATGGGACCCGCATGTTGATACGTCTCCGACGTATCGATAAATTCTTATGTTCCATGCCACATTATTAATGATATCTACATGTTTTATGCACACTTTATGTCATATTCGTGCATTTTCTGGAACTAACCTATTAACAAGATGCCGAAGTGCCGATTCTTTGTTTCTGCTGTTTTTGGTTTCAGAAATCCTAGTAAAGAAATATTCTCGGAATTGGACGAAATCAACGCCCAGGGTCCTATTTTGCCACGAAGCTTCCAGAAGACCGAAGAGGAGACGAAGTGGGGCCACGAGGTGGCCAGACTATAGGGCGGCGCGGCCCAAGCCCTGGCCGCGCCGACCTGTAGTGTGGGCCCCTCGTGACGCCCCTTGACCTGCCCTTCCGCCTACAAATAGCCTTCGTCGCGAATCCCCCAGTACCGAGAGCCACGATACGGAAAACCTTCCAGAGACGCCGCCGCCAATCCCATCTCGGGGGATTCAGGAGATCGCCTCCGGCACCCTGCCGGAGAGGGGAATCATCTCCCGGAGGACTCTACGCCGCCATGGTCGCCTCCGGAGTGATGTGTGAGTAGTCTACCCCTGGACTATGGGTCCATAGCAGTAGCTAGATGGTTGTCTTCTCCCCATTGTGCTTAATTGTCGGGTCTTGTGAGCTGCCGAACATGATCAAGATCATCTATCTGTAATTCTATATGTTGCGTTTGTTGGGATCCGATGAATAGAGAATACTATGCTATGTTGATTATCAATTCATGTCTATGTGTTGTTTATGATCTTGCATGCTCTCCGTTATTAGTAGATGCTCTGGCCAAGTTGATGCTAGTAACTCCAAGAGGGAGTATTTATGCTCGATAGTGGGTTCATGTCTCCGTGAATGCAGGGAGTGAGAGAAACCTCTAAGATTATGGATGTGCTGTTGCCACTAGGGATAAAACATTGGTGCTATGTTCGAGGATGTAGCTACTGATTACATTACGCGCAATACTTAATGCAATTGTCTGTTGTTAGCAACTTAATACTGGAGGGGGTTCGGATGATAACCTGAAGGTGGACTTTTTAGGCATAGATGCATGCTGGATAGCGGTCTATGTACTTTGTCGTAATGCCCAATTAAATCTCACAATATTCATCATAATATGTATGTGCATGGTCATGCCCTCTCTATTTGTCAATTGCCCAACTGTAATTTGTTCACCCAACATACTGTTTATCTTATGGGAGAGACACCTCTAGTGAACTGTGGACCCCGGTCCAATTCTCTATACTGAAATACAATCTACTGCAATACTGTTCTACTGTTTTCTGCAAACAATTATCATCCACACTATACATCTAATCCTTTGTTACAGCAAGCCGGTGAGATTGACAACCTCGCTGTTTCGTTGGGGCAAAGTACTTGGTTTGTGTTGTGCAGGTTCCACGTTGGCGCCGGAATCCCTGGTGTTGCGCCGCACTACATCTCGCCGCCATCAACCTTCAACGTGCTTCTTGGCTCCTACTGGTTCGATAAACCTTGGTTTCATACTGAGGGAAAACTTGTCGCTGTACGCATCACACCTTCCTCTTGGGGTTCCCAACGGACGCGTGCTGTACGCGTATCAAGCACTTTTTCTGGCGCCGTTGCCGGGGAGATCAAGACACGCTGCAAGGGGAGTCTCCACATCGCAATCTCTTTACTTTGTTTTTGTCTTGCTTAGTTTTATTTACTACTTTGTTTGCTGCACTAAATCAAAATACAAAAAAATTAGTTGCTAGTTTTTACTTTATTTGCTATCTTGTTTGCTATATCGAAAACACAAAAAAAAATTAGTTACTTGTATTTACTTTACTTATTTCATCATGTTTCCTTTTAATTTTACCGTAAAAAACATGCCGGTAGGGCGCGGGTCAATAATTGGGAGAAATAATATAGAAGAATTTTTCAACCATGTTAGTACCGTTGATGATTTTGAAGATAGACACTTGGTAGACCTTGCTCCTACTTATGAAATTGCCGCTGCTGCTTTTGTTCGTATGATGGAAACTAAATTTGTTAATCTCAATCCTATAATCCAACACATGTTTCTTACACTCGGTGATATGGAAGAAGGGGAAAAGAAAGATTTTGTTTTAGTAACCCTTCTTAGAGAATTTGATGGTATAGCAAGAGAGGCTAGAAAGGTCTTTGCTAAATATAATATGTTTGGTTCTTATACCAATTTTGTTAGTCTCCTTGAAAAAATGGATATGGATAGAATAAGGTACACTAATAATATTAATGATGGTGGGGAGATCAAAGCACCAATACCATGTAAGCTCCTAGCAATGCATGAAGCACTAGAAAATAACTATGCTTGGCTTGTTCCTGAAAATTTGTTTGATGAGAGTAGCAAGCCCAAGACTAATGAAAAGGGAGACGCTAAAACTTATGTATCCAATATACTATGCATGGTTGAGAAAACTCCACACCCCGCTGAAGATGCACCACTCTCCGATAACACTTGATACACACTTTCTGCGCCTAGCTGAAAGGCGTAAAAGAAAAGCGCTTATGGGAGACAACCCATGTGTTTTTACTACAGTACTTTGTTTTTATTTTGTGTCTTGGAAGTTGTTTACTACTGTAGCAACCTCTCCTTATCTTAGTTTAGTGTTTTGTTGTGCCAAGTAAAGTCGTTGATAGTAAAGTTCATACTAGATTTGGATTACTGCGCAGAAACAGATTTCTTTGCTGTCACGAATCTGGGCAAAATTCTCTGTAGGTAACTCAGAAAATTATTCCAATTTACGTGAGTGATCCTCAGATATGTACGCAACTTTCATTAAATTTGAGCATTTTCATTTGAGCAAGTCTGGTGCCTCGATAAAATTCGTCAATACGAACTGTTCTGTTTTGACAGATTCTGCCTTTTATTTCGCATTGCCAGTTTTGTTATGTTCGATGGATATTTCGATTCCATTGACTTTCAGTAGCTTTGTGCAATGTCCAGAAGTGTTAACAATGATTGTGTCACCTCTGAACATGTGAGTTTTTGATTATGCACTAACCCTCTAATGAGTTTGTTTCGAGTTTGGTGTGAAGGAAGTTTTCAAGGATCAAGAGAGGGAGATGATACAACATGATCAAGGAGAGTGAAAGCTCTAAGCTTGGGGATGCCCCGGTGGTTCACCCCTGCATATATCAAGAAGACTCAAGCGTCTAAGCTTGGGGATGCCCAAGGCATCCCCTTCTTCATCGACAACATTATCAGGTTCCTCCCCTGAAACTATATTTTTATTCCATCACATCTTATGTGCTTTTCTTGGAGCGTCGGTTTGTTTTTTTTTTGTTTTGTTTGAATAAAATGGATCCTAGCATTCACTTTATGGGAGAGAGACACGCTCCGCTGTAGCATATGGACAAGTATGTCCTTAGGCTCTACTCATAGTATTCATGGCGAAGTTGCTTCTTCGTTAAATTATTATATGGTTGGAATTGGAAAATGATACATGTAGTAATTTGCTATAATGTCTTGGGTAATGTGATACTTGGCAATTGTTGTGCTCATGTTTAAGCTCTTGCATCATATGCTTTGCACCCATTAATGAAGAAATACATAGAGCAAGCTAAAATTTGGTTTGCATATTTGGTCTCTCTAAGGTCTAGATAATTTCTAGTATTGAGTTTGAACAACAAGGAAGACGGTGTAGAGTCTTATAATGTTTACAATGTGTCTTTTATGTGAGTTTTGCTGCACCGGTTCATCCTTGTGTTTGTTTCAAATAAACCTTGCTAGCCTAAACCTTGTATCGAGAGGGAATACTTCTCATGCATCCAAATACTTGAGCCAACCACTATGCCATTTGTGTCCACCATACCTACCTACTACATGGTATTTCTCCGCCATTCCAAAGTAAATTGCTTGAGTGCTACCTTTAAATTTCCATTCTCCACCTTTACAATATATAGCTCATGGGACAAATAGCTTAAAAACTATTATGGTATTGAATATGTACTTATGCACTTTATCTCTTATTAAGTTGCTTGTTGTGCGATAACCATGTTCACTGGGGACGCCATCAACTACTCTTTGTTGAATTTCATGTGAGTTGCTATGCATGTTCGTCTTGTCTGAAGTAAGGGAGATCTACCACCTTATGGTTAAAGCATGCATATTGTTAGAGAAGAACATTGGGCCGCTAACTAAAGCCATGATCCATGGTGGAAGTTTCAGTTTTGGACAATATCCTCAATCTCAAATGAGAAAATTAATTGTTGTTACATGCTTATGCATAAAAGAGGAGTCCATTATCTGTTGTCTATGTTGTCCCGGTATGGATGTCTAAGTTGAGAATAATCAATAGCGAGAAATCCGATGCGAGCTTTATCCTTAGACCTTTGTACAGGCGGCATAGAGGTACCCCTTTGTGACACTTGGTTAAAACATGTGCATTGCGATGATCCCGGTAGTCCAAGCTAATTAGGACAAGGTGCGGGCACTATTAGTATACTATGCATGAGGCTTGCAACTTGTAAGATATAATTTACATGATACATATGCCTTATTACTACCGTTGACAAAATTGTTTCTATGTTTTCAAAATCAAAGCTCTAGCACAAATATAGCAATCGATGCTTTCCTCTTTGAAGGACCATTTTTTTACTTTTATTGTTGAGTCAGTTCACCTATTTCTCTCCATCTCAAGAAGCAAACACTTGTGTGAACTGTGCATTGATTCCTACATACTTGCATATTGCACTTATTATATTACTCTATGTTGACAATATCCATGAGATATCCATGTTACAAGTTGAACGCAACCGCTGAAACTTAATCTTCCTTTGTGTTGCTTCAATGCTTTTACTATGAATTATTGCTTTATGAGTTAACTCTTATGCAAGACTTATTGATGCTTGTCTTGAAGTACTATTCATGAAAAGTCTTCGCTGTATGATTCACTTGTTTACTCATGTCATTTACATTGTTTTGATCGCTGCATTCACTACATATGCTTTACAAATAGTATGATCAAGGTTATGATGGCATGTCACTCCAGAAATTATCTTTGTTTATCGTTTACCTGCTCGGGACGAGCAGGAACTAAGCTTGGGGATGCTGATACGTCTCCGACGTATCGATAATTTCTTATGTTCCATGCCACATTATTGATGATATCTACATGTTTTATGCACACTTTATGTCATATTCGTGCATTTTCTGGAACTAACCTATTAACAAGATGCCGAAGTGCCAGTTGCTGTTTTCTGCTGTTTTTGGTTTCAGAAATCCTAGTAAAGAAATATTCTCAGAATTGGACGAAATCAACGCCCAGGGTCCTATTTTACCACGAAGCTTCCAGAAGACCGAAGAGGAGACAAAGTGGGGCCACGAGGTGGCCAGACTATAGGGCGGCGCGACCCAAGCCCTGGCCGCGCCGACCTGTAATGTGGGCCCCTCATGACGCCCCTTGACCTGCCCTTCCGCCTACAAATAGCCTTCGTCGCGAAACCCCCAGTACCGAGAGCCACGATACGGAAAACCTTCCAGAGACGCCGCCGCCGCCAATCCCATCTCGGGGGATTCAGGAGATCGCCTCCGGCACCCTGCCGGAGAGGGGAATCATCTCCCGGAGGACTCTACGCCGCCATGGTCGCCTCCGGAGTGATGTGTGAGTAGTCTACCCCTGGACTATGGGTCCATAGCAGTAGCTAGATGGTTGTCTTCTCCCCATTGTGCTTAATTGTCAGGTCTTGTGAGCTGCCGAACATGATCAAGATCATCTATCTGTAATTCTATATGTTGCGTTTGTTGGGATCTGATGAATAGAGAATACTATGTTATGTTGATTATCAATTCATGTCTATGTGTTGTTTATGATCTTGCATGCTCTCCGTTATTAGTAGATGCTCTGGCCAAGTTGATGCTAGTAACTCCAAGAGGGAGTATTTATGCTCGATAGTGGGTTCATGTCTCCGTGAATCTGGGGGAGTGAGAGAAACCTCTAAGATTATGGATGTGTTGTTGCCACTAGGGATAAAACATTGGTGCTATGTTCGAGGATGTAGCTACTGATTACATTACGCGCAATACTTAATGCAATTGTCTGTTGTTAGCAACTTAATACTGGAGGGGGTTCGGATGATAACCTGAAGGTGGACTTTTTAGGCATAGATTCATGCTGGATAGCGGTCTATGTACTTTGTCGTAATGCCCAATTAAATATCACAATACTCATCATAATATGTATGTGCATGGTCATGCCCTCTCTATTTGTCAATTGCCCAACTGTAATTTGTTCACCCAACATGTTGTTTATCTTATGGGAGAGACACCTCTAGTGAACTGTGGACCCCGGTCCAATTCTCTATCTTGAAATACAATCTCTTGCCAATCTTTGTTCTCTTGTTTTCTGCAAACAATCATCATCCACACTATACATCTAATCCTTTGTTACAGCAAGCCGGTGAGATTGACAACCTCGCTGTTTTGTTGGGGCAAAGTACTTGGTTTGTGTTGTGCAGGTTCCACGTTGGCGCCGGAATCCCTGGTGTTGCGCCGCACTACATCTCGCCGCCATCAACCTTCAACGTGCTTCTTGGCTCCTACTGGTTCGATAAACCTTGGTTTCATACTGAGGGAAAACTTGCCGCTGTACGCATCACACCTTCCTCTTGGGGTTCCCAACGGACGCGTGCTGTACGCGTATCACATGTCATTCTCTATGTACAATAAAGTTTCTTTTCTTGGATTATATTTGTCTCCTGATATTTTGTCACTTGCCTTTTTCTTTCGATCTCATGCCGCCTTTGAAACGTTGAGTAAGCTGCTGGCTCATGGGTCCCGCATGTCATCCTCTACGAACAATAAAAGTTTCCTTTCTTGGAGTTATTTTTTACCCCTAATTTCTGGCTATTTTCCTTTTTCTTTTGATCTCATGCCCCCTTTGAAACGATGAGGACGCTGTTGGCAGGTCGGTCCCACATGTCATCCTCTATGAACAATAAAAGTTTCCTTTGATGGATTTATTTCGAACCCCTGATTAATTTCTGGATATTTCCTATTTTTTTCTTTGATCCCCTGCCGCCTTCGAATCGTTGAGGATGCTGCTGCCTCATGGGTCCCGCATGTCATCCTCTCAGAACGGTAAATGTTTCTTTTCTTGGATTTTGTTTACCAAATGATTTTTGGCTTATTTTTTCTTTTGATCTCCTGCCGCCTTTAAAACGTTGAGGACGCTGCTGGCTCACGGGTCCCACATGTCAGCCTCTATGAACAATAAACACTGAGGATGCTGCTGCCTCATGGGTCCCGCATGTCATCCTCTCAGAACGAAAATGTTTCTTTTCTTGGATTTTTTACCAACAGATTTTTGGTTTATTTTTTCTTTTCATCCCCTGCCGCCTTTAAAACGTTGACGACGCTGCTGGCTCATGGGTCCCCGAAGTCAGCCTCCCCGTACAAGAAACATGTGATATCTTGATTATTTTGCAGACAATAAACAGTGTATTGCGCTCTGAGCTATTTCAAATGGATAAATTAAATCTTTATTTTTACATAAACAAATTTATATGTTGAATCTCCTTGTTTTTCGTTTTTGCGAAGCATATGACTTTCCTGTTTTTTTTTAGAAAAATCCGAACTTTCCTGTTTTGGAGTGGGCTGAAATTGTACGAGTCAAAAGGCCCAGCAGGATAGTTGTGGCACCCCGAACCAACTGTCCGAGATACCCGTTATGCATTCACTCATGATCCCATGATCAGTGTAACATGAGCACATAACCGAACTGATAATCAGAATTACAACATCCATTACATAGTACCGAATAATAAATAGTCTTACAAACGGTCTTATGACCAAGTCTTGCACAAATGGCCACATCGGGCTGAATTCAAACATCCAAAAACAGCGGATACAAACAACTTTGTCGGGCCCAAGTCATGCCTTAAACCCTACAGGCAGCTGACCGGGAAACGTCCTAAGTCGCATAGTCGTCCTGATAACCTCCATCATCTTCAAAATCATCTTCATAGTCTGGCCAAGTAAATAGCCAGGGACAACGCCGTGAGTACATTTTTGAATTGTACTCGCAAACCATTTACAAAGCAACATATTAATGGAAACAAGGTACCGAGGACTAACTAGGAGATCAAGAGGGAATGACCACTTATACAACAAGAATATATTATGGAAGAGAAGAAGTGTTTTTAGAGGAGTTATCATCTCAACTTCAAGGGTGAAGGAGATGAGAGATTATATTTACGACATCACTACTCGACTTATTTTAGGAAGATCTTTCACGACATAAACACTTAGGAAGGGTAGACCCAATTTTTAGCAATTTCTATCCGACCACCTCATTGTGGTCACCAACCATTTTTCCAGTACTCCAAGTACTCCAACACAAATCCCGTTTCTTTCCTTTGTCAAACATTTTCATAAACAAAACACATCAGGCTAAGCAACAGCCAATCCAACCGTCCATGACCGCGGACACGGCTATTCGAATAGATTTCACTCTGCAGAGTTTGCACACTTTCCCCACAAGATCTGATAAATCCGCCGGGATCGTCCCCGGGCCATCATACGAAAGTATGTGGGTATCGGATAACCAGTCGAAGCCTTTTGCCCATTCTAATTAGCAAGAGGTCCTACCCTATGGAGTATGTACCTCCCCGGCACCGTGGCAGCTCACCTCCTTTTGAGCGTGGCTCCACCGCCAAGCCAGGAGACCCATAGTGTCTTCCGGACGGGTCAGCCCCGAAGGCCTCCCGTTATACTATTGTCCCAACCTCGACAATCCGGACTCGGGGGTATCCGTACCCTTGTATAGTTATGCGGTGCCTCATGCTAAAGAGAACGAACGTCGAGCTAAGCCCCGTGCCCATGTTGGAGTAATGTGGTTGCGCTAGTTTGTTGTCATGGGTGAGTACTTAGGCGCCAAAGTTTTCGTAATATCCCAACCACTTCCTCGCCCCCATCATTTTTACCAAATCCTTTCTTTTCTCAAATTCTCACTTGGGCATAACATTATACCCAAGGTTTTAACAAAAACTTTTACAACAAGGTAAAACCTTGAGGGTTTTCCCAACCTAAAGTTTATGTGTGAACTAAGATGTATAATAGCATAATGATTGCCATCATAACATGAAGGGGTGTCAAGGTCATCCATACTCCAATTGAGCAGGAATGGAGATGATAAAAAAGTAGAGCAATTTTAAAGATATTATCCCAAGTATTTACTAGAATTAGGGTGCCAAAAGGTGGTGAAACGTGATTCACATACTTAGAGTAAGTACGCAAAATATCGAGAGGGGACATTACACACTTGGTGGCAAGTATGTAAAGAATCAAATTAAGCAAACCCAAGGAGACGCAAGAAATCAAGAGACCAAGGATAGAAAGATCTCAACCAAGAACATGGACAACAAAGAGTCAAAGTAAATGGCTTGCCTTGGCTGGCTAGTCCCTGGTCTTCTTCAACACCTTCTCCAAAATCTTCTCCTTCGGCTTCTCCCACGTTCGTATCTAACGTTCGCAAAAATAAAAGAGCAACATACAATCAATCACATATCTCAAGAGTCAAGTTTTTAAAGAATGAGGTATGCAGGGGTACATGTTGTATTAAGGTGAAAACATGAGTTGGCCAAATGTTTAAGAAAAGGGTTGGGTGGAAATTAAATAGACACAAGTGTTTAAAGGACAACATTTCATGTGACAATACCATTTTCATAAACGAACCAGAATCTGTACTAACAAGGACCAACATTATTTTTCTTAGATGGACAAGGTTAAAACAAGATTAACACAATTGGAATTAGTCAAAAATATTAAATCTATGATTTTATATCTACAATAAAGTGTGCAGAATACCAGCAACTAGTTTAATCTACCATAAATTGCCGAAAAATCCTAAAAATATGGGACTGGTGGCATGTGAAAGGTATCAAAATTATCTTTCTAACGTCACTGGTTTCATTCCATTTGGATTTATAAAACTCGAGATATAAGCAATTTGGTGCACAGGTGTTATTAAAAACAGAAATTGTTTAAAACGAAATTCGAAGGGGAGTTTGGGTGGGAATCTGCTGGGCCGATTTTGGAGAGAGATGGGCCGGCCCAGGGGAAATGCCACGCGGGCAGAAAAAGAAAAAGAAGAAAATAAAAAAAAAGAAGGGGGCCTGGGCCAGGCCGGTGCATGCCACGCTGGCTGCATGGCCCATGCAACGGGACGATGGGGATCCGACGGCCTGAGGCCATCGTCTCCCCTGGGCCATGCAGGCGTCGTGCGGCGGCGGAGAAAAAGGGCAGGGAGGCGGACGGATCTCACCGGTGAGGGGCGGAGCACGTCGGCAAGGGCTCGGGCGGTCGGTGGCGTCGCAGAACAGGGCGGGGTCGAGTTTGGCGGCGTCCTGCTCCTCCTCCCTGGTTCCTTCCGGCGGCGATGGCGCGAGCGTCGGGCAGGACCTCGTGGCGACGGCGTTCTCCGGTGTGCCTGGCAAGGGGAAGAGGGCACGGATCAGCTCCAGGACGGCCAGATGGGGAAGAAAACGGGGAAGGGCAGGGGTTGGCGTCGACGAGGAAGGCGCGGCGACCTTCTTCTCCGGACGGCGACCACGGGAGCAGGGCTTCGCCGAGCTGCAGCCCTGAGCAGTGCCTTGGGCACTCTCAGGGAGCGTCTAGTGGGGCTGGAGAGGAGTGGCGAGGGTGTGAGGGAGAAGTGGAGTGTGGGAGGTCCCTTTTATAGGCGGAGGGAGGGCGTCCGGCGGGTTGGGGCGGCGGCAATGGCCAACCAGGGGGCGAGGGCTTGCGTCATCAGGGTGGGGCCGTGGTGACGTCCGCAGGATGGCGTCAGCAGGGTGGGAACCGAGGCGTCGAGCGTGTTTACGAGGCGAGGGAGAGCGTCGAGGCGCCAGGGAGGTGATCGAGGCGTCGGCCTCCCGCGCTGGCGCTTTCTCTGGCGACGAAGGGTTTCGGTGGGTTGGGGGTTACGGGAGATGGCCTTGGGCCGAAGGGAGAGGGAAGAGGGGGTCCAAGATGGCCCAAAACAAAGAGGGTGCGGGCCAGATGATTGTCAAGGGAGAGGGGGTGGTGCCGATGGTGCCATGCACCAAGGCCCGGCCATGCAATGTGAAAGAAGAAGAGAGAAAAAGAAAAGAGAGGGGGGGTAGTGTTCCCCTAGGGTTAGGCAAAAACCAGAGATGGAAGAGAAAGGGGTGAAAAAGAGAGGGTTGTCTCACACCCCGGCCATAAGAGAGAAGGGAGATGGAGAAAAAGAAAAGGTGGGAAGGAGAGGGGGAAGTGTTCCCTCTTCCTAGGTTTTGCTCAAAAGAAGGATAGGAAAGAAAAAGAGGGGTACAAAATAGAGGGGCCATGTGGCCACGGCCATAAGAGAGAAAACAAAAGTGAGAAAGAAAAGAGAGGGGTATGGTGAGTGAAGGGGAAAAAATGGCATGCTCATGCATGTGCATTTTTGTGCTCCAATTATGGGGTGAAGAAGGAAAGTCCTATGGGTTGCTTCACTAGTGATGCTAAGAAAGAAATTCCCTCCTTCAAAATTGGTACAAAAAGTTAATACTAAGGGTTTTAGTTTGAGTAGGGATCCATGTACACTAGGTAGCATTGTGTGAAAAAAAAATTTGTTGGTCCAAAATTCTAAAACTAGAAAATATGCAGGGTATGAAAAGTGGGTTGTGACAGACCTTCCCCCCTTAAAAGAATCTCGTCCCGAGATTCCGGATCTAAGAGCTGAAGAGATATGGGAACTCGCTCCTAAGATAATCCTCCCGTTCCCAGGTGGCTTCCTCCTCAGAATGGTTACTCCATTGGACCTTGAAAAACTTGATCTTTCTTCTGCGAGTGACCCTCACGGCCTCTTCCAGGATTCGGAGTGGTTTCTCGCGGTAGGTTAAATCCTGGTTTAGGTTGATAGAGCGGTGGTCGATGTTCTTGAACACCTCGGGCTTGTCAGGTACTTGGAGGCATTTCCGGAGTTGGGAGACATGGAAGACATCATGAAATTCTGATAGTTCTGCAGGTAGCTCCAGTTGATATGAGACTTCTCCGCGGCGACCAAGGACCTTGAAAGGACCAATGTACCTTGGTGCCAACTTGCCCTTGACATGGAAACGTTGCATTCCTTTGAGAGGGGTGACACGGAGGTACGCAAAGTCTCCGCTGTTGAATGTCACGTCTCGGCGTTTGGGGTCAGCGTAGCTCTTCTGGCGAGATTGAGCAGCCTTCAAGCGATCTCGGATGAGTTGGACTTGTTCTTCCGCTTCTCGAAGTATATCAGGCCCGAACACTCGACTTTCTCCAGTCTCGGACCAATTGAGAGGGGTGCGACACTTGCGCCCATAGAGTGCTTCAAACGGTGCCATCTGGAGGCTGGCCTGGTAGCTATTATTATAAGAGAACTCCGCAAAGGGAAGACAGTCTTCCCATTTTGCCCCATAGGCTAGAACGCACGCGCGGAGCATGTCTTCCAAAATCTGGTTCACTCGCTCAGTTTGTCCTCCGGTTTGTGGGTGGTAGGCGGTGCTGAAAGAGAGCTTGGTCCCTAAGGCCTCGTGTAACTTGCTCCAGAATCTAGAGGTGAACTGTGTGCCGCGATCGGATACAATCCTCTTGGGAACTCCATGGAGACTGACAATCTGGGAGATATAAAGATCTGCCAAGCGATGTCCATTGAAAGTAGTCTTGACGGGAAGGAAATGAGCGGCTTTAGTCAGTCGATCCACTATGACCCAAATAGAGTCGTGTCCGCGGCTGGATCGGGGAAGTCCAGTGATGAAGTCCATTCCTACTTCTTCCCACTTCCACACAGGGACCTTTAATGGCTGAAGCAATCCTGCCGGGCGTTGGTGTTCTGCCTTAATACGCTGACATACGTCACACCTAGCGATGAAAAAGGCAATGTCACGTTTCATTCCGTGCCACCAGAAAGTCTCCTTGAGATCCTGGTACATCTTTGATCCGCCAGGGTGAATGGAGTAAGGAGTATTATGAGCTTCTTCCATAATCAGGTTTTTCAGTTCAGGGATAGTTGGTACACAAAGACGTCCATTGTACCACAAGATTCCTTCTCCGTCCACGGAAAATCCAGCTACTTCCTCTTTTTTCATCCGGCGTTTGATACCTTCAATACTCTCGTGACCTTTCTGAGCTTCCTTGATTTGATCCCGAAGGGTGGGCTTAACTTCCAGTGTGGCTAGAAAACCATGGCTAATGAGTTCCAGGCTGAACTCTTCAAACTCTTGGTATAGCATCGGTTGTTCAACTTTGAGACGGGCATTCAGCGAACATGGTTCTCGACTAAGGGCGTCGGCGACTACATTCGCCTTTCCAGGGTGATAGTGAATACTCAGATCATAGTCCTTTATCAGCTCTATCCACCTTCTTTGTCGCATATTCAGCTCCCTCTGAGTGAATATATACTTGAGGCTCTTGTGGTCGGTGTAAATGTCACACCGATTTCCGATGAGATAATGACGCCAAGTCTTGAGTGCATGAACTACGGCAGCTAATTCCAGATCATGGGTTGGGTAGTTCATTTCATGTGGCCGCAGCTGTCGGGAGATGTAGGCGATAACTTTCCCTTCTTGCATCAGAACACTACCAAGTCCGAGCTTGGAAGCGTCGCAATAAATTACAAAGTCCTTGGTGACATCAGGCATGGTGAGGATAGGGGCAGACACAAGACGCTTCTTGAGTTCTTGAAAACTGGCCTCACATTGTTCTGTCCATTCAAATTTCTTACCCTTCTTGAGCAACATGGTCATGGGCTTGGCGATACTTGAGAACCCTTCTACAAACTTACGGTAGTAGCCTGCCAATCCGAGGAAGGATCTCACTTCGGTTGGGTTAGTTGGCGGCTTTCGATCCATGATAGACTTGATGAGAGAGGGGTCGACGGAGACTCCTCCAGCGGACAGGACATGGCCAAGAAATCCAACTTCCTTGAGCCAAAACTGACATTTGCTAAATTTAGCATAGAGTTGGTGCTTTCTCAAGGTTCCCAAAACGAGTCATAGATGCTCTTCATGTTCTTCTTCACTCTTGGAGTAGACTAAAATGTCATCGATAAATACTACGACGAACTTGTCGAGGTAATCCATGAAGACCTTGTTCATGAGATTCATGAAGTAGGCGGGAGCATTGGTTAAGCCAAAGGACATTACGGTGTACTCAAACAATCCATAACGGGTGGTGAAGGCTGTTTTGGGGATATCCGACTCTCGTACTTTGAGCTGATGGTAACCAGTACGGAGGTCAATCTTGGAGAAAACTCGGGCTCCATTCATTTGATCAAACAGATCTTCGATCTTGGGAAGGGGATACTTGTTCTTGATGGTTACGTCATTAAGTTTTCGGTAATCCACACACAGGCGAATGGTACCGTCTCGCTTGTCCACAAAAATCACGGGAGATCCCCAAGGCGAGGCACTAGGTCGGATTAGACCTTTACTCAACATATCGTCCAATTGTTTCTTGAGTTCAATCAGCTCTTGGGGGTTCATGCGATAAGGCCTCTATGCTATGGGTGCTGTTCCAGGGATAAGTTCGATGATGAACTCGATATCCCTATCAGGGGGCATACCGGGCAACTCTTCTGGGAAAACATCTGGATACTCACAAACGATTGGGACAAGATCGATGGGGGTTCCAGCGACACTTTGCTTACAGAAGGCTTTAGATGAAGGCATAGTGGCGGTGTATTTTATTTGGATTCCTTCGCTATTGGTTAAGGTGATAGACTTATGGGCACAGTCAATGTGGCCTTGGTATTTAGTCATCCAATCCATTCCCAGAATTACTTCCAATCCTTGGGCTCCTAGGACGATGAGGTCGGCTTGGAAGGGGACACCTAAGATTTCTACCGGAACTTGTTTACAAGATAAGCGAGTTTTAGCGGTGGATCCAGGTATTTGAACTAACATGAGTCTATCCATTAGGGTGGGTGTCATTTTGCTTTTCTTGACAAAGGGTTTGGTAACAAAGGAATGAGATGCACCGGAATCAAAAAGAACTTTGGCGGGGGTGGAGTGGACTAGGAACGTACCCAGCACAATATCAGGAGATTCTTCAGCTTCTTCGGCATTGGCATGATTCAGGTGTCCTCTAGCAGTATTAGCCTGCTTCTTAGGTGGGGGCTTCCTTCCAGTTGCAGCACGAGCTTGGCCTTGATTCGGTCTTGGTGCATTGGGGCGTTGAGCAGGATTCATCTTGGAGGGGCATTCACGAGAGAAGTGTCCAGGCTGTCCACAAGCGAAACATCCATCTCCTTGAGGGCGAGCATTCGGGTTGTTGTGGGGGTTGTTGTTGAAGTTCCCTCCTCCAGTACGAGGCTGCACATTCTGGCGGTTGGTGTTGTTGTTGGAGGGGCAATAAGCGGGGGCTGGTGCTCGCTGAGGCTGGGGCGCCGGCCTTGGTGGAGGCTGGCCGCGGAACCTAGCATTGCTGGGTCCACTCTGCTGTTGCTGCTGCATCTTGCACTTGCGGGTTTCATAGGTTGCCTTGCGCTTTGACTCCACCATGATGGCGGCATCCACCAGAGTTTCCAGATCAGGGTAAGGAACGGCCACGAGAATACTCTGAATCTCTTCCTGAAGACCATTAAGGAAACGGTCCCTCTTCTTCTCATCAGTATCAGTGTCCTGAGGTGCATATCTAGCCAAGGTGTTGAACTTGTCCAGGTAGTCTATCACACTACCATTGTTCTGCTTAAGGGTGAAGAACTCATCTCTCTTGATCTTGATTAAACCTGAAGGGATGTGGGCTTTGCGGAACTTAGTGGTAAATTCCTCCCAAGTGATCACATGGTCAGCAGCTTGCATTGCCTTAACATTCTCCCACCAAGCTCTTGCGGGTCCAGCGAGAAAGTGAGTTGCAAGAACCACCTTCTCATTCTCGCCCACGGCCGCGACTTCCAAATTGTTCTCGATTGTACGGAGCCAATCGTCCGCATCAAGAGGGGCGGTGCACTTGGTGAATACTGGTGGATTAGTATTCTGGAAGTCCCTAAGCTTGGATCTTGGGCCGTCTTCACCATCTCCTCCATTGTTGTTGTTTCCTGCGGCAAGCTGTGCAATATTCTGCAGAGCCGCAATGTTTGCTTGGCTTTCAGCGTGGGCGGCTTGACGGTCTTCCATAAGGATGCGAAGGATTTGAGCCATATTGGGTTCAGGTGGGGGTGGAGGGTCGTTCTGGTGCGCTCCGCGGCGAGTGTCAACCATCTGATGAGATGAAGACATAAGACAAAAGGGAACAACTTTGATAGGCGAGTTCTTTCCAAGGGGGAGGGATGACATGATGCATAAAAACTTGTTGAAAAAAAACTCGAAAGGTAAAGAAAACATAAGGGCAAATGCAACCATCATCATAACATAGATATCACCAAAAGCTCAAAGTTCACCACATCAAGGTCACCATAGGACCAACCTCATTCTACGCGATTACATCAGGGACATCATAACATAACATAACTAGCGATAGTGCGGTGCTCAAACTAGTCGTCGTCAAGGATGATGGTGTCATCCTTGGTCGGCGGCTCCTCAAACGGCGGCTCCTCGGGGTCTTCCTCCTCCTCGGACGACTCGCGAGGGGTAGGGGGTGCTGGCTCCTCCGGCTCATCATTGATGAAATCCATATCATCCTCATCTTCCTCTTCGGACGGGTTGTTCCAATCATACCCTTCCTCATCCATGTAGTCATCATCGTCACTAAGGAGGGCAGCATTCTCCTTGCGGAGATCCTCGCCATCATCTTCTAGCTCCTCTATCTTAGTCTCGGACTCGCGGAGCGCTGTCTTAAGGTGCTTCACCTTCACCTTAAGCATGTACTTGGCCTCTCTTGCCCGGAGCTTGAGCTTCCGCTGGCGGCGAGCTCTCTTCCTCATCTCCGCAAGATCCGCCTTAGTCTCGTCCAACTCATGCTTCAGCATCTCCTGTTCCATCCGGCTGATATCAAGGCTGTTCTGGGTCTTGCCGAGGATGAACTCCATCTGGGCAGCGTGGCGTCCGAGGGGGCAGATGTACGGCACGATGGTGGGGAGGCCCTCCTCGTCACGCCGCCCAAAGTGAGCATAGGGGAGGTTCTTCTCCTCGAGCTCAGCACGGTGGTGGTAAGTGAGGCGTGCAAGAGCCGCCTGGAGCGCACGGATTAAACCGTCCTCCCACGTGCGCTCGAACAGCTGGATCTCGAACTCCGGGAGCTGCTTGACGTGGGAGCCCCGGATGGTGCAGACGATCATCCAGGACAAGTCCCCGTCATGAGGCTCCATCTGCCCGCCCTTCACCTCGGGGCGGAGGCGACCGACGGCGTTACAAACGTCGATCAGGGCGGTCTCGAAGAGGAACAAAGGCTGCGACTCTCCCACCTGACGGCTCCGGGTGTACATAACTTCCTCCATCTACACAAAATTTTAAGGTTAATACAAGTAGTAATATGTCAAGTGTGCAAAATTTTAAGGTACATAATATAAAACAGTTAAGATTAATGCAAGTAGTTTATCTCTAAGGAGAAAAATTTAGGGGAGAGACTAGGCATTCCTTCAGCTTAGAGTCATCTCGTTTTTGATATAGAAAAATAGTTTTGTCCTAACATTAACGTCCATGCTAACTAAGGCTTTCCCTAGAGTCAGGATGGCTCTGATACCAGCTCTGTGGCACCCCGAACCAACTGTCCGAGATACCCGTTATGCATTCACTCATGATCCCATGATCAGTGTAACATGAGCACATAACCGAACTGATAATCAGAATTACAACATCCATTACATAGTACCGAATAATAAATAGTCTTACAAACGGTCTTATGACCAAGTCTTACACAAATGGCCACATCGGGCTGAATTCAAACATCCAAAAACAGCGGATACAAACAACTTCGTCGGGCCCAAGTCATGCCTTAAACCCTACAGGCAGCTGACCGGGAAACGTCCTAAGTCGCATAGTCGTCCTGATAACCTCCATCATCTTCAAAATCATCTTCATAGTCTGGCCAAGTAAATAGCCAGGGACAACGCCGTGAGTACATTTTTGAATTGTACTCGCAAACCATTTACAAAGCAACATATTAATGGAAACAAGGTACCGAGGACTAACTAGGAGATCAAGAGGGAATGACCACTTATACAACAAGAATATATTATGGAAGAGAAGAAGTGTTTTTAGAGGAGTTATCATCTCAACTTCAAGGGTGAAGGAGATGAGAGATTATATTTACGACATCACTACTAGACTTATTTTAGGAAGATCTTTCACGACATAAACACTTAGGAAGGGTAGACCCAATTTTTAGCAATTTCTATCCGACCACCTCATTGTGGTCACCAACCATTTTTCCAGTACTCCAAGTACTCCAACACAAATCCCGTTTCTTTCCTTTGTCAAACATTTTCATAAACAAAACACATCAGGCTAAGCAACAGCCAATCCAACCGTCCATGACCGCGGACACGGCTATTCGAATAGATTTCACTCTGCAGAGTTTGCACACTTTCCCCACAAGATCTGATAAATCCGCCGGGATCGTCCCCGGGCCATCATACGAAAGTATGTGGGTATCGGATAACCAGTCGAAGCCTTTTGCCCATTCTAATTAGCAAGAGGTCCTACCCTATGGAGTATGTACCTCCCCGGCACCGTGGCAGCTCACCTCCTTTTGAGCGTGGCTCCACCGCCAAGCCAGGAGACCCATAGTGTCTTCCGGACGGGTCAGCCCTGAAGGCCTCCCGTTATACTATTGTCCCAACCTCGACAATCCGGACTCGGGGGTATCCGTACCCTTGTATAGTTATGCGGTGCCTCATGCTAAAGAGAACGAACGTCGAGCTAAGCCCCGTGCCCATGTTGGAGTAATGTGGTTGCGCTAGTTTGTTGTCATGGGTGAGTACTTAGGCGCCAAAGTTTTCGTAATATCCCAACCACTTCCTCGTCCCCATCATTTTTACCAAATCCTTTCTTTTCTCAAATTCTCACTTGGGCATAACATTATACCCAAGGTTTTAACAAAAACTTTTACAACAAGGTAAAACCTTGAGGGTTTTCCCAACCTAAAGTTTATGTGTGAACTAAGATGTATAATAGCATAATGATTGCCATCATAACATGAAGGGGTGTCAAGGTCATCCATACTCCAATTGAGCAGGAATGGAGATGATAAAAAAGTAGAGCAATTTTAAAGATATTATCCCAAGTATTTACTAGAATTAGGGTGCCAAAAGGTGGTGAAACGTGATTCACATACTTAGAGTAAGTACGCAAAATATCGAGAGGGGACATTACACACTTGGTGGCAAGTATGTAAAGAATCAAATTAAGCAAACCCAAGGAGACGCAAGAAATCAAGAGACCAAGGATAGAAAGATCTCAACCAAGAACATGGACAACAAAGAGTCAAAGTAAATGGCTTGCCTTGGCTGGCTAGTCCCTGGTCTTCTTCAACACCTTCTCCAAAATCTTCTCCTTCGGCTTCTCCCACGTTCGTATCTAACGTTCGCAAAAATAAAAGAGCAACATACAATCAATCACATATCTCAAGAGTCAAGTTTTTAAAGAATGAGGTATGCAGGGGTACATGTTGTATTAAGGTGAAAACATGAGTTGGCCAAATGTTTAAGAAAAGGGTTGGGTGGAAATTAAATAGACACAAGTGTTTAAAGGACAACATTTCATGTGACAATACCATTTTCATAAACGAACCAGAATCTGTACTAACAAGGACCAACATTATTTTTCTTAGATGGACAAGGTTAAAACAAGATTAACACAATTGGAATTAGTCAAAAATATTAAATCTATGATTTTATATCTACAATAAAGTGTGCAGAATACCAGCAACTAGTTTAATCTACCATAAATTGCCGAAAAATCCTAAAAATATGGGACCGGTGGCATGTGAAAGGTATCAAAATTATCTTTCTAACGTCACTGGTTTCATTCCATTTGGATTTATAAAACTCGAGATATAAGCAATTTGGTGCACAGGTGTTATTAAAAACAGAAATTGTTTAAAACGAAATTCGAAGGGGAGTTTGGGCGGGAATCTGCTGGGCCGATTTTGGAGAGAGATGGGCCGGCCCAGGGGAAATGCCACGCGGGCAGAAAAAGAAAAAGAAGAAAATAAAAAAAAAGAAGGGGGCCTGGGCCAGGCCGGTGCATGCCACGCTGGCTGCATGGCCCATGCAACGGGACGATGGGGATCCGACGGCCTGAGGCCATCGTCTCCCCTGGGCCATGCAGGCGTCGTGCGGCGGCGGAGAAAAAGGGCAGGGAGGCGGACGGAGCTCACCGGTGAGGGGCGGAGCACGTCGGCAAGGGCTCGGGCGGTCGGTGGCGTCGCAGAACGGGGCGGGGTCGAGTTTGGCGGCGTCCTGCTCCTCCTCCCTGGTTCCTTCCGGCGGCGATGGCGCGAGCGTCGGGTAGGACCTCGTGGCGACGGCGTTCTCCGGCGTGCCTGGAAAGGGGAAGAGGGCACGGATCAGCTCCAGGACGGCCAGTTGGGGAAGAAAACGGGGAAGGGCAGGGGTTGGCGTCGACGAGGAAGGCGCGGCGACCTTCTTCTCCGGACGGCGACCACGGGAGCAGGGCTTCGCCGAGCTGCAGCCCTGAGCAGTGCCTTGGGCACTCTCAGGGAGCGTCTAGTGGGGCTGGAGAGGAGTGGCGAGGGTGTGAGGGAGAAGTGGAGTGTGGGAGGTCCCTTTTATAGGCGGAGGGAGGGCGTCCGGCGGGTTGGGGCAGCGGCAATGGCCAACCAGGGGGCGAGGGCTTGCGTCATCAGGGTGGGGCCGTGGTGACGTCCGCAGGATGGCGTCAGCAGGGTGGGAACCGAGGCGTCGAGCGTGTTTACGAGGCGAGGAAGAGCGTCGAGGCGCCAGGGAGGTGATCGAGGCGTCGGCCTCCCGCGCTGGCGCTTTCTCTGGCGACGAAGGGTTTCGGTGGGTTGGGGGTTACGGGAGATGGCCTTGGGCCGAAGGGAGAGGGAAGAGGGGGTCCAAGATGGCCCAAAACAAAGAGGGTGCGGGCCAGATGATTGTCAAGGGAGAGGGGGTGGTGCCGATGGTGCCATGCACCAAGGCCCGGCCATGCAATGTGAAAGAAGAAGAGAGAAAAAGAAAAGAGAGGGGGGGGGGTAGTGTTCCCCTAGGGTTAGGCAAAAACCAGAGATGGAAGAGAAAGGGGTGAAAAAGAGAGGGTTGTCTCACACCCCGGCCATAAGAGAGAAGGGAGATGGAGAAAAAGAAAAGGTGGGAAGGAGAGGGGGAAGTGTTCCCTCTACCTAGGTTTTGCTCAAAAGAAGGATAGGAAAAAAAAAGAGGGGTACAAAATAGAGGGGCCATGTGGCCACGGCCATAAGAGAGAAAACAAAAGTGAGAAAGAAAAGAGAGGGGTATGGTGAGTGAAGGGGAAAAATGGCATGCTCATGCATGTGCATTTTTGTGCTCCAATTATGGGGTGAAGAAGGAAAGTCCTATGGGTTGCTTCACTAGTGATGCTAAGAAAGAAATTCCCTCCTTCAAAATTGGTACAAAAAGTTAATACTAAGGGTTTTAGTTTGAGTAGGGATCCATGTACACTAGGTAGCATTGTGTGAAAAAAAAATTTGTTGGTCCAAAATTCTAAAACTAGAAAATATGCAGGGTATGAAAAGTGGGTTGTGACAATAGTTCGCAGGCCCAGATGTCCAGATGCAGCCCAATTGAAATATTCCTTTTCTTGGATTTTTTGACACCCTTATTTCTGGCTACTTCATTTTTCTTTTGGTCCTGTGCCGCCTTGGAAACGTTGAGACCACTGCTGCAAAATGGGACCCGCATGTCATCCTCTATGTACAATAAAATTTCTTTTCTTGGATTATTTTTGGCTCCTGATATTTGGCACTTGCCTTTTTCTTTCCATCTCATGCCACGTTTGAAATGTTTTGAGGAACCTGCTGGCTCATGGGACCCGCATGTCATCCTCTATGTGCTATAAAAGTTTATTTTCTTGGTTTTTTTTCACCCACTGATTTTTGGCTATTTCCTTTTTCTTTTGATCCCCTGTCGCCTTGGAAACGTTCAGTAAGATGTTGGCTCATGGGACCCGCATGTCATCCTCTATGTCCATCAACTTTATTTTCTTGGATTTTTTTACCCCTTAATTTCTGGCTACTTTCTTTTTCTTTTGATCTCAAGCCGCATTTGAAACGTTGGGACAGCTGCTGCAAAATGGGACCCACATGTCATCCTCTATGTACAATAAAAGTTTCTTTTCTTGTATTATGTTTCACCCTCTGATTTTTGGTCACTTGCCTATTTCTTTCGATCTCATGCCGCCTTTGAAAACGTTGAGGAACCTGCTGGCTCATGGGACCCGCATGTCATCCTCTATGTACTATAAAAGTTCATTTTCTTGGTTTTTTTTCACCCTCTGATTTTTGGCTATTTCCTTTTTCTTTTGATCCCCTGCCGCCTTTGAAACGTTGAGGACTCTGCTGGCTCATAGGTCCCACATGTCAGCCTGTATGAACGATAAAACTTTCCTTTCTTGGAGTTTTTTTTTACCCCCTAATTTCTGGCTACTTTCTTTTTTCTTTTGATCTCAAGCCGCATTTGAAACGTTGGGACCGCTGCTGCAAAATGGGACCCGCATGTCATTCTCTATGTACAACAAAGTTTCTTTTCTTGGATTATCTTTATCTCCTGATATTTTGTCACTTGCCTTTTTCTTTCGATCTCATGCCGCCTTTGAAACGTTGAGTAAGCTTCTGGCTCATGGGTCCCGCATGTCATCCTCTACGAACAATAAAAGTTTCATTTCTTGGAGTTATTTTTGACCCCTAATTTCTGGCTATTTGCCTTTCTCTTTTGATCTCCTGCCCCCTTTGAAACGATGAGGACGCTGTTGGCAGGTCGGTCCCACATGTCATCCTCTATGAACAATAAAACTTTCCTTTGATGGATTTATTTTGAACCCCTAATTAATTTATGGATATTTCCTTTTTTTTTCTTTTGATCCCCTGCCGCCTTGGAATCGTTGAGGATGCTGCTGCCTTATGGGTCCCGCATGTCATCCTCTCAGAACGGTAATATTTCTTTTCTTGGATTTTGAATACCAAATGATTTTTGGCTTATTTTTTCTTTCGATCTTCTGCCGCCTTTAAAACGTTGAGGACGCTGCTGGCCCACGGGTCCCACATGTCAGCCTCTAACATTAAACGCTGAGGATGCTGCTGCCTCATGGGTCCCGCATGTTATCCTCTCAGACCGAAAATGTTTGTTTTCTTCGATTTTGTACCAACATATTTTTGGTTTATTTTTTCTTTCCATCCCCTGCCGCCTTTAAAACGTTGACGACGCTGCTGGCTCATGGGTCCCCGATGTCAGCCTCCCCGTATAAGAAACATGTGATATCTTGATTATTTTGTAGACAATAAATAGTGTATTTTGCTCTGAGCTATTGCAAAGGGATAAATTAAATCTTTATTTTTACATAAACAAACTTATATGTTGAATCTCCTTGTTTTCTTTTTTTTTTGCGAGGCATAGGACTTTCCTGTTTTTTTAGAAAATTCCAAACTTTCCTGTTTTGGAATGGGCTGAAATTGTACGAATCAAAAGGCGTCCAGCGGGATAGTTTGAAGGCCCAGATGGCCAGAAGCAACCCAATTGAAATATTCCTTTTCTTGGATTTTTTTTGACACCCTTATTTCTGGCTACTTCCATTTTCTTTTGGTCCTGTGCCGCCTTGGAAACGTTGAGACTGCTGCTGCAAAATGGGACCCCCATGTCATCCTCTATGTACAATAGAAGTTTCTTTTCTTGGATTATTTTTGGCTCCTGATATTTGGCACTTGTCTTTTTCTTTCGATCTAATGCCGACTTTGAAACGTTCAGACCGCTGCTGCAAAATGGGACCCGCATGTCATCCTCTATGCACAATAAAGTTTCTTTTCTTGGTTTATTTTTGGCTCCTGATATTTGGTCACTTTCCTTTTCCTTTCAATCTCATGCCGCCTTTGAAACGTTGAGGAAGCTGCTGGCTCATGGGTCCCGCATGTCATCCTCTATGAACAATAAAAGTGTCCTTCATTGGATTTTTTTTTACCCCTAATTTCTGGCTATTTGCTGTTTTCTTTTGATCCCCTGCCCCCTTTGAAACGATGAGGACGCTACTGGCAGGTCGGTCCCACATCCTCTATGAACAATAAAAGTTTCCTATGATGGATATATTTTTGACCCCTTTTGATCCCCTGCTGCCTTGGAATCATTAAGGATGCTGCTGCCTCATGGGTCCCGCATGTCAGCCTCTCAGAACGGTAAATGTTTCTTTTCTTGGATTTTTTTACCAACTGATTTTTGGTCTTTGTCTTTCGATCTCCTGCCGCCTTTAACACGTTGGGGACGCTGCTGGCTCAGGGGTCCCACATGTCAGCCTCTATGAACAATAAACCTTTACTTTGTTTGATTTATTATTGACCTGTAATTTCTTGGTATTTGCCTTTTTCTTTCGATCTCATGTCGCCTCGGAAACGTCAGCCTTTATGAACAGTAAAAGTTTCCTTTGTTTGATTTATTTATTACCCTAATTACTGGCTATTTTCCTTTTTTTATCCCCTGGCACCTTTGAAACTAAGAGGACGCTGCTGGCCCATGGGTCCCACATCTCAGCCTCTCTGAACGATAAACCTTTCCTTTCTTTTTTTTCGATCCCGTGCCGCCTTGGAAACGGTGAGACCGCTCCTGCAAAACGGGACCCATATGTCATCCTCTATGTACAATAAAAGTTTATTTCCTTGGATTATTTTTGGCACCTGATATATGGTCACTTGCCTTTTTTCCGATCCCCTGCCACCTTTGAAACGTTGAGGACGCTACTGGCTCGTGGGTCCCACATGTCAGCCTCTATGAACAATAAACATTTCATTTCTTGGATTTATTTTTGACCGCTGATTTTTGGCAACTTTGTTTTTTCTTTCGATCCCCTGCCGCCTTTGTTAAAGTTGAGGACGCTGCTGCAAAATGTGTCCCACATGTCAGCTTCTCTGTACGATAATTGTTTCATTTCTTGGATTTTTTTTCCACGGCTGGCCGATGGGTCCCCGATGTCAGCCTCTATGTACAAGAAATATGTGATTTCTCGATATGTTTTAACCCGAGAAATGTAGGATACTTTCTTTTTTTCGATCCCTTCTGTTTGTCTTTACCTTCAAATGTTGAGGGACGCTACTGGAAAATGGGTCCTGCTCTAGCATTCTCAACTGAAGGAAAAACTGAAATATTGCCTATTCATTTGTTTTTCGTACTCCATGCATCTAATCCATACTAACTGTTGATCCGGGTTTTAGTTCAACTTAATTAGTTCAAATTTGATATACGAGGAAGTATGTAATATATTTTGGGTTCACAACACTACACTTGTTAACAACAATCTGATGAAGAGGTTTGTCATTTTTTTAAGCTACAAATACACTAAGATCTTGCAAACTGATAGAATAAATCTTGGAACTTTAAATAATTTATGAAAATTTTGAAATCGACTATATGAATATATCAAAATATAGAGCCCATGTAGATGTGCATACTGGCTATGCGCATTTAAAAAGAATCATAATCATAATTGATACGAAATAAAAATAACTTTATATGTAGAATCTCGGTTTCTTGAGGGCCAATCATAGGATCTCCGTGTTTAAATTAGGAAGGGCCCCAATGGCATGAGTCGGAGGCCCATTATTTTTGGATTGTTATCAGCGAAGTAAGCAGGCTGACAGCAATCACCATGTACATGCCGGCGGCAGCCCAAAAGTACAAACAATTGGCCCATGCAGGGAAGATAGTACTTTTTATTTATTGGGAAGATTGTCTGGGCTAACCCAAAAAAAAGTGGTGCTACATGGGGTAGCACTTGAACGCGGAATGAGACCATTGATGGCGTGTAACTCACACGTTCATTGGGAACCCCAAGAGGAAGGTATGATGCACACAGCAGCAAGTTTTCCCTCAGAAAGAAACCAAGGTTTATCGAACCAGGAGGAGCCAAGAAGTACGTTGAAGGTTGATGGCGGCGGGATGTAGTGCGGCGCAACACCAGGGATTCCGGCGCCAACGTGGAACCTGCACAACACAACCAAAGTACTTTGCCCCAACGAAACAGTGAGGTTGTCAATCTCACCGGCTTGCTGTAACAAAGGATTAACCGTATTGTATGAAAGATGATTGTTTGCAGAAAACAGTAGAAACGATATTGCGATGATTGTATTTCAGTATAGAGAATTGGACCGGGGTCCACAGTTCACTAGAGGTGTCTCTCCCATAAGATAAACATCATGTTGGGTGAACAAATTACAGTTGGGCAATTGACAAATAAAGAGGGCATGACCATGCACATACATATTATGATGAGTATAGTGAGATTTAATTGGGCATTACGACAAAGTACATAGACCGCCATCCAGCATGCATCTATGCCTAAAAAGTCCACCTTCAGGTTATCATCCGAACCCCCTCTAGTATTAAGTTGCTAACAACAGACAATTGCATTAAGTATTGCGCGTAATGTAACTAGTAACTACATCCTTGAACATAGCACTAATGTTTTATCCCTAGTGGCAACAGCACATCCACAACCTTAGAACTTTACATCCTTTGTCCCGAGATATCAATGGAGGCATGAACCCACTATCGAGCATAAATACGCCCTCTTGGAGTTACAAGCATCTACTTGGCCAGAGCATCTACTAGTAACGGAGAGCATGCAAGATCATAAACAACACATAGACATAACTTTGATAATCAACATAACAAGTATTCTCTATTCATCGGATCCCAACAAACGCAGCATATAGAATTACAGATAGATGATCTTGATCATGTTAGGCAGCTCACAAGATCCGACAATGAAGCACAATGGGGAGAAGACAACCATCTAGCTACTGCTATGGACCCATAGTCCAGGGGTAGACTACTCACACATCACTCCGGAGGCGACCATGGCGGCGTAGAGTCCTCCGGGAGATGATTCCCCTCTCCGGCAGGGTGCCGGAGGCGATCTCTGGATCCCCGAGATGGGATCGGCGGCGGCGGCGTCTCTGGAAGGTTTTCCGTATCGTGGCTCTCGGTACTGGGGGTTTCGCAACGGAGGCTTTAAGTAGGCGGAAGGGCAGGTCAAGAGGCGGCACGAGGGCCCCACACCACAGGGCCGCGCGGCCAAGGGGGGGGGGCCGCGCCGCCCTAGGGTCTGGGCACCTCGTGGCCCCACTTCGTCTCCTCTTCGGACTTCTGGAAGCTTCGTGGCAAAATAGGACCCTGGGCGTTGATTTCGTCCAATTCCGAGAATATTTTGTTACTAGGATTTCTGAAACCAAAAACAGCAGAAACTTGAAGCGGCACTTCGGCATCTTGTTAATAGGTTAGTTCCAGAAAATGCACGAATATGACATAAAGTGTGCATAAAACATGTAGATAACATCAATAATGTGGCATGGAACATAAGAAATTATCGATACGTCGGAGATGTATCAGCATCCCCAAGCTTAGTTCTGCTCGTCCCGAGCGAGGTAAAACGATAACACGGATAATTTACGGAGTGACATGCCATCATAACCTTGATCATACTATTTGTAAAGCATATGTAGTGAATGCAGCGATCAAAACAATGTATATGACATGAGTAAACAAGTGAATCATAAAGCAAAGACTTTTCATGAATAGCACTTCAAGACAAGCATCAATATGTCTTGCATAAGTTAACTCATAAAGCAATAATTCAAAGTAAAGGTATTGAAGCAACACAAAGGAAGATTAAGTTTCAGCGGTTGCTTTCAACTTGTAACATGTATATCTCATGGATATTGTCAACATAGAGTAATATAATAAGTGCAATAAGCAAGTATGTAGGAATCAATGCACAGTTCACACAAGTGTTTGCTTCTTGAGGTGGAGAGAAATAGGTGAACTGACTCAACATTGAAAGTAAAAGAATGGTCCTCCATAGAGGAAAAGCATCGATTGCTATATTTGTGCTAGAGCTTTGATTTTGAAAACATGAAACAATTTTGTCAACGGTAGTAATAAAGCATATGTATCATGTAAATTATATCTTACAAGTTGCAAGCCTCATGCATAGTGTACTAATAGTGCCCGCACCTTGTCCTAATTAGCTTGGACTACCGGATCATCGCAATGCACATGTTTTAACCAAGTGTCACAAAGGGGTACCTCTATGCCGCCTGTACAAAGGTCTAAGGAGAAAGCTCGCATTGGATTTCTCGCTATTGATTATTCTCAACTTAGACATCCATACCGGGACAACATAGACAACAGATAATGGACTCCTCTTTTATGCATAAGCATGTAACAACAATTAATAATTTTCTCATATGAGATTGAGGATATATGTCCAAAACTGAAACTTCCACCATGGATCATGGCTTTAGTTAGCGGCCCAATGTTCTTCTCTAACAATATGCATGCTTAACCATAAGGTGGTAGATCTCTCTTACTTCAGACAAGACGAACATGCATAGCAACTCACATGAAATTCAACAAAGAGTAGTTGATGGCGTCCCCAGTGAACATGGTTATCGCACAACAAGCAACTTAATAAGAGATAAAGTGCATAATTACATATTCAATACCACAATAGTTTTTAAGCTATTTGTCCCATGAGCAATATATTGCAAAGGTGAATGATGGAATTTTAAAGGTAGCACTCAAGCAATTTACTTTGGAATGGCGGAAAATACCATGTAGTAGGTAGGTATGGTGGACACAAATGGCATAGTGGTTGGCTCAAGTATTTTGGATGCATGAGAAGTATTCCCTCTCGATACAAGGTTTAGGATAGCAAGGCTTATTTGAAACAAACACAAGGATGAACCGGTGCAGCAAAACTCACATAAAAGACATATTGAAAACATTATAAGACTCTACACCGTCTTCCTTGTTGTTCAAACTCAATACTAGATATTATCTAGACCTTAGAGAAACCAAATATGCAAACCAAATTTTAGCATGCTCTATGTATTTCTTCATTAATGGGTGCAAAGCATATGATGCAAGAGCTTAAACATGAGCACAACAATTGCCAAGTATCACATTACCCAAGACATTTATAGCAATTACTACATGTATCATTTTCCAATTCCAACCATATAACAATTTAACGAAGAAGAAACTTCGCCATGAATACTATGAGTAGAAGCTAAGGACATACTTGTCCATATGCTACAGCGGAGCGTGTCTCTCTCCCATAAAGTGAATGCTAGGATCCATTTTATTCAAACAAAACAAAAAACAAAAACAAACCGACGCTCCAAGAAAAGCACATAAGATGTGATGGAATAAAAATATAGTTTCAGGGGAGGAACCTGATAATGTTGTCGATGAAGAAGGGGATGCCTTGGGCATCCCCAAGCTTAGACGCTTGAGTCTTCTTAGTATATGCAGGGGCGAACCACCGGGGCATCCCCAAGCTTAGAGCTTTCACTCTCCTTGATCATGTTGCATCATACTCCTCTCTTGATCCTTGAAAACTTCCTCCACACCAAACTTAGAACAACTCATTAGAGGGTTAGTGACAATAAAAATTAACATGTTCAGAGGTGACACAATCATTCTTAACACTTCTGGATATTGCATAAAGCTACTGGACATTAATGGATCAAACAAATTCATCCAACATAGCAAAAGAGGCAATGCGAAATAAAAGGCAGAATCTGTCAAAACAGAACAGTTCGTATTGACGAATTTTATCGAGGCACCAGACTTGCTCAAATGAAAATGCTCAAATTGAATGAAAGTTGCGTACATATCTGAGGATCACTCACGTAAATTGGCATAATTTTCTGAGTTACCTACAGGGAAAACAGCCCAGATTCGTGACAGCAAAGAAATCTGTTTCTGCGCAGTAATCCAAATCTAGTATGAACTTTTCTATCAACGACTTTACTTGGCACAACAAAACACTAAACTAAGATAAGGAGAGGTTGCTACAGTAGTAAACAACTTCCAAGACACAAAATAAAAACAAAGTACTGTAGGTAAAAACATGGGTTGTCTCCCATAAGCGCTTTTCTTTAACGCCTTTCAGCTAGGCGCAGAAAGTGTGTATCAAGTATTATCGAAGGGTGGTGTGTCGTTATTATGAGTTCCCCCATCCGTAGTGGCACTAAGGGCTTTGTCAATTTTAGGCCTATAATAATACTTCTTTGGTTTAGGCACTTTAGAGACATACATAAACTTTTGCTCCTTACCCACATAAGCTTTCTCCTTATATTTAAGAGAAGAAAATGTTGAACCCAAGGTTCCCATAGCTTTTTCAAGATCGTCAATCCTATTGCTTTGATCATCATGGACAGCACAAGTTCCTAGGACACAAACTCTTTCATCAATTCCTCCTAAGGATTTATCAAGTTCATCAGTTTCATCAAGTAATATTTCCAATTTAGCTTCAATACTAGGAAAAAATTTCTCTATTGTTTCCAATTTTTTCATGACATCTTCAAGAGAGATTTCAGTTTTAACTTCATCAACAGGAGGTATTCCAAATAAACTCTCAATAATGCAACTAGCTTCTAATGCAGGAGTACTTAGGAAGTTACCTTTTGCAAGACTATCAAGAACATACCTATTCCAGCTAGAGATACCAACATAAAAATTCCTGAGTAAGATAGTAGTGGAGTGTTTCTTAGTGCACCTATTATGGGCATCACTAATTCTATACCAAGCATCTCTTAGACATTCTCCCCCTCGTTGCTTAAACGTACGAACTTCAACTTCAGGATTGCTCATCTTAGTAGTAGTAAATAAAGCAAACTAGATAAAGTAAATGCAAGTAACTAATTTTTTTGTGTTTTTGATATAGCAAACAAGATAGCAAATAAAGTAAAACTAGCAACTAATTTTTTTGTATTTTGATTTAGTGCAGCAAACAAAGTAGTAAATAAAACTAAGCAAGACAAAAACAAAGTAAAGAGATTGAGAAGTGGAGACTCCCCTTGCAGTGTGTCTTGATCTCCCCGGCAACGGCGCCAGAAAAAGAGCTTGATGGCGTGTAACTCACACGTTCGTTGGGACCCCAAGAGGAAGGTATGATGCGCACAGCAGCAAGTTTTCCCTCAGAAAGAAACCAAGGTTTATCGAACCAGGAGGAGCCAAGAAGCACGTTGAAGGTTGATGGCGGCGGGATGTAGTGCGGCGCAACACCAGGGATTCCGGCGCCAACGTGGAACCTGCACAACACAACCAAAGTACTTTGCCCCAACGAAACAGTGAGGTTGTCAATCTCACCGGCTTGCTGTAACAAAGGATTAACCGTATTGTGTGGAAGATGATTGTTTGCAGAAAACAGTAGAACATTATTGCAGTAGATTGTATTTCAGTATAGAGAATTGGACCGGGGTCCACAGTTCACTAGAGGTGTCTCTCCCATAAGATAAACAGCATGTTGGGTGAACAAATTACAGTTGGGCAATTGACAAATAAAGAGGGCATGACCATGCACATACATATTATGATGAGTATAGTGAGATTTAATTGGGCATTACGACAAAGTACATAGACCGCCATCCAGCATGCATCTATGCCTAAAAAGTCCACCTTCAGGTTATCATCCGAACCCCCTCCAGTATTAAGTTGCTAACAACAGACAATTGCATTAAGTATTGCGCGTAATGTAACTAGTAACTACATCCTTGAACATAGCACTAATGTTTTATCCCTAGTGGCAACAGCACATCCACAACCTTAGAACTTTCCTCACATGTCCCGAGATATCAATGGAGGCATGAACCCACTATCGAGCATAAATACTCCCTCTTGGAGTTACAAGCATCTACTTGGCCAGAGCATCTACTAGTAACGGAGAGCATGCAAGATCATAAACAACACATAGACATAACTTTGATAATCAACATAACAAGTATTCTCTATTCATCGGATCCCAACAAACGCAACATATAGAATTACAGATAGATGATCTTGATCATGTTAGGCAGCTCACAAGATCCGACAATGAAGCACAATGGGGAGAAGACAACCATCTAGCTACTGCTATGGACCCATAGTCCAGGGGTAGACTACTCACACATCACTCCGGAGGCGACCATGGCGGCGTAGAGTCCTCCGGGAGATGATTCCCCTCTCCGGCAGGGTGCCGGAGGCGATCTCCTGGATCCCCCGAGATGGGATCGGCGGCGGCGGCGTCTCTGGAAGGTTTTCCGTATCGTGGCTCTCGGTACTGGGGGTTTCGCAACGGAGGCTTTAAGTAGGCGAAAGGGCAGGTCAAGAGGCGGCATGAGGGCCCCACACCACAGGGCCGCGCGGCCAAGGGGGGGCCGCGCCGCCCTAGGGTCTGGGCACCTCGTGGCCCCACTTCGTCTCCTCTTCGGACTTCTGGAAGCTTCGTGGCAAAATAGGACCCTGGGCGTTGATTTCGTCCAATTCCGAGAATATTTCGTTACTAGGATTTCTGAAACCAAAAACAGCAGAAAACAAAGAAGCGGCACTTCGGCATCTTGTTAATAGGTTAGTTCCAGAAAATGCACGAATATGACATAAAGTGTGCATAAAACATGTAGATAACATCAATAATGTGGTATGGAACATAAGAAATTATCGATACGTCGGAGACGTATCAACCATGAATAGTACATATGCTACATGCTACAGTACTTAGATCTTAGCTATCTATTTTCGATCCAACGTCCAAATCTACAAGTCAACCAACTGTTCATCTGTGCTTGCTGATGTCAAGGCACTGGATCCTGGACGCTTGAACCCATGATCGTTACTGACGGTTGCCTATTTAATATGTTTTATCAGCGGGCACTTCACTAGTTTGTGCAAAACATACCCAGCGCAGGATTCTAAAAAACATCACGTTTTTTTCTTTACGGAAACAACAGAACATCTCATGTTCATCACGATGCAGCCAACATAAGCACATAATAATTAATAGTACAACTAGAGAGCTGTACACATAAATAAGGTTTGTTAAGCTTCATGCACTAGCCAACGCAACCAAAAGTCCGAACTGATGGAAAGGGCTAGGCAATCCACTTATACATCTCAACACCCCTCCTCACGTGTGACCGGAAGAAGGGAAGAGGTCAACACAAGGAGACTCAGAGGTATAGCTCAAGAGGCATATACGTGGACTCCGAGGAGGGCAACGGAGGGCAGCACCAATTTTTAGGATAAATTACGAAAGCCAGGTCTCGAACTCGAGACCCTGGGCTCTGATACCATGTCAAGCTTCATGCACTAGCCAACGCAACCAAAAGTCCGAACTAATGGAAAGGGCTAGGCAATCCACTTATACATATCAACATCCCCCCTCACATGTGACCACAATCCAGTAATGGTACCATCATGTTCACCACAATGCATCATTATACTAGTATTATAGACCAGCTCTCTCTACATAACATTTGTAAGACAACTTAAATACAGCTGTGATTCATTTTGTTGCCCCAGCGATGGGTGATAACCTGAACACCATATAACCTTCTCACAGCAATTGTAACCAAATATGAGCACCTGCAATGATTTGGTGTCAAGCTTCTTGAAGGTCAGGAGGTATCCTACCTTCAAGTCATGTGCTTTGACAAACTCTGGCCATCCTGCGTCCATTAAAACATTGCCATCTTGTTGCTTCAGGTCCACAATCTAGGTGCATGCAGTGGACATCTTCAGGTTGATGGACTCTGGACACCCACTGTAAAACCAGGGTAGAACACAAGTGGGGATGGTAATCACCTCTAAATCCGATGTACATAGTACCTTGCAGAAGCTGTCAACGGTATTCTACTCATTGATGCGCCTAAACACCTTGCACACTGGGGCTGGCTCTACAGATGTCTCCTTCCATGATAAGCTCTCTCCAAGCTTGAGCTTCTTGTTTGAACACTGCAAAAAAGAGGCCTCAATTAGATAATGCCTCTAGCTTCTGACCGTAATTCCAAGCAAATGCATAATCAAAGGCACCTAGCAAAGTCAGCGGATCATTGTTCTTATCATACACACAGTGTGAACAATAAGCTTCTGAATCTAGCTAGGCTGATATGTACAACCTTGTATCATCAAATTATTCAGCATAGTGTATCATTGTATCGCAGAAGCCAAATCGATATAAATAGTAGCTATGACAATAGAAATCAAGCTAGCATGAGCCATGCATGCTTGCTGGCTCGGTCTAGCATCAGAGTAATGCATCTGCAGTTCATCATCCGCCAGTACAGATCGACCAAGCAAACAAAAAAAATCAGCGTCGGCCTAAAGAGTCCATAAGCCAGACATGCATGCTCGGTGTCCTCATATGTGATTATCGGCCGTGGATTGACTAATATCATATTTGAACGATTATTATTGCACACATTAGATCCAGTCCCAACCTAGCTAGCATGCGTGCATGTGTAGCCCGAGTCTTTACCAGAGGATTAATATATACACTGGATGAGAGGAATACTCTATATCAAACAATGCTAAGCAACCGGCAATACAGCTTAGATATAATAAAGATGTGACCGACAACTCTAGTGATTCGGGGGAAACATACCGCCATTGCAGCCATGGACCGAGAGAATCAGGGATACCGCGCCGCCTTAGTGGAGTTTTTAGATGCGACGTCGCTGCATCCGTAGAGGACGGATTCCAAGCCGCGTAGTCCGAGCGGTGGTGGACGCCGGTGGTGTAGGGAGAGGACTCAGGGGAGATGGACGGTGAGGGATCTGGGGAGATCTGAACATGAGGGGGCTGTGAGAAACTGAGAATGATATATCAGCAAGAGAATAAATGCGCGTGTCCCCCCGGTCAAAAAAAATGCGCGTTTCTTGGAGGAACGAAGCCAGGTACGCAGGAATCCACACAGAAAACTTCACCCGGCGGGTCACTGTGCTTTATCAGTATATGGTGGGGCCCGGACCTACATACCAGTGAGATAGGTCGTGTGGGTTATGATCCGATCAGCGTGCACACAGAAATTGCATTCAGAGCTCAGGGCCTCAGGCTACGTTGTACTATACAGTATATCCATTTCTTTTGGTAAAATGAAAACCATACTCCATCTGATCCTCATTACTTGATGATAAAATGGATGTCTCTACAACTAATATGTGTCTAGATACATCTATATGAGAGCGTCTGTGTTTATACTGTGTATCTAAAAAAATGGATCAGAGGGAGCATTAAGAGGTGTCAAAAAAAAACTAAAAACAAACATGGATGTAAGCAGTTGAGTATTAAACCAGTGCGTAAAATACCTTTATATCTCGACCATGTAACAATGAATATGAGAAGTTTTTGGGGTTTGACCATCTGCACTTGTGTTCGTTACAATCAGATCAAAAAAATTGGTCACTTTTACACTTTCTAAAATAAAATGTATTTTTCCCTGAGATTTTACAAGCTCGTACAAGATAGCATTGACTACATATGGGATATATCACATTTACACTTACAAATCTATGAATATTTCAAAATGTTGAGCTCCATGTAGCTAGGTATAATACAAATCATCAGACCGCACATTGAAACTACCACAGCATATCACAGTAAATTAAAGTAAAATAAAACATGTCTAACATATACTATATTAGCTAATTAACAAAGTCTCATCACAGTGTATCTGATCCCCAGTTCAGCTTAATACAAAAACCAAGTTCAGCATGAAGATCAGCAGGGCACTACCCCAGGTCCAAAAGCAGCATCTAGTTAATTCAATAAAATATTGAGGTGTTTCTGATCCCCTCTTCCTAAAAACACTGCAGATCATGCATGCAACTAAGGGTGATCAACACAAAATATTATCCTCTGGGTGGAGGTGTTACGGTCGTAGATCAACACATTCATCAAGGAAGTGTCTTTCACCTCGAAGACGAGAAGGTCATCGAGCTGCAGCTCATGCGCCTCTGCAAACCCGAACCAACCATCCTTCAAGACCAGTTCACCCTGGTACTCATCGATGTGCACATACCAGGCGTAGCCTACGCTGGTCTTGAGCTTGATAGGCCTGGGAAGAATCCCTTTTAGACATTGCTTGAATTCTCTGGGGATGACCAACATATACATGTCATCGTTGCCGTCCAGTTGCACATAGAAGCGCGAGGGCTGAGGAGGGTCCGTCGAGTGACCAACCCATTTAGGGTGGCCTTTCCCTCGCCCTTTTAATATACAACGTTGAATTGCTGCATCACGCCTGCCCGTCACCTTTGGCTTTTTGGCTAGTGAATTTCTTTGAATTCTGAACTCGGGGGGGTGCAGAGGACATGTACAATCGACAGTCCTAAGACGTAGTTGCTCATTGACGTTGGAGCGAGTTTCCTTCTGCATCTAGTTAAGCACGGTATATATCAATCAACAACATATAAATCAGAACGTAACATACATGGAGAAAATGCATCTAGCTATCTCTTTAATTAGTTTGCACAAAATCTAGCAGCAGCAAGACAATTTGATTTTACAGGTACTGAGCAAGCTTTCAGACTTTCTGAAACAGGTAACATGGAGCATATATTTGTATATTCAGACTGCGAAACCCTGCTCTGTGATGGATACTATTACTTAACATCTTTTTTTGCCAGAACAAGTACTTAACATCTACTGTTTCCCGTCATTAAAAAAACATTTGCAGAAGAATACTACTACGGTTTCCCATCATTAAAGAAAAAAGAACTTGTTTAAAACCCCAACTATCATTGACTACTTACACCTGCATCCTAGTGAGTTCAGGACAACTTACAGCCACTTTTGGTGGTGCCGCCACCGGAGAAGACCGTGCCACGGGGGTTGGGGTCGGCGCAGCCGGAGAAGCTGGTGCCGCCGCCAGGGAAATCAGTGCCGAGCCAGATGGTGCTTCCAGCGGAGAAGAAAGTACCACGAGAGATGGAACCGACGCTGCCAAAGGGTAAGAAACGGATGTACTCGTAGATCCTTCTCTAGTCACGATCTGGATAGAAGAGACTGGACGTCCATCAAGCTGCTGGAGGATGCGGTGGATCAAATCGGCTGAGTTCAGGAAATATCGGCGATGTTCATCTGTGTCGGTGGCCGTTACCGCCAGGCAGCTGCCGGTGGAGGGAGGAGGCGAGCCGTTCATGGCAGTCATTAGTGTAAAAGAGGTGAAGTAGGTGGGAGATATAGAGGGTTCGGGACTGAAGTAATTGTAGTCTGCTCTCTCATTTTTACAAGCATGCGTCCTCATGCAGATTTTTTTTAGATGCGTACTCAGGCTGCTTTGTCAAACCAGGGCCTCAATGAAGCCCAGTTAACTATTTCTCCGCTAAAAGCGCGCTATAGCATATCTAGAGGGTCCACGCTTTGGCGCTATTTAAGAACAACATGCTATATCGCCCTAAAACTTCATAGTGTTAGCGCGCTATTTTTTTTAGGCAAGTTGCTTTCACTTTTTCGTGGTGATGAACTACAATCTGTTGGTTCCACTTCTAAGTCAGAAGATAATATCGCTTATGCTAATATGTTTTAATAAATAATTTATACTATGTTGTTGCCTTGCGAAATGTTGATGTTAGCCTTCTAAAATACTTGAGATCTATTTCTATATGTGGTTATGTATATATGATTCAGTCACTTTTGGACTATATATATCTATTTGCTCTAGTAAAATTATTTATTTTTAGGCTATATTTAGTATTATTTTGAAATATACCACACTATTACCACGATATAGCGTTCATATCGTTTGAAGGAGGCTGCCGCTAATTCATTTAGCACGCTATTTTAAACATTGGTTAAGACGCGTTTGGTGGCCTGCATCCAGGCTGGTGGGGAAATACCGTACCCAAGTGCTTAAAAGATTGCACCTTTTAGCAGGAAAACATTAGGGCATGTCCAACACAGGCGCTACTGCAAGGGGCGTGAAACTCTTTTCACCTGTCCTAGCTAAAGCACCGGAACCAACAGGAAGTCAGTCTGCCATCAGCAATTAGCGCTGTAAGGAGAGTACCTGGAGGATTTTACAATCTTTTGACATTCATTTGTTCTCTATTAGCGCCATATAGTATATAGCATTGTAATGCCCTTATACTCCTCTCAACATTAAAAAAAGATGTGCATATACTAATAACAGTTGCTGAAATGAAACTAAAAATAAACAGACATGCACGGTTTACGAAGGATGGAAATACAGAGTTCATCACCATCCGTTTTAAATAAGATTAGATTACTTCAATGTGGGCTACATACACACTAAAATGAGTAAACAGACACACTGAAATGGGTCCAGGTATATAAGATTCAGAAAAAAGGAAGAGCATCTTAAGATACGGAACAGGTTACTGAATTGTTCAAACATATCGTACAAAAAAGGTTATTTTCTCCAGAAAGATTCATGGCTCAGTTTAGGGTTGCATCAACATGCGAATATTTTTCAGACTAGGCTTAAACCACATTGTCGCCTGTCGGGGAAATCCCCAACCATCTTTTGGAAGGGTGATAACTCCCATGAGCTCATTTTCCCCTTGCTGCAGGTTACAACGACAAATACAACTAAATGCTGGTTCCTGAAATGCATAGTGCGCGATGTACACACAATTTGACCTCATGAATGGAGTCAATGTTCCATCAGGAGCATTGCCATCATTTATCTTCAGGTTCATTGGATAATTCAGTCCAATGAACAGAGAGTGTGTGCCAAGGCTGTCAACTCGACTCCAATTGGGTCCAATTAGGGGTAGATCTTTCTCAAAAATATGTACGACAAGGGCAGGATACTCCCGCAGGATAAGGCCATAACCATGATGCAGAACTTCTGCAGGCTCAAGGTGATCATTGCTACATATATACCGATCTTCATGGATGATCATCAAGCGCTTGCCATCGGCTGATCGAGCTAAAAACCATCTGCCATATGGTTCCTTCATCGGTGATGGGATCACGAATGGCAGGGCAAGGTGTGCATCTGCGTTGTAAATGGAGACAAAAAAATAGTGTTTGAATGACTCAGGAAGACAATAATACCAGTAGCTGCAACTTCACATTTGTAGGATCAAATGGAGGATGCAGTCATTATACTTGTATAAAAACTCGAAGAAATAAAATTGTTCCCATTTGAGATGTATGTTAATTACACTCATATTCATTGATGGTAGATACATGTCTCAACCTTATCTGATCCATGATTGTAATGCTTTGAGTACATCGAATATTCAAATAAATTGAAAGTTTGCATGCATCAATTGATGAAGAGGCCAGGGCTAAGCTCCTTATTCATATTCTGACAAGAGCATGCAGTAACTAATTCAGGAATGCATTCATATACTGCAATAATCTGGTTTGGGTTGACAGATTAGTGCACTGCATATACTGCTGTAATTCGTTTGTAGCAATGGTTCAGTCAGGTTAGGATAATTAAATGGTGCACAGTCATTTGAAAGGTGAAAAAAATCTTATTGAGCAATTAGTTAATTAAGTTACAATATATCATGAATGGGCTTGATATTAAAATTTATTGCGAAGTATATCATATGGATTGAAGAATTACCGGCCTGTGATTGATCCCAGCAATATGTGGTGCCGGTCCACCCATCCACCGCAACAATGAAGCCGTTGTGCTCGATGGCATCACTGTAATCTACACCCCAACTAGCAAGAGAGAATAACCTCCACTCCTGGCTACCATTAGCCAGGTAAGCGAGTCCAGAATTGAATAGAGCGATGAGCTTGTAATCTGAGTAATGTCCAGCTTTTGTGGGCACTTCGCAAATTACAATCTTCAACAAAAGCATGGCACGCCCATACATCATGTACCTTTCAGGAGGCAAGTCGGGGAAGCCAATCCATTCCTCCCGAAAAATGTTGCAAGTTTCCGACGATGGTAGGGAGATTTCTTGGTGCGTGTAGATGTTCGTGAGGAACCAGTTCCCACCTCTGTACACGCCGGCGATCCAGTCGCCGTTCATGCCAACCCAGAATCTATTGTCCATGAACGGCAGGATGGCTGTGTGCCGAGGATGGTCGAGGGGCACAACGTGGTACACCGTGTGGTGCGCACTACTATCATCATAGTGCCAATGGGCAGAATCGGGCATCAGCAAGCAGGGTCCATCCCAACGGTGCAGATTCATGTTGTCGGCGACATGGCGGCACAGCGTTTTCGAGCATGCGGCCAGCCGGACGTCGACTGGAATGTCCAGACTCTGGGCAATGAGATTGAACAGCTCGGCGGGGAGCTTCCCCCAGTCTCCATACAGCTGGTCGTCGTTCGATGCCGCCATGGAGACGAGATGGATTTAAGAGGGCGGAAGCAAGTATGTGTGATTGGAGTTTTGTAGGAGAGTCGAGCGGGAAGGAGGAGTGCTGCGGTTCTGCGGAGGGGTGAGGAGAGAAAGCTATGCAAATGGGAGATCTAGAGGATGAAAAATTTGCTACAGTACGAGTAGCAGCGTTGGTGAGTGGAGAACGATGATGGAAGTGGAGATCCAAGGATGGAAACGATGGAGGTGAAGAGTAGGAGTGGATATGACTTTTTTTTATTCTTCAGCAGCTGCATCGAGGCGCCGAGTAAAACTTCGGCTAGGATAGCATGCCACTACGTCCTGGTGCAGTTACCGTCTCGTCAAATCAGTTTGACCACAGAAATGGTTTCTTTATTACAGTATAACTTAATTTTTTCGAACAATATATACTACTCCATTTAATATACTCACTGCGATTCATATTACTAGTCAAATGATATGGATGAATCTAGAACTAAAATGTGTCTAGATATATCCATATTATAGTCAACTAATATGAATCGGAGTTTGTTTGGTTCAAAGGATTTCTAAAGGTATCTTGTACGGAGTAGGATTTTTACACATAGGGATTTTTCCTACAGAGCTTGCTTGATTCAAAGGATTGAGAACCCTCCAAAATACCTATGGATTGCTTTCTCTACAATCCTATCTCTTGGTAATATTGCTATGTGTCTATAACAACTATGAAATGAACTCAATCTCAATAGAAATTTCCTTTGTCTTTCCTAATCAAACAACTAGTTATTTTATGTCTTCGTTTACAAATTAAGATAATTTTTAGGTTATAGGTAATCATCGAGCTTATGTGATCATATTTTATGATCAAACTTACTTGATTAGCCGCGGAGGCGCAAAGGAGCAGTGGTGTGCATTAATACGGCCGCATGGGGAAGGCACAGCTAGCGACGATGAGACGTATCGCCAGCATTGGCCTAGGGAACCGTCACCACCATTAATAAAAGCTATCCCTTTGGGCACCATGTCTCCCACTACTCGTGTCACGCACGCATGTGGGTTACGGATGGATGGGCTGGGGAAGCCGAACAGAAAACATGAATAAAAATAATACAAAGTCGAAAATATTTCGAAAAATAAACTTTGTAAGAAACTCCATGCGTTTAGAAAATGCGAAGGCAATATGTTGAAACACGTCTAGACCACGTCTAGAACCACCGTCCAAAAGCTTAAGGATTAAATTGATTTTTCGAAAGTCAAACTATGTTAAGTTTGACTAAGTTTTTACCAAAAGCATTAATATGCAAGATACAAAATCAATATTATTAGATAGAAAATAAATTATATTTTCATATGGTGTCTACAAAATATTATGTGTGCTGATAGATTCTTCTAAGAGTTTTGTCGAACTTTACTTGGTTTGAATTTTCAAGAAAAATATACTAAGCTTTAAGCATTGGAACGGAGGTATTTTTCGAAGCACCTACATGTCTTTAGAAGACAAAAGAAAACATGGAGTAAGGTTGTTTTTTGTGCAATAAGTTTACGTCAAAATCTGGTTATTTGTGTAAAAAGAATCTCAAATTGTGTTACGTGCAAAAACTGCACCAACAAGTGGTGGTATGTGCAATTTCCTCCATCACACAAAAGGCAAGCCATTGATTCATACTTAATTGTGAATAATTACAAAAGTAGTAGGCAACTAATAAGAGCACATGATTAAACTGCTATGCGAGATCTTTAGCCACCAGAAGTCGTTCCCGCGCCTATCTAGCAATGAAAATCATGCGGTCTACGACTTCCATCAAAGAGACAAGCTGAGCTTTGATCCGTTCTCCCAGAGGAATGGCCTCGTCACAACTCCTACGAGCACAGGCCGTGATCTCATCTTCTAGGAAAGACACTGCCTGCCTGTACCGAAATATCTTGATCCCTAACTCTCTGTTCTCCTCCCGCATGCTGGCAAGAACCAACTTCATCCTCTGACAGGATAAGCAAGGGGAGTGATCCTGCCAAAGGTAACAACAAACATATCGAGCGTTACCAGCAAACGAAATGCACAATTTGGCTGATTAACGAATGTGGTCACTAACATGTAGGACAGACTTAAGTGGTGTCCACATGTTAGTGACTAAGTACCCAAAAACCAGCAACCCAAAGTCAGCTAATATTAACCTCCGTCTTCAGCTCCTTCATCCTCTTGAACGGCGGGGAAGCTGGCAACTTATCTTCTTCTACGACCTCTCGCTGGAACCTGACGTCGAAGGATGAGAGATCCTGCGAACGGATGTGCTGCGCCTGCGTGTGCGATTCCCCAGGGCGCTTCTGGCGTAACTCGGAGTTCTCGGCGCCGACATGCGGAAGTTCCGCTCCCGGGGCCTTGTTGACCCTAAGCCGAGATAGCTCCTGTGTAAGCCGATGAAAAATGTTCAAAATGTTACAGATCAGGCATATCATTACCAGTGCAAACGAGGTAAGTGAATCTCCGGGATCTCGCCCAACGACCGTGGTTGGTCCAATGCCACCACATCTTCTTCGAGATTGACTAACTCCTTAACATCATCTTCTCCGACATTGACTATCTCCTTTACATCATCTTCTGCTCCGAGCTTGACCATCTCCTTTACATCATCTTCTCCTGCGAGCTTGATCATCTGCCTCACATCATCTTCTCCGGCGATATCGACACTCTCCTGCGGAAGATAACAGATATAAGTCCGAGTATTAGCAGCAAAATGAAGGTAATTAAAAGAGGCGTAGTAACCCTTGTGTCCTGGCTCATCAACGGCGGGGACGCTGAGCCCGCATCGTCTCCTCCGAGATCTCCCTTCGAAGGCAGGATTGTTTGAGGCAGTGTACTTCTGGTAGTAGTATTTATGCGTGGGGCGCCAGGGGGTCGAGAAGCTAGGACTGCATCTTCTCCTCCGAGCTCTTCCTTGGTAGACATGACAAATGGAACGAGGTGTGGGGGCGTAAAGGTATAAAATGGCGGACGGCCGCCCCGCCTCGGCCCTCCAAGGCTTATTTTTTGCCTTACTAAACTAAAAACCATATTTTGCGTCTCACACGTCTGCCCTAAGAGGGCTGCAGGGTCCCATGCATGCAGGTCCCACACTTTAGTGAGCACAAGTCACGTGCGGTAGGTAGGCAAACTTCCAAAAAATCTTCTTTGTCAAGTGAAGACACGTCGTCAAGACTCTCTCTCTCTCCCCCCTTTTGTCATTGAAAAAAAGAATATTAGACGGGCGCGTAGCCTGCACTGCAGGCGCGATTTTGACAAAGTAACCCTTTTGGCGAAGAAAAACACAGAATGCGCCACACAAAAAGGTTAGTCCAGTGAAATAGATTGCTCAGAGGGTCAGTCCGTGCTTTTCTTTGACAAAAGGGTTATTTCTCTCAAAATCGCCGCACTGCAGGTTTGCAGCACTGATAAACCTTGCGTGCCAGTCAACATCACTTCCTGGAAAGGTTTAAGCATTTCGAGACCGTGACTGCTCTCCCTTCCTCTTCTCCTTCCGTGTGATCCCTCTTCCACCTTTTATCCTTTGCAAGATTTGCAAAAAATTGTCCGTGACTTGTGCTCACTGAAGTGTGGGACCTCACGCATGGGAACCACACGTAAGTGACATACCTGTTGGTGTAATAATTCGGGTGATCATTATACTGTATTGGAACTCCGTACAAAGTTTCGTATGGATTCAAGGGTAGGAAAGCCAAGTTAACTCATTTACATGACATTATTTTTTCCATGATGCCAAGTTAACTCATCTAACACCTGGTACATTTTGATTATATATTCGAAATTTTACTTGAAACTTGTTGGTCATGCCATTTTACTACTCGCCTAACACTTTTTCCGCGCGTGAAGGGATGGTCGAACCCCAAAAAACTTGCAAATACGAGCTAAATTTGTGGGACCCCAAAAAACTTGCAAATACGAGCGCTTCATCCAAAAGAAACACACTCGTGTCCCCTACCACCCCCCATGATTTTTACCTAAATTTGAAATCAAGCCAAAGGTGGTTCAAAACCGGCAATCAGAAAGCATGGATTGTGCGTCTTTTTTCTATATAGTTAGGAAAAAAATAGCAGACATGCCATACCAATGTTTTAGAAAAGAGCTTTTACTTGTGCATTTTGGGTTGTCGCACATAAATGTGCTTTTACTTGTCTGCCACCAATTAATCCAATTCTCATTTGTGGGAAACATGAAACGAGATGGCCATTTCCAAAGTTTCATGAATTATCTCAATGTGAATCCATATATGTACCATTTTTGGGGGCTAAATTGCTTAAATGCAAATTTGAATAGTGGATAGATGAAGTACATATCAAACAAATAACTGGAAAAAATACAGGGGTGTGTGACCGGAATGTTTGGAGCCATGGTACAAGAGATATAATGGCTTACCACACGAGCCCCGACCCTTCGTCCAACAGCTAGCATAAAACAAGGGTGAGCGTCATGAGATTGATCGACATCAATTTCAGAACATGCCAAAGTTATTGTGGGGCTCGATATAAAAAAGCTCGAAACAAAGCATGAATATTGAGTCATATCATCTGTGGTTTACATACTACCTCTATATATATATGTCAATACCAAATGAATGTGGCATATATATACACTTGTATATCCTCTTTTAGAAGAACCCTGCACAGTTTTCGGCACCACATGTGTGTTTGAGTACAAGTTCCTCTCACTTCCCAAAAGTGTGTGAGCATTGTATTAAGTACTACAAGAAAACAATGGCAAACCTTTGAATCCCATAACTGATTTTTTGTTGTAGTGATATATAGATTTATAAGTGTTTAGGGGTAGGGGGTTAGGGTTTATAGAGATGATGCACATATTTTGATTTCACGCTTGTGATGTACAATACTACATAGGTAAGAAATTAAACAAGCATGACCTTTGTTAGAATAACATTTAACATGTTCTCTCACCATTCATATATGTTGGAGTTTGCCTTGGTTCTTCAATTTCCCTCGTGCACATGTTACTACAAGAACCAAGGCAAACTTTTAAATCATCGTTGGGACTGGCAAGATGCACCACCATGCCCAATTTGGGCACATTATAATAAAATATGTCACAAATATGGCCATATATAACTATATATATTATTTGGCTTGAAACCCATGAATCTTCATACACGATAGTCCATTTTGTGAAGAAATTTTGTTTTTTATTACCCTATCACAGGTTTCTTATTTTCCCTGACAACTAGTACACCTATATATGAGCACTCAATGCGGAAGGGTTTCATTTTTTGAGGTTTTCTTCATTTTCATTTTTTTTATTTCAAAACCAGGTCAAAATGGTCGACATGATTATCCATTCAAAGGGGTTGAATATTTCAGTACTATCACTGGTTTATGTATATAGTAAGTAATATGAATCTAAAAATGATTTTGGGGGATTTCTATGACCAAGTTATAACACACCTACATTTCAAATTTGAATTACTTCCAATAAATCAGCATATAGTCATTTAAATGTGTGAAACTAGCTAAAAACACTAAAAATCGTAAAGAGTTGGGAATTGGCACTAACATATGGCCTAGTTTATCTTAAAAATGTAGAGGCGCCATATTCACCCGTATCTTATGTACCCGGCCCATTCGTAAAATGATAAACTATCACAAATTACCATTTATTTTAGGCATTACTTTTCACGGTAAAATGATAAACTATATCACGAAGTTCCATTTCCGTCAAGATAGTCCGCATTACTTTTTTGTTGAGATATAAACCCCCACAACGACGGACACAGATCAGGTGACACGGTGACATGCGGTCTAAATTCAAATTTAAACATTGCGAAAAAATCTGAAAAAATCATGCATGTTCACAGCACATATTAAGATAACCCCTAAAAATTTCAGATCAAAATTTGAAACATACATCGGGAAACAAAAAAGAGAAACTCAGATGTGAATAGTTTACAGAGAAACTTAGATTTGAATTCAGGAACTATTCATGACAGATTTCTCTTTTTTGTTTCTCGATGTATGTTTTGAATTTTGATCTGAAATTTTTAGGGGTTATCTTAATATGTGTTTTGAACATGCATGATTTTTTCAGATATTTTCGCAATGTTTAAATTTGGATTTAGGCCGCATGTCCTACGGGACATGCAAAAGGTGCATGTCACCTGATCTCTATCCCACAACGGCCATCTCCTCCTTAATTTATTGTGTAAAACCCCCACAACGGTCACCTCCTCCTTAATTTATTGTGTAAACCCCTACAACGGTCATCTCTTCCTTATAAACAACCACAACGACCATCCTTTGTGTCAATAGGTTCTGCCTCTCTCTTCTTCGTTCACATACACTTGATCCATTGCCATGGCTTCCACGTCCCGGACGCCGACCAGAAGGGGAAGGGGAAGGGGCGGCCGGGGTGATGGATCATCATCATTGCCACCACCACCATCAACACTTCCTTTGATCATAGAGGAGTTCTTCATCGTCGTCTATGAAGACCCTTTGGTCAAGAAGGTACGTACGCGTTCCCACATATATGATGCATGTGATTAATTATGGGCATGTTCTAAAAAACCTTTAATTTCAAACGATCTGCGCTCGGTCTCTTTGCAGGCTCTCCCAAAAAAGTTTGTGGACTATCTTGATGGCCAGGAGCCAGCTAAGATGTATCTACGAGCAGCTGACTGCGGTCCTCGTCTCTGGACCATGGAGGTCCTATTTGACGGACAAGGCCGGATGTACCTCGACAAGGGCTGGGAGAATTTCGCCATCGCGCACGGTGTGGATTTCGGCTGCTTCCTACACTTCAAATATGAAGGCGATGATGTGCTCACAGTGAAGGTGTTCGACGGAACAATGTGCAGGAAGTACTACTACTCGGACGACAAAGATACTGACGATGAAAGCGACGACGACGTGAAGCCATGCATCCATCCTCTTTAGATAAGGGGATTATGACCAAGAATATATATGTAGCTTCATATGCATCGATTTTAGAGGTGGATAACTGGAGAGAGAGAGAGAGTCTTGATGCGTCTTCTCTTGACAAAGAAGATGGGAGTTTGCCTACCTACCGCACATGACTTGTGCTCACTGAAGTGTGGGACCTCACGCATGGGAACCACACGTAAGTGACAGACCTGTTGGTGTAATAACTCAGGTGATCATTATACTGTATTGGTACAAAGTTTCCTATGGATTCAAGGGTAGGAAAGCCAAGTTAACTCATTTACATGACTTTTTTTTTCATGAAGCCAAGTTAACTCATCTATCAATTGGTACATTCTGGTTATATTCGAAATTTTACTTGAAATTTGTTGTTCATGCCATTTTACTACTCGCCTAACACTTTTTCCGCGCGTGAAGGGAGGGGGGTGGGCATGATGCTACCCTGAATTTTTGTGACCCCCACGCTCCAAAGAAACACACTCGTCCCCTACCCCCCCCCCCCCAAATTTGAAATCCAGCCAAAGGTGGGTCAAAAAAGGCAATCGAAAAGCATGGATTGTTCATCTTTTTATATATAGTTAGGGTTAGGGTTTATGGTTTATATAGATGCACATATTTTCACGTTTTAAACTTGTTTAAATCCTGGTCAAAACTAGGATTTGAACGAGATTCAAATGGGTATAAAAAAATAAAAAATGCACATAGCCTTTTTATGTCACATAATGCATGAGCACTCAAGTTGATAAACATGGTCTAGACATATTCAAACTAGAAAAATCATGTATCTACCCTGGCCCTAACCTTAAACTCTGTATTATGGAGTCAAGCATGAAGAGAAGTGGTTTTGGGTTTCAAACATGGAAATTTCAAATTGATGAACAAGTTCTAGGCATATTCAAAACAGAAAAGCATGTATCTACCCCCTAACCATAAAGTCGGTCGATCTTATGAAGTCTAGCATGAAGAGAAGTCCTATTGGTTTCAAACATGGAAATTTCAAGAACCTCCCAAAAGCTTCATTTTAGAGTGACTAAAAAAGAACCATGCTTGCATTTTCATTTTCATGTTTTAAAATTGTTTAAATCTTGGTCAAACCTAGCTAGTATTTGACCAAGATTCAAATGGGCATAAAATTCAAAAAACCCAGAAAACTGAAAAACCAAAGCACATAGCCTTCTTATGTCATATATAGTAAGCATTCAAGTTGATCAACAAGGTCTAGACATATTCAAAACAGAAAAAAGCATGTATCGATCTACCCCTAACCCTTAACTCTGTATTATGAAGTCAAGCATGAAGAGAAGTGGTTTTGGGTTTCAAACATTATATTGAGATTTCAAGAACCCCCCAAAAGCTTCATTTTAGAACGACTAAGAAGGATCCAGGCTTGCCTTTTCATTTTCATGTGTTTTAAACTTGCTAAAATCTTGGTCAAACCTAGGAATTGACCAAGATTCAAATGGGCATAAACATTCAGAAAAAATCAAAAAATGAAAACCAAAGCACATAGCCTTCTTATGTCATATGTATATAGTAAGCATTCAAGTTGATCGATATGAACAAGGTCTAGACATATTCAAAACAGAAAAATCATGTATCTACCCCCTAGCCCTTAACTATGTCTTATGAAGTCAAGCATGAAGAGAAGTGGTTTTGGGTTTCAAACATGGAAATTTCAAAAACTTACAAAAAGCTTAATTTTAGAGTGAATAAGAAGGATCCAGGCTCACCTTTTCATTTTCATGTTTTTATCTTGTTTAAATCTTGGTCAAACCTAGGATTTGACCAAGATTCAAATGGGCATAAAAATTCAAAAAAAATTAAAACAACGAAAAACTAAAGCACATAGCCTTCTTATGTCATATATATATAGTAAGCCTTCAAGTTGATGAACAAGGTCTAGACATATTCAAAACAGAAAAGGCATGTATCTATCCCCTAACCCTTAACTCTGTCTTATGAAGTCAGGCATGAAGATAAGTGGTTTTGGGTTTCAAACATGGAAATTTCAAAAACATCCCAAAAGCTTAATTTTAGAGTGACTAAGAAGGATCCAAGCTTACCTTTTCATTTTCATGTTTATGCTTGTTTAAATCTTGGTCAAACATAGGATTTGACCAAGATTCAAATGGGCATAAACATTCAGAAAAAATTAAAAAATTTAGAAACCAACGCACATTACTAGCCCAAAATCGAACCAGTAGTTGGATATTTTTGAACTTGATCTGTAGTAGTGGGCAAAACCCTAGTTTAACATACTTAATCATAGATTCGTAGGTCGATTTTTCTACTTTTTTATTATTACTATGCAGCACATGTGTGTTTGCCCGTCGAGTGAAACTCGGAGGAAGAGGGATCACTCGGAAGGAGAGAAGAAGGGAGTGCATTATGGTGTCTCCCCTTTTTCGGGTGATGATGCTGACTGTTGTGCAGGTTTCGTCAGTGATCAGGAGGTGCGAGCGAGCGAGTCGAGTGAGGCCGAGAATGAGAGATTTTTTTTGTGAGAGGGACAACCGAAGGATCCTGAAGGACCCAGAGACTTCCAATACGCATCCTGATGCGTCTTCTCTTGACAAAGAAGATGGCTGGGAGTTTGCGTACCTACTGCACGTGACTTGTGCTCACTGAATGGTGGGACCTCATGCATGGGCACCACACGTAAGTGACATACCTGTTGGTGTAAAAACTCAGTTGATTATTATAGTGCATTAGAACAAAGTTTCCTCTGGATTAATGGGTAGGAAATCCAAGTTAACTCATTTACATGACATTAATTTTTCCATGAAGCAAAGTTAACACATCTATCAATTGGTACATTTTGGAGTGACTAAGAATTATCCATGCTTACTTATTTGTTTTCACGTGTTAAACTTGTTTAAATCTTGCTCAAACCTAGGATTTCACCAAGATTCAAATGGGCAGGAAAATGAAAAAAATGAAAAACCAATGCACATAGTCTTCTTATGTCATATAGTAAGCATTCAAGATGATAAACAAGGTCTAGACATATTCAAACCATGCAAATCATGTATCTACCCCTAACACTAAACTCTGTCTTATGAAGTCAAGCATGAAGAGAAGTGGTTTTGGGTTTCAAACATGGAAATTTCAAGAACCTCCCAAAAGATTCATTTTAGAGTGACTAAGAAGGATCCATGGTTACCTTTTCATTTTCATATTTAAAACTTGTTTAAATCTTTGTCAAACCTAGGATTTGACCAACATTCAAATGGGCATAAAAATTCAGGAAAAAACCAAAAGAATGATAAACCAAAGCACATAGCATTCTTATGTCATATAGTAAGCATTAAAGTTGATAAACAAGGTCTAGACATATTCAAACCAGAAATCATGTATACATGTGCCCCTAACCTTAAACTCTGTCTTAATTATGAAGTCAATCATGAAGAGAAGTGGTTTTGGGTTTCAAACATGAAAATTTCAAGAACATCCCAAAAGCTGCTTCATTTTAGAGTGACTAAGAAGGATCCAGGCTTATCTTTTCGTTTTCATATTTTATACTTGTTTAAATCTTGGTCAAACCTAGGATTTGACCAAGATTCAAATGGGCATAAAATTCAAAAAAATCAGAAGAATGAAAAACAAAAGCACATAGTCTTCTTATGTCATATAGATAGTAAGCATTCAAGCTGATAAACAAGGTTTAGGCATGTGTTCAAACCAGACAAATCATGTATCTACCCCTAACCATAAACTCTCGGTCGATCTTATGAAGTCTAGCATGAAGAGAAGTCGTATTGGTTTCAAACATGGAAATTTCAAGAACCTCCCAAGAGCTTCATTTTAGAGTGACTAAAAAAGATCCAGGCTTGCCTTTTCATTTTCATGTTTTTAAATTGTTTAAATCTTGGTCAAACCTAGCTAGTATTTGACCAAGATTCAAATGGGCATAAAATTAAAAAAAAAACAGAAAAATGAAAAACCAAAGCACATAGCCTTCTTATGTCATATAATAAGGTCTAGACATATTCAAAATAGAAAAACATGTATATACCCCTAACCCTTAACTCTGTCTTATGAAGTCAAGCATGAAGAGAAGTGGTTTTGGGTTTCAAACATGGAAATTTCAAAAACTTCCCAAAAGCTTAATTTTAGAGTGACTGGGAAAGGATCTAGGCTTACCTTTTAATTTTCATGTTTTAAGTTTGTTTAAATCTTGGTCAAACCTAGGATTCAAATGATCATAAAAATTCAGAAAAAAATCAAAAAAGAAAGAAAAGAAAAACCAAAGCACATAGTCTTCTTACGTCATATATATAGTAAGCTTTCAAGATGATAAACAAGGTCTAGACATATTCAAACCCGACAAATCATGTATCTACTCCTAACCCTAAACTCTGTCTTATGAAGTCAACCATGAAGAGAAGTGGTTTTGGGTTTCAAACATTATATTGAGATTTCAAGAACCCCCCAAAAGCTTCATTTTAGAATGACTAAGAAGGATCCAGGCTTACCTTTTCATTTTCATGTGTTTTAAACTTGCTTAAATCTTAGTCAAACCTAGGATTTGACCAAGATTCAAATGGGCATAAACATTCAGAAACAATCAAAAAATGAAAACCAAAGCACATAGCCTAGCTTCTTATATGTCATATAAAATAAGCATTCAAGTTGATGAACAAGGTCTAGACATATTCAAAATAGAAAAGCATGTATCTACCCCCTAATCCTTGACTATGTCTTATGAAGTCAAGCATGAAGAGATGTGGTTTTGGGTTTGAAACATGGAAATTTCAAAAACTTCCCAAAATCTTAATTTTAGAGTGACTAAGAAGGATCCAAGCTTACGTACCTTTTCATTTTCAGGATTTATGCTTGTTTAAATCTTGGCCAAACATAGGATTTGACCAAGATTCAAATGGGCATAAACATTCAGAAAAAATTTAAAAATAAAAAACCAACGCACATATAGTCTTCTTATGTCATATAGTAAGAATTCAAGTTGATAAACAAGCATGTCTAGACATATTCAAACCCGGCAAATCATGTATCTACCCCCTAAAACCCTAAACTAGCTTTTTCTTATGAAGTGAAGCATGAAGAGAAATGGTTTTGTGTTTCAAACATGGAAATTTCTAGACCCCCAAAGCTTCATTTTAGAGTGACTAAGAAGGATACAGACTTACCTTTTCATTTTCATGTTTTAAGCTTGTTTAAATCTTGGTCAAACCTATGATTTGACCAAGACTCAAATGGGCATAAAAATTAAAAAAAAATCAAAAAAATGAAAAACCAAAGCACATAACCTTCTTATGTCATATATAGTAAGCAGCATTCAACTTGATGAACATGGCCGATCTAGACATATTCATAACAGAAAAAGCATGTTTCTACCCCCTAACGCTTAACTCTGTCTTAATTATGAAGTCAAGCACGAAGAGAAGTGGTTTTGTGTTTCAGACATGGAAATTTCAAAAACTACCCAAAAGCTTAATTTTAGAGTGACTAAGAAGGATCCAAGCTTACCTTTTCATTTTCATGTTTTAAGCTTGTTTAAATATTGGTCAAACCTAGGATTTGACCAAGATTTAAACGGGCATAAAAATTCAGGAAAAAAAATGAAAAACCAAAGCACATAGTCTTCTTACGTCATATATATAGTAAGCATATTCAAGTAGATAAACAAGGTCTGGACATATAGTAAGTAATATGTATGTAAAAAATGATTTTTGGGGATTTATAGGACGAAGTTATAACACACCTACATTTCAGATTGGAATTACTTTCAATAAATCAACATAAAGTCATTTAAATGTGTGAAACTAGCTAGAAAGCACTAAAAACGTAAAGAGTTGGGAATTTTCACTAATATGTGGCCTAATTTATCTTAAAAATGTAGAGGCGCCATTTTGAGCCGTATCTTATGTACCCCATTCACAAAATAAACCTATTTTGACATCTAGAAAATGTAAAATGAGTTTTTATATACCGAAAAGTTGAAAATTCTAGTCAGCAACATTGTTGGGAATGGCAAGATGCACCACCATGCCCAATTTGGGCACATTTTAACAAACTATGCCACAAATATGGCCATAGCTACGCCATTTGTTGGCTTGAAACCCATGAATCTTCATACACGATAGTCCATTTTGTGAAGACATTTTGTTTTTTACTACCCTATCACAGGTTTCTTATTTTCCCTGTCAACTAGTACACCTATAAGCACTCAATGCGGAAGGGTTTCATTTTTGAGGTTTTCTTCATTTTCATTTATTTATTTCAAAACCAGGTAAAAATGGTCGACAGGATTATCCATGCAAAGGGGTCGAATATTTGTAGGCAGCACATGTGTTTGCCCGTCCAGTGAAACTCGGAGGAAGAGGGATCACACGGAAGGAGACGAAGGGAGAGAAGTGAGGGGGGCCTTCTTATTTATGGTGTCTGACCTTTTTCAGGGTTTGTCAGTGCGCAGGAGGAGCGAGCGAGGCCGATAATGAGAGAGATGGTTTTTTTTTAGAGAGAGGGACAACCGAAGGATCCTGAAGGACTCAGACTTCCAATACGCACCAGAGCACAGTTTACAACAAGACACAGAATAAACAGGAAATTTCATCTAAATCCCTAACTTTTACATGGAAGACCCCACACTGAAAGCAAGAAATGCGATCGGGTCCTTAACAGCCATCGCCCAGATTGATCCTCGTCGCAGTCGGGGATGAACCACTTAGCGCGACCAAATCGCCATGGCTACAGTGCGTGCACACCATGGCCTCCGAGCTGAGGTAGAAACGCAATGCCAAAACCAGCAGCCAGCGGAGGTGGATAACTAGAGAGAGAGAGAGAGAGAGAGAGAGGGGGAGTTTTGATGTGTCTTCTCTTGACAAAGAAGATGGGAGTTTGCCTACCGACCGCACATGACTTGTGCTCACTGAAGTGTGGGACCTCATGCATGGGAACCACACGTAAGTGACATACCTGTTGGTGTAATAACTCGGGTGATCATTATACTGTATTAGTACAAAGTTTCCTATGGATTCAAGGGTAGGAAAGCCAAGTTAACTCATTTACATGACATTATTTTTTCATGAAGCCAAGTTAACTCATCTATCAATTGGTACATTCTGGTTATATTCGAAATTTTACTTGAAACTTGTTGTTCATGCCATTTTACTACTCGCCTAACACTTTTTCCGCGCGTGAAGGGAGGGGGTGGGCATGATGCTACCCTGAATTTTTGTGACCCCCCAAAACTAGCAAATACGAGAGAGGCATCCAAAGAAACACACTCGTCCCCTCCCCCCCCCCCAATTTGAAATCCAGCCAAAGGTGGATCAAAAAAGGCAATCGAAAAGCATGGATTGTTCATCTTTTTATATATAGTTAGGGTTACGGTTTATGGTTTATAGAGAAGCACATATTTTCATGTTTTAAACTTGTTTAAATCCTGGTCAAAACTAGGATTTGAACGAGATTCAAATGGGTATTAAAAAATAAAAAATGCACATAGCCTTTTTATGTCATATAATGCATGAGCACTCAAGTTGATAAACATGGTCTAGACATATTCAAACTAGAAAAATCATGTATCTACCCTGGCCCTAACCTTGAACTCTGTATTATGGAGTCAAGCATGAAGAGAAGTGGTTTTGGGTTTCAAACACGGAAATTTCAAATTGATGAACAAGTTCTAGGCATATTCAAAACTGAAAAAGCATGTATCTACCCCCTAACCATAAAGTCGGTCAATCTTAGGAAGTCTAGCATGAAGAGAAGTCCTATTCGTTTCAAACATGGAAATTTCAAGAACCTCCAAAAAGCTTCATTTTAGAGTGACTAAAAAAGATCCAGGCTTGAATTTTCATTTTCATGTTTTAAAATTGTTTAAATCTTGGTCAAACCGAGCTAGTATTTGACCAAGATTCAAATGGGCATAAAATTCAAAAAACCCAGAAAACTGAAAAACCAAAGCACATAGCCTTCTTATGTCATATATAGTAAGCATTCAAGTTCATCAACAAGGTCTAGACATATTCAAAACAGAAAAAAGCATGTATCGATCTACCCCTAACCCTTAACTCTGTCTTATGAAATCAAGCATGAAGAGAAGTGGTTTTGGGTTTCAAACATTATTTTGAGATTTCAAGAACCCCCCAAAAGCTTCATTTTAGAATGACTAAGAAGGATCCAGGCTTGCCTTTTCATTTTCATGTGTTTTAAACTTGCTAAAATCTTGGTCAAACCTAGGACTTGACCAAGATTCAAATGGGCATAAACATTCAGAAAAAATCAAAAAATGAAAACCAAAGCACATAGCCTTCTTATGTCATATGTATATAGTAAGCATTCAAGTTGATCGATATGAACAAGGTCTAGACATATTCAAAACAGAAAAAGCATGTATCTACCCCCTAGCCCTTAACTATGTCTTATGAAGTCAAGCATGAAGAGAAATGGTTTTGGGTTTCAAACATGGAAATTTCAAAAACTTCCCAAAAGCTTAATTTTAGAGTGAATAAGAAGGATCCAAGCTTACCTTTTCATTTTCAAGATTTATGCTTGTTTAAATCTTGGTCAAACATAGGATTTGACCAACACACATATAGTCTTCTTATGTCATATAGTAAGCATTCAAGTTGATAAACAAGCATGCATGTCTAGACATATTCAAATTAACCCGACAAATCATGTATCTACCCCTAACCCTAAACTCTGTCTTATGAAGTCAACCATGAAGAGAAGTGGTTTTGGGTTTCAAACATTGAGATTTCAAGAACCCCCAAAAGGTTCATTTTAGAATGACTAAGAAGGATCCAGGCTTACCTTTTCATTTTATGTTTTAAACTTGTTTAAATCTTGGTCAAACCTAGGATTTGACCAAGATTCAAATGGGCATAAACATTAATTCAGAAAAAACAAAAAATGAAAAACCAACGCACATATAGTCTTCTTATGTCATATAGTAAGCATTCAAGTTGATAAACAAAGCATGTCTAGACATATTCAAACCCGATAAATCATGTATCGATCTACCCCCTAACCCTAAACTTTGTCTTATGAAGTCAACCACGAAGAGAAGTGGTTTTGGGTTTCAAACATTGAGATTTCAAGAACCCCCCAAAAGCTTCATTTTTGAATGACTAAGAAGGATCCAGACTTAATTACCTTTCATTTTCATGTTTTAAACTTTTTTAAATCTTGGTCAAACCTAGGATTTAACCAAGATTCAAATGGGCATAAAAATTCAAAAAACCAGAAAATGAAAAACCAAAGCACATAGCCTTTTTATGTCACATAATGCATGAGCACTCAAGTTGATAAACATGGTCTAGACATATTCAAACTAGAAAAATCATGTATCTACCGTGGCCCTAACCTTGAACTCTGTATTATGGAGTCAATCATGAAGATAAGTGGTTTTGGGTTTCGAACATGGAAATTTAAAATTGATGAACAAGTTCTAGGCATATTCAAAACAGAAAAAGCATGTATCTACCCCCTAACCATAAAGTCGGTCGATCTTATGAAGTCTAGCATGAAGAGAAGTCCTATTGGTTTCAAACATGGAAATTTCAAGAACCTCCCAAAAGCTTCATTTTAGAGTGACTAGAAAAGATCCATGCTTGCATTTTCATTTTCATGTTTTAAAATTGTTTAAATCTTGGTCAAACCTAGCTAGTATTTGACCAAGATTCAAATGGGCATAAAATTCAAAAAACCCAGAAAACAGAAAAACCAAAGCACATAGCCTTCTTATGTCATATATAGTAAGCATTCAAGTTGATCAACAAGGTCAAGACATATTCAAAAAAGAAAAAATCATGTATCGATCTACCCCTAACCCTTAACTCTGTCTTATGAAGTCAAGCATGAAGAGAAGTGGTTTTGGGTTTCAAACATTATATTGAGATTTCAGGAACCCCCCAAAAGCTTCATTTTAGAATGACTAAGAAGGATCCAGGCTTGCCTTTTCATTTTCATGTGTTTTAAACTTGCTAAAATCTTGGTCAAACCTAGGATTTGACCAAGATTCAAATGGGCATAAACATTCAAAAAAAATCAAAAAATGAAAACCAAAGCACATAGCCTTCTTATGTCATATGTATATAGTAAGCATTCATGTTGATCGATATGAACAATGTCTAGACATATTCATAACAGAAAAAGCATGTATCCACCCCCTAGCCCTTAACTATGTCTTATGAAGTCAAGCATGAAGAGAAATGGTTTTGGGTTTCAAACATGGAAATTTCAAAAACTTCCCAAAAGCTTAATTTTAGAGTGAATAAGAGGGATCCAAGCTTACCTTTTCATTTTCAAGATTTATGCTTGTTTAAATCTTGGTCAAACATAGGATTTGACCAACACACATATAGTCTTCTTATGTCATATAGTAAGCATTCAAGTTGATAAACAAGCATGCATGTCTAGACATATTCAAATTAACCCAACAAATAATATATCCACCCCTAACCCTAAACTCTGTCTTATGAAGTCAACCATGAAGAGAAGTGGTTTTGGGTTTCAAACATTGAGATTTCAAGAACCCCCAAAAGGTTCATTTTAGAATGACTAAGAAGGATCCAGGCTTACCTTTTCATTTTATGTTTTAAACTTGTTTAAATCTTGGTCAAACCTAGGATTTGACCAAGATTCAAATGGGCATAAACATTAATTCAGAAAAAAAAAACCAACGCACATATAGTCTTCTTATGTCATATAGTAAGCATTCAAGTTGATAAACAAAGCATGTCTAGACATATTCAAACCCGACAAATCATGTATCGATCTACCCGCTAACCCTAAACTTTGTATTATGAAGTCAACCACGAAGAGAAGTGGTTTTGGGTTTCAAACATTGAGATTTCAAGAACCCCCCAAAAGCTTCATTTTTGAATGACTAAGAAGGATCCAGACTTAATTACCTTTTCATTTTCATGTTTTAAACTTGTTTAAATCTTGGTCAAACCTAGGATTTAACCAAGATTCAAATGGGCATACAAATTCAAAAAACCAGAAAATGAAAAACCAAAGCACATAGCCTTTTTATGTCACATAATGCATGAGCACTCAAGTTGATAAACATGGTCTAGACATATTCAAACTAGAAAAATCATGTATCTACCCTGGCCCTAACCTTAAACTCTGTATTATGGAGTCAAGCATGAAGAGAAGTGGTTTTGGGTTTCGAACATGGAAATTTCAAATTGATGAACAAGTTCTAGGCATATTCAAAATAGAAAAAGCATGTATCTACCCCCTAACCATAAAGTCGGTCGATCTTATGAAGTCTAGCATGAAGAGAAGTCCTATTGGTTTCAAACATGGAAATTTCAAGAACCTCCCAAAAGCTTCATTTTAGAGTGACTAAAAAAGATCCATGATTGCATTTTCATTTTCATGTTTTAAAATTGTTTAAATCTTGGTCAAACCTAGCTAGTATTTGACCAAGATTCAAACGGGCATAAAATTCAAAAAACCCAGAAAACTAAAAAACCAAAGCACATAGCCTTCTTATGTCATATATAGTAAGCATTCAAGTTGATCAACAAGGTCTAGACATATTCAAAACAGAAAAAAGCATGTATCGATCTACCCCTAACCCTTAACTCTGTCTTATGAAGTCAAGCATGAAGAGAAGTGGTTTTGGGTTTCAAACATTATATTGAGATTTCAAGAACCCCCCAAAAGCTTCATTTTAGAATGACTAAGAAGGATCTAGGCTTGCCTTTTCATTTTCATGTGTTTTAAACTTGCTAAAATCTTGGTCAAACCTAGGATTTGACCAAGATTCAAATGGGCATAAACATTCAGAAAAAAACGAAAACCAAAGCACATAGCCTTCTTATGTCATATGTATATAGTAAGCCTTCAAGTTGAGGAACAAGGTCTAGACATATTCAAAAAAGAAAAGGCATGTATCTATCCCCTAACCCTTAACTCTGTCTTATGAAGTCAGGCATGAAGATAAGTGGTTTTGGGTTTCAAACATGGAAATTTCAAAAACATCCCAAAAGCTTAATTTTAGCGTGACTAAGAAGGATCCAAGCTTACCTTTTCATTTTCTTGTTTATGCTTGTTTAAATCTTGGTCAAACATAGGATTTGACCAAGATTCAAATGGGCATAAACATTCAGAAAAAATTAAAAATTTAGAAACCAATGCACATTAGTAGCCCAAAATCGAACCAGTAGTTGGATATTTTTGAACTTGATCTGTAGTAGTGGGCAAAACCCTAGATTAACCTACTTAATCTTAGATTCGTAGGTCGATTTTTCTACTTTTTTTATTATTACTATGCAGCACATGTGTGTTTGCCGGTCGAGTGAAACTCGGAGGAAGAGGGATCACTCGGAAGGAGAGAAGAAGGGAGTGCATTATGGTGTCTCCCCTTTTTCGGGTGATGATGTTGACTGTTGTGCAGGTTTTGTTAGTGAGAGGTGCGAGTGAGCGAGTCGAGCTAGGCCGAGAATGAGAGATTTTTTTGTGAGAGGGACAACTGAAGGATCCTGAAGGACCCAGAGACTTCCAATACGCATCCTGATGCGTCTTCTCTTGACAAATAAGATGGCTGGGAGTTTGCGTGCTGATACGTCTCCGACGTATCGATAATTTCTTATGTTCCATGCCACTTTATTGATGATACCTACATGTTTTATGCATACTTTATGTCATATTTATGCATTTTCCGGCACTAACCTATTAACAAGATGCCGAAGAGCCAGTTGCTGTTTTCTGCTGTTTTTGGTTTCAGAAATCCTAGTAAGGAAATATTCTCGGAATTGGACGAAATCAACGCCCAGGATCTTATTTTTCCACGAAGACTCCATAACTCCGGGGAGGAAACGAAGTGGGGCGACGAGGCGCCCACACGCTAGGGCGGCGCGGCCCAATCCCTGGCCGCGCCAGCCTATTGTGTGGGGCCCTCGCGTCGCCCGTAAACCTATCTCCTCCGCCTACTTAAGCCTTCGTCGATAATAACTCCAGTACCGAGAGCCACGATACGGAAAACCTTCCAGAGACGCCGCCGCCGCCAATCCCATCTCGGGGGATTCAGGAGATCGCCTCCGGCACCCTGCCGGAGAGGGGAATCATCTCCCGGAAGACTCTTCACCGCCATGGTCGCCTCCGGAGTGATGAGTGAGTAGTTCACCCCTGGACTATGGGTCCATAGCAGTAGCTAGATGGTCGTCTTCTCCTAATTGTGCTTCATTGTCGGATCTTGTGAGCTGCCTAACATGATCAAGATCATCTATCTGTAATGCTACATGTTGTGTTTGTTGGGATCCGATGAATACAGAATACTATGCTATGTTGATTATTAATTTATTATCTATGTGTTGTTTATGATCTTGCATGCTCTCTGTTATTAGTAGAGGCTCTGGCCAAGTTTTTGCTAGTAACTCCAGGAGGGAGTATTTATGCTCGATAGTGGGTTCATGCCTCCATTAAATCTGGGACAGTGACAGAAAGTTCTAAGGTTGTGGATGTGATGTTGCCACTAGGGATAAAACATCGATGCTATGTCTAAGGATGTAGTTGTTGATTACATTACGCACCATACTTAATGCAATTGTCTGTTGTTTGCAACTTAATACTGGAAGGGGTTCGGATGATAACCTGAAGGTGGACTTTTTAGGCATAGATGCATGCTGGATAGCGGTCTATGTACTTTGTCGTAATGCCCAATTAAATCTCACTATACTCATCATATCATGTATGTGCATGGTCATGCCCTCTTTATTTGTCAATTGCCCAACTGTAATTTGTTCACCCAACATACTACTTATTCTTATGGGAGAGACGCCTCTAGTGAACTGTGGACCCCGGTCCATTCTTTTACATCTAATACAATCAACTGCAATACTTTTTCTACTGTTTTCTGCAAACTTCATCATCCACACTATACATCTAATCCTTTGTTACAGCAAGCCGGTGAGATTGACAACCTCACTGTCACGTTGGGGCAAAGTAATTTGGTTGTGTTGTGCAGGTTCCACGTTGGCGCCGGAATCCCTGGTGTTGCGCCGCACTACACTTCGCCGCCATCAACCTTCAACGTGCTTCTTGGCTCCTACTGGTTCGATAAACCTTGGTTTCTTAGTGAGGGAAAACTTGCTGCTGTACGCATCACACCTTCCTCTTGGGGTTCCCAACGGACGCGTGCTGTACGCGTATCAAGCTCTTTTTCTGGCGCCGTTGCCGGGGAGATCAAGACACGCTGCAAGGGGAGTCTCCACTTACAATCTCTTTACTTTGTTTTTGTCTTGCTATGTTTTATTTACTTTCTTTGTTTGCTGCATTATATCAAAACACAAAAAATTAGTTGCTAGCTTTACTTTATTTGCTGTCTTGTTTGCATTCTCCATATTAAAAACACAAAAAAATTAGTTACTTGCATTTAATTATTTCATCATGTTTCGTCCTAATTTTACTATAAAAGATATACATGTGGGAGAAGGGTCTATAATTGGAAGAGATAATATAGAAGAATTTTTCACCCATGTTAGTATGCATGAAGATCTTAAAGATATACCCCTGGCGAAAGCTGTCCCTACCTATGAAGATGCTTCTGTTTGTTTGGTACGCATGATGGAAGCTAGATTTATTAGTCTCAACCCCATGATACAACACATGTTTCTTACACTTTCTGATATGGAGAGGGGAGAAAAGAGAGATTTTGTTTTAAAAGTCCTAGTGCGAGAATTTGAGGATATAGCCAAAGAAGCTAGAAAAGTTTTTATTAAGCATAAGAGGCTTGGTATGTTCACCGATTTTAAAAGAACACTTGAAAAGATGGATATGGATAGAATTAAGTACACTAATAATGTTAATGATGGTGGGGAGATTAAAGCACCAATACCATGTAAGCTCCTAGGAATGCATGAAGCTCTGGATGATAATTATGCTTGGCTTGTCCCTGAAAATTTGTTTGATGAGAGTAGCAAGCCCAAGACTAATGAAAAGGGAGCCTCTGAAACTTATGTATACAAAATACAATGCATCATTGAGAAAACTCCAAACCCCGCTGTAGATGCATCATCTCTTGATAATACTTGATACACACTTTCTGCGCCTAGCTGAAAGGCGTTAAAGAAAAGCGCTTATGGGAGATAACCCATGATTTTACTACCGCACTTTTGTTTTATATTTGAGTCTTGGAAATTGTTGCTACTATAGCAACCTCTCCTTATCTTAGTTTTGTTGCATAGTTGTGCCAAGTAAAGTCATTGATAGTAAGGTTCATACTAGATTTGGATTACTGCGCAGAAACAGATTTCTTTGCTGTCACGAATTTGGGCCTAATTCTCTGTAGGTAACTCAGAAAATTATGCCAATTTACATGAGTGATCCTCAGATATGTACGCAACTTTCATTAAATTTGAGCATTTTCATTTGAGCAACTCTGGTGCCTCTTAAAAATTCATCTTTACGAACTGTTCTGTTTTGACAGATTCTGCCTTTTATTTCGCATTGCCTGTTTTGCTATGCTTGATGGATTTTTCTATTCCATTAACTTTCAGTAGCTTTCTAAAAATGTCCAGAAGTGTTAAGAATGATTATGTCACCTCTGAACATGTGAATTTTGATTATGCACTAACCCTCTAATGAGTTGTTTTGAGTTTGGTGTGGAGGAAGTTTTCAAGGATCAAGAGAGGGAGATGATACAATATGATCAAGGAGAGTGAAAGCTCTAAGCTTGGGGATTCCCCGGTGGTTCACCCCTGCATATTTCAAGAAGACTCAAGCGTCTAAGCTTGGGGATGCCCAAGGCATCCCCTTCTTCATCGACAACATTATCAGGTTCCTCTAGTGAAACTATATTTTTATTCCATCACATCTTATGTACTTTGCTTGGAGCGTCGGTTTTTTTTTGTTTTGTTTGAATAAAATGGATCCTAGCATTCATTGTGTGGGAGAGAGACACACTCCGCTGTTGCATATGGACAAATATGTCCTTAGGCTTTACTCATAGTTTTCATGGCGAAGGTTGAATCTTCTTCGTTAAATTGTTATATGGTTGGAAACGGGAAATGCCACATGTAGTAATTGGAAAAATGTTCTGGATAATGTGATACTTGGCAATTGTTGTGCTCATGTTTAAGCTCTTGCATCATATACTTTGCACCTATTAATGAAGAAATACATAGAGCTTGCTAAAATTTGGTTTGCATAATTGGTCTCTCTAAGGTCTAGATAATTTCTAGTAAGGGTCGAACAACAAGGAAGACGGTGTAGAGTCTTATAATGTTTACAATATGTCTTTTATGTGAGTTTTGCTGTACCGCTTCATACTTGTGTTTGTTTCAAAAAACCTTGCTAGCCTAAACCTTGTATCGAGAGGGAATACTTCTCATGCATCCAAAATCCTTGAGCCAACAACTATGCCACTTGTGTCCACCATACCTACCTACTACATGGTATTTCTCCGCCATTCCAAAGTAAATTGCTTGAGTGCTACCTTTAAATTTCTATCCTCTACCTTTGCAATATATAGCTCATGGGACAAATAGCCTAAAAACTATTGTGGTATTGAATATGTACTTATGCACTTTATATCTTATTAAGTTGCTTGTTGTGCGATAACCATGTTCCTGGGGACGCCAACAACTACTCTTTGTTGAATATCATGTGAGTTGCTATGCATGTCCGTCTTGTCTGAAGTAAGGGCGATTTACCACTAGTTGAATGGTTAGAGCATGCATACTGTTAGAGAAGAACATTGGGCCGCTAACTAAAGCCATGATTCATGGTGGAAGTTTCAGTTTTGGACAAATATCCTCAAATCTCATATGAGAATATTAATTGTTGCTAAATGCTTAAGCATTAAAGAGGAGTCCATTATATGTTGTCTATGTTGTCCCGGTATGGATGTCTAAGTTGAGAATAATCAAAAGCGAGAAATCCAATGCGAGCTTTCTCCTTAGACCTTTGTACAGGCGGCATAGAGGTACCCCTTTGTGACACTTGGTTAAAACATATGTATTGCGATGATAATCCAGGTAATCCGATCTAATTAGGACAAGGTGCGGGCACTATTAGTATACTATGCATGAGGCTTGCAACTTGTAGGATATAATTTACATGATACATATGCTTTATTACTACCGTTGACAAAATTGTTTCTTGTTTTCAAAACCAAAGCTCTAGCACAAATATAGCAATCACTGCTTCCCTCTGCGAAGGGCCTTTCTTTTACTTTTATGTTGAGTCAGTTTACCTATCTTTCTCCACCTCAAGAAGCAAACACTTGTGTGAACTGTGCATTGATTCCTACATACTTGCATATTGCACTTGTTATATTACTTTACATTGACAATATCCATGAGATATACATGTTATAAGTTGAAAGCAACCGCTGAAACTTAATCTTCCTTTGTGCTGCTTCAATGCCTCTACTTTGAATTTATTGCTTTATGAGTTAACTCTTATGCAAGACTTATTGATGCTTGTCTTGAAAGTACTATTCATGAAAAGTCTTTGCTATATGATTCATTTGTTTACTCATTACATTAGCATTGTTTCGAATCGCTGCATTCATTACATGTGCTTACAATAGTATGATCAAGATTATGATGGCATGTCACTCCAGAAATTATCTTTGTTATCGTTTACCTACTCGGGACGAGCAGGAACTAAGCTTGGGGATGCTGATACGTCTCCGACGTATCGATAATTTCTTATGTTCCATGCCACTTTATTGATGATACCTACATGTTTTATGCATACTTTATGCCATATTTATGCATTTTCCGGCACTAACCTATTAACAAGATGCCGAAGAGCCAGTTGCTATTTTCTGCTGTTTTTGGTTTTAGAAATCCTAGTAAGGAAATATTCTCAGAATTGGACGAAATCAACGCCCAGGATCTTATTTTTCCACGAAGCCTCCCGGGGAGGAAACGAAGTGGGGCGACGAGGCGCCCACACGCTAGGGCGGCGCGGCCCAAGCCCTGGCCGCGCCGGCCTGTTGTGTGGGGCCCTCGCGTCGCCCCTAAACCTATCTCCTCCGCCTACTTAAGCCTTCGTCGATAATAACTCCAGTACCGAGAGCCATGATATGGAAAACCTTCCAGAGACGCCGCCGCCAATCCCATCTCGGGGGATTCAGGAAATCGCCTCGGGCACCCTGCCGGAGAGGGGAATCATCTCCCGGAGGACTCTTCACCGCCATGGTCGCCTCCGGAGTGATGAGTGAGTAGTTCACCCCTGGACTATGGGTCCATAGCAGTTGTTAGATGGTCGTCTTCTCCTAATTGTGCTTCATTGTCGGATCTTGTGAGCTGCCTAACATGATCAAGATCATCTATGTGTAATGCTACATGTTGTGTTTGTTGGGATCCGATGAATAGAGAATACTATGCTATGTTGATTATCCATTTATTATCTATGTGTTGTTTATGATCTTGCATGCTCTCCGTTATTAGTAGAGGCTCTGGCCAAGTTTTTGCTAGTAACTCCAAGAGGGAGTATTTATGCTCGATAGTGGGTTCATGCCTCCATTAAATCTGGGACAGTGACATAAAGTTCTAAGGTTGTGGATGTGCTGTTGCCACTAGGGATAAAACATCGATGCTATGTCTAAGGATGTAGTTGTTGATTACATTACGCACCATACTTAATGCAATTGTCTGTTGTTTGCAACTTAATACTGGAAGGGGTTCGGATGATAACCTGAAGGTGGACTTTTTAGGCATAGATGCATGCTGGATAGCGGTCTATGTACTTTGTCGTAATGCCCAATTAAATCTCACTATACTCATCATATCATGTATGTGCATGGTCATGCCCTCTTTATTTGTCAGTTGACCAACTGTAATTTGTTCACCCAACATACTACTTATTCTTATGGGAGAGACGCCTCTAGTGAACTGTGGACCCCGGTCCATTCTTTTACATCTAATACAATCAACTGCAATACTTGTTCTACTGTTTTCTGCAAACTTCATCATTTAAACTATACATCTAATCCTTTGTTACAGCAAGCCGGTGAGATTGACAACCTCACTGTCACGTTGGGGCAAAGTAATTTGGTTGTGTTGTGCAGGTTCCACGTTGGCGCCGGAATCCCTGGTGTTGCGCCGCACTACACTTCGCCGCCATCAACCTTCAACGTGCTTCTTGGCTCCTACTGGTTCGATAAACCTTGGTTTCTTACTGAGGGAAAACTTGCTGTTGTACGCATCACACCTTCCTCTTGGGGTTCCCAACGGACGCGTGTTGTACGCGTATCACGTACCTACTGCACGTGACTTGTGCTCACTGAAGTGTGGGACCTCACGCATGGGCACCACACGTAAGTGACAGACCTATTAGTGTAAAAACTCAGTTGATTATTATAGTGCATTAGAACAAAGTTTCCTCTGGATTAAAGGGTAGGAAATCCAAGTTAACTCATTTACATGCCATTAATTTTTCCATGAAGCAAAGTTAACACATCTATCAATTGGTACATTTTGGAGTGACTAAGAATGATCCATGCTTACTTATTCGTTTTCACGTGTTAAACTTGTTTAAATCTTGCTCAAACCTAGGATTTCACCAACATTCAAATGGGCAGGAAAATGAAAAAATGAAAAAAAATGAAAAACCAATGCACATAGTCTTCTTATGTCATATAGTAAGAATTCAAGATGATAAACAAGGTCTAGACATATTCAAACCATGCAAATCATGTATCTACCCCTAACACTAAACTCTGTCTTATGAAGTCAAGCATGAAGAGAAGTGGTTTTGGGTTTCAAACATGGAAATTTCAAGAACCTCCCAAAAGATTCAGTTTAGAGTGACTAAGAAGGATCCATGGTTACCTTTTCATTTTCAGATTTTAAACTTGTTTAAATCTTTGTCAAACCTAGGATTTGACCAAGTCTTCTTATGTCATATAGATAGTAAGCATTCAAGTTGATAAACAAGGTTTAGGCATGTGTTCAAACCAGACAAATCATGTATCTACCCCCTAACCATAAACTCTCGGTCGATCTTATGAAGTCTAGCATGAAGAGAAGTGATACGTCCAAAACGTATCTACTTTCCCGAACACTTTTGCTATTGTTTTACCTCTAATTTGTGTGTTTTGGATGCAACTAACACGGACTAACGCTGTTTTCAGCAGAACTGTTCTGGTGTCTCGTTTTTGTGCAGAAATCCAACTTTCAGGAAAATCCTCGGAATTTATGCGAAAGGTCTTATTTTTCCAGAAGACTCACGGAGCCAGAAGGGCAAGCCAGGTGGAGGCCCGAGGGTCCCACGCCATAGGGTGGCGCGGCCCAGGAGGGGGGCGCGCGGCCCTAGCGTGCGGCCCCCTCGGCCGGCCTCCGACGCCCTCCTCTGGACTACTTAAGGGGTTTTGATCTAAAAATCGCGACCAAGAAGTCGAAGTCGCCAGAAACCCTCCAGAACGCCGCCACATCGCGAAACTCCGTCTCGGGAGCCAGAAGTCTCCGTTCTGGCACTCCGCCGGGACGGGGAATTGGAGGAGATCATCGCCATCATCACCACCGACGCCTCTCCATCAACCAGCAATGTTTCCCCCATCCATGTGTGAGTAATTCCCCCGCTGTAGGCTGAAGGGGATGGTAGGGATTGGATGAGATTGGTCATGTAATAGTATAAGATTGTTAGGGCATAGTGCCTAGTGTCCGTAATTGGTACTTTGATGATATTGTTGCAACTTGTTATGCTTAATGCTTGTCACTAGGGCCCGAGTGCCATGATCTCAGATCTGAACATGTTATTATTTCATCATGATATTCATTGTTTTATGATCTTACCTGCAAGTTGTATACACATGTCGCTGTCCGGAACCAAAGGCCCCGAAGTGACAGAAATCGGGACAACCGGAGGGGATGGTAGTGATGTGAGGATCACATGTGTTCACGGAGTGTTAATGCTTTGCTCCGGTACTCTATTAAAAGGAGTACCTTAATATCCAGTAGATTCCCTTGAGGCCCGGCTGCCACCGGCTAGTAGGACAAAAGATGTTGTGCAAGTTTCTCATTGCAAGCACGTACGACTATAATTGGAACACATGCCTATTGATTGCTTTGTACTTGGACACCATTTTATTATTATCTGCAAATGCCCTGCTTGATTGTTACATGAGTTTCTCTCATCCATGCAACGCCCGTCATCCGTCCCCGTGCCTACAGTATTTTAATCCTGCTGTTTACTATAATCACTACCGCTGTCTTTGTTACTCTGCTGCTGTTATTTTACTACAACTACTGTTATAAAACTGTTACTACTGATAAACTCTTGCGAGCAAGTCTGTTTTCAGGTGCAGCCGAATTGACAACTCCGCTGCTAAGGCTTTCAAGTATTCTTTGTCTCCCCTTGTGTCGAATCAATAAATTGGGTTATACTACCCGCGAAGACTGCTGCGATCCCCTATACTTGTGGGTCATCAAGACTGTTTTCTGGCGCCGTTGCCGGGGAGCATAGCTTTATTTGGAAGTTCACTTGGATTGATATTGTTCACTACAAATTCTCCATCATGGGTAAAACACACAATCCGAAAGTCGCCATATTACCATCCACTACAAGAAAAGGTACAACTCTGAGTACCTCTGCTACTCTTGATTCACCATTTGTGATAAGTCAACTTGTTTCACCACCACAAGCTTCACTTGCTGGTACTTCTGCTGAATCTGAAAACTCTCATAATATTGATAATGTTTCTGCTGTGCTTGATGATAGTGGTTCATTGGGATCCTTTCTAGATGCTACAATTGCTAGGTCTAGAAAAATTGAAAATACTGAAACTCCTAATGCTGCTACACCTGTTAATTCACCTGAACTTGATTATTCTAGTGATGATCCTGATGAGGATTATGTGGAGCTTAATGATGATTTTATTAATAGATGCAATGCTACTGCTGATGCAAGAAAAATTAAAAAGTTTCTCACACAATATACTGTTAGACATAAGTTATCTCCTGATCCTAAATTTGCCACATCTCCTATATGCATTAAGGATAAAGATTATGATTTTTCTCTTGATCTATCTCATATAGCTATTGTAGAGAAAGCACCCTTTTGTGGTACTGAAAAAGAAAGTGTTGTAGAACTCATGATTGAACTTTCTTCTATGAGTAGCTTGTTTTCTGATGATGTCAAGATGCGTACTTATTTTGTCGCTAAATTTTTTCCTATCTCATTAAAGGATGATGCTAAAACTTGGTATAATAATTTGCCTCCTGGTTCTATTAAAAGTCCAACTGATTTGCGTGATGTTTTCTTTCGAAAATACATTCCTGCTAGTGCTCAACATGCTGCTTTACAGAAAATTTATAGATTTGACCAGGGAGATGAAGAGAAATTGCCTGAGGCTTGGGCAAGATTTTGTTCTCTTATCAGAGCTCGACCTGGACATGATTTAGAAAAGAATGATCTACTTGATATATTTTATAGTGGACTAACCATTGAGTCTAGGGCATATTTGGATAGTTGTGCTGGTTGTGTTTTCAGGAAAAGAACTCCAGACGAAGCTGAAGAATTATTGGCTAAAATAGGCCGGAATCATGATGATTGGACTACACCTGAACCAACTCCAACGCTAATATTGAAGAAGAGGGGTTTAATTAAATTAAATGAAGAAGATATGAGGGAAGCCAAGAAGTCTCTCAAGGAGAAAGGTATTAAATCTGAAGATGTGAAGAATCTACCTCCCATAGAAGATATATGTGAGATAATTCCCCCTTCATCCATGATTGAGGTAAACTCCCTTCAACGCTTTACTAGGGAAGATATTCCGTATTCAAAACCGCCTGCACAATGCTTAGATGAGTTTGATAATTATATTGTTAAGCAAGAAAACTTTAATATGAGAGTAGAGAATCATCTAATGGAAAATTCTCAAGCTATTAGCAATTTGCATGATATTGTGGAGAGAACCTCCAATGATGTTAAGATGCTTGTTAAACATTTTCAAATGATTCAAACTCAAATTGATCAACTCACTAAAGTGCAAAATGACTTGTTAAAAATAACTCTAAGGAGAAACATGCTTATGAAGTAACAACTAGAGGTGGTGTCTCTACCCAGGATCCTCTATATCCTGAAGGGCATCCCAAAAGAATTGAACAAGATTCTCAACGCATTGAACCTAGTGCTCCTTCTAAGAAAAAGAAGAAGAAACATAAAAATGTTGTAGAATCCTCTGAACCTGTTAATGATCCTAATAGTATTTCTATTTCTGATGCTGAAACTGAAAGTGATAATGAACATGATAATGATAATGATAAGAATGACGCTTAATATAAACAAGAGGTTGAAGATGAACCTGAAAAGCATGATAAAAATAAAAAGTATACTAAAGAAGATTTTATTGCTAAGAAACATGGTAATGAAAGGGAACCTTGGGTGCAAAAGCAAATGCCTTTTCCTGCTAAGAAATTAAAATCAAAGGAAGAAGAACACTATAATAAATTTTGTGATTGGATGAAACCTTTATTCTTGCAAATCCCTTTGACTGATGCTATTAAATTGCCTCCTTATTCAAAGTATATGAAAGATATTATTACTAACAAAAGGAAAATCCCCAATGAGGAAATTTCCACTATGCTTGCTAATTACTCTTTCAATGGCAAGGTTCCAAAGAAGTTGGGCGACCCAGGTATACCTACTATTCCTTGTTCTATTAAGAATAATTATGTTAAAACTGCTCTATGTGACTTGGGAGCCGGTGTTAGTGTTATGCTTTTTTCTCTTTATAAGAGACTTTATTTAGATAAGTTGATAGCTACTGATATATCTTTGCAAATGGCTGATAAATCTACTGCTATTCCTGTTGGTAAATGTGAGGATGTTCCTGTTCAAGTTACTAATAACTGCTTGATATTAACTGATTTTGTTGTGTTGGAAATGCCTGAAGATGATAACATGCCTATTATTCTTGGGAGACCTTTTCTTAACACCGCAGGGGCTGTTATTGATTGCAATAAAGGAAAGGTTACTTTTAATGTTGATGATAAGGAGCACACCGTCTATTTCCCCAAGAGGATTGATAAAGTATGCGGAGTTAATACTATTTCTAATGTGAGAACTATCAAAGTTGGAACTATCGATTGTCCTATATATGAGCCTAAAGAAGGATATCAAAATCTTATGATTGGATCCATATCAATACAATTCAAGGTAACATGATTGATTTGAGGTTTATTTCTTCTTATGCTATGTAAAAATTATTCGGTGGCAAGACTTGATCAACCTTGTTAACGAATACTTTTTATATGCATAGAGGAGGTGAATAACATTTCTTTCTTCCTCCACTTGTTTTACTTGCTGTAGCACTTTTGATTTGCAAAGTTCCTTAGTTAATTAGAGATATCAAAAAATTTCCTGTCCAGTAATAATAAACTTAATGCCCAGAAATGTGCATTTTTCAAAGTTTTCAAAAATTCACAAAAATTATACCGTTGGTCCTATTTTTCGAAAATGCACCTGGGAGCACCTGGGGATGACCAGTGGGGCACCCCAGGGTGGCACCCCACAGGCCGGCGCAGCCAGTAAGGGGGGCGCGCCCCCCTGGTGTGTGGGTCCCCCTTTGCCCCACTTTAGCATCTCTTCCTCCCACACTCTTCTCTCTCCCGAAAAAATTTAGCACCAGCTTTCTCTCACTCGCGTTTTTTCTCAAGAGCTCAGGATTTCTCGATCTCTTTGCTCAGCCCAGATTTCTGTCTGAAATTTGGCACATTTGCTCTCCGGTATGTGACTCCTTCGATTATCCAAGTAGAATTTTGTTTGGTTGAGTATATCTTGAATATTTTGCTGCTGTAAGTAACATGTTTAGTGAGCTTGCATGCTTGTTCTAAGTTGTATAAACTAGTTTTGATGCATGATTAGTACTCTAGCAAGTTCCTATAGTAGTTCCCCTCAATTATATGTCACCAAATCAAATTTTATAATGATTGTTGAAAATTTTAGAAAATGGAGTGGAATAGATATCAACTAAACCAACAAGAATTGGAGGTGCAACAAGTCATGAGAGTGAACCGCGAAGAGGGAGTATACCCCTCTTACTACCCGTGCACAGATTTCATGAGAAGTGCAGGAATCTTGGAAGATGTTCAGAATCTAATTTCTCGTGCAGGGTTGAATGATTTTGTTGACGGAGAACCATGCCAATATGCAAAATTGACTATGTCTGTTGTGCAGGATTTTAAGTTCAATTGGTCGCAATCTAACCCCATGGTTCAGTACAAGATTTATAATAAAACTGTCAACTTGCCATTCAATGATTTTTGTACAGCAATTAGAGTACCGCAATGGGGATCATGCGAGAAGATAAGGGGATCGCCGCAAGAGCTTTTAAACCTCTTCGAGATGATTTGTCATGGAAGGAGTTTCTCAGAGGATGGTGGTAAAATCAGTAGCATTCAACTCCCAGCTATCCGCTACTTTGCTTATTTCATTACTAAATGCGTTCTTGCTAGGAAGAATGGTAGTATATTATCTGTTCAGGATTTAGCTTTTCTAGCTGCTGCACTGCAAGGCAATAGGGCTTATAATCTGGGTGCATTGATAGCCTACAGACTTGCTACTAACCGTGAGAAAGGCGGAATTTGTGGAGGTCTCATCGCCTCTCGTTTACTAGCCTTGCATGGTGTAGAACCTCATCATCTTGATATTCAACTTTCCATAGAAAAACTTGACATAGTCTCTATGATTAAACATGAATTTGTTTCTGATTCATCTAATTTGGGTAACCTGTTCTACAAGATGACATTTTACAAGAAAGCTTGGAGAATAACTAAGAAAACTAAAAAACTAGTAAGATTACCTGCGCCTGTTCTATTTAACCTTGATTCCAGGGAGGATTGGTCAGTCACGGAAGGAGCGCTGAATGCGTACATAGAGGGAGAAGGCCATCATGCAAGAGACAACACGGAGGCCGAGGAACACCTCGACTCGTCATCCGATGCAGCAACTTCTTCGCATCAACATTTTGGACATGTGGAGCCTCCACGCTTCTCTTCTGCACGGGGATCTCACTATGACTACGCCATGCGTGATCCACCGGCGCGGAACAGCGACCCTCGCTGGGGTTGAACTCCACTTAGGCCAAAAGCCTAAGCTTGGGGGGAGGTATACTGGCATCACTCATTCTTTGCATATTATGGTTGCTGGATACTTGTACATACTTGTTTAGTTTCTTTGAGTGGTTTTCTAATGAGAGGAAGATGATATTTGGGGAAGTGCTGCCTGAAAATAGATTCTGGACTGTTACCGAAAAGATTCTCAAAAATATCCAGAACGATATTTTTCGAAGCCAATTTTTGTGCATGTTCCCCAGGTTGTTATCTAACTTTCATTAGTTGAACACTTTTCGATTTGAGCAGTGGAAGAATTTCTTAAAAATCGAGTACTGTACTGCTGTCAAATTTGACGAATTTCTGCTACTTTGTGTTTATGTGACTTTTCTAGTTTGCCATTTCTTGTTTTTGCTTTGTTTCTTTCCCAAAACACAAAAACACCAAAAATATTTGCTGTTCTTCTTTGGTTTGTAAAGTTCATCATGAGTTCAATGGTCTTCGGTGGCTGGAGCATGGTTTTTATTTCATATTATCCAAGCTACACAAGTGAAAGGCAATAATGACGATCTACGACAATTGGATTGTGGTGAGAGGCTGGTATGAACTCTATTTGTTTTCATTTTTGTACATATACTCATCCATGTGAGCATTCTTAGTTGGTTCATGTGAGGTATATGTCATTTAAGAAAGTCTAGTAGTTCATGTTCTCTCATGTTTAGCTCCAATTTATTAATATGAGTAGCATGTCATGGATGTTTGCTTGCATTGTTTTATTCATAAATAGGTATGACATTGTGGTATCCTCCTCTGAATAATTCATTTGAATTAACTTGGCACATGCTCACGCATGCATATGACTAAACAAAAGTCAATTAAGCCTCTATGATTTACATTGCTTCAGAGTTCTTGTATCACTTTTATGCCTCCGTTAATTTATTTTGCCGCAAGCATGATTATGACAGTTACTGCTCTCTTGATTTGTCGCTCCCTAGTCTTTTGCTAGCCTTCACTTGTACTGAGCGGGAACGCTGCTCGTGCTTCCAAACCCTTGAAAACCAAGTTGTTCCAAAGTGTCCACCATAAATACCTATGCATGGCATTTCAAACCATTCCAAGTAAATTATCATGCGCTACCTTTAAACCTTCAAAATGCTTCTCAATTTGTGTTAATGTTTCATAGCTCATGAGAAAGTATGTGGTGTTTAACTTTCAACCTTGTCATTTACTCTTGACGGGCTTTCATACGGACTAGTGGCACATCCGCTTATCCAATAATTTTGCAAAAAGAGCTGGCAATGGGGTTCCCAGCCCCGATTAATCAAACTTCATTAATAATTCTCTTCACATGTTTTGCTCTGATTCATCAGTAAGCAACTTAATTTTGCAAATAGACACTCCTCCATGGTATGTGATTGATGGAAGGCACCCGAGGATTCGGTTAGCCATGGCTTGTGTAAGCAAAGGTTGGGGGGAGTGTCACCCATAATACAACTAAAATACGTGTGTAAACAAAAGAGAAGAGGGATGATCTACCTTGCTGGTAGAGATAACGTCCTTCATGGGAGCCGCTCTTGAAAGTCCGGTTGGCAAGGTAGTTGGTGTACCCATTACCATTCGTTGACAACAACAAACACCTCTCAAAATGATTTTACTCCTGTTTAAAAAAATGAAAAGCTCTAGCGCATGTTAATCCCTGCTTCCCTCTGCGAAGGGTCAATCTTTTACTTTTATGTTGTGTCTCCATCCTTTCTTTGAGTACTTTCTTGAGAGCACAACTGTCATTCTTAGTATAATATGCTTGTCTCAAAATATGATTGATGGCGGTATAACTTTGATGCTTTTATCTTTGACAATCACTATTTCTAGTCTTTCTATGAACTTCAGAGGTGACTGAGCATCTATGTTTTGCTGATAAAATATGGGCAAGCGAGATACCACTTTATCATACTCTTTTATGAACATTGCAATCTTGCTTATAGACATGATTCATGATGCTTATTATTAATTGTTGGTACCTTTCCATGATTGACATAGCTATTAGATGATCTTATTTGCATGTATCTTATTATGAACTGCCTAAGTGTTAGTCATAGCATGAGAATATTAACATCATATGAACAAATGTGTTTGTGAAAGTTCTTTTATCGCTCAGTTGTTAACTGAATTGCTTGAAGACAAGCAATAAGCTAAGCTTGGGGGGAGTTGATACGTCCAAAACGTATCTACTTTCCCGAACACTTTTGCTATTGTTTTACCTCTAATTTGTGTGTTTTGGATGCAACTAACACAGACTAACGCTGTTTTCAGCAGAACTGTTCTGGTGTCTCGTTTTTGTGCAGAAATCCAACTTTCAGGAAAATCCTCGGAATTTATGCGAAAGGTCTTATTTTTCCAGAAGACTCACGGAGCCAGAAGGGCAAGCCAGGTGGAGGCCCGAGGGCCCCACACCATAGGGCGGCACGGCCCAGGAGGGGGGCGCGCGGCCCTAGCGTGTGGCCCCCTCGGCCGGCCTCCGACGCCCTCCTCTGGACTGCTTAAGGGGTTTCGATCTAAAAATCGCGACCAAGAAGTCGAAGTCGCCAGAAACCCTCCAGAACGCCGCCACATCGCGAAACTCCGTCTCGGGAGCCAGAAGTCTCCGTTCTGGCACTCCGCCGGGATGGGGAATTGGAGGAGATCATCGCCATCATCACCACCGACGCCTCTCCATCAACCAGCAATGTTTCCCCCATCCATGTGTGAGTAATTCCCCCGCTGTAGGCTGAAGGGGATGGTAGGGATTGGATGAGATTGGTCATGTAATAGTATAAGATTGTTAGGGCATAGTGCCTAGTGTCCGTAATTGGTACTTTGATGATATTGTTGCAACTTGTTATGCTTAATGCTTGTCACTAGGGCCCGAGTGCCATGATCTCAGATCTGAACATGTTATTATTTCATCATGATATTCATTGTTTTATGATCTTACCTGCAAGTTGTATACACATGTCGCTGTCCGGAACCAAAGGCCCCGAAGTGACAGAAATCGGGACAACCGGAGGGGATGGTAGTGATGTGAGGATCACATGTGTTCACAGAGTGTTAATGCTTTGCTCCGGTACTCTATTAAAAGGAGTACCTTAATATCCAGTAGATTCCCTTGAGGCCCGGCTGCCACCGGCTGGTAGAACAAAATATGTTGTGCAAGTTTCTCATTGCGAGCACGTACGACTATAATTGGAACACATGCCTATTGATTGCTTTGTACTTGGACACCGTTTTATTATTATCTTCAAATTCCCTGCTTGATTGTTACATGAGTTTCTCTCATCCATGCAACGCCCGTCATCCGTCCCCGTGCCTACAGTATTTTAGTCCTGCTGTTTACTATAATCACTACTACTGTCTTTGTTTCTCTGCTGCTATTATTTTACTACTGCTACTGTTATAAAACTGTTAATACTGATAAACTCTTGCGAGCAAGTCTGTTTCCAGGTGCAGCTGAATTGACAACTCTGCTGTTAAGGCTTTCAAGTATTCTTTGTCTCCCCTTGTGTCGAATCAATAAATTGGGTTATACTACCCGCGAAGACTGCTGCGATCCCCTATACTTGTGGGTCATCAAGAAGTCGTATTGGTTTCAAACATAGAAATTTCAAGAACCTCCCAAGAGCTTCATTTTAGAGTGACTAAAAAAGATCCAGGCTTGCCTTTTCATTTTCATGTTTTTAAATTGTTTAAATCTTGGTCAAACCTAGCTAGTATTTGACCAAGATTCAAATGGGCATAAAATTAAAAAAAACAGAAAAATGAAAAATCAAAGCACATAGCCTTCTTAATTCATATAACAAGGTCTAGACATATTCAAAATAGAAAAAACATGTATCTACCCCTAACCCTTAACTCTGTCTTATGAACTCAAGCATGAAGAGAAGTGGTTTTGGGTTTCAAACATGGAAATTTCAAAAACTTCCCAAAAGCTTAATTTTAGAGTGACTAGGAAAGGATCCAGGCTTACCTTTTAATTTTCATGTTTTAAGTTTGTTTAAATCTTGTTCAAACCTAGGATTCAAATGAGCATAAAAATTCAGAAAAAAATCAAAAAAGAAAGAAAAGAAAAACCAAAGCACATAGTCTTCTTACGTCATATATATAGTAAGCATTCAACATGATAAACAAGGTCTAGACATATTCAAACCCGACAAATCATGTATCTACTCCTAACCCTAAACTCTGTCTTATGAAGTCAACCATGAAGAGAAGTGGTTTTGGGTTTCAAACATTATATGGAGATTTCAAGAACCCCCCAAAAGCTTCATTTTAGAATGACTAAGAAGGATCCAGGCTTACCTTTTCATTTTCATGTGTTTTAAACTTGCTTAAATCTTATTCAAACCTAGGATTTGACCAAGATTCAAATGGGATAAACATTCAGAAAAAATCAAAAAATGAAAACCAAAGCACATAGCCTAGCTTCTTATATGTCATATAAAATAAGCATTCAAGTTGATGAACAAGGTCTAGACATATTCAAAACAGAAAAGCATGTATCTACCCCCTAATCCTTGACTATTTCTTATGAAGTCAAGCATGAAGAGAAGTGGTTTTGGGTTTGAAACATGGAAATTTCAAAAACTTCCCAAAAGCTTAATTTTAGAGTGACTAAGAAGGATGCAAGCTCACGTACCTTTTCATTTTCAGGATTTATGCTTGTTTAAATCTTTGCCAAACATAGGATTTGACCAAGATTCAAATGGGCATAAACATTCAGAAAAAATTTAAAAATAAAAAACCAACGCACATATAGTCTTCTTGTGTCATATAGTAAACATTCAAGTTGATAAACAAGCATGTCTAGACATATTCAAACCCGGCAAATCATGTATCTACCCCCTAAAACCCTAAACTAGCTTTTTCTGATGAAGTGAAGCATGAAGAGAAATGGTTTTGTGTTTGAAACATCGAAATTTCTAGACCCCACTACAAGGAATCGGGTCTATTGCAACACAAAAATTTGTCGCGATAGATGCCGTTTTGTGGCAATATGCACCTATTGCCACGAAATGACGTTCGTTGGCAAGCGTTGCAATTACATGTATGGTAATAGGCTATTGCAACGAAAACGCGATTGTGGCGACAAAGCGATCTATTGCAACAACCATGTGGGAAGTTGCCACATGTTTTCCCGTGGCAGCACTCACTTGTCTCCACAATTTGGTTTGTGGAGATAGCTTGTCGCAACATGCAGCCGTGTCGTGGCGTTTGCCAGTTTGTGGCGATAGACATTTGTGGCAATAACCTATGCCAACGACCAAAGTTTCGTGGCGCACTCTCTTTCGTGGCGATAGCCAGCCGTGGCGATAACCTACGGCAACATCTACTGGTTTGTAGCATTAGCCATTTGCCACGAACCGCTACGCTCGTGGTATTAACTTATGGCGACAATCATTCCACTCGTCGCAATAAATAGGTGTGGCAACGGTAAAAAAAATTGTGGCGGGAAGGTGTTGCGACAATTATAACATTTCGTGGCGATACTCTATTTCAACAAAATCCAGTTTCGTGGCGCCAAATGCTTATCGCAACGGGGAAAAAGCTTGTAGCAAGAAGCTACTGCGACAATGCGAACTTTTCGTGGAGATACTCTGTTTCAACAAAATTCACAATTGTGGCGTTACATACTTTTTGCAGCATCCAAAATATTTGTAGCAAGAAGTTACCGCCACAATTTGAAGGTTTTGTGGCGATACTCTATTTCAACAAATTTTTAGCTTCGCAGATCCACTGACAAAACGCTTCTGAGCTGCTTTAACACCTTTTACAACACCTCGCCCTTTCTTCTTCTTCTGTCCATCTGCTTCTACATCCCAAATCATAGAAAAAAGTATTGCATGACTTGGTAATTAGATTGTGTCAGATCGGAGGACCCAGATTTGAAGGAGAGAAAGTACAATGCTGTAGTTGCGCACGGTAGCGGCGAGCATGGGATGGCCATTCATCCAGGACACACATGTCATTAGCTGACACTGGAGTGTCAGATTGTCCTTGAGTACCTGTACAAGATTTAGCAATATTGAAGATTTAGCAATTTAACCCATACAAGGATTTTATGCATTATAGCAAATGCTAGGGACAACTTAAGTGAGATAAACAGTTTACCAGATCTGGGTTGTCCACCATTGTTTATGTATTCGGTTATACTTTCCGTCCTTGTTAAGACAACAGAGCCTTTCCTTACTGCACACAAAAACAATAAAGGGACATAGCATTAACAAACCATATTTGATGTGCACCATTCAGATAGGTGATCAAGAAGTAAATATGGTGTGTACCAGAAGCATCCACCCTTGAACTCATCCTTATGCCCTTGAGTAGGTACGATCAGAAATTGAGTCATATTCAGAAGAAAAAAAACACAAAACGTAAAGCAGGCATACTTTAGCACTTCAATATCTTGGAAACAATATTTTAGAATGTCTTGTTTTTAGAATAAAAGGATGCAAGAATGACTATGATAGTATGCCTGTCCAACATAATATTAGACAAGCTGAATGGATCACATTTTGTTTCCACCAGAGGTACCACAAATAACATAACACCTCAGATTCTGAGTAATGCACATATCTGTCAAATATTTTTCAGAAACCTTATCTTAGCACCTACATGTGGTTCTCTTACTAACTAGTTCTGTTCAAGCCAAACTACCTTGAAGAGGTAGCATTACATATAGAAAAGGCACAAGTCCAAAGCATGAATCACCTACTGGAAGTATTCCGTGTGCATCTATGGCCTAACCAAAGGAGAAAATTATCAGGTTACTTAAGGCATCCTAACATTGCTTTAGTCAAATAGATGACAAAACTATTTAGAGTTCCATAGTATGATTGCAGGCACATGCAGATTTTACAGAGTATTTGGACAGCAGGTCATCATGCCTGATACCATTATACAAGAATTTGAAAGCATCTTATAAATAAGAGAAGTCTGTCGTCACATAGTTATTATCACACATTGAATTGTCATTTGTGAAGGCAAGCACAAGCAGCTGGATAGTGTCATGTTGGAATTATAAAAGATCACAAACTCACAATGTACAAAAACATATATTAGATGAATACTGAACATGCTTCAGTTCAGATGAACATTATTTCAGTTCAGATGAGAATAAACCACATACATGTTGAGACTAGATTCAGTAAAAGCATTGAGAGTACAATGTCCAATCAGCAAAGGATTAAAGTTAGAATCCATGTTGAGCATCTAATACAATGATTCACCAACTTGGAAAAGGAGTCAGTACAACTAGTCAGACTGGATTTACTTGTGAGAGTACCTTATGTTCAAAGCATGAAGTGTATAAGACCTATCCTCTAGTAGAAACTTACACAAATTCAACTCCTCAGCTAAGCGATTGAATACAGTTTAATTTGATCTGCAGGTTGCAAGTTGCACAATCTCCTAGAGTTAAAACTGGAGAATTACATCAAATTCGTCCCAAATGGATATGATACATAACTGCATCTGGCTCCTGAACTTGACCAAGCGGATAACGTCCACCCACTTATGGCAAACCACACCCACCGGAAGACTTCCAAGGCATGTATGTACCGCAACAAATTAACCTCATGCAGCACAGACCTACACGACAAATCTTACAAAGGAGAAGAGAATGAACTAGCCCGAACAATTTCCTGCCCGAATTCCGGAACCAAATCGAACGAGATCTCACGACATCAAAAGCTGATCCCGTCATGAGACCGCAGCAAACCAGGGTCACACTTCGTCAGAACCTAGATTTTTCTAATGTAATCATTCACACAGTATTATAGATTTTTCTAATGTAATATTGTAATCTCAAAAATGAATTGTCACTGTTATTGATTAATTTTATGCCTAGAGAGAATGTAATTAAGACGTGGAACAATTTCAGCGTCAGATTTGCAGATGAAGGAGATACAGAATAGAAAATATAAAGGCCCAAGGTATGCACTGCGAGAGCTTACAGGCAAACATGTCATTTTAGCTATGTGGTTCTGGTCTCCTATTCTATGATCTAATTCGATGCTGCGGAATGGGCAGCTTGGAATATTAGTGACAACAATCTAAGTTATAGCCTTCTAGCAAATGCACAGTCAACCACCAAGTCATGGATTCAGCAAATTCAGCGTTTCGTTTGTCTCTGGGTTGCTTCCGAAATTAAAAACTTGGGATTTGTTCTTTTGATCTTTTCACGCCCTGCTAATTCCAGGCGAGGCACGGTTCAATCAACCCAACAAGACACGATCGATCTGCTAATTCCAGGAAAATTAAGGCCCTATGCATGGAGAGATGGGCTACAGGGCTTTAGTTTGTTTGTCCACATCTAAATCAATTGATCATGGGCTAATTATTAGTGCTAATCTCCGGCCATTAGCGCACGTACCAGTATCTACCGCGAGGCGATCGATTGTGTCCAAGAGCTTCGACTCAAAAAAAAAAAAAGAATGTGTCCAAGAGCGGCGCGGCACCATCCTCAGCAGGCCTGATCCCCAGACGCATTCGATTGTGTACAATACCTGCGTCTCGAAGGGTGGCAGCGTGGGGCCGCGCGTGGCAGCGCGGCAACGGACTGGAGGGCAGGGCGGCGGCCATCCCCGACAATACCCGGCGGCCATTCCCGGCGTGGGGCAGCGCGGGGCGGGCGGCGGCATAGCGACGATGTGGGGCAGCGCGGCAACGGCTGCGCTGGTGGCAGGCGGTAGCGGCGGCGCTGAAACGTGTGGTTGGTTCTACGATGGGAGGGGATTGGAAGAAAATGGGGATTGGAAGAAAATAACCTGAGACTGAGAGTTTGTACTCCCGATCGGCGGTGGTGGGTTGACGCCGCGATGAAGCCGTGAGCACGGACGAAGAGACCTCAGATCCAATCGCCACCGTGATGACGGTGTGATTTCGTTAGAGTACTAATCGGGAGTAATTGTCAGGTGCTTTTACGGGGAAGGTTAAATAGGCTCTTTTTTTGGTGGGAACAAAAATATTCGGAGGCATTTAGCGGGAGGTTTGATTTTTTTAGGCGTAAATGCTAATTAGGTGGTGGGAAAGTAATTCTTTTTGGAGGGAATGTTTACATTAAAAAAAATTGAAAAATAATATTTCCGAGCAGTATGAAATATATGTGCTGTTGAAAATAATGTTACTAAAATTATTTCTGCCGTTTGCGATCTAGTTGTACAGTTCTAGGATGGGAGGAGATAGGAAGTGAATTATCGTCGGCGGTGTTGTTCGCTGTGTTGACGCCCTCATGATGCTATAAGGTTGGAAACGCTTCGTGTCGTCACGCTGTCCTCCCGATTGGCTTCTCTCCCTCTTCCCAACCGTTGTTGCGTGGTTCCGGCGGCAGCGGACTGGCCTCTACCGTGTAGAGGAAGGTAAGCTAGCAGCCGGGCTCAAGCGCGAGGTCCCAGGCGAACTTGTCCCACCCCGTGTGCAGGCTTGCCCTGCCCATCGAACAAGACCTCGACAGTCCACCGGCATAATTTGCAGCTGGCCTCCTGTAGCTGCAAGTGCGCCGGCTCGACGCCATCGACGAACTCGGCGAACTTGTCCGGGAGCCGCTTGATGCCGAGTGGATCATCATCGATGCGGAGGAGGAACTCGAAGCAGCGGTCGTCCTACGAAGACGAGGAGGGCGCAGGCGACAGCGAGCGTGGGGCCGTAGCTGCTCCACCACGGCGGCTCCCGCGTCCACACATCGTCGAAGTTCATTGTGCAGCGGGAGCAGCCGAGGCGCCATGCGGCGAGACGTGGGAGGCAGAGGTGGAGCGACACGCGGGCGGCTGAAGTTTTCGGGCGGTTGGCTTGCGTGCACGTGGCATTTATAGCACGCGCGGCAGCCCAAGAGGCAAGTTTCCCGACGCATGTGTTCGTCAGTATAAAAATGGCAGTGTCAGCTAGCGTGCACACAGCTGCGCCTCCGCCCTCCATCGACTGGACAAAACTCATCTCCACCCTCGTCGACCTGCACGCAGCTGCAGCTAGCGAACACACATCTGGCGAGCTGGTGGCAGCCAGGGGGAGACGCCGTCGCTGCCGATTGAGTTGGCGCCGGAGAGGACGCCGATGCCGCCGCCACCGATCGAGCTACCTCACGCAAACATTTCGACAACATCTAGAAGAGCAGGGTTAGGGATTGGAGCAGGGCGATTGGGGAATTATCTCCGAGTTGTAACTTGCCACCAATCATACTGGTATGTTTATCTTTCAAATAAACCCTGGAACTTTCCTAATGCGCACGCTCGGTCCGTCAAACAGCCAAATACTGAGCCCCACCGCACCACATCAGCAGAATACATAGGACAATATGTTCCATAGAAAAGAGAAAGAGCTATAGAACAAGTGTGTAGTGATATGATATGTAGTAATCGTGAATCAATATAAAGTGAATTATTTCACTCTTAAATTTGACATGAAGATTGAGTAAACAGCTGATAGCGCAAGAAAAAATCTATTGTAATCTATAATTCAGACATAATTTCTGAACACAAGAAAAAACTATTGCAACAAAATGGGTTTGAGGCAAAATACTAGTATTACGACAAATGACTATTTTGTTGCAATAAGAACTATTTTTTGCAACAATGTGAATACTTAGCGCAACATGGGAAAATGTTGCAATATCTTTTCAAATATTACCACAAATTTATGCTTTTGTTGCATTAGCTAGTCTCTATTGCAACAAGGTGGCAAGTTTATGCAATGAAGCGTAATTGTCGCAATAGGACCACCATATTACAACGTCGCTATGTTTTGTTGCAATACACGCCCTCTTTTGCAACAAAAGATGTGGCTACCGCGACAAAACTAAATTGTGGCAATATGTGGAGGCTATTACCACGAATGGGGGTTTCGTGGCAATATTGCATTCTATTGCAATGAAAAGTGGTCGTTGCAATAATTATTGTTGCAATAGACCGGATTTCCTGTAGTGCCCCCAAAGCTTCATTTTAGAGTGACTAAGAAGGATACAGGCTTACCTTTTCATTTTCATGTTTTAAGCTTGTTTAAATCTTGGTCAAACCTATGATTTGACCAAGACTCAAATGGGCATAAAAATTCAAAAAAATCAAAAAAATGAAAAACCAAAGCACATAACCTTCTTATGTCATATATAGTAAGCAACATTCAACTTGATGAACATGGCCGGTCTGGACATATTCATAACAGAAAAAGCATGTATCTACCCCCTAACGCTTAACTCTGTCTTAATTATGAAGTCAAGCATGAACAGAAGTGGTTTTGTGTTTCAGACATGGAAATTTCAAAAACTACCCAAAAGCTTAATTTTAGAGTGACTAAGAAGGATCCAAGCTTACCTTTTCATTTTCATGTTTTAAGCTTGTTTAAATATTGGTCAAACCTAGGATTTGACCAAGATTTAAACGGGCATAAAAATTCAGGAAAAAAAATGAAAAACCAAAGCACATAGTCTTCTTACGTCATATATATATAGTAAGCATATTCAAGTAGATAAACAAGGTCTGGACATATAGTAAGCAATATGTATGTAAAAATGATTTTTGGGGATTTATAGGACGAAGTTATAACACACCTACATTTCAGATTGGAATTACTTTCAATAAATCAGCATAAAGTCATTTAAATGTGTGAAACTAGCTAGAAAGCACTAAAAACGTAAAGAGTTGGGAATTTTCACTAATATGTGGCCTAATTTATCTTAAAAATGTAGAGGCGCCATTTTGAGCCGTATCTTATGTACCCCATTCACAAAATAAACCTATTTTGACATCTAGAAAATGAAAAATGAGTTTTTATATACCGAAAAGTTGAAAAGTCTAGTCAGCAACATTGTTGGGAATGGCAAGATGCACCACCATGCCCAATTTGGGCACATTTTAACAAACTATGCCACAAATATGGCCATAGCTACGCCATTTGTTGGCTTGAAACCCATGAATCTTCATACACGATAGTCCGTTCTGTGAAGACATTTTGTTTTTTACTACCCTATCACAGGTTTCTTATTTTCCCTGTCAACTAGTACACCTATAAGAATGCGGAAGGGTTTCATTTTTGAGGTTTTCTTCATTTTCATTTATTTATTTCAAAACCAGGTAAAAATGGTCGACAGGATTATCCATGCAAAGGGGTCGAATATTTGTAGGCAGCACATGTGTTTGCCCGTCCAGTGAAACTCGGAGGAAGAGGGATCACACGGAAGGAGACGAAGGGAGAGAAGTGAGGCGGGCCCTCTTATTTATGGTGTCTGACCTTTTTCAGGGTTTGTCAGTGCGCAGGAGGTGCGAGCGAGCGAGCGAGGCCGATAATGAGAGAGATGGTTTTTTTTTGAGAGAGAGAGGGACAACCGAAGGATCCTGAAGGACTCGGACTTCCAATACGCACCAGAGCACAGTTTACAACAAGACACAGAATAAACAGGAAATTTCATCTAAATCCCTAACTTTTACATGGAAGACCCCACACTGAAAGCAAGAAATGCGATCGGGTCCTTAACAGCCATCGTCCAGATTGATCCTCGTCGCAGCCGGGGACGAACCACTTAGCGCGACCAAATCTCCATGGCTACAGTGCGTGCACACCATGGCCTCCGAGCTGAGGTAGAAACACAATGCCAAAACCAGCAGCCACCGGAGGTGGATAACTGGAGAGAGAGAGAGAGAGGGGGAGTTTTGATGTGTCTTCTCTTGACAAAGAAGATGGGAGTTTGCCTACCGACCGCACATGACTTGTGCTCACTGAAGTGTGGGACCTCACACATGGGAACCACACGTAAGTGACAGACCTGTTGGTGTAATAACTCGGGTGATCATTATACTGTATTAGTACAAAGTTTCCTATGGATTCAAGGGTAGGAAAGCCAAGTTAACTCATTTACATGACATTATTTTTTCCATGAAGCCAAGTTAACTCATCTATCAATTGGTACATTCTGGTTATATTCGAAATTTTACTTGAAACTTGTTGTTCATGCCATTTTACTACTCGCCTAACACTTTTTCCGCGCGTGAAGGGAGGGGGTGGGCATGATGCTACCCTGAATTTTTGTGACCCCCCAAAACTAGCAAATACGAGAGAGGCATCCAAAGAAACACACTCGTCCCCTACCCCCCCCCCCCCAATTTGAAATCCAGCCAAAGGTGGATCAAAAAAGGCAATCGAAAAGCATGGATTGTTCATCTTTTTATATATAGTTAGGGTTAGGGTTTATGGTTTATAGAGATGCACGTATTTTCATGTTTTAAACTTGTTTAAATCCTGGTCAAAACTAGGATTTGAACGAGATTCAAATGGGTATTAAAAAATAAAAAAATGCACATAGCCTTTTTATGTCATATAATGCATGAGCACTCAAGTTGATAAACATGGTCTAGACATATTAAAACTAGAAAAATCATGTATCTACCCTGGCCCTAACCCTGAACTCTGTATTATGGAGTCAAGCACGAAGAGAAGTGCTTTTGGGTTTCAAACACGGAAATTTCAAATTGATGAACAAGTTCTAGGCATATTCAAAACAGAAAAAGCATGTATCTACCCCCTAACCATAAAGTCGGTCGATCTTATGAATTCTAGCATGAAGAGAAATCCTATTGGTTTCAAACATGGAAATTTCAAGAACCTGCCAAAAGCTTCATTTTAGAGTGACTAAAAAAGATCCAGGCTTGAATTTTCATTTTCATGTTTTAAAATTGTTTAAATCTTGGTCAAACCTAGCTAGTCTTTGACCAAGATTCAAATGGGCATAAAATTCAAAAAAACCAGAAAAATGAAAAACCAAAGCACATAGCCTTCTTATGTCATATATAGTAAGCATTCAAGTTGATCAACAAGGTCTAGACATATTCAAAATAGAAAAAATCATGTATCGATATACCCCTAACCCTTAACTCTGTCTTATGAAGTCAAGCATGAAGAGAAGTGGTTTTGGGTTTCAAACATTATATTGAGATTTCAAGAACCCCCCCAAAAGCTTCATTTTAGAATGACTAAGAAGGATCCAGGCTTGCCTTTTCATTTTCATGTGTTTTAAACTTGCTAAAATCTTGGTCAAACCTAGGACTTGACCAAGATTCAAATGGGCATAAACATTCAGAAAAAATCAAAAAATGAAAACCAAAGCACATAGCCTTCTTATGTCATATGTATATAGTAAGCATTCAAGTTGATCGATATGAACAAGGTCTAGACATATTCAAAACAGAAAAAGCATGTATCTACCCCTAGCCCTTAACTATGTCTTATGAAGTTAAGCATGAAGAGAAATGGTTTTGGGTTTCAAACATGGAAATTTCAAAAACTTCCCAAAAGCTTAATTTTAGAGTGAATAAGAAGGATCCAAGCTTACCTTTTCATTTTCAAGATTTATGCTTGTTTAAATCTTGGTCAAACATAGGATTTGACCAACACACATATAGTCTTCTTATGTCATATAGTGAGCATTCAAGTTGATAAACAAGCATGCATGTCTAGACATATTCAAATTAACCCGACAAATCATGTATCTACCCCTAACCCTAAACTCTGTCTTATGAAGTCAACCATGAAGAGAAGTGGTTTTGGGTTTCAAACATTGAGATTTCAAGAACCCCCAAAAGGTTCATTTTAGAATGACTAAGAAGGATCCATGCTTACCTTTTCATTTTATGTTTTAAACTTGTTTAAATCTTGGTCAAACCTAGGATTTGACCAAGATTCAAATGGGCATAAACATTAATTCAGAAAAAAACAAAAAATGAAAAACCAACGCACATATAATCTTCTTATGTCATATAGTAAGCATTCAAGTTGATAAACAAAGCATGTCTAGACATATGCGAACCCGACAAATCATGTATCGATCTACCCCCTAACCCTAAACTTTGTCTTATGAAGTCAACCACGAAGAGAAGTGGTTTTGGGTTTCAAACATTGAGATTTCAAGAACCCCCCAAAAGCTTCATTTTTGAAGGACTAAGAAGGATCCAGACTTAATTACCTTTTCATTTTCATGTTTTAAACTTGTTTAAATCTTTGTCAAACCTAGGATTTAACCAAGATTCAAATGGGCATAAAAATTCAAAAAACTAGAAAATGAAAAACCAAAGCACATAGCCTTTTTATGTCACATAATGCATGAGCACTCAAGTTGATAAACATGGTCTAGACATATTCAAACTAGAAAAATCATGTATCTACCCTGGCCCTAACCTTGAACTCTTTATTATGGAGTCAAGCATGAAGAGAAGTGGTTTTGGGTTTCGAACATGGAAATTTCAAATTGATGAACAAGTTCTAGGCATATTCAAAACAGAAAAAGCATGTATCTACCCACTAACCATAAAGTCGGTCGATCTTATGAAGTCTAGCATGAAGAGAAGTCCTATTGGTTTCAAACATGGAAATTTCAAGAACCTCCCAAAAGCTTCATTTTAGAGTGACTAGAAAAGATCCATGCTTGCATTTTCATTTTCATGTTTTAAAATTGTTTAAATCTTGGTCAAACCTAGCTAGTATTTGACCAAGATTCAAATGGTCATAAAATTCAAAAAACCCAGAAAACTGAAAAACCAAAGCACATAGCCTTCTTATGTCATATATAGTAAGCATTCAAGTTGATCAACAAGGTCTAGACATATTCAAAACAGAAAAAATCATGTATCGATCTACCCCTAACCCTTAACTCTGTCTTATGAAGTCAAGCATGAAGAGAAGTGGTTTTGGGTTTCAAACATTATATTGAGATTTCAAGAACCCCCCAAAAGCTTCATTTTAGAATGACTAAGAAGGATCCAGGCTTGCCTTTTCATTTTCATGTGTTTTAAACTTGCTAAAATCTTGGTCAAACCTAGGATTTGACCAAGATTCAAATGGGCATAAACATTCAGAAAAATCAAAAAATGAAAACCAAAGAACATAGCCTTCTTATGTCATATGTATATAGTAAGCATTCAAGTTGATCGATATGAACAAGGTCTAGACATATTCAAAACAGAAAAAGCATGTATCTACCCCCTAGCCCTTAACTATGTCTTATGAAGTCAAGCATGAAGAGAAATGGTTTTAGGTTTCAAACATGGAAATTTCAAAAACTTCCCAAAAGCTTAATTTTAGAGTGAATAAGAAGGATCCAAGCTTACCTTTTCATTTTCAAGATTTATGCTTGTTTAAATCTTGGTCAAACATAGGATTTGACCAACACACATATAGTCTTCTTATGTCATATAGTAAGCATTCAAGTTGATAAACAAGCATGCATGTCTAGACATATTCAAATTAACCCGACAAATAATATATCCACCCCTAACCCTAAACTCTGTCTTATGAAGTCAACCATGAAGAGAAGTGGTTTTGGGTTTCAAACATTGAGATTTCAAGAACCCCCAAAAGGTTCATTTTAGAATGACTAAGAAGGATCCAGGCTTACCTTTTTATTTTATGTTTTAAACTTGTTTAAATCTTGGTCAAACCTAGGATTTGACCAAGATTCAAATGGGCATAAACATTAATTCAGAAAAAACAAAAAATGAAAAACCAACGCACATATAGTCTTCTTATGTCATATAGTAAGCATTCAAGTTGATAAACAAAGCATGTCTAGACATATTCAAACCCGACAAATCATGTATCGATCTACCCCCTAACCCTAAACTTTGTATTATGAAGTCAACCACGAAGAGAAGTGGTTTTGGGTTTCAAACATTGAGATTTCAAGAACCCCCAAAAAGCTTCATTTTTGAATGACTAAGAAGGATCCAGACTTAATTACCTTTTCATTTTCATGTTTTAAACTTGTTTAAATCTTGGTCAAACCTAGGATTTAACCAAGATTCAAATGGGCACAAAAATTCAAAAAACCAGAAAATGAAAAACCAAAGCACATAGCCTTTTTATGTCACATAATGCATGAGCACTCAAGTTGATAAACATGGTCTAGACATATTCAAACTAGAAAAATCATGTATCTACCCTGGCCCTAACCTTGAACTCTGTATTATGGAGTCAAGCATGAAGAGAAGTGGTTTTGGGTTTCGAACATGGAAATTTCAAATTGATGAACAAGTTCTAGGCATATTCAAAACAGAAAAAGCATGTATCTACCCTCTAACCATAAAGTCGGTCGATCTTATGAAGTCTAGCATGAAGAGAAGTCCTATTGGTTTCAAACATGGAAATTTCAAGAACCTCCCAAAAGCTTCATTTTAGAGTGACTAGAAAAGATCCATGCTTGCATTTTCATTTTCATGTTTTAAAATTGTTTAAATCTTGGTCAAACCTAGCTAGTATTTGACCAAGATTCAAATGGGCATAAATTTCAAAAAACCCAGAAAACTGAAAAACCAAAGCACATAGCCTTCTTATGTCATATATAGTAAGCATTCAAGTTGATCAACAAGGTCTAGACATATTCAAAACAGAAAAAATCATGTGTCGATCTACCCCTAACCCTTAACTCTGTCTTATGAAGTCAAGCATGAAGAGAAGTGGTTTTGGGTTTCAAACATTATATTGAGATTTCAAGAACCCCCCAAAAGCTTCATTTTAGAATGACTAAGAAGGGTCCAGGCTTGCCTTTTCATTTTCATGTGTTTTAAACTTGCTAAAATCTTGGTGAAACCTAGGATTTGACCAAGATTCAAATGGGCATAAACATTCAGAAAAAGTCAAAAAATGAAAACCAAAGCACATAGCCTTCTTATGTCATATGTATATAGTAAGCATTCAAGTTGATCGATATGAACAAGGTCTAGACATATTCAAAACAGAAAAAGCATGTATCTACCCCCTAGCCCTTAACTATGTATTATGAAGTCAAGCATGAAGAGAAATGGTTTTGGGTTTCAAACATGGAAATTTGAAAAACTTCCCAAAAGCTTAATTTTAGAGTGAATAAGAAGGATCCAAGCTTACCTTTTCATTTTCAAGATTTATGCTTGTTTAAATCTTGGTCAAACATAGGATTTGACCAACACACATATAGTCTTCTTATGTCATATAGTAAGCATTCAAGTTGATAAACAAGCATGCATGTCTAGACATATTCAAATTAACCCGACAAATAATATATCCACCCCTAACCCTAAACTCTGTCTTATGAAGTCAACCATGAAGAGAAGTGGTTTTGAGTTTCAAACATTGATATTTCAAGAACCCCCAAAAGGTTCATTTTAGAATGACTAAGAAGGATCCAGGCTTACCTTTTCATTTTATGTTTTAAACTTGTTTAAATCTTGGTCAAACCTAGGATTTGACCAAGATTCAAATGGGCATAAACATTAATTCAGAAAAAACAAAAAATGAAAAACCAACGCACAAATAGTCTTCTTATGTCATATAGTAAGCATTCAAGTTGATAAACAAAGCATGTCTAGACATATTCAAACCCGACAAATCATGTATCGATCTACCCCCTAACCCTAAACTTTGTATTATGAAGTCAACCACGAAGAGAAGTGGTTTTGGGTTTCAAACATTGAGATTTCAAGAACCCCCAAAAAGCTTCATTTTTGAATGACTAAGAAGGATCCAGACTTAATTACCTTTTCATTTTCATGTTTTAAACTTGTTTAAATCTTGGTCAAACCTAGGATTTAACCAAGATTCAAATGGGCACAAAAATTCAAAAAACCAGAAAATTAAAAACCAAAGCACATAGCCTTTTTATGTCACATAATGCATGAGCACTCAAGTTGATAAACATGGTCTAGACATATTCAAACTAGAAAAATCATGTATCTACCCTGGCCCTAACCTAGAACTCTGTATTATGGAGTCAAGCATGAAGAGAAGTGGTTTTGGGTTTCGAACATGGAAATTTCAAATTGATGAACAAGTTCTAGGCATATTCAAAACAGAAAAAGCATGTATCTACCCTCTAACCATAAAGTCGGTCGATCTTATGAAGTCTAGCATGAAGAGAAGTCCTATTGGTTTCAAACATGGAAATTTCAAGAACCTCCCAAAAGCTTCATTTTAGAGTGACTAGAAAAGATCCATGCTTGCATTTTCATTTTCATGTTTTAAAATTGTTTAAATCTTGGTCAAACCTAGCTAGTATTTGACCAAGATTCAAATGGGCATAAAATTCAAAAAACCCAGGAAACTGAAAAACCAAAGCACATAGCCTTCTTATGTCATACTAGCAAAATACCCGTGCGTTGCTACGGCTGACCATAGAACCACTTTTCTAAATAGAACTTTATCTAGTACGCATCAAATGCTTCTAAACCTGCTCACATAAGAACATGTTAATTTCATATGGAAATTTGTCTACTCATAATATTGTAAATTGGCATATTTAAAAAAATATAAAAATGTTGAAAATAACCGACTCTGCATGACGCCTGGACAATTGAAGGAAAAAAAGTGCAAAGCTAGCTATGTGGAAAAAAAAACCATATATAGCGGTTTTAAATAAAAATATATAACTCAATGCATTGTATGAGAAATATTGCAACAAACCTCATGTATAAATTCGAAACTTGTTAACATATGCTCAGATGTAGCAACATGCCAGTTATAAAACAATTTGAATTCCCTGAGCTGAAATTGATTCTATGACAAGCACATACTTAACCTTTTTAGTCAATAAATTAACCAAGCTCAAGTACAATAAAGTGAAAAGTAGACATGATATTCTAACTAATAATGCGCCATCAGAAAGAATGTTAATTCGACACAGCATGAAATAAAAAATATTGGACATAGCCATGATGCCTCGATGTAATACCCCAATGCACAATTTAATCCACAAACGCCCTCAAGCCCAAGGTCAGTGCCCACCAGAGTAATGGACGTAGTCCCATGGGCCATGAAACTAAGGCATACTGTCATCATAAAACAAAAACGGTGCTGACCAGCAGTGTCGTTCTTGCTAGTATTTCTATTGAAAGAAAGCGTCAGCGTTAGAAGCAATGAGGGATAAAAACTCATCTCCCAAAAATCGGACTCTAGTCCTCCTGTAGATCGAGGTAGGTGCGCACTGATGCCATCTGATCTCTTACGTTTTGAAGCCAGCGACATAGAGGAGAACAGAACAGAAGTGCAGTCGATCTCGTATAGGCGTATCGTAATTATTTGCTATCGTTGAGGAGGGCTGATGCACCATGCAATTCGTATCGGCAATAGGCAACCAAACCTGAGAACGGAGGGATCAGACGGGAACACAGCAGGCCTCGGCGAGTCGGCGTCCACACCGAGTGCGACTGGCCTTTATCCCTTCCGTGTCTGCTCTCTGCACTCTGCAGCTCTACTTCTCACCTCCTTGGCGACCAAGGCGTCCACAACGGGAGTGTGCCAGGCCTCATTGAGATCCCCTGCTGCGTCCGCTGCTCGGCAGCCTCGGCGGCGTGACGCTCTGGCAGAAGACAACGAAATCCCCGCCGCGTTGGTCTCCTCTCCAGGCTGCTACGGTGCAGCCCCGCCAGCAGAACCTGCACGGAGGAGAAAAGGCTTAGAAGGACCGCTCGTGGGGCTACCGCCGCTGCCCATCCTCGCGCTACTCAAATCGAACAGAGGGGGCCGGCGACGCAAGTGATTGGGTGTGTCCGCCGCCAGAGCCGAAGTTAGATTAATTTGGCAACGTGGCAAACTTGGAGATCGGTTTTCCTTCTTCCGTCATGGTTGACCGGGGGCGCTTGGCGCTACATACGACGTAGACGTTTTTTTCCAATCGCTACGCGGAAGATCAAGGGCGACGTACACGAGACGTTTTTTTCCAATCGCTACGCGGAAGATCAAGGGCGACGTACCACGGTTGCATCGAGATTTAATAGTAAAGATATATAGTAACCATTCAAGTTGATCAACAAGGTCTAGACATATTCAAAACAGAAAAAATCATGTGTCGATCTACCCCTAACCCTTAACTATGTCTTATGAAGTCAAGAATGAAGAGAAGTGGTTTTGGGTTTCAAACATTATATTGAGATTTCAAGAACCCCCCAAAAGCTTCATTTTAGAATGACTAAGAAGGATCCAGGCTTGCCTTTTCATTTTCATGTGTTTTAAACTTGCTAAAATCTTGGTGAAACCTAGGATTTGACCAAGATTCAAATGGGCATAAACATTCAGAAAAAATCAAAAAATGAAAACCAAAGCACATAGCCTTCTTATGTCATATGTATATAGTAAGCATTCAAGTTGATCGATATGAACAAGGTCTGGACATATTCAAAACAGAAAAAGCATGTATCTACCCCCTAGCCCTTAACTATGTCTTATGAAGTCAAGCATGAAGAGAAATGGTTTTGGGTTTCAAACATGGAAATTTCAAAAACTTCCCGAAATCTTAATTTTAGAGTGAATAAGAAGGATCCAAGCTTACCTTTTCATTTTGAAGATTTATGCTTGTTTAAATCTTGGTCAAACATAGGATTTGACCAACACACATATAGTCTTCTTATGTCATATAGTAAGCATTCAAGTTGATAAACAAGCATGCATGTCTAGACATATTCAAATTAACCCGACAAATAATATATCCACCCCTAACCCTAAACTCTGTCTTATGAAGTCAACCATGAAGAGAAGTGGTTTTGGGTTTCAAACATTGAGATTTCGAGAACCCCCAAAAGGTTCATTTTAGAATGACTAACAGGATCCAGGCTTACCTTTTCATTTTATGTTTTAAACTTGTTTAAATCTTGGTCAAACCTAGGATTTAACCAAGATTCAAATGGGCATAAACATTAATTCAGAAAAAACAAAAAATGAGAAACCAACGCACATATAGTCTTCTTATGTCATCTAGTAAGCATTCAAGTTGATAAACAAAGCATGTCTAGACATATTCAAACCCGACAAATCATGTATCGATCTACCCCCTAACCCTAAACTTTGTATTATGAAGTCAACCACGAAGAGAAGTGGTTTTGGGTTTCAAACATTGAGATTTCAAGAACCCCCCAAAAGCTTCATTTTTGAATGACTAAGAAGGATCCAGACTTAATTACCTTTTCATTTTCATGTTTTAAACTTGTTTAAATCTTGGTCAAACCTAGGATTTAACCAAGATTCAAATGGGCATAAAAATTCAAAAAACCAGAAAATGAAAAACCAAAGCACATAGCCTTTTTATGTCACATAATGCGTGAGCACTCAAGTTGATAAACATGGTCTAGACATATTCAAACTAGAAAAATCATGTATCTACCCTGGCCCTAACCTTGAACTCTGTATTATGGAGTCAAGCATGAAGAGAAGTGGTTTTGGGTTTCGAACATGGAAATTTCAAATTGATGAACAAGTTCTAGGCATATTCAAAACAGAAAAAGCATGTTTCTACCCTCTAACCATAAAGTCGGTCAATCTTATGAAGTCTAGCTTGAAGAGAAGTCCTATTGGTTTCAAACATGGAAATTTCAAGAACCTCCCAAAAGCTTCATTTTAGAGTGACTAGAAAAGATCCATGCTTGCATTTTCATTTTCATGTTTTAAAATTGTTTAAATCTTGGTCAAACCTAGCTAGTATTTGACCAAGATTCAAATGGGCATAAAATTCAAAAAACCCAGAAAACTGAAAAACCAAAGCACATAGCCTTCTTATGTCATATATAGTAACCATTCAAGTTGATCAACAAGGTCTACACATATTCAAAACAGAAAAAATCATGTGTCGATCTACCCCTAACCCTTAACTCTGTCTTATGAAGTCAAGCATGAAGAGAAGTGGTTTTGGGTTTCAAACATTATATTGAGATTTCAAGAACCCCCCAAAAGCTTCATTTTAGAATGACTAAGAAGGATCCAGGCTTGCCTTTTCATTTTCATGTGTTTTAAACTTGCTAAAATCTTGGTGAAACCTAGGATTTGACCAAGATTCAAATGAGCATAAACATTCAGAAAAAATCAAAATATGAAAACAAAAGCACATAGCCTTCTTATGTCATATGTATATAGTAAGCATTCAAGTTGATCGATATGAACAAGGTCTGGACATATTCAAAACAGAAAAAGCATGTATCTACCCCCTAGCCCTTAACTATGTCTTATGAAGTCAAGCATGAAGAGAAATGGTTTTGGGTTTCAAACATGGAAATTTCAAAAACTTCCCAAAAGCTTAATTTTAGAGTGAATAAGAAGGATCCAAGCTTACCTTTTCATTTTCAAGATTTATGCTTGTTTAAATCTTGGTCAAACATAGGATTTGACCAACACACATATAGTCTTCTTATGTCATATAGTAAGCATTCAAGTTGATAAACAAGCATGCATGTCTAGACATATTCAAATTAACCCGACAAATAATATATCTACCCCTAACCCTAAACTCTGTCTTATGAAGTCAACCATGAAGAGAAGTGGTTTTGGGTTTCAAACATTGAGATTTCAAGAACCCCCAAAAGGTTCATTTTAGAATGACTAAGAAGGATCCAGGCTTACCTTTTCATTTTATGTTTTAAACTTGTTTAAATCTTGGTCAAACCTAGGATTTGACCAAGATTCAAATGGGCATCAACATTAATTCAGAAAAAAAACAAAAAATGAAAAACCAACGCACATATAGTCTTCTTATGTCATATAGTAAGCATTCAAGTTGATAAAAAAAGCATGTCTAGACATATTCAAACCCGACAAATCATGTATCGATCTACACCCTAACCCTAAAATTTGTCTTATGAAGTCAACCACGAAGAGAAGTGGTTTTGGGTTTCAAACATTGAGATTTCAAGAACCCCCCAAAAGCTTCATTTTTGAATGACTAAGAAGGATCCAGACTTAATTACCTTTTCATTTTCATGTTTTAAACTTGTTTAAATCTTGGTCAAACCTAGGATTTAACCAAGATTCAAATGGGCATAAAAATTCAAAAAACCAGAAAATGAAAAACCAAAGCACATAGCCTTTTTATGTCACATAATGCATGAGCACTCAAGTTGATAAACATGGTCTAGACATATTCAAACTAGAAAAATCATGTATCTACCCTGGCCCTAACCTTCAACTCTGTATTATGGAGTCAAGCATGAAGAGAAGTGGTTTTGGGTTTCGAACATGGAAATTTCAAATTGATGAACAAGTTCTAGGCATATTCAAAACAGAAAAAGCATGTATCTACCCCCTAACCATAAAGTCGGTCGATCTTATGAAGTCTAGCATGAAGAGAAGTCCTATTGGTTTCAAACATGGAAATTTCAAGAACCTCCCAAAAGCTTCATTTTAGAGTGACTAAAAAAGATCCATGCTTGCATTTTCATTTTCATGTTTTAAAATTGTTTAAATCTTGGTCAAACCTAGCTAGTATTTGACCAAGATTCAAATGGGTATAAAATTCAAAAAACCCAGAAAACTGAAAAACCAAAGCACATAGCCTTCTTATGTCATATATAGTAAGCATTCAAGTTGATCAACAAGGTCTAGATATATTCAAAACAGAAAAAAGCATGTATCGATCTACCCCTAACCCTTAACTCTGTCTTATGAAGTCAAGCATGAAGATAAGTGGTTTTGGGTTTCAAACATTATATTGAGATTTCAAGAACCCCCCTAAAAGCTTCATTTTAGAATGACTAAGAAGGATCCAGGCTTGCCTTTTCATTTTCATGTGTTTTAAACTTGCTAAAATCTTGGTCAAACCTAGGATTTGACCAAGATTCAAATGGGCATAAACATTCAGAAAAAATAAAAAAATGAAAACCAAAGCACATAGCCTTCTTATGTCATATGTATATAGTAAGCCTTCAAGTTGATGAACAAGGTCTAGACATATTCAAAATAGAAAAGGCATGTATCTATCCCCTAACCCTTAACTCTGTCTTATGAAGTCAGGCATGAAGATAAGTGGTTTTGGGTTTCTGATGTCTACGCCCCCTCCTTTCCCTGTAGACAGTGTTGGGCCTCCAAGAGCAGAGGTTTGTATAACAGCAGCAAGTTTTCCCTTAAGTGGATCACCCAAGGTTTATCGAACTCAGGGAGGAAGAGGTCAAAGATATCCCTCTCATGCAACCCTGCAACCACAAAGCAAGAAGTCTCTTGTGTCCCCAACACACCTAATAGGTGCACTAGTTCGGCGAAGAGATAGTGAAATACAGGTGGTATGAATATATATGAGCAGTGGCAACGGCACCAGAAAAGTGCTTTGCCCAAGACAGTAAACAAGCAGTAGTAACGCAGTAAAACAGTAAACAAGCAGCGATAGCAGTATTTAGGAACAAGGCCTAGGGATTACACTTTCACTAGTGGACACTCTCAACATTGATCGCATAATAAATAACTCTTTCTCATATGTGCTACATACACTCTTTTGTTGGATGATGAACACATTGCGTAGGATTACACGAACCCTCAATGCCGGAGTTAACAAGCTCCACAATTCAATGTTCATATTTAAATAACCCTAGAGCATAATAGATCATTGCAAAATAAACCAAGAACTAACATAGTGCACACACTGCCCACATTACACTATGAAGGAGGAATAGATCACATCAATACTATCATAATGATAATTAACTCCACAATCTACAAGAGATCATGATCATAGCCTACGACAAGAACCACATGGTGCACACACTAGTCACCTTTACACCATGCAGGAGGAATAGACTACTTTAATAACATCACATGAGTAGCACACAACTAGTAGCGATACAAAGCTCATCATATGGATCTCAATCATGTAAAGCAGCTCATGAGATCATTGTATTGAAGTACATAGGAGAGAGATTAACCACATAGCTACCGGTACAGCCCCGAGCCTCGATGGAGAACTACTCCCTCCTCATGGGAGCAGCAGCGGTGATGAAGATGGCGGTGGAGATGGCAGCGGTGTCGATGGAGGAGCCTTCCGGGGCACTTCCCCGTTCGGCGGCGTGCCGAAACGAGAGACTCCTGTCCCCGGATCTTGGCTTCGCGATGGCGGCGGCTCGGAAGGTTTCGTGGGTTTCGTCGAACGTCATAGGGTTTTCGCGACGGAGGCTTTAAATAGGCGGAAGGGCAGCCTCGGAGGGGCACAGGGCCACCACACCCGAGGGCGGCGCGGCCCCCCTCGGCCGCGCCGGGGGTCTAGTGTGGGGCCCCGTGGCTTCCCTCTGGCGGCTCTCGGGTGTTCTGGATGCTTCCGGGCAAAATAGGAACCTGGGCGTTGATTTCGTCCAATTCCGAGAATATTTCATTACTAGGATTTCTGAAACCAAAAACAGCAGAAAACAGGAACTGGCACTTCGGCATCTTGTTAATAGGTTAGTTCCAGAAAATGCACGAATATGACATAAAGTGTGCATAAAACATGTAGATAACATAAATAATGTGGCATGGAACATAAGAAATTATCGATACGTCGGAGACGTATCAGTTTCAAACATGGAAATTTCAAAAACATCCCAAAAGCTTAATTTTAGTGTGACTAAGAAGGATCAGAGCTTACATTTTCATTTTCTTGTTTATGCTTGTTTAAATCTTGGTCAAACATAGGATTTGACCAAGATTCAAATGGGCATAAACATTCAGAAAAAATTAAAAATTTAGAAACCAACGCACATTAGTAGCCCAAAATCGAACCAGTAGTTGGATATTTTTGAACTTGATCTGTAGTAGTGGGCAAAACCCTAGATTAACCTACTTAATCATAGATTCGTAGGTCGATTTTTCTACTTTTTTATTATTACTATGCAGCACATGTGTGTTTGCTCGTCGAGTGAAACTCGGAGGAAGAGGGATCACTCGGAAGGAGAGAAGAAGGGAGTGCATTATGGTGTCTCCCCATTTTCGGGTGATGATGTTGACTGTTGTGCAGGTTTTGTCAGTGAGCAGGAGGTGCGAGCGAGCGAGCGAGTCGAGCGAGGCCGAGAATGAGAGATTTTTTTTGTGAGGGGGACAACCGAAGGATCCTGAAGGACCCAGAGACTTCCAATACGCATCCTGATGCGTCTTCTCTTGACAAAGAAGATGGCTGGGAGTTTGCGTACCTACTGCACGTCACTTGTGCTCACTGAAGTGTGGGACCTCACGCATGGGCACCACACGTAAGTGACAGACCTGTTGGCGTGTAAAAACTCAGTTGATTATTATAGTGCATTAGAACAAAGTTTCCTCTGGATTAAAGGGTAGGAAATCCAAGTTAACTCATTTACATGACATTAATTTTTCCATGAAGCAAAGTTAACACATCTATCAATTGGTACATTTTGGAGTGACTAAGAATGATCCATGCTTACTTATTTGTTTTCACGTGTTAAACTTGTTTAAATCTTGCTCAAACCTAGGATTTCACCAAGATTCAAATGGGCAGGAAAATGAAAAAATGAAAAACCAATGCACATAGTCTTCTTATGTCATATAGTAAGCATTCAAGATGATAAACAAGGTCTAGACATATTCAAACCATGCAAATCATGTATCTACCCCTAACACTAAACTCTGTCTTATGAAGTCAAGCATGAAGAGAAGTGGTTTTGGGTTTCAAACATGGAAATTTCAAGAACCTCCCAAAAGATTCATTTTAGAGTGACTAAGAAGGATCCATGGTTACCTTTTCATTTTCATATTTTAAACTTGTTTAAATCTTTGTCAAACCTATGATTTGACCAAGAATCAAATGGGCATAAAAATTCAGGAAAAAACCAAAAGAATGATAAACCAAAGCACATAGCATTCTTATGTCATATAGTAAGCATTAAAGTTGATAAACAAAGTCTAGACATATTCAAATCAGAAAATCATGTATGCATGTGCCCCTAACCTTAAACTCTGTCTTAATTATGAAGTCAATCATGAAGAGAAGTGGTTTTGGGTTTCAAACATGAAAATTTCAAGAACATCCCAAAAGCTGCTTCATTTTAGAGTGACTAAGAAGGATCGAGGCTTACCTTTTCGTTTTCATATTTTATACTTGTTTAAATCTTGGTCAAACCTAGGATTTGACCAAGATTCAAATGGGCATAAAATTCCAAAAAAATAGAAGAATGAAAAACAAAAGCACATAGTCTTCTTATGTCATATAGATAGTAAGCATTCAAGTTGATAAACAAGGTTTAGGCATGTGTTCAAACCAGACAAATCATGTATCTACCCCCTAACCATAAACTCTCGGTCGATCTTATGAAGTCTAGCATGAAGAGAAGTCGTATTGGTTTCAAACATGGAAATTTCAAGAACCTCCCAAGAGCTTCATTTTAGAGTGACTAAAAAAGATCCAGGCTTGTCTTTTCATTTTCATGTTTTTAAATTGTTTAAATCTTGGTCAAACCTAGCTAGTATTTGACCAAGATTCAAATGGGCATAAAATTAAAAAAACAGAAAAATGAAAAACCAAAGCACATAGCCTTCTTATGTCATATAACAAGGTCTAGACATATTCAAAATAGAAAAAACATGTATCTACCACTAACCCTTAACTTTGTCTTATGAAGTCAAGCATGAAGAGAAGTGGTTTTGGGTTTCAAACATGGAAATTTCAAAAACTTCCCAAAAGCTTAATTTTAGAGTGACTAGGAAAGGATCCAGGCTTACCTTTTAATTTTCATGTTTTAAGTTTGTTTAAATCTTGGTCAAACCTAGGATTCAAATGAGCATAAAAATTCAGAAAAAAATGAAAAAAGAAAAACCAAAGCACATAGTCTTCTTACGTCATATATATAGTAAGCATTCAAGATCATAAACAAGGTCTAGACATATTCAAACCGGACAAATCATGTATCTACTCCTAGCCCTAAACTCTGTCTTATCAAGTCAACCATGAAGAGAAGTGGTTTTGGGTTTCAAACATTATATTGAGATTTCAAGAACCCCCCAAAAGCTTCATTTTAGAATGACTAAGAAGGATCCAGGCTTACCTTTCATTTTCATGTGTTTTAAACTTGCTTAAATCTTAGTCAAACCTAGGATTTGACCAAGATTCAAATGGGCATAAACATTCAGAAAAAATCAAAAAATGGAAACCAAAGCACATAGCCTAGCTTCTTATATGTCATATAAAATAAGCATTCAAGTTGATGAACAAGGTCTAGACATATTCAAAACAGAAAAGCATGTATCTACCCCCTAATCCTTGACTATGTCTTATGAAGTCAAGCATGAAGAGAAGTGGTTTTGGGTTTGAAACATGGAAATTTCAAAAACTTCCCAAAAGCTTAATTTTAGAGTGACTAAGAAGGATCCAAGCTTACGTACCTTTTCATTTTCAGGATTTATGCTTGTTTAAATCTTGGCCAAACATAGGATTTGACCAAGATTCAAATGAGCATAAACATTCAGAAAAAATTTAAAAATAAAAAACCAACGCACATATAGTCTTCTTATGTCATATAGTAAGCATTCAAGTTGATAAACAAGCATGTCTAGACATATTCAAACCCGGCAAATCATGTATCTACCCCCTAAAACCCTAAACTAGCTTTTTCTTATGAAGTGAAGCATGAAGAGAAATGGTTTTGGGTTTCAAACATGGAAATTTCTAGACCCCCAAAGCTTCATTTTAGAGTGACTAAGAAGGATACAGGCTTACCTTTTCATTTTCATGTTTTAAGCTTGTTTAAATCTTGGTTAAACCTATGATTTGACCAAGACTCAAATGGGCATAAAAATTCAAAAAAAAATCAAAAAAATGAAAAACCAAAGCACATAAACTTCTTATGTCAAATATAGTAAGCAGCATTCAACTTGATGAACATGGCCGGTCTAGACATATTCATAACAGAAAAAGCATGTATCTACCCCCCTAACGCTTAACTCTGTCTTAATTATGAAGTCAAGCATGAAGAGAAGTGGTTTTGTGTTTCAGACATGGAAATTTCAAAAACTACCCAAAAGCTTAATTTTAGAGTGACTAAGAAGGATCCAAGCTTACCTTTTCATTTTCATGTTTATGCTTGTTTAAATCTTGGTCAAACATAGGATTTGACCAAAATTCAAATGGGCATAAACATTCAGAAAAAATTTAAAAATAAAAAACCAACGCACATATAGTATTCTTATGTCATATAGTAAGCACTCAAGTTGATAAACAAGCATGTCTAGACATATTCAAACCCAACAAATCATGTATCTACCCCCTAAAACCCAAAACTAGTTTTTTCTTATGAAGTCAAGCATGAAGAGAAATGGTTTTGGATTTCAAACATGGAAATTTCTAGACCCCCCAAAGCTTCATTTTAGAGTGACTAAGAAGGATCCAGGCTTACCTTTTCATTTTCATGTGTTTTAAACTTACTTAAATCTTGGTCAAACCTAGGATTGTCCAAGATTCAAATGGGCATAAACATTCAGAAAAAATCAAAAAAATGAAAACCAAAGCACATGAATCTTCATACACACGATAGTCCGTCTTGTGAAGACATTTTTTTACTACCCTATCACATGTTTCTGTATATAGTAAGTAATATGTATCCCAAAATGATTTTTGGGGATTTATAGGATGAAGTTATAACACACCTACATTTCAAATTGGAATTACTTTCAATAAATCAGCATAAAGTCATTTAAATGTGTGAAACTAGCTAGAAAGCACTAAAAAATGTAAAGCGTTGGGAATTTTCACTAATATATGGCCTTATTTATCTTAAAAATGTAGAGGCGCCATTTTGAGCCATATCTTATGTACCCCATTCACAAAATAAACCTATTTAGTCATCTACAAACTGAAAAAGAGTTTTATATACCAAAAAAATGAAAATTCTAGTCCGCAACATTGTTGGGAATGGCAAGATGCACCACCATGCCCAATTTGGGCACATTGTAACAAACTGTGCCACAAATATGGCCATAACTATATCATTTGGCTTGCAAACCAGGAAACTTCATACACGATAGTCCGCTTTGTGAAGACATTTTGTTTTTCACTACCCTATCACATGTTTATTATTTTCCCTGTCAACTAACACATATAAGCACACTCCATGCGGAAGGGTTCCATTTTTGAGGTTTTCTTCATTTTCATTTATTTATTTCAAAACCAGGTCAAAATGGTCGACATGATTATTCTTGCAAAGGGGTTGAATATTTTAGTACTATCACTGGTTTCTATATATAGTAAGTAATATGTATCTAAAAATGATTTGTGGGGACTTGTAGGACCAAGTTATAACACACCTACAATTCAAATTTGAATTACTTTCAATAAATCAGCATAAAGTCATTTAAATGTGTGAAACTAGCTACAAAGCACTAAAAATCGTAAATTTGGGAATTGGCATTAAAATATGGCCTAATTTATTTTAAAAATGTAGATGCGCCATTTTGACCCATATTTTATCTACCCCATGCACAAAATAAACATATTTTATCATCTAGAAAATGAAAAACGATTTTTTATACTGAAAACTTGAAAAGTCCTGTCATCAATAGTGTTAGAAATGGCAAGATGCACCACCATGCCCAATTAGGGAACACTATAACAAACAATGCTGTCCAGGGAGAATCAAACTTGGTAATATTAACTATGAGATTGAACAAAACGTTATATTTGGTTTACCCTTTGAACCTCCTAACTTACCACAACATTGACTTCTTATTTTTATTTACAAATATATATTTTAATATCCCATTGTTGTGCAATAATATATGTTTTTATCTCAAATAAATTAGCATTTGATTTAAAAAAACTACCATAATAATTTATGAGAAAGCGTTGAACAAGTTTCAGAATGTAATTTTATACTTGATATGACCAATAATAGACTTAAATTAAATTGGATTTCAAAGTTCAGATTTTATACGCGAATAGGTTTCATGTTGCATACTATGTATTAGCTTGACGAGCACCCCTAGAATAAAGTATGTCGGTCACTTACGTGTGGTTCCCATGCGTGTAGGTCCCACACATCAGTGAGCACAACTCCGTGCGGTAGGTAGGCAAACTCCCAGCAATCTTCTTTGTCAAGTAAAGACGCATCGTCAAGACTCTCTCTCTCTCTCTCCCATTTTTCGCTGAAAAAAAGAATATAAGACAGGCGCGTAGCATGCACTGCAGGTCTACAGAACTGAAACCCTGTGTGCCAGTCAACATCACTCACCGAAAAAGTGAAGCATTTATTTTCACCATAAATAACAGCGGCCCCGTGAGGCATGATGTCTACGCACACTCCTTTTCCTGTAGACAGTGTTGGGCCTCCAAGAGCAGAGGTTTGTAGAACAGCAGCAAGTTTTCCCTTAAGTGGATCACCCAAGGTTTAACGAACTCGGGGAGGAAGAGGTCAAAGATATCCCTCTCATGCAACCCTGCAACCACAAAGCAAGAAGTCTCTTGTGTCCCCAACACACCTAATACACTTGTCAGATGTATAGGTGCACTAGTTCGGCGAAGAGATAGTGAAATACAAGTGGTATGAATGTATATGAGCAGTAGTAACGGTACCAGAAAATAGCTTGATGCTACAACTGGCGTGTGGTTGATGGTGGTAATATTGCAGGCAGTAGAGATGCAGTAAAACAGTAAACAAGCAGTGATAGCAGTATTTGGAAACAAGGCCTAGGGATCATACTTTCACTAGTGGACACTCTCAACATTGCAATCATAAAGGAATATAAATAAGCACCTCACTATGCTATTCTGAATTACTCTCTGGCAAGATAACGAACTCTAATTCATCATGTAGGCAAACCTTAAAGATGTATTCCCAAGTACTAATAAACACCCCACGCTGTCACTTTGAGCATTCATAGGAGGTACTAACACACCACAATTTCATAGAGACATCCAACTCAAATCATAACTCAGTGAATAAGTATTCTGTGAAATATAGCCTAAGAGACCCACACGGTGCACACACTGTCACCTTTACACACGTGGGACAAGGAGTCTCCGGAGATCACATAAGTAAAATCCACTTGAATAGCATAACGACATCTAGATTACAAGCATCATCATATGGATCTCAATCATGTAAGGCAGCTCATGAGATCATTGTATTGAAGTACATAGAGAGAGAGATTAACCACATAGCTACCGGTACAGCCCTTAGCCTCGATGGAGAACTATTCCCTCCTCATGGGAGACAGCAGCGTTGATGAAGATGGCGGTGGTGTCGATGGAGGAGCCTTCCGGGGACACTTCCCCGTCCCGGCGGCGTGCCGGAACAGAGACTCCTGTCCCCCAGATCTTGGCTTCGCGATGGTGGCGGCTCTGGAAGGTTTCTCGTACCGTGGCTTTTCCATATCGAAGATTTAGGTCAGGGACCTTTAAATAGGCGAAGAGGCGGAGTCGGAAGGTCGACGAGGCGACGACACAATAGGGGGGCGCGGCACCCCCTCTAGCCGCGCCGGCCTACTGTCTGGTGGGCCTGTGGCCCCCCTCTGGCGGCTCTCGGGTGTTCTGGAAGCTTCGTCCAATTGTAAGATGCTGGGCGTTGATTTTGTCCGATTCCGAGAATATTTCCTTACTAGGATTTCTGAAACCAAAAACAGCAGAAAACAGGAACTGGCACTTCGGCATCTCGTCAATATGTTAGTTCCGGAAAACGCATAAAAACGATATAAAGTGTGAACAAAACATGTAGGTATTGTCATAAAACAAGCATGGAACATCAGAAATTATAGATACGTTGGAGACGTATCAGCATCCCCAAGCTTCGTTCCTACTCGTCCTCGAGTAGGTAAACGATAAAAGATAATTTCTGAAGTGACATGCTACCAACATGATCTTAATCATACTATTGTAAAGCATATGAGATGAGTGCAGCGATTCAAAGCAATGGTAAAGACAATGATTAAACAATTGAATCATATAGCAAAGACTTTTCATGAATAGTACTTTCAAGACAAGCATCAATAAGTCTTGCATAAGAGTTAACTCATAAAGCAATAGATTCTAAATAAAGGCATTGAAGCAACACAAAGGAAGATTAAGTTTCAGAGGTTGCTTTCAACTTGTAACATGTATATCTCATGGATAGTTGTCAATGCAAAGTAATATAATAAGTGCAATATGAAAGTATGTAGGAATCAATGCACAGTTCACACAAGTGTTTGCTTCTAAGATAGAAGGAAATGGGTAAACTGACTCAACATAAAAGTAGAAGAAAGGCCCTTCGCAGAGGGAAGCAGGGATTAAATCATGTGCTAGAGCTTTTTAAGTTTTGAAATCATATAGAGAGCATCAAAGTAAAGTTTTGAGAGGTGTTTGTTGTTGTCAACGAATGGTAGTGGGCACTCTAACTACCTCGCCGACCAGACTTTCAAGAGCGGCTCCCATGAAGGATGTTATTTCTACCAGCAAGGTAGATCATCCCTCTTCTCTTTTGTTTACACATGTACTTTAGTTTTTATTATGAGTGACACTCCCCCCAACCTTTTCTTACACAAGCCATGGCTAACCAAATCCTCGGGTGCCTTCCATCAATCTCATACCATGGAGGAGTGTCTATTTGCAAAATTAAGTTGCTTACTGATGAATCAGAGCAAAACATGTGAAGAGAATTATTAATGAAGTTTGATTAATCGGGGCTGGAAACCCCGCTGCCAGCTCTTTTTGCAAAATTATTGGATAAGCGGATGAGCCACTAGTCCATTATGAAAGTCTGTCAAGAGTAAATGACAAGGTTGAAAGATAAACACCACATACTTCCTCACGAGCTATAAAACATTGACACAAATTGAGAAGCATTTTGAAGGTTTAAAGGTAGCACATGAAGTACTTACTTGGAATGGCAGAGAAATACCATGTAGTAGGTAGGTATGGTGGACACAAATGGCATAGTGTTTGGCTCAAGGATTTGGATGCACGAGAAGTAATCCCTCTCAATACAAGGCTTAGGCTAGCAAGGTTGTTTGAAGCAAACACAAGTATGAACCGGTACAACAAAACTTACATAAAAGACATATTGCAAGCATTATAAGACTCTACACCGTCTTCCTTGTTGTTCAAGCCCTTACTAGAAAATATCTAGACCTTAAAGAGACCAATCATGCAAACCAAATTTTAGCAAGCTCTATGTATTTCTTCACTAATAAGTGCAAAGTATATGATGCAAGAGCTTAAACATGAGCACAACAATTTCCAAGTATCAAGTTATTCAAGACATCATACCAATTACTACATGTAGCATTTCCCGTTTCCAACCATATAACAATTAACGAAGCAGTTTCAACCTTCGCCATGAACATTAAAAGCTAAGAACACATGTGTTCATATGAACAAGCGGAGCGTGTCTCTCTCCCACACGAGCATTTATTCAAACAAAAACAAAAACAAAAACATACAGACGCTCCAAGTAAAGTACATAAGATGTGACCGAATAAAAATATAGTTTCAAGAGAAGTGACCTGATAATTTTGTCGATGAAGAAGGGGATGTCTTGGGCATCCTCAAGCTTAGATGCTTGAGTCTTCTTGAAATATGCAGGGATGAACCACTGGGGCATCCCCAAGCTTAGAGCTTTCACTCTCCTTGATCATATTGTATCATCCTCCTCTCTTGACCCTTGAAAACTTCCTCCACACCAAACTCGAAACAACTCATTAGAGGGTTAGTGCATAATCAAAATTCACATGTTCAGAGGTGACACAATCATTCTTAACACTTCTGTACATTGCCCAAAGCTACTGGAAGTTAATGGAACAAAGAAATCCATCCAACACAGCAAAAGAGACAATGCGAAATAAAAGGCAGAATCTGTCAAAATAGAACAGTCCGTAAAGACGAATTTCTAAGAGGCACCAGACTTGCTCAAATGAAAATGCTCAAATTGAATGAAAGTTGCGTACATATCTGAGGATCACGCACGTAAATTTGCAGATTTTTATGAGTTACCTACAGAAAATTCTGCCCAAATTCGTGACAGACAGAAATCTGTTTCTGCGCAGTAATCCAAATCTAGTATCAACCTTGCTATCAAAGACTTTACTTGGCACAACAATGCAACAAAACTAAGATAAGGAGAGGTTGCTACAGTAGTAACAACTTCCAAGACACAAATATAAAACAAAAGTGCAGAAGTAAAATAAACACATGGGTTATCTCCCAATAAGTTCTTTCTTTATAGCCATTAAGATGGGCTCAGCAATTTTAATGATGCACTCGCAAGAAATAGTATTTGAAGCAAAAGAGAGCATCAAGAGGCAAATTCAAAACACATTTAAGTCTAACATGCTTCCTATGCATAGGAATCTTGTAAATAAACAAGTTCATGAAGAGCAAAGTAACAAGCATAGGAAGATAAAACAAGTGTAGCTTCAAAAATTTCAGCACATAGAGAGGTGTTTTAGTAACATGAAGATTTCTACAACCATATTTTCCTCTCTCATAATGATTTTCAGTAGCATCATGAGAAAACTAAACAATATAACTATCACATAAAGCATTCTTATCATGAGTCTCATGCATAAAATTATTACTCTCCACATAGGCATAGTCAATTTTATTAGTTGTAGTGTGAGCAAATTCAACAAAGTGGCTATCATTATTATTCTCATCATCAAATATAGGAGGCATATAGTAATCATAATCAAATTTATCCTCCATAACAGGTGGCAACAAAAGACTACTATCATTATAATCATCATAAATAGGAGGCAAAGTATCATCAAAGTAAATTTTCTCCTCAATGCTTGGGGGACTAAAAATATCATGCTCATCAAAACCAGCTTCCCCAAGCTTAGAATTTTCCATATCATTAGCAACAATGGTGTTCAAAGTATTCATACTAATATGTTCCATGGGTTTTTTAATTTTCGCATCAAACCATCCATGTCTTAACTCAGGAAAAATAATAAAAAGCTCCATGTTGCTTTCCATTATGCCTAACTAGTGAAATAAAAACAAGAAAAAAAAAGATGCAATTGCAGGATCTAAAGGAAATAGCTTCGAGCACTTACAACGGTGCCGGAAGATAGCTTAGTAGCCGAGATCCGGAGTGTAAGTACCTTTTACCTTTCCTCCCCGGCAACGGCGCCAGAAAAGTGCTTGATGTCTACGCACACTCCTTTTCCTGTAGACAGTGTTGGGCCTCCAAGAGCAGAGGTTTGTAGAACAGCAGCAAGTTTTCCCTTAAGTGGATTACCCAAGGTTTATCGAACTCAGGGAGGAAGAGGTCAAAGATATCCCTCTCATGCAACCCTGCAACCACAAAGCAAGAAGTCTCTTGTGTCCCCAACACACCTAATACACTTGTCAGATGTATAGGTGCACTAGTTCGGCGAAGAGATAGTGAAATACAAGTGGTATGAATGTATATGAGCAGTAGTAACGGTACCAGAAAATAGCTTGATGCTACAACTGGCGTGTGGTTGATGGTGGTAATATTGCAGGCAGTGGAGATAGTAAAACAGTAAACAAGCAGTGATAGCAGTATTTGGAAACAAGGCCTAGGGATCATACTTTCACTAGTGGACACTCTCAACATTGCAATCATAAAGGAATATAAATAAGCACCTCACTATGCTATTCTGAATTACTCTCTGGCAAGATAACGAACTCTAATTCATCATGTAGGCAAACCTTAAAGATGTATTCCCAAGTACTAATAAACACCCCACGCTGTCACTTTGAGCATTCATAGGAGGTACTAACACACCACAATTTCATAGAGACATCCAACTCAAATCATAACTCAGTGAATAAGTATTCTGTGAAATATAGCCTAAGAGACCCACACGGTGCACACACTGTCACCTTTACACATGTGGGACAAGGAGTCTCCGGAGATCACATAAGTAAAATCCACTTGAATAGCATAACGACATCTAGATTACAAGCATCATCATATGGATCTCAATCATGTAAGGCAGCTCATGAGATCATTGTATTGAAGTACATAGAGAGAGATTAACCACATAGCTACCGGTACAGCCCTTAGCCTCGATGGAGAACTACTCCCTCCTCATGGGAGACAGCAGCGTTGATGAAGATGGCGGTGGTGTCGATGGAGGAGCCTTCCGGGGGCAATTCCCCGTCCCGGCGGCGTGCCGGAACAGAGACTCCTATCCCCCAGATCTTGGCTTCGCGATGGAGGCGGCTCTGGAAGGTTTCTCATACCGTGGCTTTTCCGTATCGAAGATTTAGGTCAGGGACCTTTAAATAGGCAAAGAGGCGGAGTCGGAAGGTCGACGAGGCGACGACACAATAGGGGGGCGTAGCCCCCCTCTGGCCGCGCCGGCCTACTATCTGGTGGGCCTGTGGCCCCCCTCTGGCGGCTCTCAGGAGTTCTGGAAGCTTCGTCCAATTATAAGATGCTGGGCGTTGATTTCGTCCGATTCCGAGAATATTTCCTTACTAGGATTTCTGAAACCAAAAACAACAGAAAACAGGAACTGGCACTTCGGCATCTCGTCAATAGGTTAGTTCCGGAAAACGCATAAAAACGATGTAAAGTGTGAACAAAACATGTAGGTATTGTCATAAAACAAGCATGGAACATCAGAAATTATAGATACGTTGGAGACGTATCAAGGCACTGCTCTCCCTTTCTCTTTCTCCTTCCGTGTGATCCCTTTTGCACCTTTTATCCTTTGCACGAAACTCCACTTATTGTTGTCATTGTTGCACAGAACACTCACTTAACCTGTTCTTTTGCACATATCACCAACTCATGTATTTGTTGCACAAAGGTCTAAATCTCTGGCTAAGCTACTTTTCTCTAAGGGCTCCTTTGATTCAAAGGATAGAAAATGCATAGGAATAGGAAAGTCATAGGATTAGAATGGCATGTCTATTTGAATCCCATAGGAAGATGAAGTGTGTTTGATTGAAGCAAAGGAATTTTTCATGAGGTATGAGCTAATGTTTTTTTCCTATAGGAATTTTTCATGAGGTATGAGCTAATGTTTTTTTCCTATAGGAGTACAAGATTTCCATAGGAATTTTTCCTATAGGATATATTCCTATGAATCAAACAACATGTATATGAAATTTTTCCATAGGAACCAAATCCTACACAATTCCTATGCAAATCCTATGAATCAAAGGAGCCCTAAATCCGATGGCCGGGACCTAGAAGGTAGTGGTAATATCCATTGTCATTGTGTAGTGTGTTTTTTAGAAATCTAAAAGAATATGAAAAGAACTCTAAAAGAATATGAAAATATTTTAGCAATTGAAATAATATAAATTAACTAATATGGGATATTCATGAAATATATTTTCTACTATCCGGCCAATAGCGAGTGTCATGAAATATATTCATTGTAAACTTAGTGATAATCACTCGAGTTTGATATGAATGGCCTAGCTAGCTATGGGCATCTCCCACTATATATGTTGTCCACACGACCAACCAACAAGCAAAAGGTATTCCATGAGGAAAGTTTCTTATGTGTGACTTTCATCTCTGCCGCAAAACACGCGCCGAAATTGTTGGCGCGTCCCATTTTCAAGCTACCCCAAAACCTGCGGTTTGCCCGTCCGCCTATAAAACATCGGTCAACAGAGGATATTTCCCTGTAGAGCACAATTCGAACACCACATCTTTCTCATGCTTCTACCAGGCACACTCCCACGACGACGGCCGTGCCCCACCGCCCCTCCTCACCATCACCGCCTCCTCACCGGCCACCGTAGTGACTGACCACGTTTTACCGGCGGACCTCCCTTGCTGTCTAGCAAGCCGGATTAGCTTCGTCGATGCCGACGTTGACCGCGCCATATCTACTCCGGATCTGCTTTCCCGACTCTGTAGTCCACCTCACCGGAGATCGAGATGGGCAAAAAACGTGGTCCCAAAGTCGACCACCCCCAACCAAAGAGTAAATCCGCCCTGGACTCAGACGAAGGTTGATGAATACTTTACATGTCCGCTTTTGTTATATGCATTTGATTTCTGACACTAGTTTTCGTTGCTTTCTTGCAATGCATTCTTGCTGATATTAGATCAGTGTAGATAGTTGTTTGCCGCGTAGCTATATGAGATCTCAACCTTACATCTGCTTATCGAGAGGAAGATCGAGGTTATGTCCGCTTTCGCTATGCATTTCTTTTCCGAGAATCACTTCTGTGTGATATGTTTTGGGGGTTTGAAGTATGCATTTTACAAAGTTTATGATAGCAGTCAAGCTAGCAGAGCAATTTGTTGATAGTATTAAACTGCATGTTTTTTTTAATCTCGGAACTCTGCTGATCGTAACCTTACATCTGCTGATGAAGAGGCAGAGCTTATGTCCGCTTTCGTTACACTTTTATTTTCCAAATATCACTTCTGTGCGGTACTTTTTGGGGGTTTGAAGTATACTACCTCCACCCCAAACCTGAAGGCTTATTTATAGAAGTCAAACCAAGTAAAGTTTGACCAAACTTTCAGAACAATCTATCAAGAAATATAATATTTCGTAGATACCGTACGAAAATATATTCGTTTTCTATATTTAATGATATTAAATTTGTATTTTGCATGTTAATAATGATTTTTGGTAAAAACTTCGGGATGGTGGTAGTACGTTTTACAAAGGTTATGATAGCAGTCAAGCTAGCAGAGCAATTTATTGATATTATTAAACTGCCTGTATTTTTTTCTATTTGCAACTCTGTGTGCGCCATGTGGAATTGCATGCTCTAGCCAGTTCATCCAATGAGGTTTTATCACTTAACACCAGAAGTTCGGGATTTTATTTTATCATAGAGCCACAACCCTAGAAATTTGTATCACAAAACATCAACATTTGGGGTAATTGTTTCGCAGAATACATGACCTCTGTTTGATAGCCCATTAGTGACTTCAGGCCACCGTCAGTTTAAGAGTGACAGCAGGTGAAAGACAATTAGACTTTATTTTGTGGTATTTGCTGTTAAACGCTAAATACAAAGCTGTTTGTCAACACTAGTTGTTTAATCTTATGTCCAGACAGTTCGAAAAAATCTTATGTCCAGGGTAGTTGTATTGGTACACATTATCAAAACCTTATCCTGGTACAGAATATATTACCCAAATCTCATGTTCTTGTGTGGTTATAATTTCAATGGATATTTGTCATATGGTAATTCATTTTGTGTGTAGCATATGTAACAAGTGTGACTCATATTCTCATTTCCACAGAGTGTCTACAAAATTTCACACCAAAATTCATTTGTTTGTAGCAAACATGCTCACGTACTGTAAATTGGTGTCACGCTGTAGGGTGATGCTCTTGTCAAGCCAACTAATGACAAATAATGTGTTATGTGAAATAATTTCCCCAATGTTGGTGTTTTGTGATAAAAATCCCCAACTTGTGGTGCTAAGTGATAAAACCGCTCATTCAATAGACCGAGCCTTAGGCATGTATCATTAGATATTTTTTTAGGAAGGCTGCAAATATTTATTTTGAATACTGCGTTGCTACTTGCTAGGATTTGAACTCAGGACCTTGTAGGTATGATACCATTTCGAATTGCATGCTCTAGCAAGTTAATCCAATAGACCGATCTGTCGGAACTTGGAAGACCCTAGGCAATTATATTAAGCACACACCATTCCATATGGTTAACCATTGGCATGAAATGACACTTATATGTGTTTGAGTGTATATGTTGATTGGTTAGCCCTTTCCATCAGTTCGGACATTCATACTTATCCTAAAAATTGTTGCTGCTGCCCTCTGTTGCCCAACGTAAATTATTTTTGAGCCATAATTTGTTTGCCCTTTCCATCAGTCCGGACTTCCGGTTGCGTTGGCTAGTGCATGAAGCTTGACAATATGAACATCAATTATTTTTGAGCCATAGTTTGTTTGTCATTACACCTTTTGAGTAGTCTCACTGCTACTATTAATTTGTTCTTATATGCACAGTTCCATGATAAATCTCATCTGCATTTCTCTCCAATGCATGTTAGGTGTTCCACTCGAGAATGAGTACGAAGAGCAACGGAGGCAAACTATCCTGCATAATAGCCGAGTTGCAGCCTCGTTGGGCCTAACACTACATCCTTCTACAAGGTCTAGTGCAAAAACGCCACCCACCTCCCTCACAAAGGATACGGAACATTCCTCTGATTCAGAATTTGATCCTGCTGATTGTGATGGCGAGCTGACTCAGGAAGATGCCTTGGTCGACTATCCTCTACAACACAGCAAGGTGAGTTTTCTCTGTCCTATCATCAAATTATTTGTCCCAACTTCCATTTGTTGTATCCCAGTCCTACCAAATATGTTACCCATGCCATGTTCAATCTCATTACTACAATTTTTCCTGCTTAGTTAACGCATCATATATGTTTTGGCATATGTTGCCTTACTGTTTTTCCATTCCATCTGCATATCATCATCATATAATATTGTACATTGAAATATCATTTATGTGTGACAGGCATCTGCAGATTCGGGCAAGAACTTTTCAAGAACGAACAGGAGGAAGAACACTCAACAGGAACCTCGGGCTGATACCGGAGGATGCATGGGTGACAGTGCGTAATAAAAAAGGGTTAAGCCTGATGCTCGTGCTGCTCCTCCTATTACAAGGTCTAACAAAAGACTGACACGAGGTGGCGAACAGGCAGAGAATGATAACAGTAAAAGGTCTCGTAAAAACCACAAACCATCGAATCATACAGAAGTAGCCCCAGCATGTACCAGCCCACACATTCCACAACCACCAGTTGCCAATACTGTTTCTCAGCAACAATTGCCAACGGAACCAGTTTCCACAGCAAATTCGGGCCAACAATTGGCACCATCAGGAGTGGTGGTAGGTAATAATGGCCAAGGACACATGATGCTAGTCCCAGATGATACGGCCTCAAATGTCCAAACAGTGCTGCCACAACACCAGCAAACTGGTGATGATCTCCCTCCGACCCTTAATCCTGCGAAAGACAACTCCTCTCCCGATGATGAGACCCACGCCAAAAAAGGTAATAATTTTTTCAAGACTTGTAGTTTAATGCTCCCTTATGTATCTATATACCATGATAGCTTGATGTAATGCTTAACTTGGTAGGTTCGCCACGATCAATAAAAACGAGGGGGCCAACGGTAGGAAGAAAACTTGCAGCTAAGATTTCCGGAATGGGTTCAAGATTTTGCATACATCTATTGTAGGTGGAAGAAGGCCACTTCATCCGCATGAATCTTCATATCGTGTATCACATATTGGCTATTTTATCAGGAATGAACTTCCTACCTTCCCATTGTGGAAGCAGCACGTTGACACCCCTTCACAGTTCGAGAGTTTAGTGCATAATTTACATGTAAGTCATGCTTCTCCTGGTAATGATAAATTATTCCACATTGATCTGTCCCATTTCTTGTAGCTTACTGTTGTTTCTATGCTATATAACTCACCAATCATTCCACCGTTGTGAGCAGTTAAGGTTTGAATTCGATGAGGATAATGAGGATGTAAAGTTTGTCATCGCTTCCATATTCAAAGAATTGTTGCGCCAACACCGCTATAAGCTTAAGGTGACATACTTCACTGGCCAGATTACTGCCAATGTTCGAACAAAGTCTCTGCACCCTGTATGACTGACGAGCAGTGGGGAGATCTTGTCAAGCACTGGTCTGATCCAAAGAATGTGGTATGGCTTATAAGGACCATGAAACCAGATTAAAATCCGAATACTTATTTTGCGCCAGTGTCTCACTAGTCTCCTTTTGCAGACGTTGTTTAAAAGGAACCAAGCTAACCGCTTGAAACAACGTTTACCAAGCCGTACAGGATCTCGTCACTTGGTTGGGCATCTCTGGCAAAAAGTAATGCCCTGCTGGTCTTTACTGCTACATATGTTACTCGTAAATTGTGTAGAACTCCATGTGCATGTTATATTTCCATCCTCCATTTTAACCACGTTATTTGATTTCTATATGATTGTACAAAAATGCAGAAAGTAGATCATGCAAACAACATGCAACCAGACAAAGAGATGACTCGCAGAAGCGATTCGAGGCATGCCAGAAGAACAAACATAATGTGATAGGAGAACTCGCAGAAAGTGTTATTGTAAGTCTTCTTTATGATTTAAATTTTTTAACGACACACTTGCCAATTTGTAGGAGCAATAATGGGCATGTCAATATGATCTTGTAGGTGTTTTTGTGAAAATGCATTTGATGTGTAATCAGGCATACCAACTTGTAGGATTAAAAGTAGTTCATACACATTAAATCTACCGTCTGCATGTTTCTCTGTAATAACTTTAATTTTTACACGACTGAAAACTTTTCAGGCAAATATGAAATTGGAGATGGCAACACCCGGGAAAGACGGTATGGAAAAAACTCTAGAAGAATGTATGGAGACATTTACCATGGTACTTAAAAATAAAGATATCACCAAAAACACTTTCCTGCAAAATGCTGGGTTTTTGCAGTCCAAGTCCAAGTCCAAGTCCAAGTCTTTCTCTGCACAAGTTCTGGAGGAACAACTCCAAATAGAACGAGCTGCAGCAGATGTGTTAAGAAACCAAGTTGACATGTTGAGATCGAGATCAGTAGCTTGTGATGCCCTACTGCAGGAGGCCAATCAAGTTCGTTATAATCTCTCAAAGACTAATAAAATGCCATAGATAATTGGAGATGAACACTGACATTGACATGTGAGTACCTTGGTATTGTGAAATTTTTCCTGAGACTGAGGCAATGTTCCTATTTTGTTGGTGGATGTATTTATCTGCGGCTGGGATCAACTTGGTAGTTGTTCCTGTGGATGTTTAATAAATTGGTTGCCTAGTCTTTTCAGTTTGAACTTAAATGGTATTAGAGCCAAGGTCTTGAGTTTGAATTGTTGTCGGTGTGGTTCAATTCATCCTTAATTTGTTGGTGCCCCATTGGCCCTTGTAAAGCTTCATGTGCCTACCTCCGAATCCAGTGTTGAATTTCTCTTGTCACACACGAGGATGACTGTTAATGTGTGTATAAGTGGGTTGCATAGCCCCTTTTATATGAGTTTGCAAGTTTCTGTATTGTGTTGTGCCTTTGGGACTCAGCCTGCACTTCTGACTTTTGGTTGCGTTGGCTACTGCATAAGTTTAATATACTAGTTCCATGTGGTTTTTGTCGAGATCTATAATAAGTGGATTGCCTAGCCCTTTCCATCATTTCGGACATGTGGTGTGCTATTCTGTTTTCCACGTGTTAGACCTCCTCTTCTTAACAAGACTCCATGAGTAGGAGGCACTATGATTTTATTTTTTTGCGCGTGAAATTACTCAATTAGATAGCTTAATCCCATTTGTTGACTCTCTGTTGACCAGCCACTTGAGGGTAAAACTGAGTATATTGCACTAGCCAGTATTAGTACTCGAGGGGAAAACTGAGTACGGAGTACATATATTTTTCCAGTGTAAGGCTCGACGGTAGAACTGAGTACACGTAACGGTGCAGACGTGCAGTACCACGGACACGTGTCGTGGTGCGCAGCGGTTAGGCGGTGCGCGTGTTGAGACCAAACATCTAGTTTTTTTGAGAAACTACCGAGACCAACCGTCACGTTGCCTGTACAGAGCCCCTCTGTCCCTCCCTCTGCACACAGTCTCATTCTCACTCACGCACGCAACCACGCCTCTCACGTCCCATCAACTTCTCCAAATCGAATGAAAAAACACCAACCGCCCTACGCGCGTTCCCTGCCGGCGATGGACAAGAAGAATGCGCCTGCGGCCGTCGCCCCCGAGACCGTCACCTCTGAGGGCGGCACATCCAAGCGTGGCGCCTCCGTGGACTGGGCCTCTCTCAGGGCTGACGGACCACTTCACAAGATCGGGGACTGCTTACTGGCGAACGAGGAGTACATGGACACCTACTCTGCTTTGAGGCGAGTTTGTAGAAATTGGCGCTCAGGTGCCCGACGTGCACCTGCATGAATGGATCATGGTAGAACACGCCCTTCCACGCGCTGCTGATTGCACCTTCCTCCACCCCCGCACATCCCGCTATGTCACCATCGATCTAACGGAAGTTCATGCAAGGTTCAAATTCCTCCATATCTATAGAGTTAATCTATTTTTATTTTCAGTCGTAAACATCTTAGTGCTGAATGTTATCTTCATCAATATATTTTAGATACTACTTCGTTGACTTTTGCCGTGGCGTCATCGTGCTTGCCCAGAAGAACCAGCCGCACAAGATACGGCTTCTGAACCCACTCACAAAGACATTGAATACTAGGTTTGAGGCGCATATGCCATATGTTATTCTGAAGTCAGTCATTGTAATGAAGTCCCCGACTATGGTCTTCGTTTCCAAAGATTACCCGGCGGAAATTGCTTGGGTCGATGAGAGCACTCCAACTAAGGGTATAGATGAAGATTGGGGAGAAGGAAGATTTTTGACAGAGCACCATTCTCTGCGTTGCATTACCCCGTTCAATGGTGAATTGTATGCAATAGCTGTGAACAATTTTGAGTTCGGAAAATTAGTGTGCACCAACAATGTCCAGTTGGAGCAGCACGCGAGCACTGTCAACATGGATACACTATTTTCATTTCCAGAACTTGGAAATAACAAGTTCTACCTTGTGAAGTCGGATGGTGCTCTGCTGCTTGTGTTGTTGGACAACAAGCATTTGGAGGAAGGTCAACCATTGGTGTACCGTGTGGACACTGAGAGCCGCTCTCTCCATGCTGTCAATAACATTGGCAGTCGCGCCTTCTTCGTCCATTATATCCGGTGTATCTCCATCGACACCAGAGTGTACCCGACACTTCGACCTGGTTGCATCTACTACGGAGATTTGGGTTATATCAGAGAGTACTTTGATGATATAAAGGCCTGGGATGAGTGGCCAATACGTGTGGATAGATTAGGAAACTACGGTATGAGAAATGAACAAAGGCCATACCGTTCGGAGGATGTATTGGCTGCACACTGCAGACGGAAGGAGTTCAATGAATATTTCCTTCAGATCATAGAACGGAGTGACGAAGAAATATATGTTGAATGAAGATCAGATTCATTCATCCTGGGGTATCCTAATCTTCATGTTGGCCATACATTGCGTCTTGTATTATTTTCAGATTAGTTTGTCGTGAACATTAACATTGTTATTGGCTGCTTTTGGCTGTTGAATGCAGTTTATGTATTATACTCTGTACTTAGTTTTCTGGATTTATTATGCTGTGAATTTTTCCTATACTAGCTTCTAGATTTGACTGATTTTGTTTGTAATGATGATGGCTTGATGTGGCTGCTGGCCTTGACTGCCGAAGCAGAGAAATTAACCAGGTGTACCGTCTTTATATTAGTATTATATTATATTACTTGACCATAGCCATATTCAAAATCAAATCTCAGTCGGGCGGCAAAATCTCCCGCCAATCCTGAAATATTTCAGACGGGTTTTTGAATGGGATAAGAAGATAGATCACGATGATAGTAACCAGTATTTAATGTGATGATGATTTGATTTTGCACTCGGCCTTGAACAGAGGTACTAGTACGGTGTCACAATTTTTTATCATTATACTTCGACCTTAGCCAAATTCAAAATCTCATAGCGGCAAAACTTCCCGCCCACAAAATACAAAAATTTCACACGCTTCCAAATTCCAATTCTACCCCTGTGGAGATGGCAGCAAAGTCGGTTGGTGGGAGGGTCTGCCCGTCATTTTTTTGATCACCACCTCCCTAGCCCGGAAACCCTCCCAAAAAAAATTCATTTCCCTCAGACCACCCACCGGAACTTTCCAAGTCCCTCTCTCCCACCTCCACGACCACCGCACCGGAACATCCCCGCCGGACTTCTCTGGCCTACCCGAGGCCTCGCGATCCTCATCACCCGGCTGCCTGCCGGAGCCGCTTCATCGACGCCGTCATCAACCGGACCGGATCATCCCCGCCGAACCTCCAAACCATATGCTCATCCAGCAGTCTACCGCAGTCGCTTCAGCTGCGGTATCGTGCACCCCACCGGAGCCGCTTCGCCGGATCCGTCGTCCACCGCATCGGATCTTGCTCACCGACACCGCTGTGCATGAACTGGATCTGCTTCACCGGCGCCGTGCATGATCTAAACTCTTCTACTGTCGCTTTTCTATTTCTTGCTTGCAAGTTCTTGTTTAATCTTGGGGAACCTGTTTGTGCTAACGACGCGCCGTTGTTTTTTGCAGATGAGATGAGTAACCATGAATTGTAATGGCCGTCTCTCCAACCCCAAGTAGCACACGTAGCGTACTTCATCACCGGATCTATCAACCCCAGGAAGATCTGCTGTGACTCCCACAGAGTGCTTCTCCTAATGTAAGTCCCTTGTTTTAGCGCCATGTTCTGGGTTCAGATGCTTGTTTATGTGAAGCTCTTTTAGTTCATTCCTAGATATGACCGTAACACCTTGCTATTTTCTAGTTCATTGCTAACTTTAAGCGGTTGAACATTTTGGTTTGCATTCCCTGCTCTGTAGATGTAGCCATCATAACTTCTATCTTGCTCAGTCGTCGTTACAAAAATTATAGGCTGCTACTATTTTGTTCATGCCAACCTTGTTCTCCCTGAACATGTTGGTTTGCATTCCCTGTACTACAGGTGATGCCATTGTTATTTCTATCCACTTCGTCGTAAGCTAACAAAGTAACTGCCTGCTATTAGTTCCTGCATGCTATCGCTCTGCCATCTTATAGTACAAATTTATTTGAACTCGTCACAGCAACTACTTCCATCATAATTTTGTCTGCCATCTGATTCTACAAGTTGGTGTGCATTCCCTCTTCCACAAGTTCACGGGTGATCCCACTATATTCCGTTTCTGGTCCATCCTAAGCCGTAGCAGTAACTATCCTATATGTGTTGCTCATTACAACTTTATATCCCGAAACAAATTGATTTGTTTCCCTTATCTACAAGTTTATGAGTGATGCCATTATAACTCCTATCTGTTTTATTCCTAGCTATTATAGTAACATCCTGCTATTATTTAGTTCATGGCCAATTTTAAGTAATTGCACATGTTGGTTCGCATTCCCTGATCTATAGCTTTTGGAATCGTAACTTCTATATTTTGTTTACATTCCCTGCTCTGTAGATCTAGCCATCATAACTTTATCTTGCTCAGTCGTTGTTACAAAAATTATGGCCTGCTACTATGTTGTTTGTGCCAATTTTTTACTCCATGAACATGTTGGCTTGCATTCCCTGTACTACAGGTGATGCCATTGTTTTGTATCTAGTTCATTGTAAGCTGATACGTCTCCGACGTATCGATAATTTCTTATGTTCCATGCCACATTATTGATGATACCTACATGTTTTATGCATACTTTATGTCATATTTATGCATTTTCCGGCACTAACCTATTAACGAGATGCCGAAGAGCCAGTTGTTGTTTTCTGCTGTTTTTGGTTTCAGAAATCCTAGTAAGGAAATATTCTCGGAATTGGACGAAATCAACGCCCAGGGGCCTATTTTCACACGAAGCTTCCAGAAGACCGAAGATGATACGAAGTGGGGCCACGAGGTGGCGACACACTAGGGCGGCGCGACCTTGCCCTTGGCCGCGCCGGCCTGTTGTGTGGGGCCCTCGTGCGGCCCCCTGACCTATCTCCTCCGCCTACTTATAGCCTTCGTCGCGAAACCCCCAGTACCGAGAGCCACGATACGGAAAACCTTCCAGAGACACCGCCGCCACCAATCCCATCTCGGGGGATTCAGGAGATCGCCTCCGGCACCCTGCCAAAGAGGTGAATCATCTCCCGGAGGACTCTTCACCGCCATGGTCGCCTCCGGAGTGATGAGTGAGTAGTTCACCCCTGGACTATGGGTCCATAGCAGTAGCTAGATGGTCGTCTTCTCCTAATTATGCTTCATTGTCGGGTCTTGTGAGCTGCCTAACATGATCAAGATCATCTATCTGTAATGCTATATGTTGTGTTTTTTGGGATCCGATGGATAGAGAATACTATGTTATGTTGATTATCAATTTATATCTATGTGTTGTTTATGATCTTGCATGCTCTCCGTTGTTAGTAGAGGCTCTGGCCAAGTTTTTGCTAGTAACTCCAAGAGGGAGTATTTATGCTCGATAGTGGGTTCATGCCTCCATTAAATCTGGGACAGTGACAAAAAGTTCTAAGGTTGTGGATGTGCTGTTGGCACTAGGGATAAAACATCGATGCTATGTCCGATGATGTAGTTATTGATTACATTACGCACCATACTTAATGCAATTGTATGTTGTTTGCAACTTAATACTGGAAGGGGTTCGGATGATAACCTGAAGGTGGACTTTTTAGGCATAGATACATGCTGGATAGCGGTCTATGTACTTTGTCGTAATGCCCAATTAAATCTCACTATACTCATCATATCATGTATGTGCATGGTCATGCCCTCTCTATTTGTCAATTGCCCAACTGTAATTTGTTCACCCAACATGCTATTTATCTTATGGGAGAGACACCTCTAGTGAACTGTGGACCCTAGTCCATTCTTTTAATCGAATACAATCTACTGCAATACTTGTTGTACTGTTTTCTGCAAACAATCATCATCCACACTATACATCTAATCCTTTGTTACAGCAAGCCGGTGAGATTGACAACCTCACTGTTACGTTGGGGCAAAGTACTTTGGTTGTGTTGTGCAGGTTCCACGTTGGCGCCGGAATCCCTGGTGTTGCGCCGCACTACATTTCGCCGCCATCAACCTTCGACGTGCTTCTTGGCTCCTACTGGTTCGATAAACCTTGGTTTCTTACTGAGGGAAAACTTGCCGCTGTACGCATCACACCTTCCTCTTGGGGTTCCCAACGGTCGCGTGCTGTACGCGTATCATAAGCTAACAAAGTAAGGACTTAGTTTGGCATGCTATCACTCTGCTATCTAGCATGTAGTACAAATAAACTTGTCATACTACTAGATAATAATTTTGCGTGCCATCTTGTTCTTCAAAAGCTGCATTATTGACTTGTTTCTCTGACTTGGCATGACGCTCACATATGGAATGTTGAACATATTGGTTTGCATTCCCTCTTATACAAGTTCACAGGTGATCCCACTATATTCTGTATCTGGTCCATCCTAAGCTCCAACATTAACTATCCTCTATGTGTTGCTCATTACAAGTTTATATCCCGAAACATCTTGATTTGCATCCCCTTCACTATAAGTTCAGGAGTATTATTTAGTTCACGGCCAAAATGATGTAATTGCACTTGGCACATGTTGGTTCACATTCCCTCCTCTTTAGCTTTTGCCATCGTAACTTCTATTTTTGGTTTACATTCCCTGCTCTCTAGATGTAGCCATCATAACTTCATCTTGCTCAGTCGTTGTTACAAAATTTATAGCCTGCTACTATGTTGTTCATGCCAATCTTGTACTCCCTGAACATGTTGGTTTGCATGGGACTCGACAGTAGTAAGTCTGCTGTTTCATTCTAACATGCTCTGTTATATTGGCTATTGGTATGCAGCATGCACTCTTTGTTTGCTTATTGTGCGCATTACAACGATCTTGTTATAACGACGAAATGATGAGTTCCAAAATTCTTTGGCAAACAATATAGTAGTGTCTTTGCCTTTCCATTATTGCTGTCTTAAGTTGTAATGTCTTTGTTTCAGATATAGGTGCTGCATGGACAACTTAAAAGATTGCCGGATCGCTTCGTTGTATTGCTAGGTTTAATTACCATTCAATTTCTCTGGGTTCTGTAATATTTTTTCAAAGCCTTGCAGCTGATGTAATATTTAGTTAGTTTTTACAGTTCTTTCGCGCATTTTTTCTTTGGTGCTTGTGGTAAGTGAGGCTATCCGACAGAAATCATGTGATGCGTAAATATTCTCAATATCTAAATCACAAATTCCCATCACTTAAACGACCCAATTAAGCGAAATCACTAAAGCGCCTATTATGCCGGCATATACACACCAATTAAACGGGCTGGCCCACTTACTTATTGGGCCAGCCCACTTGCTTTAAGGTGGACCCCACCCACTACTGGGCCGGCCCAGTAACAGAAAAGTGGGCCCCACAAGCTTATTGGGCCGGCCCGCTAACTCGTCGGGCCAGCCCACCTGATTAACCGTGGACCCCACATACTAATTGGGCCGGCCCACTAACTTGTTGGGCCAGCCCAAAAGCTTTTGTGGTGGACCCCACACACTAAATGGGCCGGCCCTTTAACAAGATAGTGGGGCCCACCTGCGTTTTTGGCCCGGGCCACCATCTTGTTGGGCCGGCCCACTTGCTATATGGTGGACCCCACATATTAAATGGGCCGGCCCTTTAACAGGAAAGTGGGACCCACCTGTGTTTTGGCCCGGCCCACTATCTTGTTCGGCCGGCCCACTTGCTATACGGTGGACCCCACATATTAAATGGGCCGGCCCTTTAACAGGAAAGTGGGACCCACCTGTGTTTTGGCCCGGCCCACTATCTTGTTGGGCTGGCCCACTTGCTATACGGTGGACCCCACGTACTAAATGGGTCGGCCCTTTAGCAGGAAAGTGGGACCCACCTACGTTTTTTTGGCCCGGCCCACTTTCTTGTTGGGCCGGCCCACTTGCTATATGGTGGACCCCACATACTAAATGGGTCGGCCCTTTAAAAAGGAAAGTGGGACCCACCTGTGTTTTTGGCCCGGCCCACTATCTTCTTGGGCTGGCCCACTTGCTATATGGTGGACCCCACATACTAAATGGGACGGCCCATTAACAGGAAAGTGGGACCCACCTGTGTTTTTGGCCCGGCCCACTGGCTTGTTGGGCCAGTCAATTTGATCTATTGTGGACCCCACGTACTAAATGGGCCGGCCCGATAGCAGGAAAGTTGGACCCACATGCTAATTGGGCCGGCCCAATAACTTCTTGGGCCGGCCCACTTGCTTCAAGGTGGACCCCACTTTTTAAATGGGCCGGCCCATTAAAGGTTTGACCAGTCACCTGAGATGTTAGGCCCGACCCACGTAACTAATGGACCAGCTCAGCTATATAGTTGACCGGTCAAACTAAGTCACCTGGCCCGGCCCGCAAACTTAATGGGCCGGCCCACTTAAGACGTGGCAGGCCTCGTGTGGGCCTACCATCTACCACGGGGTTTAGCCGGTTAACGACATTAACTGACAGTTAACGACGTCTGCCACGTGTCAGTTTGCATGACGTCAGCAGTCAACGGGCTCCCGGAAACACTTCTGCAACGGTCCGATTTTCCGTGGCGGAAGGGCGCCCAAGCGCGACGGACCGAAAAAAACGAGGTAGGACTTTGCCTGACGCAGTTTCGACAACAGAACCCATATCGTCGGGTTAGGCCCATAGGCGACGAAAAATACCCCTTAGCGGACGATTTTGGGACGTTGCCTATCAGAACTTTTCTTGTAGTGATGATTGGTCTTTCTAAGTGTAACACCCCAAATTTCAAAACAAAGCAAAACTGAAGTTCCTTTTTCCAAAAATGAGAACCAACAAAAACTTTTCTGAATTAGAGTGCTATGCTTAGTGCTCCTCCCTATTATTGGTGTTTTGCCCTGATGAGTGTGATTATGCTTAGGTGATAAACCCTAAAACCCTAAAGTGATCAAGTTAGATCACTAACCCAAACAAAATTAAAGAAGAAAGAAATCAAATAAGAAGAACCCTAAAAACCCTAACCTTTTCAAAAGACATTTGGATCTTTTTTGAGAAACCTAAAATAAAGGAAAAGCCATATGTGGGCCTATAGCCTTAATATGTAAATCTGGAACCCTACCCTTTCTTATTTTGCTAAATGGTGGTGAACCATTGCAAAACTTATTAAACCCTAAACCTCATCCTTCTTGTCTTTAATCTTTGAAAAATAAAATAAAAAGGAAAAATCTTATTTAAGAAAGAGGCATATGTGCCTATGGCTATTTGGGTAAAACCTTACCCTAGGCCTTTCTACTTTCTTTAGAGGTTTGGAAAACCTTCTTAAACTTTATCTAGTACTTTTCCCACACATTTCCAAGAGGAACAAAAGTTTTCAAAAAGAAAGTAATAATGCCATAGAGGCATATGAGAGCAAAATATCAACTTTGTGAAATTAAGGATCTTGACTCTAGACTTGGAGTTGAATGGTGGGATCACTCCTATATACCATTTCAACTCTCAATTGGGTCAAGCCTAGTCAAAGTAAAAATCAAGTGCCACATATGCATAGAGGCATATGTGACCCATAGCCATTTTCACCAATTCTTGTCCTATGCACTTCTACCCTGACCAAATGGTGTGAAACCATCTCTGAATCCAATCTAACCCTAAAATTGACCCTCACCCTTGCTCAAGTAAAGCAAGGGGAGCACCTTCCAAGAATAAGAAAAATTGACATGTCCCCTCTCATGTGTTTGGCCAATTTTACAAATCTTGGAGCTAGACCTTTTGGAATGGTTTCAATGGTTTGAAAATGTTTCTAAACTAATAGGAATCACAGTAGAGTCAAGACAAGCCCAATCAAATGGAGAGAAATCCAATAGAGGGATAACTCCATTTTTCCCTCACATACACTTAGGGCCAATTTATCAAACTTTGACCTAGGCACCAACCTTGTCTCAAAAGGGTTGGAACCTTTCACCTAACTCAATCCAACACCAAACAAACCTCCCTCTTGTCAATTTGAAGCAAAGAAAAATAAAAGGATAAAAGTGAGAGAATCACAAAACCCTCACATAGGGCTTATGCCATTTTTATAAAATTTGACCCTAGACCATTTTGGCCTTCCCCATCAGTTGTATAATGTTACTAAACATTTATCACAACTATTGGAATCCAAGAAACCCAATTCAAATGTTTTTCAAACTCAATTGGGGATCACATGTGATAATGGTCAAATCTGCCATTTATAATCTGGTCCCTACTTTGAGCCTCTCTATCTCAAGTTTTTCAAACTAAACTTTCCCAACCCCTTGCATGTCATCCAAGAGCACATCAAGGTGAACACTTTTTGTAAAGACCACCTTGCCAAAATCCTTCTTGATCAATTGCTATGCTCATCCAAAGTTGGCACTTTTAATTAAGTGGAACAATCTCCCACTTAGTGAAAATTGCCATATTTTGATTTTCTAAATTCCACCACCACCTTTCTTTGCCTCTGGTCATTTAGAACCAAACCAAATACACCCTTTTCAATTTGGTCAACCCTTTGAATTAAATCAAATTTGGACAAATTTGAGGAAATTCAATTATGGAACAATACCCCACTATTTGAAATAGTGCTTTCCCCAACCCTAACCTGCTCCTAACTACTCTACCCTGTCCCCTTGTCCCCTCTCTGCCTCACCACCCACAGAAACCCTAAGGGAGCAAGCCTAGCATGCTTGTGCATGGCCATGCCATTGGCATGCCGGCCATGCCGTGCTCCCCCTCTCCTCCTTCATTCTTCTGGCCCTGGTGCCCAAGCCCGCCACCATGCATCCCTACACCACCCTAGCCCCTCCAGTGTCGAGGTAAACGACGACAGCCGCCGGACGACGCGCGCCCAGAACGGCATCGGCATGCCGAGGACGTCGCGAGCGTGCCCGCCGCAGACATCACTGGACACGCGCCGCACGGCCACCTCACGCAGGTCCTGGACCCTCCCGCTGCTCGTCGAGCCTCAGCACACCACCTCAGGAGCGCTAGACACGCGCGCGACCACTAACCTTGCCCGCCGCTGCTGGAGACGACGACAAGATCCCGTGAACGCCGCCGCGGACACGGAAGCAATGCGTCGCCGTCCGACACCGTCCGACCCCGCTGTCACCACCAGGAGAACCGCCTGGACTTGCTGAACATCGCCACGTCGTTGCCCAGCCCTCTAGCCCGCCGGAACCGCCGCGCCCTGGTCGACCTCACTGCACCCTCGCGGCACCTCGAGCGCCTATAAAAGGAGGCCCCCTCTCACTGATTTCTTCACACCATCCTCGTCGCCTCACTTCCCTCGATCTCCTCGACCACCTCCTCGCCTTGATTAGCCACCGGAGCCCCTCAATTTCATCATCACTGCCGAGCGCCGCCGCGGAAGCTCGCCACCGATTGGAGCCCTCCCCGGAGACGCCACTGCTACCAGGAGGACCGCCGTCTTCGACAACGTCGCTGCGCACATCGCCGTCGATCGCCGGAGCCCCAACTCGCCGTCGACCCCCTACCGCCGCCGTGCCAGCGCCTCCCTCGCATCGTCGACGACGACGACGCCCAGCCGCCCGATCTGCATCTAATCCTACGGCCCGCACCATCCCGTACCGTTTCGGTGAGTAAGACCCGCTGACTAGTGGGGCCTGTTGTCAGCTGGCCCGCTGCGCGCTGGACGCCTTGCTGGGCCGGCCCAACTAGTCTTCGCTGCGTTTTAAACAGTTTCGGCCCGTTTAGTTTCCCGCTAGCCCGCCTAGTCGATTTTATTTAAATCCAATTCAAACTTTTCCAATACTGCCTCCACTTTGAAATTCAACCATTTCAAATTGGCTAAACCAAATCTAGTGAATTTTATACCGTTGGAAAGCTTAAGAAAAGATCTATCCAATGCCACTGGTCCCACCCCAAGTTCTTGTGTAGAATTAATCTGACAAAAATAACAAGACAGGGACTTTTCTGCCTTAGAATAATTCTTAAAAATCAACCACAAGTGATTTTAAGTTAATTCCAACTCCTTTAGCTCACATTTGACTTACACTAGTTGTTTATGCAAGAAAAGGGTGTGGTCACTTTGCATGATCATGCCCTAGTTTAAGTAGTGGATAATATGGCTAGTTTAACTAGTTGATATTGTCCAAAATTACTAAGTAATTCATATGAAGCCTTATGTTTCATTCAAATCTTGTCTCAAATGAATTCATGTGATGTTTGGACCCCTGGCCAAACTCACTTATATGAATTACTGAGAGATTTAAATCATTTGTAGTTTTATTAAATGGTGTGAGGTATTTTTACCTCATTTAAATCTATTTCTCAAATGATGATGATGAATGGTTGACTTGGGTCAACATGATCTCATGCATGATTGTTTGAGAAATTAAATCTTAAGAAGTTTTCAATAAGAGAGAAGTATTTCTCAAACCCTAGATAGAAACTATCACTTACATGTAAGGTGAGGAGATTACTTTCCTCGAGCCACACAACCAATGCACCCTAATTGTAGTATTTGTGTGAATAGAATAATTGGTGTAAATATAAGTATTGTTAGAATAGCCAATGAATTGTTGAGGATGTGAAATCACCTCACTGGTAGTTGTTAACCTAGTTACAACTATGTGTTAAATCTTATGAGGGATTCCCCTCTCATTTAAATCTTGGTCTCAAATATTTCAACATGAGGTGATGACCATGATATATATAATCTCATGTTGAGTATTTGGTGACATTAAATCACTACCATGTTAAATTGTATGAGGTATGGAACCTCATTTAAATCAGTTTCTCAAAATGAGGAGTATGAAGAGGCTGACTTTGGTCAACCTAGGTCATATATTGTTCATAAGAGAAATTAAATCTTAATAAGATAATGAGAGGAAATTATCTTTCTTCCTTAAATAAGAGGAACACATCCACCCACTTAATAGTAGTGTGTGATGCTGGTTAAGTTGTGTGAAGCTGGTGTGTGATTAGTTTAGTATGTAAGTTTGGTATGATGATCGTGTATCCCGTATTCGTATTTTTTAGACGCTAGTACCGGAGACCATCAGGAAGAGGAGGACTTCTACAAAGAGAAGGGAGAAGAGAACTTGGACCCTCACCTCAACCAAGGCAAGCTATTATCAATGATAGTGTTTGCAAGCTATTATCAATGATAGTGTTTGCAAGCTATTATCAATGATAGTGTTTGCAAGCTATTATCAATGATATTGTTTGCAAGCTATTATCAATGATAGTGTTTGCAAGCTATTATCAATGATAGTGTTTGCAAGCTATTATCAATGATAGTGTTTGCAAGCTATTATCAATGATAGTGTTTGCAAGCTATTATCAATGATAGTGTTTGCAAGCTATTATCAATGATAGTGTTTGCAAGCTATTATCAGTGATATTGTTTGCAAGCTATTATCAATGATATTGTTTGCAAGCTATTATCAATGATATTGTTTGCAAGCTACTACCAATGCAAGCTAATATTCTTGCAAAGTGCAAAGCCCCTTGGGGCAAGGCACCATGTTTCTTACCTTTTCTTATGTGAACCCATCCCAAGTTTTTACTTTACAAGTTTTTACTTGTTTTCTAAATGAGTTACTTTTATAGTTAACTTTGGTCAAAGTACAAGTTGGTTACTAGAGTAGTAAAGTTAGCCAGCTATTACCAATCCAAACTAGACCTTGGTAAGTTGACCCCCAATGCAAGATAATAATCTTGCAACTTGCAAAGCTCACTATACCCAAGGCTTTACCTTATCTACTTTATACCTATGATCCTACTTTTCCAGTTTTACTTTACAAGCCTTATGTACTTTTGTTTTGTCAAAGTACTTTTTGATTCATGATTCACTTGGTTAGTATTGGATTAGTACAAGAGTATCAAACTTAGCCTAGAAGCAAAGAAAAATACTTAGCACCCCTCATACATAGATGCTAGTGCTGATTTTGAAAGTGACTACTCCATTTGGGAAACTGGGAACTAAAATGATTTCGAAAACCTTGGAATGACGAGTCATTCTATTGAGAGATTTTGAAGGAGTTTTGAAACCCTGGAATGAAGATGCATTCCATTGAATGATTTCTTTTGAAGGTGAATATGACTGGTGAATGACTTGGTGAATTTTACAAAAACACTGATGGTTGGGTTCGGATGCGATACCATTCCAATTTTACCGTACCCCCACAATACCTGAATCTGGGTAGGGCTTAACTGGAAGTTTGTGTGTCTTAGTATGGGTTCCCTCTAAACAAGCATCATCGGGGTTATGCCGAAAGCTGCCTCTACCACAAAAAGAAACGATACGATATGATGCGAAATGAGGTGAATGTCCGGCCCAAGCCTCGTGCGCTCCTGTGCCGATCGACCGTCTTCACCGGGAGGCCAAGCTCATGGGGAGAGGTGCCTATACTAGGGTATGTAAATGAAAGGTTATGATTGGTAGTTCGCGTCTTGCGTACGATAAATCGGGCCGATTACCTGACGAGCTATTGCAATTGTTGTGGCACAAGTGTACAACCTCTGCAGAGTTAAACCTATTCGAATAGCCGCGTCCTCGGTTATGGACAGTTGGAAAGGCCATACTGTTCCGTCATCAGAACTTTTCGAAAACTATGAATGGTGAAGGGTGACTTATGTTTTTGAAATTAAGACCTTGACTTGGAATCACAACAGAGTTGTGGGAATGACACTAATGTTCCCACTTGAGTTAGTTAGCACAGAAAGAGTTGTTTACAAAAATGTTTGTGAAACAAAATTTGCTTTACGCAAAATAGACTAGAGCTTAGCACCCCTTACTAGAATTGTTAGCACTTACATTAGTATTAGTTTGCGAGTACTTTAAAGTACTCACGGCTGTGTCCCTGGCTATTCAAATGGCCAGATTATGAAGCAGAACAGCAGTATGAAGAAGACGACCAGCAGGACGCCCACGACAACTAGGGAGCCTTCTGACGTCAGACGTTGGCCTGTGGACTAGAGAGTCCCTTTTATTTACGCTTCCGCCATGAAACTAGGAACTTTGTGTCCGTTGATCAATAGATCAACTATTTGTGTAATACTGGATCATGTGATCTCTATTTGTAAGACGACTATGGTATGTAATGAATGATGACTTATGATATTCAACTGTTATGTCTCGCAACAACAATATTCCTGGGATTGCGATGTATGGCATAACAGGCATCTGGACTTAAAAATCCGGGTGTTGACAAGTTGGTATCAGAGCCATTGTTTGACCTTAGGAGACCCTAGTTAGAATGGACGTCTGAAAAACTTATTTTCAAAAACCAATGAAGTGAATATTTGGGAAAACTTGTTCTTACTCTTATCCTTGAAATCCTTTTTCAAAAAGATGAGCAATCTATACTTCCTTGGCAAGCCTACCTAAAATTTTGCGCACTTGACTACTTCTCTAATTTACTCCTCTTTTCTCACAGATGACGTACCAATGGGAGTCTTATCAGCTTGGTCCCGAAGGCGACCTCAAGTTCGAAAAAGAGTTGAAGCAACTAGTAGATTATCTAGGACACCCGTACCCCAAGTTCTTCGGAATACCACTCAAGGCTAAGGCAGGAGGACCACCTCAGTGGGACGTTTCTACTGATCTACGAAGGAAGCTGGACGCCCCTGTATGGGAAACCATCTGGATTTCGGTAACGGGAAACACTTGGAAGGAAGGGCTAGCCAAAGCTATGCAGGAAGCCATTTTTCGTCAGTGTGGACAAAATGAGGACAAGATCAAGAACACTCGTTTCATCTACTACCCAAGACATGACTCCATGGGAAGACCGATGACCATGCCCCCACCCCAACCAAAAATGAACCCCTATGAAGCACCTCAGGACTTCAGGCAGTACAAAACCCGCAGGGATTTGGACAACGCCCTCGCCTCTCGCCAAGCACCTCACCCGTGAAGAAGAAGATTCCACCCGGAAAAGTAGTATCACCCCAGCACTTAAGTAGGTGTGAGTTGTATCAGGATCCCCTTGTATCGTAGAACGAATGAATGGTTCTTCAAACCAACGGTGTGTTAGAATTGTAATGTGTGATGTTTGGTATGAATGAAAAAGTGTTGCTGGTTTTTACCCCCTCAACACTACTCAAGTTTTCAAGTTTTAAATTTCTGAACTTTAACTCAAACAAACCATAGAAGTTTCCCTCTTATCTTATCATCTACTTCCAAATGTTCAGATGGCCCCTCCTACCCGCAATAACCCCCGTGCCCAGGCCAACCAGATGCACACTGAGCACGCCAAGATGACTGAGACCATCAACATCCTTGCAATGGAGCGCAAGGCACTTCGCCATCAACACGCCAAGAAGGACTACCTCATTGCCCGCCTCCGTGTGAAGATAGCATCACTAGAGCAGCTCATCCCAATATCCCACCATGCTCCCAGAGGCAAGTCCAATGTGACTTGCTATGAGTGTGGTGTTACTGGTCATTACTCTAGCACGTGCCCGAGGAAAACCGCCAACAATGCCCCAAGGACTGGAAGCAATGCTGTACCCATTGCACAAACAGACAAGTCAACGGTAACCTGCTATGAATGTCGAACCGTGGGTCATTACTCCAATGAATGCCCCAAGAAGCTTGCCAAGATCGCCGCCAACCCCTCTGCACCTGCACAGCAGCGGCGCCGTATCGCAACTAGAAGAAAGTTTGTTCCAAACTACCCGAACAACCGCAACGGTCGCTACTACAACATGAAGGCCACCGAGGCACAAGAAGCACCTCAGAATATGCCAAGTATGTGCCCTACTAAATCTTATCACCCAATCTCTCTTAGGAACCTAACTCCTCTTAAAATCTCGGGACGAGATTTGTTTAAGGGGGAAGGGTTTGTAACACCCCAAATTTCAAAACAAAGCAAAACTGAAGTTCCTTTTTCCAAAAATGAGAACCAACAAAAACTTTTCTGAATTAGAGTGCTATGCTTAGTGCTCCTCCCTATTATTGGTGTTTTGCCCTGATGAGTGTGATTATGCTTAGGTGATAAACCCTAAAACCCTAAAGTGATCAAGTTAAGATCACTAACCCAAACAAAATTAAAGAAGAAAGAAATCAAATAAGAAGAACCCTAAAAACCCTAACCTTTTCAAAAGACATTTGGATCTTTTTTGAGAAACCTAAAATAAAGGAAAAGCCATATGTGGGCCTATAGCCTTAATATGTAAATCTGGAACCCTACCCTTTCTTATTTTGCTAAATGGTGGTGAACCATTGCAAAACTTATTAAACCCTAAACCTCATCCTTCTTGTCTTTAATCTTTGAAAAATAAAATAAAAAGGAAAAATCTTATTTAAGAAAGAGGCATATGTGCCTATGGCTATTTGGGTAAAACCTTACCCTAGGCCTTTCTACTTTCTTTAGAGGTTTGGAAAACCTTCTTAAACTTTATCTAGTACTTTTCCCACACATTTCCAAGAGGAACAAAAGTTTTCAAAAAGAAAGTAATAATGCCATAGAGGCATATGAGAGCAAAATATCAACTTTGTGAAATTAAGGATCTTGACTCTAGACTTGGAGTTGAATGGTGGGATCACTCCTATATACCATTTCAACTCTCAATTGGGTCAAGCCTAGTCAAAGTAAAATCAAGTGCCACATATGCATAGAGGCATATGTGACCCATAGCCATTTTCACCAATTCTTGTCCTATGCACTTCTACCCTGACCAAATGGTGTGAAACCATCTCTGAATCCAATCTAACCCTAAAATTGACCCTCACCCTTGCTCAAGTAAAGCAAGGGGAGCACCTTCCAAGAATAAGAAAAATTGACATGTCCCCTCTCATGTGTTTGGCCAATTTTACAAATCTTGGAGCTAGACCTTTTGGAATGGTTTCAATGGTTTGAAAATGTTTCTAAACTAATAGGAATCACAGTAGAGTCAAGACAAGCCCAATCAAATGGAGAGAAATCCAATAGAGGGATAACTCCATTTTTCCCTCACATACACTTAGGGCCAATTTATCAAACTTTGACCTAGGCACCAACCTTGTCTCAAAAGGGTTGGAACCTTTCACCTAACTCAATCCAACACCAAACAAACCTCCCTCTTGTCAATTTGAAGCAAAGAAAAATAAAAGGATAAAAGTGAGAGAATCACAAAACCCTCACATAGGGCTTATGCCATTTTTATAAAATTTGACCCTAGACCATTTTGGCCTTCCCCATTAGTTGTATAATGTTACTAAACATTTATCACAACTATTGGAATCCAAGAAACCCAATTCAAATGTTTTTCAAACTCAATTGGGGATCACATGTGATAATGGTCAAATCTGCCATTTATAATCTGGTCCCTACTTTGAGCCTCTCTATCTCAAGTTTTTCAAACTAAACTTTCCCAACCCCTTGCATGTCATCCAAGAGCACATCAAGGTGAACACTTTTTGTAAAGACCACCTTGCCAAAATCCTTCTTGATCAATTGCTATGCTCATCCAAAGTTGGCACTTTTAATTAAGTGGAACAATCTCCCACTTAGTGAAAATTGCCATATTTTGATTTTCTAAATTCCACCACCACCTTTCTTTGCCTCTGGTCATTTAGAACCAAACCAAATACACCCTTTTCAATTTGGTCAACCCTTTGAATTAAATCAAATTTGGACAAATTTGAGGAAATTCAATTATGGAACAATACCCCACTATTTGAAATAGTGCTTTCCCCAACCCTAACCTGCTCCTAACTACTCTACCCTGTCCCCTTGTCCCCTCTCTGCCTCACCACCCACAGAAACCCTAAGGGAGCAAGCCTAGCATGCTTGTGCATGGCCATGCCATTGGCATGCCGGCCATGCCGTGCTCCCCCTCTCCTCCTTCCTCCATTCTTCTGGCCCTGGTGCCCAAGCCCGCCACCATGCATCCCTACACCACCCTAGCCCCTCCAGTGTCGAGGTAAACGATGACAGCCGCCGGACGACGCGCGCCCAGAACGGCATCGGCATGCCGAGGACGTCGCGAGCGTGCCCGCCGCAGACGTCACTGGACACGCGCCGCACGGCCACCTCACGCAGGTCCTGGACCCTCCCGCTGCTCGTCGAGCCTCAGCACACCACCTCAGGAGCGCTAGACACGCGCGCGACCACTAACCTTGCCCGCCGCTGCTGGAGACGACGACAAGATCCCGTGAACGCCGCCGCGGACACGGAAGCAATGCGTCGCCGTCCGACACCGTCCGACCCCGCTGTCACCACCAGGAGAACCGCCTGGACTTGCTGAACATCGCCATGTCGTTGCCCAGCCCTCTAGCCCGCCGGAACCGCCGCGCCCTGGTCGACCTCACTGCACCCTCGCGGCACCTCGAGCGCCTATAAAAGGAGGCCCCCTCTCACTGATTTCTTCACACCATCCTCGTCGCCTCACTTCCCTCGATCTCCTCGACCACCTCCTCGCCTTGATTAGCCACCGGAGCCCCTCAATTTCATCATCACTGCCGAGCGCCGCCGCGGAAGCTCGCCGCCGATTGGAGCCCTCCCCGGAGACCTCGACAACGTCGCTGCGCACATCGCCGTTGATCGCCGGAGCCCCAACTCGCCGTCGACCCCCTACCGCCGCCGTGCCAGCGCCTCCCTCGCATCGTCGACGACGACGACACCCAGCCGCCCGATCTGCATCTAATCCTACGGCCCGCACCATCCCGTACCGCTTCGGTGAGTTAGACCCGCTGACTAGTGGGGCCTGTTGTCAGCTGGCCCGCTGCGCACTGGACGCCTTGCTGGGCCGGCCCAACTAGTCTTCGCTGCGTTTTAAACAGTTTCGGCCCGTTTAGTTTCCCGCCAGCCCGCCTAGTCGATTTTATTTAAATCCAATTCAAACTTTTCCAATACTGCCTCCACTTTGAAATTCAACCATTTCAAATTGGCTAAACCAAATCTAGTGAATTTTATACCGTTGGAAAGCTTAAGAAAAGATCTATCCAATGCCACTGGTCCCACCCCAAGTTCTTGTGTAGAATTAATCTGACAAAAATAACAAAACAGGGACTTTTCTGCCTTAGAATAATTCTTAAAAATCAACCACAAGTGATTTTAAGTTAATTCCAACTCCTTTAGCTCACATTTGACTTACACTAGTTGTTTATGCAAGAAAAGGGTGTGGTCACTTTGCATGATAATGCCCTAGTTTAAGTAGTGGATAATATGGCTAGTTTAACTAGTTGATATTGTCCAAAATTATTAAGTAATTCATATGAAGCCTTATGTTTCATTCAAATCTTGTCTCAAATGAATTCATGTGATGTTTGGACCCCTGGCCAAACTCACTTATATGAATTACTGAGAGATTTAAATCATTTGTAGTTTTATTAAATGGTGTGAGGTATTTTTACCTCATTTAAATCTATTTCTCAAATGATGATGATGAATGGTTGACTTGGGTCAACATGATCTCATGCATGATTGTTTGAGAAATTAAATCTTAAGAAGTTTTCAATAAGAGAGAAGTATTTCTCAAACCCTAGATAGAAACTATCACTTACATGTAAGGTGAGGAGATTACTTTCCTCGAGCCACACAACCAATGCACCCTAATTGTAGTATTTGTGTGAATAGAATAATTGGTGTAAATATAAGTATTGTTAGAATAGCCAATGAATTGTTGAGGATGTGAAATCACCTCACTGGTAGTTGTTAACCTAGTTACAACTATGTGTTAAATCTTATGAGGGATTCCCCTCTCATTTAAATCTTGGTCTCAAATATTTCAACATGAGGTGATGACCATGATATATATAATCTCATGTTGAGTATTTGGTGACATTAAATCACTACCATGTTAAATTGTATGAGGTATGGAACCTCATTTAAATCAGTTTCTCAAAATGAGGAGTATGAAGAGGCTGACTTTGGTCAACCTAGGTCATATATTGTTCATAAGAGAAATTAAATCTTAATAAGATAATGAGAGGAAATTATCTTTCTTCCTTAAATAAGAGGAACACATCCACTCACTTAATAGTAGTGTGTGATGCTGGTTAAGTTGTGTGAAGCTGGTGTGTGATTAGTTTAGTATGTAAGTTTGGTATGATGATCGTGTATCCCGTATTCGTATTTTTTTAGACGCTAGTACCGGAGACCATCAGGAAGAGGAGGACTTCTACAAAGAGAAGGGAGAAGAGAACTTGGACCCTCACCTCAACCAAGGCAAGCTATTATCAATGATAGTGTTTGCAAGCTATTATCAATGATAGTGTTTGCAAGCTATTATCAATGATAGTGTTTGCAAGCTATTATCAATGATATTGTTTGCAAGCTATTATCAATGATAGTGTTTGCAAGCTATTATCAATGATAGTGTTTGCAAGCTATTATCAATGATAGTGTTTGCAAGCTATTATCAATGATAGTGTTTGCAAGCTATTATCAGTGATAGTGTTTGCAAGCTATTATCAATGATAGTGTTTGCAATCTATTATCAGTGATATTGTTTGCAAGCTATTATCAATGATATTGTTTGCAAGCTATTATCAATGATATTGTTTGCAAGCTACTACCAATGCAAGCTAATATTCTTGCAAAGTGCAAAGCCCCTTGGGGCAAGGCACCATGTTTCTTACCTTTTCTTATGTGAACCCATCCCAAGTTTTTACTTTACAAGTTTTTACTTGTTTTCTAAATGAGTTACTTTTATAGTTAACTTTGGTCAAAGTACAAGTTGGTTACTAGAGTAGTAAAGTTAGCCAGCTATTACCAATCCAAACTAGACCTTGGCAAGTTGACCCCCAATGCAAGATAATAATCTTGCAACTTGCAAAGCTCACTATACCCAAGGCTTTAACTTATCTACTTTATACCTATGATCCTACTTTTCCAGTTTTACTTTACAAGCCTTATGTACTTTTGTTTTGTCAAAGTACTTTTTGATTCATGATTCACTTGGTTAGTATTGGATTAGTACAAGAGTATCAAACTTAGCCTAGAAGCAAAGCAAAATACTTAGCACCCCTCATACATAGATGCTAGTGCTGATTTTGAAAGTGACTACTCCATTTGGGAAACTGGGAACTAAAATGATTTCGAAAACCTTGGAATGACGAGTCATTCTATTGAGAGATTTTGAAGGAGTTTTGAAACCCTGGAATGAAGGTGCATTCCATTGAATGATTTCTTTTGAAGGTGAATATGACTGGTGAATGACTTGGTGAATTTTACAAAAACACTGATGGTTGGGTTCGGATGCGATACCATTCCAATTTTACCGTACCCCCACAATACCTGAATCTGGGTAGGGCTTAACTGGAAGTTTGTGTGTCTTAGTATGGGTTCCCTCTAAACAAGCATCATCGGGGTTATGCCGAAAGCTGCCTCTACCACAAAAAGAAACGATACGATATGATGCGAAATGAGGTGAATGTCCGGCCCAAGCCTCGTGCGCTCCCAGTTGATCGATCGTCTTCACTGGAGGCCAAGCTCATGGGGAGAGGTGCCTATACTAGGGTATGTAAATGAAAGGTTATGATTGGTAGTTCGCGCATCGCTGCATTTACATAAATCAGGGCCGATTACCTGACGAGCTATTGCAATTGTTGTGGCACAAGTGTACAACCTCTGCAGAGTTAAACCTATTCGAATAGCCGCGTCCTCGGTTATGGACAGTTGGAAAGGCCATACTGTTCCGTCATCAGAACTTTTCGAAAACTATGAATGGTGAAGGGTGACTTATGTTTTTGAAATTGAGACCTTGACTTGGAATCACAACAGAGTTGTGGGAATGACACTAATGTTCCCACTTGAGTTAGTTAGCACAGAAAGAGTTGTTTACAAAAATGTTTGTGAAACAAAATTTGCTTTACGCAAAATAGACTAGAGCTTAGCACCCCTTACTAGAATTGTTAGCACTTACATTAGTATTAGTTTGCGAGTACTTTAAAGTACTCACGGCTGTGTCCCTGGCTATTCAAATGGCCAGATTATGAAGCAGAACAGCAGTATGAAGAAGACGACCAGCAGGACGCCCACGACAACTAGGGAGCCTTCTGACGTCAGACGTTGGCCTGTGGACTAGAGAGTCCCTTTTATTTACGCTTCCGCCATGAAACTAGGAACTTTGTGTCCGTTGATCAATAGATCAACTATTTGTGTAATACTGGATCATGTGATCTCTATTTGTAAGACGACTATGGTATGTAATGAATGATGACTGATGATATTCAACTGTTATGTCTCGCAACAACAATATTCCTGGGATTGCGATGTATGGCATAACAGGCATCTGGACTTAAAAATCCGGGTGTTGACACTAAGGTCTAGATATTTTCTAGTAAGGGTCGAACAACAAGGAAGACGGTGTAGAGTCTTATAATTCTTGCAATATGTCTTTTATGTGAGTTTTGCTGTACCGGTTCATACTTGTGTTTGTTTCAAATAACCTTGCTAGCCTAAGCCTTGTATTGAGAGGGAATACTTCTCGTGCATCCAAAATCCTTGAGCCAAACACTATGCTACTTGTGTCCACCATACCTACCTACTACATGGTATTTCTCCGCCATTCCAAAGTAAATTGCTTGAGTGCTACCTTTAAATTTCCATTCTTTGCCTTTGCAATATATAGCTCATGGGACAAATAGCCTAAAAACTATTGTGGTATTGAATATGTACTTATGTATCTTATCTCTTGTAAGTTGCTTGTTGAGCGATAACCATGTTCCTGGGGACGCCATCAACACTTTGTTGAATATCATGTGAGTTGCTATGCATGTTCGTCTTGTCTGAAGTAAGGGCGATTTACCATGAGTTGAATGGTTAGAGCATGCATATTGTTAGAGAAGAACATTGGGCCGCTAACTAAAGCCATGATCCATGGTGGAAGTTTCAGTTTTGGACAACAATCCTCAATCTCTTATGAGAATATTATTTGTTGCTAAATGCTTATGCATTAAAGAGGAGTCCATTATCTGTTGTCTATGTTGTCCCGGTATGGATGTCTAAGTTGAGAATAGTCAAAAACGAGAAATCCAATGCGAGCGTTCTCCTTAGACCTTTGTACAAGCGACATAGAGGTACCCCTTTGTGATACTTGGTTAAAACATATATATTGCAATGATAATCCAGGTAATCCGAGCTAATTAGGACAAGGTGCGGGCACTATTGGTATACTATGCATGAGGCTTGCAACTTGTAGGATATAATTTACATAATACATATACTTTATTACTACCGTTGATAAAATTGTTTCTTGTTTTCAAAATAAAAGCTCTAGCACAAATATAGCAATCAATGCTTCCCTCTACGAAGGGCCTTTCTTCTACTTTTATGTTGAGTCAGTTTACCTATTTCCTTCTGTCTTAGAAGCGAACACTTGTGTTAACTGTGCATTGATTCCTACATACTTGCATATTGCACTTGTTATATTACTTTATGTTGACAATATCCATGAGATATACATGTTACAAGTTGAAAGCAACCGCTGAAACTTAATCTTCCTTTGTGTTGCTTCAATGCCTTTACTTTGAATTTACTGCTTTATGAGTTAACTCTTATGCAACACTTATTGATGCTTGTCTTGAAAGTACTATTCATGAAAAGTCTTTGCTATATGATTCAATTGTTTACTCATTGCATTTACATTGCTTCAAATCGATGCATTCATTACATGTGCTTACAATAGTATTGATCAAGATTATGATGGCATGTCACTTCAGAAATTATCTTTGTTATCGTTTACCTACTCGGGACGAGTAGGAACTAAGCTTGGGGATGCTGATACGTCTCCAACGTATCGATAATTTCTTATGTTCCATGCTACTTTTATGATGATACACACATGTTTTATACATACTTTATGTCATATTTATGCATTTTCCGGCACTAACCTATTAACGAGATGCCGAAGAGCCAGTTGATGTTTTCTGCTGTTTTTGGTTTCAGAAATCCTAGTAAGGAAATATTCTCGGAATTGGACGAAATCAACGCCCAGGGGCCTATTTTTCCACGAAGCTTCCAGAACACCGAAAGGGAACCGAAGTGGGGCGACGAGGCGCCGCCACACTAGGGCGGCGCGGCCCAGGGGGGGCCACGCGACCCTAGTGTGTGGCCCCCTCGTCAGCCCTCCGACTCCGCCCTTCCGCCTACTTAAAGTCTTCGTCGCGAATACCCCAGTACCGAGAGCCACGATACGGAAAACCTTCTAGAGACGCCGCCGCTGCCAATCCCATCTCGGGGGATTCAGGAGATCGCCTCCGGCACCCTGCCGGAGAGGGGAATCATCTCCCGGAGGACTCTTCACCGCCATGGTCGCCTCCGGAGTGATGTGTGAGTAGTTCACCCCTGGACTATGGGTCCATAGCAGTAGCTAGATGCTCGTCTTGTCCTAATTGTGCTATCATTGTTAGATCTTGTGAGCTGCCTAACATGATCAAGATCATTGATGACCCACAAGTATAGGGGATCGCAGCAGTCTTCGCGGGTATTATAACCCAATTTATTGATTCGACACAAGGGGAGACAAAGAATACTTGGAGGCCTTAACAGCGGAGTTGTCAATTCAGCTGCACCTGGAAACAGACTTGCTCGCAAGAGTTTATCAAGAGGTAATAGCTTTATAGCAATAGCAGTAATGAAATAACAGCAAAGCAGAGTAACGAGACAAACAGTAGTGATTATAGTAAACAGCAGGATTAAAATACTGTAGGCACGGGGACGGATGACGGGTGTTGCATGGATGAGAGAAACTCATGTAACAATCATAGCAGGGCATTTGCAGATAATAATAAAACGGTGTCCAAGTACAAAGTAATCAATAGGCATGTGTTCCAATTATAGTCGTACGTGCTCGCAATGAGAAACTTGCACAACATCTTTTGTCCTACCAGCCGGTGGCAGCCGGGCCTCTAGGGAATCTACTGGATATTAAGGTACTCCTTTTAATAGAGTACCGGAGCAAAGAATTAACACTCCGTGAACACATGTGATCCTCACGTCACTACCATCCCCTCCGGTTGTCCCGATTCTTGTCACTTCGGGGCCATTGGTTCCGGACAGCGACATGTGTATACAACTTGCAGGTAAGACCATAAACAATGAATATCTTGATGAAACAATAACATGTTCAGATCTGAGATCATGGCACTCGGGCCCTAGTGACAAGCATTAAGCATAGCAAGTTGCAACAATATCATCAAAGTACCAATTACGGACACTAGGCACTATGCCCTAACAATCTTATGCTATTACATGACCAATCTCATCCAATCCCTACCATCCCCTTCGGCCTACAGCGGGGGAATTACTCACACATGGATGGGGGAAGCATGGCTGGTTGATGGAGAGGCGTCGGAGGTGATGATGGCGATGATCTCCTCCAATTCCCCGTCCCGGCGGAGTGCCAGAACGGAGACTTCTGGCTCCCGAGACGGAGTTTTGCGATGTGGCGGCGTTCTGGAGGCTTTCTGGTGACTTCGACTTCTCCCCCGTGCGTTTTTAGGTCGAAGGCAATATATAGTCCGAAGGAGGGCGTCGGAGGCCGGCCGAGGGGGCCACACCACAGGGCCGCGCCGCCTTATGGTGTGGGGCCCTCGGGCCTCCACCTGACTTGTCCTTCTGGCTCCGTCAGTATTCTGTGAAAATAGGGCCTTCTGCATAAATTCCGAGGATTTTCCTGAAAGTTGGATTTCTGCACAAAAACGAGACACCAGAGCAGTTCTGCTGAAAACAGCGTGTAATATCCCAGGTTTAGAGGCTACAAAATGAGAGAACACCAAAGTGTGCATTGCATTCATGCATAGAAAATCCGGGGAATTTTCGCGCTTCAAATAAAACTTACCACAGTAACTGAAGTTTCACTTGACTTGCTGGAATTGAAGTAGATCATCAAGTCAAGCGCTATAAACTTCACTGTGATCTTTGCTAAAACCTTGTTTTGGTTAGAGATGATTTGATCTATGGATTAGATCAAATAGAATTAGATTTATATCAACACATTCTTTAAGAATCGAAGCCTAACTTATTAACACTTAAAAGTTAGCAACTACCTTTGTGTGTAAATTAATTCACTTCTAAACTTATTACCAAATATGGTAAACCACAGGGTCTAAAGTGCATAAAAGCCGCACATTTTTATTTAAATCATAACTTATTAAATATATGGAATATCATAAAACTAAATCCATTTACATTACAAATTATAGCTCAAACTATTTGAATAAAACTGACTATGAGTATTTTGAAACTCATATGATCATGCCTTGGTGAAATCAAACACCAACTATCCAAATTTGAGGAATAACCTTCAACCTTGATCTTTTGATCAATATTATAATATAAATCCAATCCAATATAATATAGTGACTCATCCACAATAATAAAACCATCCACAAGATATTTAGTAACAAATGCCACTTGGCTATCCAAAAACAAATCATATGAGAGGATAATGATCTTGCCACATAGGAGGAAAATATCTACATGACTTGCTTTCCAAGTTATGCCACCTCATGCTCAAAGGATTGCTATGGATGAGGGCATGATAACCAAAGCACCTTAGTCATCTAACCAACACAAGAGTCACCACCTATGTGTCATGATGCTAGAGCTTGCCCAAGCCTATAAATAGAGCCACACCCTTCATCCATTTGCTCATCAAGTACCATGATACATGGGAACAAACACATAGAGCCACTCCATGTGAATTAGCTAGGATCAAGATGAAGAAGCTAGGAGGTGGAGGCATACCACAAGATGCAGGTTTATCAGATTTCATGAAGAACAAGCTACAGAATATTGCAAGGTAGAATCCCTAGGCAAACCATATATTTAGAGGATCATATCATCATATCTTGAGTAGGACCTTAGGCTATTACAAGACATTTATAAGTGAGAGAGATTATAGATGCTAACCATAGCCATGTCTATCCTAGAGAATTTTAGAGTAGTATTACATCTTACTTGTTTAAACCAACCTTTAATCTTGTAGATGAGAGCCATGTTCCATTAGTGAAACATAACCAAAGCTTATGCTCATATTCTAATCCTAGTTATGTATCACATTGGTGATCACTAATTAAACCCTAAACTACATCTGAATTCCAACCCATGGATTAACTTGGATTATAATTAGAACCCTGCCATACCTCATGCCTATTAACACTTCGAATAGTGAAGCTTATGCAAAACCCTAAACCATTTCCCATAGGATCCAACCCACATGAAATATTATATCCTAACTTGTGAATCATGGATCACAAGTAATAAATCAAGCCATATATGCTTATGGACTAAATGCCATTTGGTAAGAAGAGTAAAACCAATATCCAATTCTGTTTGGTATCCCAAGTACTTGCCTAAGTGAACCAAATGAAATAGTAGTTCTCTACATAAAATCATGATTCATCTTATTCTCAACACCATTCAATTTAAATTCTAACCATAATAAAAATTATATGAGAACAATCCATATTGTTAAGCACACTAGTTAAACCTAATAATATTTTCACCAGTCACATGTTATCATATTCCAAACCATTTAAACAAATTTGGTTTCTAAATAAAAGAGAATTGAGATAAACACTTACACCCATTCCTACTCTACTCAAATATCATAAAATATAACCAATATTGCAATGTTTGTTTAAACAACAACATTATGCAGGGAGCATGGCTATCAAATTGTTTTGATATTCAAATAATTTAAGACCTGCAAAATAAGACAGAGTTCAAATGTGAAATCAAATAGTAAAATCAAACCAGAAAATAAAAACAGAAAATTTGAAAAATGAAAGTGGAGGGAAAGCTAACCTGGCAGGCCACCGTAGCCCAGCAACCATCTCCACACCAAGCCCACTAGTAGCCCAGCCCACGAACAAATTCGACCCACCTTACCGTTTCGGCTTAAGAGAAGAAAAGGAGCTTCGTCTTCCTTCCCGGCAACGACAGCGCGGTGGAGGAGCTTCGACACGTCCCCGCCGATGATAAGATCAATCCCGGACGTCGTCAGTAGTCTCAGAGCCTCGCTCAATCGTTCTCGCGTCCGAGCCTATCCAAATTCGCCAAGATTCACGCCCAATCCACCTCAGTCTTCATAGAGGCATCCCGGCCACTGCCGCCGGCGAGGTGACGAGATAGACCTCGTCGTGGCCTATAAATACGCCCTGAGCTCCGCATTGAAACCCTAATGTCTCACCGCCCAGCCATTCTTTCTCAGTAGCCCTCTATTTCTCACCATCATCCAATCACCGTCGCCGGAGTACATCACAATTCCGACCATAGAAACCACCCCTGAGCTCACCGTTTGGTCGAGGAGGTGCGCCTCGATGTCGTCGTTCTACTGGCAAAGCCACGCATCCAGGGGAGCTCTGGATCAATCCAATTTGACATTTCCCTTTCGGTGTACTGTGGCGGTATCGGCGAGTTCGTGCTCGATTCCGTCCAGGATCCACCTCGGCGACCACACCATCAAGATCAGGGTAACATTACGCATCTCCAGACCTATTGTTTGCGTCATTTAGTGACTTGTAGCTCGGTTTCATCATTCGACCGGCCGGCGCCGCCGCAGATGTGCTCACCGGAGTAACTCCGGTGACCATTTGATGGTGCCGAGGGTACCGTTTCACTCGGAGTGAGGAGAGGGATCGAACGCACTAATTTTTGTGGTCTCTGGGGGTCTCTGGCGTCCCGTCCGTCGTTCACCGGAGCATCGCCGGCGCTCTCTCCGGCGAAGTCGACGTGGCATGTGGGGGCCACTGGTCGTTGTCGACTGGTCGTTGCCATCGTGGCAGCTGACCCAGTCAACGACCCCACATGTCAGCGTGTGTGGGTAGGAACGAACCGGTATGTTTAGTATTTAGTGTTAATCTCAAAATTCCAGAAAATTGCAGAAACTTTGTAAAATCATAGAAAAATAATTTCAACTCAGAAAAATATGAATAATATATCAAAATGCTCACAAAAATAAACTCTATTCAAATAAAATATAAAACATAAATGTGTGTCAAAATAAAAATACACTTATTTTTAATTTTTTTAATTATGCCATTTCATTTATTTAAAATGCAAATTGAATTCAATAAATAAGTAAGTTCCAAAATTAAATTTTAACTATTCAGTAACTAAGTAAAATGTTAAGATTAATTTTATTTATCATATTTGCATTAACTTAATTATTAGTGGTAATTCATAAACCCTAATTTGCAAATTACCATTTACCATTTTCTTTAAATAAGTAATAACTCAAGAAAATATTATAAGCCAATATTATTTTGGTAAATCCAAAACTTATTTACTTAAACATCTTTAGTTAACAAGTTAATTATTTTAAACCCTAATAACAATTATTAAACCCTGATTCTTAATTAAACCAAAACTAGCACAGTGGCCCTCGTGTCGGCCCCCGAACTTAGATACGCATCACGGAGCTATTACCCCTCGTGACTACGTATCCGTGTCGGAGTACCAAGCTGTTGACCCTAGGAGTAGGAATACGGACGCGGAACTAGTGCCCCTCGCGTACACGCATCCAGGCCTAGGTGTCTCGCCTTCCTGTGCACTCGATATGAAACACGCACGGTACACAGGTTACAAGGGCATAGCATCACAGATGATATCACAGCATTAACTCTACGACACAAAAGAGTGAAATAAGTATATAGCAAAGCTCATAGAGCAAGATAGCAAATGACACTCAGAGGACACATGTCCCAACAATACATCAATACATCATGCGGAAGCGAATATACGTCTGAGTACAGACAAGATGCAAATGGGACTAAGAGTCCATAAATAAAGCAGGCGGATCCATATCCAAAGAAGCCCAGTTGTTGCCTTAGAGCGTCCTCTCTACTCGACGTAGTCGTCCTCAGCGTAGTCCACAAAGTAGTGTCCAGGTGGATACTCAAAACCTGTCGTACCTGCAAACATCGGGCCAACGGTTGCCGGAAAAAGAGAGGAAAAGCGAGGGTGAGTACCAAGGCGCGTACCCAGCGAGACTTAGAATATTGGCTGCGCTCGCCGGCTATATGGTGGGTTTAGCGGCAGCAAAGCTTGCACTAAAACATATAGAGACACTCTCAACTTTCCGTCTGCAAGATATAGATAAGAGAGTGTGCATCTAACAGTTCTAAAAACTCTGCAAACATAACTCAGCCGATGCATTCCCCCTTCTACATGCTACAGGAAGAAGATGCAAAGGCACTCACACGGTGTACAGTTTTAACCAGTTTTTATTATAGTTCTGCTAATTACTACGCAAGTTAATTAGCAGGTAAAGGTTGAAAGTTGTCTATGATCAAGCAACACTTCTCCAAGTCGTCCATAACCGCGGACACGGCTTTTCGAAAAGATTTGTAACCCTGCGGGGGTGCACTCGGTCTCATACGCTCGATCAACCCTCCGGATCAAAGCAGTAGTATCACGACACTACCTCTCCCTTCACCACAGACCAAGTCCAAGAGCCACCTAACTAAGTTAAACCCGTTACGGAGTTCGGCCGAGTCTCCGAGGCGGACCTAGCTGTTGCGCCAGCGTACTAGGTGGTTTAACACACACTGGGGCGATAAACCACTTCGCAGCGGCTCCGCGACCTATACGTGCATACCAGAAACAAGGGATACAAGGCACCCAGGGGCTTCCCAAATATAAAGAAGTAACAGGCTGGTATGCACGCAAACAACAAATGGTAAAACATTGCAAACTAGTTGTGGCCACTGGACAATGCAAGTAGTTCAGGAATTGGTCGAGGGGGCCCCACTGAACCCCACGTATGGTTAGTGCGCTCAGTCTTGGATCAGATAACAAGAACTCGGGATCCTAAGATATTATTGGACACAAGTGAGCCATGTTCAAACCGAAAAATCAGCTGACCCACCGATGCCTCTACTTAACAATTTTATTATTAGCATGAATAAGTAAGGTGTGATCTTATCGAACAGATATAACCATAACCATGTATCTCGGAACCCCCAACGGATATAACCCAACTAGATAACGGTGGCGATAGCGATAATAGTGACAACATATAACAACGGTACTAAGCAAGCCTACGACTCGCATGGTCGACCACCGTAACCAAACAATAGTCGTAGGATATATGTATGGGTCTATGGCTTGCATTAGGTAACATGCGATAGGATTCGTGACAAGAACGGCACACCAAGATACGAAAGAAGGTAAAGAGGCAAAGCAGAAAATAGGTAGCAGGGAAAAAGTGCTCGCCTGTCAAGTCAGAAGAAGAGAAACTGGCACGATCCTCCTCGGGGTAGTAGTCGTACTCCTCACCGTACTCCTCGGTACCGGCGTCTAACGAGAAAAACCAAGAACACATACAAGAGAGAGTACACAATCAATACAGGAAATGCAATGCACAATATGATGCATGATGTGCAATAGGTTTCATGCATAGCAATTTTAAGTGGGGCACTTGCAAACAACAAGAAATAAGAAAGTAACCCCTCACATAACATTTAGTTCTAATTGCATTTTTAATTAGGCCGATGCAGGGATGATGCCAATGATGCATGACAAGTTAATATTTGGATACCTTGCATTTTTCCAATACAAACTAATATAAATTTTGTTGCAAACAGAGTTATAGAAGTGGAGATATGCTATTTGCAAGTTTTAATACTTAAGAAACGCATTTATGTTTAGCACCAATTTGATTATTTCAAAACAGAGCAAACGGATCAGAAGGTGGGTCTCCAGGTTGGTGCAAGACACTAGCCAGTGTGCTGGCTCGATGGTTTGGAAAGCTACAGGAAGATATCAGGAATTGTTACAGCCAAAAATAACTGAACTTATTAACAGTCTTAACTGAAACTGCACACGTTCTTGACTGAAACCAGCAGAGTTAAAAAGATGAAGTCGTGGGCTTTTATCCTGGGATTGGCGTGGGAATTGGTACAAAAGAAACAACCACGGGGAGCTGTGTGGTCTTTGGAGACATACAGGAACCAGACCTGAAGCCCTACAGGAGAGGTGTCAAATTTCACTGAACCTTCTACAGGTTTCAGAACTGAACATCGTGGGATCTGAATTTTGGACTGCTGGGAAGTAAAAAAATGAACCAACATGTGTGCTACAGGGGGGAACCAGAATAGCAGCGCCAACAGAGTGGATCTACAACACGTTTTGAAACTACAGTCACAACAAGGAAATGCCAACAAAGGGCTAACTGAAGACCGACAGCAGCTAACTGAACATGATTCAGTACGTACAGAAAAAGGATGCCTTGCGTGCTGGTACAACGAACGAACTTGAGCCTCACCTTCGGTGCAGATGGAACAGGCGAACTGCTAGATTAACTGATGACTGAAGAGGGGCTCGACCCTTTTGAGTGAAGGATGGCGCAGCTCGACCAAGATCGACGATGTTGAGGTTCCGACGCCACAAACGACGAGCTGCAGCAGCGAACAGCCGAAACAGACGCGGACGACGGCGTCAGCGCGAGATAGCGAAGGAGAAAATGGGAGGACGACGAGGAACTCAGTAGGAGGCTCACCACGTCGAGGGAGAAGGTTGGGGAGGATGGAGACGACGGCGGGGCGAAGCGGAGGTCGTCGGCGTGCACGGCGGCGCTCCCGGTACGTCTTGGCGGCGGCGGCGGCGTTCTTGAGCAGCTCCGGCTCCGGTTCAGCGAGGAGGAAGAGGACGCCACGGCGGCTCCATCCCCGCGCTCGGACGGCGACGCAGCGGTTTGGTTCGACGGCGCGGTCTTGGTCTTCTCCGGCGAAACTTTTGGTGGCTCTCGGATGTGGTTCTGGCTGGGCGCTTGGAGGAGCAGAGGAGGCAGCGGCGGCACAAGGGGAAGAGGGAGCCTAGGGTTTTGCTCTGGTTCAATTGAGGAGAAAGGGAAAAGGAAAGGGAAGGAGATGCTCACGCTTTCCTCATCCTTGTTCACGTGCTGGAGGAAAAACAGAGGACTCCTCGCTCGGTCAACAGGTAAAGGCTGGGCTGGTTAGAGTAGATAGGTTAGCTTTGTTTTCTTTTTCCCCTTTACTTCCAAAACTTCTCAGATTTTTGACCGAACCATATTTTTTAGCAAAACTGAATGTGGAAAAAGAGAAGAGAGAGATTGGTAAAATAATCTGTATGCAATGTTGTTTTATATGTAACCAAAACAAAACCATTTTCCATTGCAAAAATATTTATTATATTGATTAATTATAAAATAGAAGATATAGGAGAGGGGTAATAATAATAACCCATAAGAATGGAAGTTTTGGCATGACCTTTTTGAAAGTGGTCAAGTATTAGGAATAGGATAGGCAGGCTTTAGATTGGAACATCTCAAGTGAGATAGAGGTAAAACAAAGAGAGATAGAAAATCACACATAAAAGATGAAATGACAAAATAAAACCAAATGCAATTTTTATAAGAACCAAAAGTGACATGATGAGATGCATGAATGCAATATGATGCACAAACTTGCAAAACTAAAAGGGTAGCTCACTTGGGATGTTACAACTCGCCCCCCCTTGAAGGAATCGCGCCCCGAGATTCCTAAGGAGATGTGAAGAGAGCGGGATACTCGGATCTGAGAAGATCTTCGCGTTCCCAAGTTGCTTCTTTCTCGGAATGATTAGACCAAAGGACCTTGAGAAACTTGACAGAACTGTTCCTCGTCTTCCTTTCGGCTTCATCAAGAATGCGAACTGGATGCTCACGATAGGAAAGATCCTCTTGAAGGTCAATAGCCTCGTGATCAACTGCACGGCCTGGATCTTTGAAACATTGCTTGAGCTGTGACACGTGGAACACATCGTGCACTTTGGAGAGATTTGGTGGAAGCTCTAACAAGTAGGAAACTTGACCACGCCTTGCAAGAACCTTGAAAGGACCGATGTATCTTGGAGCCAACTTGCCCTTGATACCGAAGCGATGTGTACCCCTCATGGGAGTCACACGAAGGTAAGCCAGATCATCAGGCTTATAGACCATATCACGGTGCTTGCTATCATAATAGCTTTTCTGACGAGACTGAGCTATCTTCAGATTGTCGCGAATGATTCTGACTTGTTCTTCAGCTTCTTTGACAATGTCAGGACCAAAGAGTTTCCTTTCACCGGGACCTGACCAGTTTAGAGGCGTTCTGCACTTACGACCATATTGAACTTCAAATGGTGCCATGCCAAGACTGGATTGATAGCTATTGTTGTAGGAGAACTCAGCATATGGAAGACATTCTTCCCATTTCATGCCGAAGGAGATCACACAAGCACGAAGCATATCTTCAAGGATTTGATTTACCCTTTCAACTTGTCCACTAGTTTGAGGGTGATAAGCCGTGCTGAACAGAAGAGTTGTTCCCATAGCTTTCTGAAAGCTTGCCCAAAATCTAGAAGTGAAGATGCTTCCACGATCAGAGCTTATTTCCAAGGGAACACCATGAAGAGAGACAATTCTAGTGGTGTAGAGCTCAGCCAACTGACTAGCAGAGATTGTCTCTTTGACAGGAAGGAAGTGAGCAACCTTAGAGAGGCGGTCAATCACAACGAAGATTGCATCATTGCCCTTGCGGGACTTTGGAAGGCCAGTGATGAAGTCCATCTCGACTTTATCCCATTTCCACTCCGGAACTTTCAAGGGTTGGAGAACACCGGCCGGTCTCTTACATTCAGCTTTGACTCGGCGGCAAACATCACATTCGGAGACATACTTTGCTATCTCACGCTTCATTCTTGTCCACCAGAATGTTGACCTTAGATCGTGATACATTTTGGTGCTTCCAGGATGGATAGACAAGGGAGTATCATGAGCTTCTTTCATTATCAACGCTCGCAAGCTTTCGACTTTAGGAACGACCATGCGCCCTTCAAAGAGCACAGTGCCTTGATCATCAAGAGAGAAAGCCTTATACTTTGATTGATGCATATTCTCCTTGATTTTCTCAATTAAGGCATCACCCAACTGTGCCTTTCTTATCTTTTCTTCAAGAGTAGGCTCAACTACCAAGGTTGCAACAAAGCCTTGGGGAACGATTTGAAGATTCAACTTCTGGAATTCTTCATGAAGAAGAGGTTGTGCTTCTTTCACCATGAGATTATTGCAATACTCCTTGCGACTCAGCGCATCAGCCATCACATTTGCTTTGCCAGGAGTGTAGGAGATAGACAAGTCAAAGTCTTTGATGGTCTCCATCCATCTCGTTTGACGCATGTTCAAATTGGGTTGAGTGAAGATGTATTTGAGGCTTTTGTGGTCGGTGAAGATTTCACAACGGTTGCCCAACAAGTAGGGACGCCAAGTTGTCAAAGCATGTAAAACCGCGGCAAGCTCGAGATCATGAGTGGGATAGTTCAATTCATGCTTGCGCAACTGATGAGAAGTATACGCCACAACTTGACGTTCTTGCATGAGAACTGCACCCAATCCTTGAAGAGAGGCATCACAGAATATCTGGAAGGGCTTGGAAGTATCTGGAGCAACAAGAACTGGAGTTGAAGTGAGTTTCTGTTTCAGGAGTTCAAAGCTTTCTTGACACATCGGAGTCCAAAGGAACTTCTTGTCTTTCTTCAGAAGATCCGTGAGAGGCTTGGCAATTTTGGAGAAGTTCTCAACAAAGCGGCGGCAATAACTAGCCAAGCCGAGGAAGCTTCTCACTTGCTTGACATTCTTCGGAGGAAGCCATTCAACAATTGCCTTGGTATTTGTTTCAGGATTGACGGCTATGCCTTTTGCAGAAATGACATGCCCAAGATAGACGACTTCTGGAAGCCAAAATTCGCACTTGGAGAACTTGGCATAAAGGCGATGCTCGCGGAGCTTGGTGAGGACGAGGCGAAGATGCTCTTCATGTTCTTCATTAGACTTGGAATAGACAAGAATATCATCAAGGTAGACCACCACAAACTTGTCAAGATACTCCATGAAGACTGAGTTCATGAGGCGAGAGAACGTTGCTGGAGCATTAGTGAGGCCAAAGGACATGACTGTGTACTCATACAAGCCATAGCGAGTGGTGAAAGCTGTTTTTGGAATATCCTCCTTGCGGATTTTTATTTGGTGATAGCCGCTTCTCAAGTCCATCTTAGAGAACACAACAGCACCCGCAAGTTGGTCGAAGAGATCAATGATGCGAGGAAGAGGATATTTATTCTTGATCGTCTTCTCATTCAGAGGGCGATAGTCAACCACCAAGCGATCAGTTTTATCCTTCTTCTTGACAAAGATGGTGAGGCAACCCCACGGGGAAGTGCTAGGTTGAATGAAACCAAGCTTTTCCAACTCATCAAGTTGTTTCTTGAGTTCAGCTAACTCATTTGGACCCATCTTGTAAGGCCTCTTGGAGATAGGAGTCGTGCAGGTTCTAGCTCAATGACAAACTCAACAGCCCTGTCAGGTGGCATTCCTGGAAGCTCATTTGGAAAGACATCGGGGAAATCACAAACCACCGGAACATCTTCAATTGAAGGTAGAGGATTTGCTTCAATAGAGAACACTTGCACTGTTGAAGAAGTTGGAGAATAGACTATCTGGCCAGAAGGATGAACAAGAGTGACAGACTTTGTGGCACAATCAATCTTTGCCTTGTTAGCTGTTAACCAATCCATGCCAAGGATGACATCAATGCTAGCACTGTTGAGGATTATTAGTGAAGCAAGAAACACTTGACCTCCAATGTCAATTTGACTTCCATGGCATATCATAGAAGTTGACATTTTCGCACCAGGAGATACAACCATGAGTTTGTTGGACAAGGGAAACATTGGCAAACTATGCATATGTGCAAACCTTGTCGACACAAAAGAATGCGATGCACCAGTATCAAACAGAACTTTAGCAGGAATAGAGTTCACAAGTAAGGTACCAAGCACAACGTCTGATGCCTTCTCAGCTTCCTCTGTGGTGATGTTGTTGACAGTGGCAGATCTAGGCTTATTGTTATAGTTGAAAGCCTTGCCTGTAGAAGGAGCACGCACCATCGTCTGGGTCGAGGAAAGACGAGGTGGTGGTGGTGGAAGTTGCTGCTTCTGAGAACAAGTACGGGAAGTGTGCCCGGGCTGACCACAAGAGTAGCAAGTGACTGAAGAAGAACGAGGAGCAAACTGTCTCTGAGGAGGACCAAAAGCTGGCCTCTGCTGCTGAACAAAACCTCCGTCTTTCTTGAGGAAGCGAAAGCTGGCTTTGTCTTTGGCTTGTCTTGGCCTGTGAGCAAACTGAGGGGTGGGTGGGCGGGGAGCAAACCCAGGCGGTCTCGAGTGAAAAGACCGTGGAGCTGGTGGAGCAGTGTCAGGAAACCAAACTCTGCGCTTCTGAGGTGGCATAGCTGGTGTCGAAGAAGAGCCATTGTCACGAGAGTGCTTCCTTGACTGCTCAAACTCTTGTCTACCAGTCTCAGCCTTGATAGCTGTATCAACAAGCTCATCGAAGTTTTTGCACTTGATCAGGTTGATAGCGAACTTGATTGTAGGGTTGAGGCCTCTGCGAAACTTGTCTTGCTTCCTCTCATCGGTGGAGATCTCATCACCTGCATAGCGAGCAAGGTTGGTGAAGGCTCTGCTATAGGTTTCCACATCCATATCAGCCTGTGTGAGCCTGCGAAACTCCTCACGCATCTTGTCCATGGCACCATCACGAATGTGATGACGCCTGAAAAGCGCCTGGAACTCATCCCAACCAGTCTCAACATCTGGATCTCTCCTCTCCAGGTAGCTGTCCCACCACGCAGCAGACTCACCTCTCAGGAGGAAGGTCACAAAGGAAACTCTGTCTGCTGGAGCTACACGCGCAGTGTTGAGGGTGCGGTTCATCTCACGCAGCCAATCATCTGCATCTAGTGGCTTCAGAGGAGTGTCGAAGGTGCGCGGGTTGAGGTTAAGGAACTCTCTGATAGTGACCCGGCCATTCCCTTCATTGTTTTGCGCCTGGTTCTGGGTCAACTGCGCTAGAATCTGAGTCACATTCAGCAGAGCTTGCCCAATCTCCAGATGTGGAGGTGGAGGAGGCGGAGGTACGCGCCTTGGAGGCATCCTGATGACAACATCAAGATTGCAGATTAGTACACAGTAGGATAAAAATCCAACATAAGTACATTAGAAGAAACTGCAACTGCAAGATAGAAACATGAATATGACATAGGTATCATCAAGGTACATGAATTCAAGTACACAAGAGCTAGCCATAACATATTGAAAATTAGAATGATAGCAAAAACAATACTTCACAAATCTCGCAAGACAGTGGTATGTAGCTATACTGAAGTTTTAACATTGGCAAGTGTCAATACGACCCAAGTTATGTTTATTGGAAGGTGAACAACACAAACAGGAACTTGATAGGAACAACTCCGTAGAAGAAAAGAACTCGATATTAGCACCGGAAACAACAACCAGTTAACATGATTATGCCAACAAGCTAGAAAAGAGTTTCAACGGAAACATGACTGATGAAGTAACAAAGGAATTGGATCGAAGCAACATTTTTCTCAACACAAAACCACACAACAATCTATGGTACTACGGAAGCCCGAAGACGTGAAATCCTAGATGAAATTTAGGTAAGAATAGAGTAAAATTCGTTACACTTCCTTACCAGAGGGAGGGTGGGTGGGGTAAGAAGTAAAAACAGAATTCCTACTCTCGCGCATAAAGTTTTCCTATATAGCTACTAAAGTATTAGTTCTAGACACGACTACGTCCGCTGCAAGGGCTCCTAAAAGGCAGTCCATGCTCTGATACCAAGTCTGTCGGCCCCCGAACTTAGATACGCATCACGGAGCTATTACCCCTCGTGACTACGTATCCGTGTCGGAGTACCAAGCTGTTGACCCTAGGAGTAGGAATACGGACGCGGAACTAGTGCCCCTCGCGTACACGCATCCAGGCCTAGGTGTCTCGCCTTCCTGTGCACTCGATATGAAACACGCACGGTACACAGGTTACAAGGGCATAGCATCACAGATGATATCACAGCATTAACTCTACGACACAAAAGAGTGAAATAAGTATATAGCAAAGCTCATAGAGCAAGATAGCAAATGACACTCAGAGGACACATGTCCCAACAATACATCAATACATCATGCGGAAGCGAATATACGTCTGAGTACAGACAAGATGCAAATGGGACTAAGAGTCCATAAATAAAGCAGGCGGATCCATATCCAGCAAGCCCCAGGTTGCTGCCTTAGGAGCGTCCTCTCTACTCGACGTAGTCGTCCTCAGCGTAGTCCACAAAGTAGTGTCCGGTGGATACTCAAAACACTGTCGTACACTGCAAACATCGGGCCAACGGTTGCGGAAAAAGAGAGGAAAAGCGAGGGTGAGTACCAAGGCGTACCCGGCGAGACTTAGAATATTGGCTGCTCGCCGGCTATATGGTGGGTTTAGCGGCGACAAAGCTTGCACTAAAACATATAGAGACACTCTCAACTTTCCGTCTGCAAGATATAGATAAGAGAGTGTGCATCTAACAGTTCTAAAAACTCTGCAAACATAACTCAGCCGATGCATTCCCCCTTCTACATGCTACAGGAAGAAGATGCAAAGGCACTCACACGGTGTACAGTTTTAACCAGTTTTTATTATAGTTCTGCTAATTACTACGCAAGTTAATTAGCAGGTAAAGGTTGAAAGTTGTCTATGATCAAGCAACACTTCTCCAAGTCGTCCATAACCGCGGACACGGCTTTTCGAAAAGATTTGTAACCCTGCAGGGGTGCACTACTGGTCTCATACGCTCGATCAACCCTCTTTGGATCAAAGCGAGTATCACGACACTACCTCTCCCTTCACCACGGACCAAGTCCAAGAGCCACCTAACTAAGTTAAACCCGTTACGGAGTTCGGCGAGTCTCCGAGGCGGACCTAGGCTGTTGCGCCGGCGTACTAGGTGGTTTAACACACATTTGAGGCGATAAACCACTTCAGTCGGCTCACGCGACCTATACGTGCATACCGAAACAAGGGATACAAGGCACCAGGGGCTTCCCAAATATAAAGAAGTAACAGTGGTATGCACGCAAACAACAAATGGTAAAACATTGCAAACTAGTTGTGGCCACTTTGGACAATGCAAGTAGTTCGGGAATTGGTCGAGGGGGCCCCACTGAACCCCACGTATGGTTAGTGCGCTCAGTCTTGGATCAGATAACAAGAACTCGGGATCCTAAGATATTATTGGACACAAGTGAGCCATGTTCAAACCGAAAAATCAGCTGACCCACCGATGCCTCTACTTAACAATTTTATTATTAGCATGAATAAGTAAGGTGTGATCTTATCGAACAGATATAACCATAACCATGTATCTCGGAACCCCCCAACAGATATAACCCAACTAGATAACAGTGGCGATAGCGATAATAGTGACAACATATAACAACGGTACTAAGCAAGCCTACGACTCGCATGGCTGACCCTGTAACCAAACAATAGCTGTAGGATATATGTATGGGTCTATGGCTTGCATTAGGTAACATGCGATAGGATTCGTGACAAGAACGGCACACCAGTACAGCAGTAAGGTAAAGAGGCAAAGCAGAAAATAGGTAGCAGGGAAAAAGTGCTCGCCTGTCAAGTCAGAAGAAGAGAAACTGGCACGATCCTCCTCGGGGTAGTAGTCGTACTCCTCACCGTACTCCTCGGTACCGGCGTCTAACGAGAAAAACCAAGAACACATACAAGAGAGAGTACACAATCAATACAGGAAATGCAATGCACAATATGATGCATGATGTGCAATAGGTTTCATGCATAGCAATTTTAAGTGGGGCACTTGCAAACAACAAGAAATAAGAAAGTAACCCCTCACATAACATTTAGTTCTAATTGCATTTTTAATTAGGCCGATGCAGGGATGATGCCAATGATGCATGACAAGTTAATATTTGGATACCTTGCATTTTTCCAATACAAACTAATATAAATTTTGTTGCAAACAGAGTTATAGAAGTGGAGATATGCTATTTGCAAGTTTTAATACTTAAGAAACGCATTTATGTTTAGCACCAATTTGATTATTTCAAAACAGAGCAAACGGATCAGAAGGTGGGTCTCCAGGTTGGTGCAAGACACTAGCCAGTGTGCTGGCTCGATGGTTTGGAAAGCTACAGGAAGATATCAGGAATTGTTACAGCCAAAAATAACTGAACTTATTAACAGTCTTAACTGAAACTGCACACGTTCTTGACTGAAACCAGCAGAGTTAAAAAGATAAAGTCGTGGGCTTTTATCCTGGGATTGGCGTGGGAATTGGTACAAAAGAAACAACCACGGGGAGCTGTGTGGTCTTTGGAGACATACAGGAACCAGACCTGAAGCCCTACAGGAGAGGTGTCAAATTTCACTGAACCTTCTACAGGTTTCAGAACTGAACATCGTGGGATCTGAATTTTGGACTGCTGGGAAGTAAAAAAAATGAACCAACATGTGTGCTACAGGGGGGAACCAGAATAGCAGCGCCAACAGAGTGGATCTACAACACGTTTTGAAACTACAGTCACAACAAGGAAATGCCAACAAAGGGCTAACTGAAGACCGACAGCAGCTAACTGAACATGATTCAGTACGTACAGAAAAAGGATGCCTTGCGTGCTGGTACAACGAACGAACTTGAGCCTCACCTTCGGTGCAGATGGAACAGGCGAACTGCTAGATTAACTGATGACTGAAGAGGGGCTCGACCCTTTTGAGTGAAGGATGGCGCAGCTCGACCAAGATCGACGATGTTGAGGTTCCGACGCCACAAACGACGAGCTGCAGCAGCGAACAGCCGAAACAGACGCGGACGACGGCGTCAGCGCGAGATAGCGAAGGAGAAAATGGGAGGACGACGAGGAACTCAGTAGGAGGCTCACCACGTCGAGGGAGAAGGTTGGGGAGGATGGAGACGACGGCGGGGCGAAGCGGAGGTCGTCGGCGTGCACGGCGGCGCTCCCGGTACGTCTTGGCGGCGGCGGCGGCGTTCTTGAGCAGCTCCGGCTCCGGTTCAGCGAGGAGGAAGAGGACGCCACGGCGGCTCCATCCCCGCGCTCGGACGGCGACGCAGCGGTTTGGTTCGACGGCGCGGTCTTGGTCTTCTCCGGCGAAACTTTTGGTGGCTCTCGGATGTGGTTCTGGCTGGGCGCTTGGAGGAGCAGAGGAGGCAGCGGCGGCACAAGGGGAAGAGGGAGCCTAGGGTTTTGCTCTGGTTCAATTGAGGAGAAAGGGAAAAGGAAAGGGAAGGAGATGCTCACGCTTTCCTCATCCTTGTTCACGTGCTGGAGGAAAAACAGAGGACTCCTCGCTCGGTCAACAGGTAAAGGCTGGGCTGGTTAGAGTAGATAGGTTAGCTTTGTTTTCTTTTTCCCCTTTACTTCCAAAACTTCTCAGATTTTTGACCGAACCATATTTTTTAGCAAAACTGAATGTGGAAAAAGAGAAGAGAGAGATTGGTAAAATAATCTGTATGCAATGTTGTTTTATATGTAACCAAAACAAAACCATTTTCCATTGCAAAAATATTTATTATATTGATTAATTATAAAATAGAAGATATAGGAGAGGGGTAATAATAATAACCCATAAGAATGGAAGTTTTGGCATGACCTTTTTGAAAGTGGTCAAGTATTAGGAATAGGATAGGCAGGCTTTAGATTGGAACATCTCAAGTGAGATAGAGGTAAAACAAAGAGAGATAGAAAATCACACATAAAAGATGAAATGACAAAATAAAACCAAATGCAATTTTTATAAGAACCAAAAGTGACATGATGAGATGCATGAATGCAATATGATGCACAAACTTGCAAAACTAAAAGGGTAGCTCACTTGGGATGTTACACCTCGCAAATGCGAGGGCATCATCTTTAATGGATTGTGAGTGTCCGAGAAATGTAGTAATGGTTTCATAAATTTAATATTTTTTGATAGGAAAATATGGTAAATAAAGTATCACATATGTGAGCAACAGTGTTGAATAATATCTTATGATTATTGTGTCATTTGTCAAAGCAGTCCATGTGTGTTGTTTGTAAGTAATATTGGATCAATCGTAAACCTATGCACCGTGATAGATCATTATATAATTTAGTTAACATTGATAAATCTTATTGATGAACTTGAAGAAAAAAATCATCATCGTCAATAGGTGGGTCAAATTAGACATTTATAAGTCTGTTTTTCTTCCTCACACTTATATATGTAGTTTTAAAATGTGCGGATTTGTAGACCGTGTTTCACATTATATTGTATCATAATATGATCTAAAAATTAAGATAAAGCCTAATTAATCATCAATTTAGTAGTATTATTTATTTTTCGGATGCATTAACATGTTTATATGCGCTACAAATTTAGAGATGCAATATTTATAATTTCATCTGTTTTTTTATTATCTTTTGTATGTTTATTATTTTTTGCATGCATGTTCAAAATAAACGAAGTAGATATTTAGATGTTCCGTGATTTTTTTGTAAATCAAGTTTCAGAATATTTACATCATTTTATAATGTTTTGTACTAAAATTGAAGAAGCGTACATATAAAGATGTCTTCCAGTTGTATGTTTAGAAACAACGATGCACATATGCAGATTGTGTACATAATCTTTTTCTGAACGGACTCTTTATTTCTACTGAGCATAGTGGATGTTTATTTTTCTAAACGGACTGGTCTACTAATCCTTATAGATATCGTACACATGTATACTTTTTCTAAATGTTACCCGTATTGACCTATTTTTCTGGGATCTGTTCTCTGCAAAATCTTGCCTTTCACATATATCGACACTGGCTAGAGTTTTTGCCATACTTTTTGGTGTTTGGGTGGCCGACGTGTTAAGTGAATCAT